>NC_138043.1:8477171-9077171 GCF_964106645.2 Podarcis pityusensis | reverse complement strand
ACAACAACAGGAGGGCCACTCTTTCCCCATCCCTGGTGCATACGAAAGCTTACAGGCATATTTCTATTCTGGCCAGCCCTACTATTAGGGAGAGCAGGGGTGGAGGACATTTGTCCCTCCATGTGTAGCTCTGCAGCAACAACTCATCATCATCCCTGGTCATTGTCCAATGCGTGCCAGGATGATGAAAGTTCAGCAGCTTCTGGAGGAGCAAAGGTTCGCCACATCTGTCCTCAGGTTAACTAGCAGCCCATTTCCCAAAAGAGCAAAGTCTAAACCATGCTGTGAAAACAATAGTCTTGTGGGCACCTTAAAAACAGGCAAATTTCTTATAGCACAAGCTTTTGCTCATGCTACCAAAGTCTTATACAGTGGTACCTCAGGTTAAGTACTTAATTCGTTCCGGAGGTCTGTTCTTAACCTGAAACTGTTCTTAACCTGAAGCACCACTTTAGCTAATGGGGCCTCCTGCTGCCGCCGCACTGCCAGAGCACAATTTCTGTTCTCATCCTGAAGCAAAGTTCTTAACCAGAAGCACTATTTCTGGGTTAGCGGAGTCTGTAACCTGAAGCGCATGTAACCTGAAGTGTATGTAACCCGAGGTACCACTGTACTAAACAGTGTTTCTCAAACTTAGGTCTCCAGCTGTTGCTGGACTGCAACTCCCATCATCCCTGACCACTGGTCTTGCTAGCTGGGCTGATGTAGTCCAACAAGAGCAGGAGACCCAAGCTTAAGAAACACTGTGCTAAGTTGTAGGGGAAACCTTTGTCCCTCCAGATGCTACAAATCCCATCATCCTTGATCATTGGCCATGCTTGCCAGGGCTGATGGGAATTGTAGTTCAACAACATCTGGAGGGACAAAGGCTCGCCACACCTGTATTCAAGTCCTGAGGTGTGGATCAGGGACAGAGAACCTGAACCTGTGGTCCTCCAGATGTTGTTAAGTCAACGGTTCCTATCAGCCCTGGTCACTGGCTATTCTGACTGGTTCTGATGGGAGCTGGAGTCCAGTAACATCTGGAGGGCTGCAGGTTCCCCATCCTGGCTGTAGCAAGAAAAGGGTGCAAGCTATTCAGAATGTTCTAAGCTGCTGTGCCAAAGTATGGATTTCACACAGGACTAATGAAACGTCTGAGCAGCAGTTCTGATCTTTAAGGTTCAAGGTTCGAAAGAGTGTAAAGAGCCAGAAATGTGAAAGAATGAATTTGAACTGGAAATCCTTCAAAGTTCTGCCCCAAAATGAATTTAATACGTGCTAAGTTCACCAGGCAATTATGGAAACCACTTTCGGGTGTAGTTCAGAGATTCCTGACCTAACTCTGTGAACTTCAATGAACTGATCTAGTAGTTCATCCCAAGGGTCCCATGCCACCACTTGAAAGACCCTCAACCCACATACGACACTCAGCAAACATCAGATAGTGGGAAGATGGGGAAGGGGATAGGAGATGATAATATATTCATAGAACCATAGAATTCTAGAGCTGGAAGGGACCCTCAGGGTCATCTAGTCCAACCCCCTGCAATGCAGGAATCACAGCTGAAAAATTCCTGACAGATGGCCATCCAATCTCTGCTTAAAAACCCGCAACCATCTTCTGAGGTTGTCAGTTCCACTCGTCAAACTGCTCTTAGTGTCAGGAGGTTCATCCTAATGTTTACATGGAATCTCCTTTATGGTCATTTGATACCATTAGTTTGAGTCCTGCCCAAACTTGATTTTATGACAGCCCTTCAGATATTTTATGGTGGCTAGCCTACCACTCCTCAAGTCTTCTCTTCTCCAGTTTAAACATCCCCAGCTCCCTCAAGTGTTCCCTATAAAGCTCGATTCAAGACCAGTTTGTCGATATCCTTCTCAAACTGAGCTGCCCAGAACGGGACACAGGACTCCAGGTAGGATCTGACCAAGGCAGAATACAGTGGTCCTATTATTTCCCCTGATCTAAGGAATTAGGCATAAGAGAGCGAGGATCTTCCCGATTTCTGGACTAATTTATGGTTTTAAAAGTTGAAAACCCAACCAACCCTTTGAATTGGGCTCAGCGACCGATGGTGGGAGCTGGTCACCTCAGTGGAAACCAGGATGATATTATATTCCAGTTACTTCAACCTAGCAGGGGAATCCTGCAACCGGCTTCCATTTCCTCCAAATGTGGTTCAAAGACATCACATCTCTAGGCTGAGTTGCAGTACTGTAGTCTTAAACTGGATGTTCCTGAGACATGAGTGATGATACAAAGATCGAAGGATGCTTGTGCAGTATCGGGGACTGCTCTAGTTTGCACCCCCCCCACCCCCCCGCATGCCTGGTAAAACACAACCCCCATTAAGGGCGTTGCTAGACGTTTCAAAGATCTCAGGCACAGACCCACAACACCAATCTGCAAAGTGCCTCTTTGGGACAGATCTGGGGAAATCCTGTTTTTTTCCATTGTTAAATAGGCACAAAAAGTTCTTCCAAGCTTAGGCTAACCCTCCTGGTTCTCTCGGACGCCATAGAAATGTCGTCCCATTTCTATGTACCTATTTAGCACAATTACATCTCACCATATTATTTTCTGGGCTGCCATTACAGTTTCTATCCCAGATTCCCATGGAAGGAAGAGGTTCTCCCCCTCTCCATTTTCTCCTCCCAACAACCCTGAAAGGTAGGTTATGCTGAGAGACAGAGGCTGGTCCCCAAGGTCTCCCAGTGAGTTCCATTAAGCTGCCCCTGTCCCAGCACAATACCCCACCAGCCTTACCTGCTCTTTATGATTCTTCCTCTTGGCCCCGGACGAGTCCTGTGCTCAGCTGACGCGCCTGAAATCTTCTAATATAGCTAATTGCCAGAGGCATGTGATGGGTGGAAGGGGAGGAGCTCAGCCAGGGAGTTTCCCACAGCTTCCCAGGAGCAACAACTGGGGGTGGGACATTGCAACATCTGTACGAATCGCAGCACCGCCTTGCAAAACTTTCAGTGCGCTTTGCTCATTGCAGTGGTTGCCTGGACTTTGAAACTAGGTGAGAGGTGACAGATCCCAGAACCGTCCAGTAGGAGGAGTCCCCGCTCCCCAAACAAGGGCGTATAAATGGGATAATCCGGGTCAATTACCTATGGAAGCCCTTTCGGTTAGGGCTAGGCAATCTTGGTTTTAGAGAGTAGACTTTACCTGTTGCAAACACAGGCAGAGAGGAAGGCTTGCCGGTGAGGAAATCATAATGTTGTTTGTTGCAGGAAATAGCCAGCCTGAATAGAAAATGATTTATTTTCTTTTTTTATTAGTTTTCCAAATTTATAACAAACATATCCACAAACAAAAAAAGAAAACATCGAAAAACAAGCAAACAACATATATCCAAACTGTAAAAAAAATCCACTTTTGTTATTGTTGGGTGACTTCCTCGAATCCCCCTGGCTGAGTTTCCATATAAATCATTGTGGCAGTTTTCCAAAACTAGTTTCACATAAATTTACTTGGTCCATTAACATCTTTCTTTCTTTTCATTTTGACTTTTATCCATAGTGTTCTACAGCATCACATATTTAAATCCTAGGCCAATCTGATACTCGCAAGTACCGGTAATTCTATTTAAGTTACAGTGGTACCTCGGGTTACATATGCTTCAGGTTACATACGCTTCAGGTTACAGACTCCGCTAACACAGAAATATTACCTCGGGTTAAGAACTTTGCTTCAGGATGAGAACAGAAATCGTGCTCCGGTGGTGCGGCAGCAGCGGGAGGCCCCATTAGCTAAAGTGGTGCTTCAGGCTAAGAACAGTTTCAGGTTAAGAACGGACCTCCGGAACGAATTAAGTACTTAACCAGAGGTACCACTGTATCTTAACATATTTGACTAAATAATCTTTGAATTTCTTCCATTCGTCTTGGTACTCCTCCTCCTTCTGGCCGCGGACTCTTCCGGTCAGGTCAGCTAGCTCCGAAAAATCCATCATCTTCATTGAAAAGAAAATGATTTGTTAGCCGCCCTGAGCCCAGCTTCGGCTGGGGAGGGCGGGATATAAATAAAATTTATTATTATTATTATTTCTTGTTCTATTCTACAGAAAAAAGGAAGGCAGCTGTGCTTGCTCCTCTGTTCCCTCAGAAGATGAGACCTCTCATCTTCAGGTGTGTGTGTGTGTGAGAGAGAGAGAGAGACGGACAGACAGACAGAGACAGGTAGAGGCAGGGAATCGAGCAGTCCCTGATTGGTCAACTCATGCAAACCCCACTTCTGAAAGCTGAGATTCACCAAAAGCTCCAGCATATATGGGCAGCTGCAGATGAAAGTGAAGGGTGAGTTGAAAGCACACAGCTCCCCTGATTCCTGTGTGTTAAAGGTGCTGGGAACCATAGTTCTCTGAGGGTCAAATAACAGCTTCCAGGGATCTGTTTATGTGTCAAAGGTATGCTTTACTGTAAAAAAAAAAAAAAAAGGTAAAGGACCCCTGGACGGTTAAGTCCAGTCAAAGGCGACTATGGGGTTGCGGCGCTTATCTTGCTTTCAGGCCAAGGGAGCTGGCGTTTGTCCACAGACAGCTTTCCGGGTCATGTGGCCAGCAGGACTAAACCGCTTCTGGTGCAATGGGACCCCGTGATGGAAACCAGAGTGCACAGAAATACTGTTTACCTTCCTGCCACAGCAGTACCTGTTTATCTACTTGTGCTGGTGTGCTTTCAAACTGCTAGGTTGGGACAGAGCAACACGAGCTCACCCCGTTGCGGGGATTCGAACCGCTGACCTTCTGATCGGCAAGCCCAAGAGGCTCAGGGGTTTAGACCACAGCGCCACCCACATCCCCTCTTTATGGTGTGTTTGCAGCCCTTGATTTGAGGCGGGGGGGGGGTCACCAACGATCAACCTCAGAACCCTGTTGTCAGTGGTGAGAAAATCTCCTCTGTTACAATGATCACCTTTTTTTTAACAAAATGCTGCATGATTGTGAACAAACAAACAAAACCTCTAAGCTGTTTAGAAAAATATAAAGCAAAATGTTAAAATCATTGATAAGAATCCAGCTGAAAAATAGGTACAGTGGTGCCTCGCAAGACGAAATTAATTCGTTCTGCGAGTTTTTTCGTCTAGCGAATTTTTCGTCTTGCGAAGCACGGTGTCGGAAAAGTTTTGGAAAAGCTTCAAAAATCGCCAAAAACCTCAAAAAAAGGCTACCACACCGCGTTCTATGAGTTGCTCCTCGAAGTCAAGTCGCAACTGTATTAACGGTGTTAAGAAAAAGGAAACAAACTTGCAAAAAACGCAAGACGTTTTTGTCTTGCGAAGCAAGCCCATAGGGAAATTCGTCTTGCGAAGCAGCTCAAAAACCGCAAAACCCTTTCGTCTAGCGAGTTTTTCGTCTTGCGAGGCATTCGTCTTGCGGGGCACCACTGTACTTAAAATCGTTTAAAAGATCATTTAACGTCAAAAGCAGCTAAAAAAGAGATAAAGCACATCTGGATAAGCTTGCCTAAACGAAACAAAAAAGGTTTTATGCAGGGTGCTGAAAAAGTAAACAACTGATTTCTTACGAGTGTGGGTGGAAGGGAGGTGCAGTTATAATTCGTGCTTCGAGGATGGCCAGATATGGGGTGGAGCATCAAAAGGATGGATAATGTTGGCCACCAACTTGGATAGCTTTAAAAAGGTTTGGACACATTCTTGGCAGATACGCCTGTCAATTGCTGCTGGCCGCAATCACCACATTCTCTTTCCACCATCAGAGGAAGTAATGTCCTGAATTCCTGTTTCTGGGAATCACAAGTTTGGGTTCTGCTTGTGGGCTTCCAATTGGAACATCTGGTTGGCCACTGTGAGAACAGGATGCTGGACTAGGTGGGCCATTAATAATAATAATAATAATAATAATAATAATAATAATAATAAATTTATACCCTGCCCATCTGGCTGGGTTTCCCCAGCCACTCTTTGTGGCTCCCAATATTAAACACGATAAAACATCAAACATTAAAAACTTCCCTAAATGGGGCTACCTTCAGATGTCTTCTAAAAGTCAGACAGTTGTTTATTTCCTTGACATCTGGTAGGAAGGCGTTCCACAGGGTGGGTGCCACCACCGAGAAGGCCCTCTGCCTGGTTCCCTGTAACCTTGCAATGAGGGAACTGCCAGAAGGCCCTCAGTGCTGAACTTGTGTCCGGCTGAACGATGGGGGTGGAGACGCTCCTTCAGGTATACTGGGCCGAGGCCATTTAGGGCTTTAAAGGTCAGCATCAACACTTTGAATTGTGCTCAGAGACGTACTGGGAGCCAATGTAGGTCTTTCAGGACCGGTGTTATATGGTCTCGGCGGCCGCCCCCAGTCATCAGTCTAGCTGCCGCATTTTGGATTGGTTGTAGTTTCCGGGTCACCTTCAAAGGTAGCCCCACGTAGAGCGCATTGCAGGAGTCCAAGCGGGAGATAACTAGAGCATGCACCACTCTGGCAAGACAGTCTGATCATTAGCCTGAATCAGAAGGCTCCTCTTATGTTCTTATGCTTGCAAAATGATTTCATTCTACCCTGACTTTTGGACCTCAAAGAGGCTCCTGAGGCAGCTGATGCTCCCCCAAAATAAACAGACATAAATCTCACTATATACGTGTGTGTGTGTGTGTGTGTGTGTGTGTGTAAAAGGTAAAGGGACCCCTGACCATTAGGTCCAGTCATGGCCGACTCTGGGGTTACGGCGCTTATCTCGCTTTATTGACTGAGGGAGCTGGCGTTCAGCTTCCGAGTCATGTGGCCAGCATGACTAAGCCGCTTCTGGCGAACCAGAGCAGTGCACAGAAACGCCGTTTACCTTCCTGCCGGAGCGGTACCTATTTATCTACTTGCACTTTGGCGTGCTTTTGAACTGCTAGGTTGGCAGGAGCAGAGACAGAGCAACGGGAGCTCACCCTGTCGCGGGGATTCGAACCGCTGACCTTCTGATTGGCAAGTCCTAGGCTCTGTGGTTTAACCCACAGCGCCACCCACGTCCCCAATGTGTCATTTTCTTAGAAGCCAAGAACAGAACCAGAAAGGGTCATGAAAACGTAAACATAAACTTTAATTCACCTGGGTGGTTCCAAAAACTATGAACATCTCTTGGTAAAAGGAGTCTCTGGAGTGCTGGAGCCATGATCCTTCGCCCTAACACTCTTTGTATTATTCCTGAACATCTGCGATTTCATTCCGGATAATGATGGGGATCTTTGCCACCAAGGTGCTCATGCACCAAGGGAAGTGGACGGTGGCTGTCAACTCGTACCCAACATCCATGATGTCGTCAGACTTCCATGAGCTGCTGACGGACATGACTTTGGGCAGGGAGAGGGTGCTGTTGATCTTGGTGGTCTCGCAGGGGGACCCTTTCCCGATGTGAGACTCCAGCCGCATCATCTCCTCACGCTGCTCCAAAGTGCGCTTCTCGGCCCGGAGGTTGAAGGCCTTGTAGAGGACCACGGTGTGCAGGGCAAAGACCACTTTCTTGATGGACTTCCCTGTCCGGTTGGTGATCTCTGTCGTGAAAGTGATGTCATCTCCTGGCCCGTAGATGTTTTTGCCAAGGGAGAGGCGCAGGGTGATGGGGGAGCTCTTGAAGCAGCAGTTGTACAGGAGGGCCTTCTCGACTTCCACCACCAAGGGGAACTTCAAAGCCATCGGGCAGCGGGAGAAAAGGGGATGCAAACACCGGGTGAATGTAAGAAACAGAAGAATTTCCTTGTCACTGAAGCAGGCCGCGGCCAAATCACCCATCATCCATCTAACCCTGGCTTCCTCAACCCCGGCCCTCCAGATGATTTTGGCCTACAATTCCCATGATCCCTAGCTAGCAGGACCAGCGGTCAGGGATGATGGGAATTGTAGTCTCAAAACATCTGGAGGGCCGAGGTTAAGGAAGCGTGATCTAATCTATCTCATGTTTGTTACGCATTTTGAGCACCTCCTGAGATACCGTAACCACATTCTGCATGATGGTTCCTGAGATCAATGAGATTTTAGCTCATGTTGGGATATCCCTGGGCACCCTTTTGAATCAAATGGCAGGCTGAACCTTTCAAAACTGTGCTGGTTTTAACCAAACCTTGCACGATGGTTCTTTGAGATTGTTGAAATATATACCAAAAATCCATTTGAGTCGTGTGACTCAAATTGGGTCTGCTAGACCCATTTTTTCTAAAGCGAGGTGGACAAAAGTCGCTTCTGGAGCTATCCCCCCAAAATGTAGGTCCACTACAGAGCATAAATGAAACTTATTCATATCAAATACAACATTAAAACTTCAGCAGTGTTCTGTAGTGGTTAGTGTGTCACACTAGGACCTGGGAAAGACCAGGGTTGAGTCTTCACTCATAGGGTGACTTTGGCCTGGTCACTGGTCACTCTCAGTATAACATACTATACAAGGTTGCTGTGAAGATAAAATGATGGGGATCTGGAAAACTGTGCATGCCACCTTAAATTCCGTGGAGAAAAGGTAGGATATGAAACAATAATACAGTGGCACCTTGGTTTAAGAACAGCTTAGTTTATGAACAACTTGGATTAAGAACGCTACAAACCTGGAAGTAGGTGTTTTGGTTTGTGAACCTTGCCTTGGAAGCAGAACATGTTCTGCTTCCTGTTGAGTGTGTTCCATTGGTAAACTGAGTCCCCTGCTGCTATGTGAAAGCACACCTTGGTTTAAGAACGCTTTGGTTTAAGAACGGACTTCCGGAACGGATTACCGGTAAGTTCATAAACCAAGGTGCCACTGTAGTAGTAGTAGTAGTAATAATAATAATAATAATAATAATAATAATAATACTACAGTCGTACCTTGGAAGTCGAACAGAATCAGTTCCGGAAGTCCGTTTGACTTCCAAAATGTTCGTAAACCAAAGCGTGGCTTCTGATTGGCTGCAGGAAGCTCCTGCACTCAATCAGAAGCTGAGGAAGCCCCTTCGGAAGTTCAGCTTCCAAAAAAAATACCGTATTTCTCCGTCTATAGGACACCCCCATGTATAAGACGCCCCCTATTTTGGGGGACTCATATTTAAGAAAATGGGGGGAGATGGCGCCCCATGTATAAGACGCCCCCTAATTTTTTTACTATTTTTTTGGGGGGGGGGACCTAGTCTTACACATGGAAAAATACGGTAGTTTGCAAACAGGAACACTCACTTCCGGGTTTGCAGCATTCGGGAGCCGAAACGTTTGAGAAGCAAGCTGTTCGAAAACCAAGGTACGACTATAATAATAATAATAATGGACTCGAAATTTTAGAAGATTTGTGGTGTCCGTGGATAGCGGAAAAACGGAAATTGGCCAAGCTGAAGAAGGGAAGGGAGGATTCAGTCGTAGACCCATAGAACTGTTGCGTTGGAAGGAATCCCCATGGGCTCATGTAGTCCAGCCCTCCTGCACTGCAACTCGCTTTGGACCTGCATCTCTGAGAGACTGACCTCTGATATGACAACGTCCTGCCTGAAGACGGAGATCCCTTGAACCAGCAGGTACTTCTTCTGCTTCCGGAGAATAAGCTCCCTCGTTGCGCAGACGCCTTGGAGGAAGTAGCTGATTCGTCCGACCCGGCTAGTGAAGGTGGAAGGGATCCTGGGAGGCAAGACGAAGTGGAAATCAAAAGGGTGGACACCCGGACCCAGCCAGTTCCCTGCAGGCCAAAAAGAAATTCTTCTCACTTTCTCTTCGTTTTCTGCGGTTGGAGCTCTTTGTGACGTGTGAGCCCTGGGAAGTCACTGGCTTGAAATTGTCCCTGTGAGGACTAGGCTAGAGCAATATTCGGGTCCTTCTGTGCTCTATCAC
This sequence comes from Podarcis pityusensis, assembly GCF_964106645.2. Taxonomy (NCBI): domain Eukaryota; kingdom Metazoa; phylum Chordata; class Lepidosauria; order Squamata; family Lacertidae; genus Podarcis; species Podarcis pityusensis. The sequence continues at coordinate 9,067,394 of NC_138043.1, read as the reverse complement.
TGAGCTACAGCCCCTCCCCTAAAATTAAAGTAAGGTTCCAGTCCTCATTGTTCTGAATAGAAGCCTGGTTCAAATACAAATAGACAGAGCCAGGCCCCTGGTCCAGCTAGCTCAGTATTGTCTAGCCCATGGGAGACTGTAGCCCATTAACTTGCAATCAAGTTAATTCTTAACTTGCAATCAAGCTAACTTGCAATCAAGTTAATTCGGCACACCTTCTTTTACACACTTATTTTGGTTCTGCCTGGAGGCCAAGGTGCTCATTTTGTGAAAGATACTAGGGAACTTGTTATGATGACTTCTCAGCTATAATGGCTCTCTTCCTGTGCTCAGAGGCCCTCTTGCGTTCATTATCAGGTCCTGCAATCCACATCTGGGGAGGGAAGTCTCGTTTTCAAACCTGGGCCTTGTTTATTTATTGCAATTTTTTTTAAAAAATTGCTGGCATCTCTTCTTGAGATAACAGCAGAGTGCACCTCTGGGACTGGAGAATCACAGCGCCTGCTGTGGCTGCAGAGACAGGCAACTTGTAACTGCAGCTTCCTGAGTTGCTTTTGCAGGGAGTTGGGCTAGATTAAAGGTAAAGGTAAATGACACCTGGACGGTTAGGTCCAGTCTCAAATGATTCTGGAGTTGTAGTGTTCATCTCGCTTTACAGGCCGAGGGAGCTGGCGTTTGTCCACAGACAGCTTCTGGGTCATGTGGCCAGCATGACTAAGCCACTTCTGGTGAACCAGAGCAGCGCACGGAAATGCCGTTTACCTTCCCGCCGGAGCGGTACCTATTTATCTACTTGCACTTTGACGTGCTTTTGAACTGCTAGGTTGGCAGGAGCAGGGACCGAGCAACGGGAGCTCACCCCGTCACGGGATTCGAACCGCCGACCTTCTGATCGGTAAGCTCTAGGCTCTGTGGTTTAGACCACAGTGACACTCGCGTGATTAGAAACTAGAGGCTAGATTAGAAGTTCCCAAACTGATTTGGCCTACCATCCCCTTTTCAGAAAAAAATAATAATTGTTCAGTGCCCGCCCTGGAAATCTACTGCGACTGAACAGACAACTTTGTGCTCTTTTATGTATTTATATCTCTACTTATGTCCTACAACATAGTAAAGAAAGGTGGTGTTGTACAATTATAAAATTATTAAATAACATTAAAAATAACCCTAATGAGAAGGATGAACCTGGTGCGCCGCATCAATTTATTAATGTTTGGCTCTATGTTACATCAGTAAGAGTCATTATACAACAGATAGGACATGTACAAATGGTTTTTAAAACTCTTTTTCTTTCTTTATGCTTCCACTGCCCCCTTATTTTATTCAACGTCTCCCAATTGCACCTGAGTTGACTAATGCCCCCCCCCCCCGGATAATGCCAGCTCCCCCCCCAGGGGTGGTAACAGCCAGTTTGAAGAAGAAGAAGAAGGAGGAGTTTGGATTTGATATCCCGCCTTTCACTCCCCTTAAGAAGTCTCAAAGCGGCTAACATTCTCCTTCCTCCCCCACAACAAACACTCTGTGAGGTGAGTGGGGCTGAGAGACTTCAGAGAAGTGGGACTGGCCCAAGGTCACCCAGCAGCTGCAGGTGGAGGAGCGGAGATGCGAACCTGGTTCACCAGATTACGAGACTCTTAACCACTACACCACACTGGCTCTCAAGTTTGGGACTAGATGACTCTTAGGACCCCTTCCAGCTTCACAATTCTATTATCCTCCCCCTCCAAAAAAACAAAACAAAATTACAAACATCAAATTCAAAATCCATATTCATTTTCTAACATAAGCCTATTACATAGATTACCTAAATTAAAATATATCTAATTGCTCTAGGCTTCCCTTGGCTGTATGTAAATACAACGCAATTAACAAATTATATTATAAATGATATTATAGGTTCCCATATACCCCCCCACTCCCCTTCACCAATGTGTGATCTCAATATTTTACTTCTTCCATCTTGTTGTGTTGTTATAATTTAAGAATTATTCAATTGATTCTATTATTATTTCACAGTTCTATGATGCTATGGGATCCAAAGGAAAGTGGAGCAATACGTTTGGCATCTTGCTTGGCTGCAAGGAGGTATATGTTTATATCCCTCCCTTCCCTCCAAGGAGCTCATGGGGGCATGTGTGGCTGTCCCCCTCCTCATTTAACCCCCCACAACAATCCTGTGAGGTAGGTCAGGCTGAGAGGCAGCGGCTGGACCAGGGCGTTGTGGCTGATTTGAACACAAGTCTCCTAAGTGCAACCAATACACCATCACTGGCTCTCTTTTCACACCCCTTGCCCCCCCATCCCTTAACTGCTCCTGCTAAATAAAAAGGTTTTTTTAAAGTTGAGACCATACTGTTTACAATTAAAATTTTATTTGTCTGATGGACACTGTCAATTATGGGTCAGATCTACTATATAATATTCTAGGCAGGGCACTAAACTGTAAGGGTTATATTCATAGAGAATCATATTCTTTTCACAGAAATGCAAGAGGATGTCATGCACATTTTTCAATTACGTGTTAAAAGAATATGATTCTCTATGAATATAACCCTTACAGTTTGGTGCCCTGCCTAGAATATTACATAGTAGATCTGACCCATAATTGACAGTGTCCATCAGACAAATAAAACATTGTAGAACCCTTTAAACCTGTAAATGAGGTAAGAACAGCCAGCATTTTAATTGTAAACAGTATGGTCCCAACTTTTTTTTCCTATTAAGATCTGTCTCCCCATTTTTTGTGCACAAATAAAAGGTTTAAGCAGCAACAGTCAACCCTCTTTCCTCACGCTCTATCTTGAAAGTTTTTGTCTTGTGGACGTAATCTGCCTTGTTGACGCAGGTCCCGGGCTGGCTGTAGTCCTTCTCGACGTCGGTCTCTTCGATCCACTCAAGGTAGCCCCTTCCGATCAGCTCGACTTTCACCAGGGGGTCCACCAGGGTGCTGTGGAGGCTGAGAACCAGCTGCCCTTCCACCACTGAGCCGGCTACGTACACATCCTTCGGAATCACCAGCTCGATAGACTTCACCACCGACATGGGTGGCCCGGAAGGAGCTCCGGAGACTGTTCCCTCCGATGTCTAGAATCCCTGCAAGGGCTGCGTTGGATGATGTCAAAGGGGCTTGTGACGTCACAACAGTGTGTTTCAAGAAAGAACAGCTGCTTGCAGAGGGAATGTTAGAATTCCTGCTCCATGATTGCAGTTATGGGATTGTTGTCTTTCACATGACGGTGTATGTTTTGACTCCACAGAGTGGGAAGTGACGGAGACAGGATGTATGTGTTACTGTGTTCCATGAAGTGGGACTATTGTCCTTTGTTCTTTTTCTCTTTGCTGTTTGATGCTAGAGAGAGAGGGAGCCATGTTGCAGTGCTCCGTGTGTGTTCTTATGTAAATAAAGTAGATTAGCCAAAATGCTGACTTGCTGAGGTCTGCGGATCCCTAAGTGTGTCTGTTGGCATCGGTCACTGTGATGTTCAGGAAGAAGAAAGCTTTTGAAGCTCCCAAACGATCAACCAGGAGGGAGAGAACATGCCAGTCAGGCATGTGTCTCTGCCAGGGTCCTACTCGAGTGTAGGCTGAACTCCTGACAGGGAACCCAATAGTGACACCATTTAAAGCCCTTGAATAGTCAAGTTACTTGGTATGGGGAGTTATGGGGTGTTAGGGGAGGGGTAGTACCTCTGGCTACTACAAGAGACACCACCTTGCTGACAAAGATACATATAGTTAAAGCTGTGGTTTTCCCAGTAGTGATATATGGAAGTGAGACCTGGACCATAAAGAAGGCTGATGGCAGAAGAATGGATGCTTTTGAATTCTGGGGCTGGAGGAGACTCTTGAGAGTCCCATAGACTGCAAGAAGATCCAACCTATCCATTCTGAAGGAACAGGTAGGTAGCCATGTTGGTCTTCCCTAGTCGAAACAAAATTAAAAAACCCCTTACAGTAGCCCCTTAGAGACCAACTAAGTTTGTTATTGGTATGAGCTTTTGTGTGTATGTACACTTCTTCAGATACTGATTTCCTTCATTCTGAAGGAAATCAGCCCTGAGTGCTCACTGGAAGGACAGATCCTGAAGCTGAGGCTCCAGTTCTTTGGCCACCTCATGAGAAGAGAAGACTCCCTGGAAAAGACCCTGATGCTGGGAAAGATGGAGGGCACAAGGAGAAGGGGACGACAGAGGACGAGATGGTGGGACTGTGTTCTCGAAGCTACCAGCATGAGTTTGACCAAACTGCGGGAGGCAGTGGAAGACAGGAGTGCCTGGCGTGCTCTGGTCCAGGGGGTCACGAAGAGTCGGAAACGACTAAACAACTAAAGAATAACGACACGTACCTCTGGTGAGGGACAGGGTTTTAAGGCCCTATTAGATTCAGCAGGGCTTACTCTCAGGTAAGTGCAGTTAGGCCTGCAGCCTTTGTGACCCAAGTTTTGGGTCCTTTTTAGGTTCAGGATGTCACTGCTTTCCACCCCCCCCACACACAATATTTGAAAAGGTCAGCTTTGTACTTAAACACAAATTGGCCAGGAACTTCATTGTCTGTGTCTTTATTAATTTAAAGAACAAGAAACTGGTGGTTGCTTTAACTTTTTGATATGTGGTGATTTGAATCATGAGGATGAATTAGAAGAACAGCTGAGTCTTGCTTTGGAATTGAGGACTACATTAGACTTTCTTCTGCCTTTTCATTTTATTTTGTTCTAAGGGCTTATTAGAGATATTGTGTAAGTGTGGTGTCCACTCCCTAAAAAAACAGTCAAGGTTGACAACTCTGGGAAACAGTGGGGGTGTGTGTGTGTGTGTGTGCCAGAGAGATCTGTGCACCACGGCGCCGGATATGTTTAAGACGGCCCTGGCTAACAGTGGTTTGACTTAACCCCCGGAGGCGGAATCCATTGTCTCTTGATGGATGCCAACAATGGGTTACCTTTCTGACCTGCCAAATCCTTCCACCCCATGAATCCAAAGCACACCTGAAGTGCATAGCTCCCCCGCAAAGAACCTTGGGAAGTCTGTTAAAGGTGCTTGGGACTGTAGCATTGCTGGGGGTAAACTACAATTTCCAGGATTCTTAACACAGTAGAAATGTGTTTTAAATATATAGCGCGGGTGTGACATTTCTGGGATTTTAAGTTCAGCCTCACAGGTTTTGTTCTCTGTGGGAGACATGAGACAGGAACCTCATACTCAGGACACCGCAGTTCTATATAATAAATCCCCAGTAGACCACGCGGGTGGCACCGTGGTCTAAACCACTGTGCCTCTTGGGCTTGCTGATCAGAAGGTCGGCGGTTCGAATCCCCGCGACAGGGTGAGCTCCCGTTGCTCGGTCCCTGCTCCTGCCAACCTAGCAGTTCGAAAGCACGTCAAAGTGCAAGTAGATAAGTAGGTACCTCTGCTGCGGGAAGGTAAACGGCGTTTCCGCGCGCTGCTCTGGTTCGCCAGAAGCGGCTTAGTCATGCTGGCCACATGACCTGGAAGTTGTATGCCGGCTCCCTTGCCCAATAAAGCGAGATGAGTGCCGCAACCGCAGTCATCTGCGACTGGACCTAATGGTCAGGGGTCCCTTTACCTTTAGAGATCCATCATCTTTTTCTCTTTTTTGCTCAACAAATTGTTCCAGTATTTCCAGTGTGGCAACAAAGAAAATCAAAGAGCCTCACAGTGCCTTTTAAGAGACTTGTTATTTATCAGTGATAATTAAATATTTGACAAATGGTGGTTATTGCTGAGATGATTATATTAACCCCTGTAGTGATGTGTGCAGGCTTTTAACACTTAATTTTACACTGGCCTTTGTTATAAGAAGTAAATGTGTTCTGATGCAAGCTTTTGCAGGCTAGAGGACCCAAGATGCATGAAAAGTTTCACCAGATGCATGAAAAGTTAACAAACTGCCAGGAATGAAGGGGGAGATAAGAATGCTAATTGGCAATGAATGCAAAAAGCACAGTCCACGACAGTTAAATTAGGGCTTAAACTTTTACAAAATTAGCACAGTGACTCCTCATATCAGCAATTGTGCTGATAACAACAATCAGCATTGCTGAGTAAATTTAATAAAAATAATAATAGATTTAAGACTTTCAGTAATGCCTTTGCCTCTCTTCAAGATCCTGAATGAATACAATTGGGACATGTTTGACTCTTTCAGCAGTTTCACTCTTTGATATGATTATGGTAGTCAAGATAACATTGGAAGGATAATACTGGAAGACCAAAAGGCCTCTATGCAAATTAAATGATGGGATTTAGCCATTTTGAGCAAGTCAGCATGCTTAATTAGCAAGGCACTCTGAAGTCTATAGGTTTGACATAAAGCAGAACATTTTAAAACTTTGCTGGCATGCTAGACAAAACAAGATACTTAGAAATATTTTCCCATTGTGGTTGTATTAGGGTGCATTGAATTTTTCAGCTTTCAAATTCCAAAAAATGAGAGGTGCCAAAAAGTTGTAACATGACTTGGGAACTTTGGTTAAATTAATATACAGTAATTTAGTTTTGCCTGGTAAGTAAAATGTGGGTAAAATTGCAAAGAAATAATTAAAAATGATTTCCAAGTAACTGCAGTTACATATTATTATTTAGCATTGCCTGACATTTTCACAGGGTAAAATTAAAATTCTTTGGTTTCCCGGAAACAGTTTATGTGCTTCTTCATCAAATGTAGACTTACTAAGCTAAACATTGTTCAGTCACAAAAACAGCAGCAGATTTGAATTCTTCACTCCCAAAATCATATTTTTTAAGACCCCTCATTGAAGAAATTTGAAGAAATTCACCTGTTAAAATGACACACACTATTTTGTATTTTTTTATGGTTTCCCCACCAGTTCATCTCTGTTAGGGCTCTGTGTGTGTGTGTTTCAGCTTTTAATGAAAAAAGAAAAGTGAGGAAACTTGACCTAAAGGACTGATCAAAAGCAACCAAGTAAGATGCGGGTGGCGCTGTGGGTTAAACCACAGAGCCTAGGACTTGCCGATCAGAAGGTCGGCGGTTTGAATACCCGCGACGGGGTGATCTCCCATTGCTTGGTCCCTGCTCCTGCCAACCTAGCAGTTCGAAAGCACGTCAACGTGCAAGTAGATAAATAGGTACCACTCCGGCAGGAAGGTAAACGGCGTTTCCGTGCGCTGCTCTGGTTCGCCAGAAGCGGCTTAGTCATGCTGGCCACATGATCTGGAATCTGTACGCCGGCTCCCTCGGCCAATAAAGCGAGATGAGCGCCGCAACCCCAGAGTCGGTCACGACTGGACCTAATGGTCAGGGGTCCAATTCCCAGCACACTTAATAATACAATTCCAAATATTATTTGGGAGAAGACTTCTGCTTTAAATGGGTGGTGTTTTCACAGTTCCAGAAAACGCAAATTTGATAAATTCATTGTTAAATGCAAACTAAATTAACTTTTGCACATCCCTACTCAAAAGCAACTGCTATTGAACTGAACACTGCTTACGCCCAGGTACGTGAGTAGAGGGTTTGCAACCTCATGAGGCGAAAGCAAAACAGCTTCCAGAGCTGGGATGATCGAGTCAAGCTGAGCGTTTTAAGTAATCTCTGGATCAGTCGATGCCTGAGCTATTATTCGTCGCGCATGCGCACTCATGCGGCAGGCCGGAATGGCAAGTGAGCCGGGATGAAGCCACGCCCACTTCCTCCCAGTTCCCGCCACCGCCGACCAATCAGGAGGCTCCGAACGGCCCACAGCAACTTTCCCCGCCAAACTCTAAAGACTGGAGGCGTAAAAAAGGAGCATTTTGCGCGGGCTGCTCCAGTTGCGGGTGACCTTTCGCTTCCAGCTTTTTTTTATAGACACTCACATATATATATATATATATATATATATACATATAAAATATATATAATATAATATGTATAATATTGCCACGTGAGATCTATACCTGGATCAAACGGAAGCATTTGGGATTGAGTAATACAGTTTTATTTTTATTTTTAATTAATTTTTCCATCGGAGGAAGGGGAAAAGGCGCGCTTTCCCCGTCTTCGGATTTGCAAAGAAGCAGAGCCGAGAGAAAGAGAGAGAAGTTTTATTTTTTTAAAAAAAGACAAGCAAACCAGGTGAGTGTCCTTTTTAAGACAGAAATCCGCAAAGCAATTTTGGAGCGTGTGGTGGATCTCAAGGCGATCTGCCCCCAGGTAAGTGCTGCCTAGCATTGCAGGAGAGGTTTGCGGGGTGGGTCGGCTGCCAGCGGGGTGGGGGTGCTGCAATTCCTCCCCCCCCCCGTCACCCTCAAAGTCAGGGTGTGAATCCAATAGCGGGAAAATAAGTTGCAATTTTCTCTTAACTTTAATATAGTGCTAATATACTGTTCGTTGTTTAAGCAGAGTCTATATTCTGCCCTTCCAAGTCTACTCAGTTAAGCCAGATGGACTTAACTCCCAGATCGTTGTAGGGTAAGGGCTGCAGCGTGGGTGGCTGACCACACATTTTTTAAAAACGGCCACACGCATTCATGAAACATACCCTGGAGTAGGCGCATTCATTGCAATGAATGGGAAGGGAGGGAAAACCACATAGACCTGTGCACGGACTTCCACGTCATCCCTGTGGTGTGGTACAGAGCGAAACCCTCTGCATACAGGCATGGCCAAACTTGGCCCTCCAGCTGTTTGGGGACTACAACTCCCATCATCCCTAGGTAACAGGACCAGTGGTCAGGGATGATGGGAATTGGAGTCCCCAAACAGCTGGAGGGCCAAGTTTGGTCATGCCTTCAAGTGGGAAAGGAGGTCCCAATTAGGTTTACAGTGCTACCTTGGGTTACATACGCTTCAGGTTACATACTCCGCTAACCCAGAAATAATGCTTCAGGTTAAGAACTTTGCTTCAGGATGAGAACAGAAATCGTGCTCCGGCGGCGCGGCAGCAGCAGGAGGCCCCATTAGCTAAAGTGGTGCTTCAGATTAAGAACAGTTTCAGGTTAAGTACGGACCTCCGGAACGAATTAAGTACTTAACCCTAGGTACCACTGTACTGGGATTTGCTCCCAAGTAGCATAGCATCTGTATTATTATCAATGTGGGGTAATGGCCAATGTTAGCCACACTGAGAGTAGACCCATTGATTTCAATGGATCCATGGGTAGCGGGGCAGCTGCCCCCCTTAAATCAAATAAATAAATAAATAAATAAAAAGAACTCACTGACCAATTGTGTGGCAGATAACTCGGTTTTGCCCTCCCAGACATAAAGCCTGCCCCTCCCCAAATAAATCCTGACCACGCCAATGAACGGATCCACTCTTGAGTGGCTAAAGTTGGAACCCCCCCCCCCGAGTCTTTGGAAGAAAGCTTGCTAGAAATCCCACTGAAATTGACAGGGTCAAGGTTTGCTTTGCTCCACCTCAGATTTAGCACAGGCTTACTCAACCTCAGCCCTCCAGATGTTTTTGGCCTACAACTCCCATCACCCCTAGCTAGCAGGACCAGTGGTCAAGGATTATGGGAATTGCAGTTTCAAAACATCTGGAGGGCTGAGGTTGGGGGAGCCTGTTTTAGCAGAAACAAACAGCTTCTGGGCGTATGATTGTTGCCAGCCTTTTGCACAATAGTCAGTCTTGCTTCCCCTTGAAAATTTTAAGTTTTTGAGAAGTACGTTTCATTGAGTTCAATGGGACTTATTCCTAAGAAAACGGGTGCATACACCTATTGGTTAGTAAGGGCCATTTAATTCAACTGGATTTCCTTCTGCTTAGGCATGCAAAGGATCGCATATTGAGAAGTCGATGAACTTGCCTAACTTAGGTCCATTTGCTTCAATGGGTTCCCGGCTGGATGCGGCTCATCTTTTTTTAATATATTACATCTTTGGCCAAATGGGGAGAGTTGCACTAAGAATCAATTCCATATGAAGAATATCTCCAGGAAATGAAAATAAATACAGTGCGGCTGAGAAAATCAGCTATAATGAATTTAAAAAGGAGGAATCAAAGGTTAAAATAAGCTTTGCATACATAAGGTTCTAGGTTCAGGTTCCAAGAGCTAGATAGGCCCAATGGTCTGTCTTTTCCTGTGGTCCCTTTCGATGTGGCTTCCCCGTTTAACTCACTGGGGGCTTTCTCTTGCAAAGGCATGTGCAGGATTGCGCTGCTGTTGAGAGAGAAGCTTTCGTGGACTGCATTAGACAAAGGTTTCGGGGTGTGTGTGGTGTTGGGCCAAAAATGTGCCGTCGAGATCCAGTTGCACAAATGCCTGCCAAGGCAGCTCTGTTTCCTGTCCTCCTTGCATCTGGTTTCTGTGTTAGGGAAACCCTTTGGGCAGGCATAGGCAAACTCGGCCCTCCAGATGTTTTGGGACTGCAACTCCCATTGATGGACCTGTTCCATATCTGCTATTGGGTCCCCGGAGCACAGATTCACACAAAGTGGCAACCAACCTTGCAGGATTCAACAGGATTTATTTGAAATGCATATGCAGAACAAAGGTACAGAGCGATAAGCTCGCAATCTGCACACCCCAGTCAGGGTGCGCCCACTTTTTATAGACTACTATACAAAAAAACAGAGAGTGAGACTTTACATTCTTTTCCAATCAGGCTCTAACATTCCATGTTTCTCCTTTTGAAGGTTAACACTTCTTAATTTACTCATTCTTTGTTTGTCTGCCTGCTACGGCCTTGCCCGTCTTGTAACAGTGGCTTTGATAACAGCATGCTGGAATTTCTATTTCTGAGGCCCTTCACCATCATCCCTGACCACTGGTCCTGTTAGCCTAGGGATGATGGGAGTTGAAGTCCCAAAACATCTGGAGGTGAGTTTGCCTATGCCTGCCTTTGAGTTAGGGCCAAGAACTCAGGAAGTTGAATGCCAGCCCTCTATGTCCCTGTTTCTGGCTCTTGGAATGTTCCCCAAGTCATACTCCTTTTCCAGGCAGTTCCATGTCCTTTCGTCTGGCTGGGATGTGCTCTTGTGCTCTGATCATGCCTTTTTTCTTGCCATGATGGGGAGACATAGGGGTGTGTTTGTGCAAACCACTTGCCTTTTTTGTGTTCTCTGCTGTACAAAACAAGGCTCACATCTGTGGCGCTCTGCCCTCTTTAGCCCCCGTCCGCCACTTGCATGCAGTAGGCTTTCCCAGAGGGAATGTGCCCCTTGTGCTGATACAAGGCTCCCTAGAGCATGGTTTGAACTAAGGCAGGCATAAGCAAACTCTGGCTCTCCAGATGTTTGAGACTACAATTCCCATCATCCCTGACCACTGGTCCTGTTAGCTTGGGATGATGGGAATTGTAGTCCCAAACATCTGGAGGGCCGGAGTTTGCCTATGTCTGAACTCTGACTAGAACCCATTGGAGTGAACTTTTATATATATATATATATATGTATTATTTTTTAGCAACCACCAAAACACTAACAGTGAAACCCCCCAGGTGGCTGATACATTGGGTATACAATATTCAGTAATATACATATTCAATAATATACATATTCAATAATATTCCATAATAACATATTCAAATCAACCATATGTACCCTTCTATATACCTTAACACTCCTCCCTCCACAAGGTTTATTTAACTTTTAACATTTTAATTGCCCCAAATTGTTCAAACCTACTCAAATCATTCAATATCTTCTCAAACCAATCCTCCTCTTTCTCACTGACCTTAAACGCTTTCATTCTATGTATCTTCACAGTTAAGTATTCTAAAATTATAATATTATTCAGTTTTTTCCTCCATTTGGTTCACCCCTAGCTCTTACCCATTGGAGTTAACTTAGCTTTATTTTCTTTTGGTGGGTCTGTTCTGAGCAGGGCATAATTGAATACAACCCATTGAATACCCCCAGGCTGAGGGTGGCTTTTGAAAGGAATATGAGTATTCAAAGAATTTTAGAGCTGGCAGGGACACTAAGGGTCATCTAGTCCAACCCCATGCAATGGATGAGGGGGAAACAGCAGGAAAGGGCTGTTTGCACTCATGGGTTGCTTGTGAGTTTCTCAGGACACAGCTGCAGTTGGTGAACATTTTAGAATCCTTTTGCTGCAGGGGCGAGGAGTCTGTGGTCCTCCAGGCATTGCTAAGCTGCAAACTCCCATCCTCAACCCCAACTTCTGGAGACAGCAGTCCCCACACCTGGCCCACTTGGAAGGGATGTTGTGAAGATAAAATGGGAGCCCCTTGGAGGGAATGGCAAGAGACCAAACCTTTTTCAGCCCAGGTTGCCATTGAAACGGTGCGAGCAACAATGGTGTTGCTTTTTGCAGGAAAGTGAGACAGGGATTTCTAAAGCTTATTTTTTTGTTTTGGTCATGGAGCAATCAGGCCTGTCCCTATTTATAGACAGCTGCGCTTTGGTGGGGCTTGCAGACAAACTGATGCTTTTTGCGGTTTTCCAACTGCAGGCTGTAACAGGAGGAAGTGTAATTAACCAGCTTCCAGAACATGAAGGCAGCAAGCTTGCAATTCTGCTTCAGCCTTCGCCACCATGCTGGCTGGGGGCTCATGGGAGTTGTAGTCCAACCAGGAGGTTGGCAGAGGCTGATCTTGTTGTTCCAGAAGTGGAGAGGATGTTCTCCTCCACAGCTCCAGCTTTTGACCTTTGCAGTAATATCTTGGGGGGTATTTTGTTACGGTTAAAGGTAAAGGGACCCCTGACAGTTAAGTCCAGTTGTGAACGACTCTCGGGTTGCAGCGCTCATCTCACTTTACTGGCCAAGGCAGTCAACATTTGTCCGCAGACAGTTTTTCTGGGTCATGTGGCCAGCATGACTAAGCCGCTTCGGGCGAAACCAGAGCAGCGCACGGACACACAGTTTACCTTCCCGCCCGAGTGGTACCTATTTATCTACTTGCACTGTGGTGTGCTTTCGAACTGCTAGGTTGGCAGGAGCTTGGACCGAGCTATGGGAGCTCACCCCATCACGGGGATTCGAACCGCCGACCTGATCGGCAAGCCCAAGAGGCTCAGTGGTTTAGACCACAGTGCCACCCCCATCCCTTTGTTTAGGTTACGTAAACCCAAATTAATGAGGACATTATTGGTTTATCTCTCCCTTGGATCCTTTAATCCAGTGCTCTTCAACCTTGGGTTGCCAGATGATGTTGGACTACAACTCCCATCATCCTCAACTATTGGCCAATCTGGCTGTGGATGATGGGAGTTGCAGTGCCAACAGTGTGGCATAGTGGTTAGACAGTGTGAGAAACTCGGATATATATGCTAATTGCCAAATTGCACTCTAAACCTGGGTTATGATTGGCCAATAAAGCGAGATCAGCGCTGCAACCCCAGAGTCGGTCACTGGAGAGCCAGTGTGGTGTAGTAGTTAAGAGCGGTAGTCTCCTAATCTGGGGAACTGGGTTCGCGTCTCCGCTCCTCCACATGCAGCTGCTGGGTGACCTTGGGCCAGTCCCACTTCTTTGAAGTCTCTCAGCCCCACTCACCTCACAGAGTGTTTGTTGTGGGGGAGGAAGGGAAAGGAGAATGTTAGCCGCTTTGAGACTCCTTAAAGGGAGTGAAAGGCGGGATATCAAATCCAAACTCTTCTTCTTCTTCTTCTTCTAATGGTCAGGGATCCTTTTACCTATGATTGCTGCAATGGAATATCTAGCTGCTATTCCCCTGGTAGGGTGGTTATTATAATTATTATTATTATTATTCATTTAATTTCTATAGCACTTAATATTTTAGAGAAAAAAAACCTCAAAGTGATTGACAACACACTAAAACCAGTGTTAGAAACTCTCATATACGTCTACGCTAGGCGCCAAATGGCTCCTTAAACCAGGGTTACAGTCGCCAAAACGGAATGTCTAGTTGCCATTTGGGGATCAGACGGCTCAAAAGTTGTATTTTTTCTATACGGCTTTTTGGTTCCTAAAATTCATTATGATTGTACAGATGAAATATAATGGACAGAATTCTACAGGATGTGTGAAAACAGTCAGGATGCAAGGATTCCCAAGGCATTCACCTCCAGATGGTGGAGACGTCAGGCTCCATCTTGGTACCTGGGCATCCATGCCTCAAACCCAGAAACCTGTCTTTCCCTCCTTCCTATTCCACCTTTATCTCAAAAGAAGCTCAAAGGTGGTTTACTTTGTTCTCCCCCTCCAGCCTTTCCTGGAGACTCTAAGGATCAAACCTGAGAAGTTCTGCATGCATTGAAAGTGCTCTCCTGCTAAGCTACGGTTTGTGGGTGTTATGCAATTCCCTGAGTGGTTTAACAATTGATCTTTCTTCCCAGAGATCTCTGGGAGAGGAATAGGGGGTCTCCTACCAACTCGTGATTGTTCAAAGCAGCCTCATAGTGCCTTAAACCCATGGCGTGAATGTGGCCTTAGTCTTTGTTCTGGGAATTTCAGGCTTACTGCATTAAAGGAGCAAAAAGCTGAATAAGAACTAAGATCTATTCTATTCATTTCCTTTGTCCCAACTACAAGTGTTAATGTAATCAACAATCCTGAGATTGCATTTGTCAGTTGAAACCTTCTGGGCTTAATTCAATTTGCATCTTCTGCAGTTGTAATTTTACTGTATTTGGGGAGAATTGTTAATAAAAAAAATATTTAAAAAGAAAGAAACCTGCTGGACTTAATGAAACTGCTTGCTCATTTTAATCTTAAGGGAACTATCAGTCTTACTTCCAAATAAGCCATCACAGAGTTGCAGCCTTAACTGCCTTTTGTTTTTAGGCGTGTCCAGAAGATGTATCATTTTAATGAATTAATTGATAATGATAAATAAGTATCCAGTTTTTCATTTTGGGTGACTTGCATCCAGGTAAATTCTCTTTGCAACAGACCCACTGAAATTAACAGAGCTAAGTCAGCCTAGGTAGTTTATTTTCCGTTATTCTTGTGTGTGCGGGTACATTTTTAATGTATTAAAGCGAAGTTAAATAGCATAAAGGCAAAGGAAATGCCATTTATTTCTGAAATGGGATTTATGCAATTGAGTTTAGAGTGGCAACTGAAATGATTTCAGTTTCCGTGGTGCTACTACAGAAAGTCCCTCCATAATCTCAATAGCTTTTTAAAATTAAGGTGGTTGTTGATGATGATGAATATTTATTTTTCCGCCTGCCCCTTTAAATGAACTCCGAAGCAAAAAGCTCCCCCTTCCCTGCCCCGCCTCCCCCTCTGTCTGCTCTTTTACATAATATCGCGAGAGAGCCTCTCAAATTCCCGTCCAACCCTCGCGCCGGGGGCGGTTTTTTTCAATTTTTGTGGCGCGCGCCTTCCAAGTCCGCGAGGGAGAAGGGAAACGAGAGACGCGCTTCGCGCAGTGGAAACGTGGCGCAGGCGAACTTGCTTTTGGTAGGGGTGGGCGGGGACGGGGGCGGCGCCATAAGCGGCGGCCAATGCGGTCCGCCGCTATCCGGCGACTCAGCCAATGGGTGGTGGAGGTGGAGAGAGAGCTTTAAAAAAGCCGGAGCAGGAGGCGGGGCGGTTGGGGAAGGGGGCGGGGGAGAAAAAAAATGCGGGAGCGAAAGAAGCCCAAGTTTGGCTGAGAGGTCGCGCTGAGGAAGACCGGCTCTGAGGGGATTTTGTCGCTGGGGTGCGTAATTGTGGGGCTGGGGCTCTTTTTAATGAAGGAGGGCACAGGGCTCATTAATTGTGGGGAGGGGGGGTCGCTTTTTGGGTTGGGGGTGCGCTTTTTGGGGGTTGCGCACAAAATAGTGAGACAAAGGGGGCAGCAGCAGGCGAGTGGTTTGTTTTGGTGGTGGGGGGCTGTGGGGGTTTGAGGCGGACTGGTGGCAATGAGGTGTTGCTTATTCCTGGCGAACGCCAGTGGTGGGGGGTGGAGGGGGCAAATCTGGGAGAGGCAGGGGGGTTGGGGGTGGTGGTGGGGGGGCTCAAAGTGGATGGCCTACTTCTGAGGGGGCTCATGGGGCAGAATCTATAGGAGGGGTACTTTCCCACTGGGGCGTCTGTGCTGCACTAGGGGTGGGAAAGGGGGAGGAGAATGAATAATTATGAATAATACTTTTATTATGTATTTTGTTACATTTGTTAATGTGTGTGTGTGTGTGTGTATATGTGTATATATATATATATATATATATATATATATACACACTCACACACACACATACATACACAGTGGTACCTCGGGTTACAGACGCTTCAGGTTACAGACGCTTCAGGTCACAGACTCCGCTAACCCAGAAATAGTGCTTCAGGTTAAGAACTTTGCTTCAGGATGAGAACAGAAATCATGCTCCGGCGGTGCAGCGGCAGCAGGAGGCCCCATCAGCTAAAGTGGTGCTTCAGGTTAAGAACAGTTTCAGGTTAAGAACAGACCTCCGGAACGAATTAAGTTCTTAACCCGAGGTACCGCTGTATATAGATAGTGCCGTTCACTGCTTTGGGAGCCTTGAGTTAAAAAGCAATCCATAAAAAGCGTTAAATAAAAAAACCGTACTTTAGCAGGCAGTGGGATTGGGGTGGCGGCGGCTTGGAAAGAATCGTATTTTTCCCCAGGGGGTCGGGGGCGCTGGTAGTAATTGGGTTTGCGTATGAGGGGATGTGCCTAGTATATATGTATGTGTGTGCATGGGGGGGGGCTCATGGGGAGAGACTGGAAGTGTTGCTGGGATCTGGGAAAGCTAAGGGGGGATGTTTCTGAGGAGCACAATATTAAGGGGGCAGGAAGGTGTAAAACACGTGCCAGGCAAATTTCACCCTGGGATGTTGGGCCAGATGGGTTCTTTTGGCCTGACCCAGTAGCTAGGTTCTTCATGATCTGGTTCAGTATAATATGCAGCTCCTGGTTGTGGGCTTGAGAACATGAGAGGAAACCTGCAGGATCAGGCCAGTCCGGCATACTGTTCTCACAGTGGCCAACCGGGTACCCCAGTGGCAGGACCTGAGCACAGCAGTACTCATGTGGGTACCTTGTTGGCCTTTGTAAGAACTAGAAGGCCTTTGGCCAGTTTCATCTTTAGTTCTTATCAGTATGATATTTAGAGGGGGGCCAGTGTGGGTGGTCTTCTTTAATTACAGTGAAAATAGGAAAAGTTATGAGAGAACAATTTGCCTGCTGAATTTCTGGTGGTAGAATTGTCCTGCGTAACTTTTTCCATTTAAAAAATATTTTCTTTTTCTCCCTCCCACTTTATAACCTTGTATTAGTACAACATTTAGAGAGCTATCACAGTTTTTAAAACAGTTGATGGACAAATAAATTGGTTTGGGCATGTATATATTATGAAATAATAACCGTATGCATGCAGTGTAGAGGGAAGAAAAATGCTGTTAATAATTTGTGGAGTGACTGAAGGGAGGGAGGGGTAGCATTTCTTTTTCCCGCTTTGCCCCATTTTCCCTCCTTGTGTTTGTAATCTTGTCCTTTGCTTGTCCCTTGACAAAGGTCCAGCCACAATGTGGATTCAAGTGCGCAGCATGGATGGGAAAGAGACGCACCGAGTGGACTCCCTTTCCAAGCTCACCAAGGTGGAAGAGCTCCGGCAGAGGATACATGAAGTGTTTAGGGTGGCACCTGATAGGCAAAGGCTCTTCTACAGGGGCAAACAGGTACCCGTCTCCCATTGTTCTTCCCTCTCCCATCTGCCATCTTGTGCATCCTCACTGCCATCCAGGCCCCACCTACTCTATACGTTTAAAGCAGTATTATCCCACTTTAAACAGCTGTGGTTCCCCCAAAGAATCTTGGAAACTTCAGCTAGTTAAGAATGCTGAGAGTTGTTAGGACATCCCTATTCCCAATTCTCAGTCATTTAACAATGAACTCTGAGCAGCTCTCAGTGCCTGTAACAAACTACATTTCCCAAGGGTTCTTCGGAAAATACCATGACTCTTTAAAGTGGGACGATACTGCTTTAAATTTATAGTGCTGATTGGGCCCAAATCTTTATGTGTGGTGCAGAAGAAGGAAATGCATTTTTCAGTCTCGGTTGAAAGAAACAAAGATTGGCTTTAAAAAGGAAGCTATGGGTTTGCTCCACCACTTTTGATACAAGGGCTTTTCAGCTTGAGTTTTCCACTAATAAAGTATTGTTGCAGTGAATGCTAGGATTCTGATGAAGCACATTGCTTTGTGAAGCAAGCACACCTACTGGAGGGGTTATGTAAGAAGCTGGCAGATATGCATCTTAACATAGCATGCATGCATTGAGTGCTGCTGGAGCTGTTGTGCCTGCAGGGTAGAACTAATGCAGGTTTTCATCCTGCTGTTGGTAGCATGCTTGGTCATTGATGTTAATGGGCAACCAAGGATTGAAATTTGTAGCTAGATTGTTAACTTTACAAATGTGCTTAGACTGAGAATGAGTCCTGGCTAGTAGCCTCTTTGGAGAGAGTTGCATGAATTGATTGAGAACTTTTGAGCTAAGTTTATTGCTAACTTTGTTAAAAAGGAAAACAACAACAAGCCTGACTTGCACTGCCATCTAGCGACTTTGTTTAAACAATACTTTGTACTGACACATGCTCTTTCAGTGATCTCTCCGTCTTAGTCCTGAGGTATCTCAATGTACTTGTTCCCTCTAGTGTTCTGCTGAAATCAGTGTTTTGATGTTAGGTTGGCATTTTAGAAAGATTGTTCTTGCTTCAGTCCTTGTAAATGAGATTCAGAGTGATATATAAAGTAATTATCTTTTGTTAGGTAAATATATTTGCATTTAGCTGCTCTTCCATTCTGCTTGATGGTGTGTTCTGTGAACTTGAAAAGCTTGTGTTCTGCTCGAAATGTTAAAAAGATCTTCTCTTTTGGATTTTGATTGTTAGCTCAGCAATTTTATTAGGAGCTTTGGGTTCATTAGCAGTTTTAGGGCAGAGGGTCACCAGTGTGTTGATTATATCCTGTTCTGCTCTTTATAATATTGTGCTAGTTCTGGACTGATGCCTGAAAGGCAGTGGTAGGTCAGATGAGGGGTAATACTTGAGTTTAAATCTTGGCAAAACAGAAGCACTGTGGATGCATGGTTCCCATGTCTGGGAGATGCACTAGTTGCCTGTTCTGGGTGGGGTTGCACAAACTCTGGAGAAGTACATACACATTTTGTGGGTACTTGGGATGTAGATGTGTCACTTGAGGCTTAGGATACCTTAGTGGCTAGGAGTACCTTTTACCAGCTTCACATCTGTCTGGGATAGGTTGGTTACAGTGGCTCAAGCACTGTAATGTGGATAGACTACAGTATTGTAATGTGGTCTATGTGGGGCTTATTCTTAAGGTTGGTGTACTGTAGAAACTTCAGCTGGTGCAGAATTCTGCAGCCCAGTTATGTTGGCTAATGACGACATAACACCTGTTGAGAGCTGCTTTGTGTGCCAGTACAGTGGCAACCTATATTCAAGGTTTTACTTACTTCATATAAAACTAAATAACCCGGGGCCAGTGTACTTTATAAGATCACCTTATTCCTTATACCTTATATCTTTCTGAACTTGGTGATCTGTCATTGAGACATTTCTAGCAGTGTCAAACTGTCCTCTGCATGAAATTGTGCACTTAGTGTGATGGCACACTGCAGTTACGAAACTCTTTACCTAATGAAATCAAGCTGGCATTGTCTATAATGAATTTTGGACACCAACTGAAGACTTGGTTATTTCAGCAAGCCACCATAGGAGAACATTTACTCTTTCTTGTTACATGACCCATTCTGTACTTGTGATTCTTTATTGTATTTTGCTTTAATTTCATTTTTTGATGGTTTTAGTTGTAATTTGAGATATTGTGCACCATATCAGTAAATTTTTGTGATTTTGCAGTATTGAAATGAAAAAATAATTCAGGGATGCGTTCAGAATGAGAAGGAAAATAGGGTCCTTGTCCAGGTGAGCGAGTGCTTTCTTAATGTTACTGTCTTTTGAAATTAGCCAGGCGTGTTCTGCAACTGGCGACTGGGGGAAGCAAAACGTTATGTAGAGAAAGATCTGAAATATTATTCTTGAAGCTTGTATTAGTTTTATTCTGGATTGTTTTATTTGATGTCTTAATTTGTTGTAAAGTGCTTTGAGTTTTGTTCTTTAAACTATAAAGCGGTATAGAAATAGAATAAATAATAAAAATAAAAATCCCATTGGAGGGGAATCGGCGTCAGCACATTCTGTTGTTGTGACCATAGCCCAGGTTTAAAGTGCCATTTGGTGATTAGATTGTATCTCTGAGTGTGTATGTGTTTGCAAGACCTTGAAGAACCGTCAAGGTCTGAGCTTGAGATTGTTCAAAACTGTTGAAAATGTGGTCTGTTGGAGTTTTGTCTGTTTGATTTGGTATTTTACATACCCTCTTTAATACATCATAACATTCCCATAGCATTTGAAGGGGTGAATAATTTCCCTTAAACCGGTGATTTGTTCCAGGGATCCCAGGCTCCTCAGTGCACAGGCCACTAATTGTGGATAAGCTTCCCCAAAAGACAGCTAGACACCAGTGTTACTTTTCTGAAATGCACAGCATAGGGGAGTATTTCATTCAAGGATGCATTCTTGGTTCATGTAGATAGTGATGGGGGAATGAACTATACACCCCATAAGAGGGATGGGAAATATGAAGTCTGGCAGCATCTGGAGGGCTGCAGCGCAAATAATCCCTGACCACTGGCTGTGCTGGCTAGGACTGATGGGAACTGGAAGTCCAACAACATCTGCAGGGCCACATGTTCACTATCCCTGCCCTAGAATAATCTCAGGCTAGGAACATATGGTAGGAAGCTGACTCAGTATTGCAGCAAGAGAGGAATCCAGGGGTATATAGACTGGGGTTCCTTGGCAAGCACTTCAGTATAGAGAGGGTTTGCTGAAGGTGGTGAAGCTGAAAATTATTTCCTTTAGGCTTCCAGAAATGCTAGTTAGGTGGATTGCTGCGTGTTAAAACTTGAGCTATATCTTTTTTTGGAGGAAGTGGTCTGTCCTTATTTGATGCTAGTTAGGAGCTAGCCATTAACTTTACGAAAGCTTTTGTAAGCACTGTGCAGATCTTAAACAATACGACAGCCCTGCATGCAGGCTCACATAAACCCAGTATAAAAAGGGATGGGGACAGAAGAGAAAATGGAATGAGACTATGGTGTGGTTCAGATGTGACATATTTTTTGTCAGTGCTCCCTTATGTGCACTAATGCAAGAGTTCTAGGGTTTGTTAAACTTTAAATTCATGTTTACTTGCTGTGGTTTAATCTATAGCAGTTGGAAGTCGAGCCTGCCCCGTCTATCAGCCAAAGGAGGAGGAGGAGCTCCCTGCATGAAAGGGCACTGTGTTCCAGCTGCCAGTTACATGAGATTTCATAGCTGAGGGGAGGCACAGTGGCCTCTTGGCACCAGCCTGGTGACTTGGAGCCCCTGGGTGGTTGTACACTGTGTCTCCCAGGAAGAACATAATGGCAATAGAGAGATCAAATTGGCCCTGTCATTGGCCAGTGAAGCAGTAGCTGCTCCAAGGATTGTTTTCCTCTTCCCTATTCCTTTTGTGCCACATTGATTACATGTGGGACATTGCTATAGTTGCAGAGGGGGTGTGTGTGCTTGGGAAACTTAATCAAATATAGATTGATTATATTTCTATGCCACTTTTAATTCAAATGAATCTCAAAGTGGCTTGCAAACAATAAATAACAATAACATAACAAAACACAATAGAACATCACGAATGCAGCATAAATAATATAAAATAATTAACAAACATCAATAAAACAATTACAATCTGTAAAACACTTAACAAAATTGCAACAAAAAATAAGCTAAAAATCACAATTACCGCAAAAGTCATCATACAATTAACAAATCAATAAGGCATTTATAATCTATAAAACAAAATTAGCAACGTTAATAAAATTGCAACTAAAAAGCTGAGCATTCATAGCTAAAACTTTTGCTTTATCTCCTAGAATGTTGCTGGAGATAAGTTTCCTTGCAACTAAAACTTTGGTTGCAGGCTGCTGTTAAGAGACCCAGGAGCAGGGGCAGGAAGAGAAACATGGCTATGTCCTATCCCAGAGGTTTTCAACCTTTTTTTAAGTCCATGGCTCCCCTGATATTCTTTCTGTGGCACCCCTGTGGGGCTCAGGAGCCCAGATATGTCACCCCTTGCCTGCAGAGCTGGCAGCCTCATACTTTTTCAAACACCCTACCTTGTGGAGTGTTCCCTCAGCCTCCCCCTCCCCTTTGCTTGGGAGTCTGCTGAAAAAGCTTTTCAAGTTGAAAAACCTTTTCCTAAGGATGCCACTACTCCAGTCATTCCTCTTCACTTAGGTTTACTGTTTATTGTGCTATGCATATTCACTAAATGATGACATTTTGATTGAATAAGAAAGAGAAAAGAATGCTTTATTCTTGCTTTTACTTCGGCTTTCTTTAGAGATCCTGCTGTTACATATGCCACATGCTGAGGAACTTGCGCCGCAAGTACAAATGTGTCCTCATCAAAGAGCATTAGTTGAATTTCTTTTGGTTGAGAGTAGCTCTTTAGGAATAATTGTCTGATAAATGCATGTGGACATCTTTGTCCTAAGATATGTACTGTAAGGTGCAGAATCAATGGAAAACTTTGCAGGCTAATTCCTGTTCCCAGCTTCTAGTGTTCCCAAACGAGTAATACAGACCTAAATTGTTGATGAAACCTGTAGATTGATTTGTTGGTTGGTTGTTGGGGGGGGGGGCACACACTAGGTGTTCTGAATTGACAAAGAAATGGAAGAATGTAAAGACCTGCAGTGTTTACAATAACTTTCAGAGAAGTTGCAGCATTAGTCTGTTTGGCAACTTTCTTAGGCCAGTTGCATATGACAAAGTGTCTCTAACCCACAAGACCTTATGCTATGGTACCTCAGGTTACAGATGCTTCAGGTTTACAGACTCTGCTAACCCAGAAATACTACCTCGGGTTAAGAACTTTGCTTCAGGATGAGAACAGAAACCGTGCAGCAGCAGGAGGCCCCATTAGCTAAAGTGGTGCTTCAGGTTAAGAACAGTTTCAGGTTAAGAACAGACCTCAAGAACGAATTAAGTTCTTAACCCGAGGTACCACTGTAATACGTAAGACTAGGGCTGGGTAAGAAAGATTATAAGGAAGCCAGAAGATGGTTAGATATGAGGATCTTCAATAATAGTCAAACAGTAAATAAGATAGGGAAATATAGAAATATGGGAAATTAATGAGAAGGGGTCAAAATACTCAAGCAATAATATGGGATACTGTACAATGAAAGCTGTGATGAGGGGAATTGGTCAGACCATCGCAAGAGGTGTTGAAATTTGAGGAGGTTGGATAGTTATAATGGAATGGTCTTGGGGGTGGGGGACAAAGTTTTATTTCCATTTATTTATTATTATTACTTTGTTTAAAATAATAAAATAAACAACAACAACAAAAAAGACTAGGGATGGGCAATATTTGGTTTTCAACATCACGATATAGTACCAGCTAAACCAGGGCTTTCAAAACTTTTTATGTTGGTGACACACTTTCTAGACATGCATCATTTCACGACACAGTAATTGAGTTTTACTAGCAAACTGGAGGTTAAGCTAACCCCTTTCCAGCCCCAGGAGGAGCAAAAGAAGCGTTAGTGCGACATACCTATACACTGTCACACCTGTACACTGCAGCCAACACACTAACATGTCATGACACACAGTTTGGAAAGCTTTGAGCTAAACATTGCAATATTTTAATATATACGGTATCACGATAACTGAAATAAGGATGGAGCTATATTTTGCTTTCTTATAGTGTTGAAAAGAAATGAAGCAACTTGTGATATTTCTGAAGATAGTGATAACAGGACGATATGGTGTGAGTTGTATGGGTAGCTTGCTGAGTAGTATAATGGATTCCTTGGGAGTTGAAAAGAGGACAGTTGTATAGACAGTTGTATACACATTTTATGTGTAGGATGAACCTATTCTTCAACTACTTGATGGTCTCGAAGCTTTTTGTTGTACTAGGGAATGGAGACTAGCATCTTGTGCTTGGTACAGCCAACACTGCACAACAATTTGTTTTAACTTTGTTTAATCTATTCACAGAAATGCTGGCATGAAAAGAAAATGGGCATCGAACCTAGGAATTAAAACTGAATGGGGCAAAACATTTTGACCCACTTCAAATGGTTTTTGGGTTGGTTGTGTGTTAAGTTGTTGGATGTTGATATGTGACTGGTGGTCTTCCTACTCTTATTTTACAGATGGAAGATGGTCATTCCCTTTTCGATTACAGCGTTGGCCTGAATGATATAGTCCAACTGCTGGTGAGGCAAAGCCCTGCCCTTCTGCCTTTGGCTAACAAAGAGAAGGATTCTGAACTTTCAGACACGGACTCTGGGTGTGGTTCAGGCCAAAGTGAATCTGATAAAAACTCCAATAATGGGGAGGGGGCTGTGGAAATGGAGGGACCACCAAGCACAGCAAGCCAAACTGATCTGGTGGACCCAGGCTTTGGATTCTACAAGGTAAGGTGGCTTTAGGCTTAATTTTAATATCAAATGAGCAAAACAAAAATGTCTATAAATTCTTAAAAAAACACAACTCCAAACATGTTAGAATTGATTTCATTTTGCAGTTTATACAAATTCATTGGTCAATTTCATTGGTCGGTTAATCAAATGAGAAAATGTATTTTGACACTTTCCTAAATAAATAGCTGTATCTAAAAACAAGCAAAATATCAACAAATTGGACACACGTTGAAACTGAGCTGTTATCAACTGCAATGGGATAAAACCTATACAACATTTCTGGATAGAGAAAGGGAAGGTACAAATGCATGAAGTTGAATACCAGTCCAACTGTGAACACTTGCATTTGGAGTATTTCCTTTTTGAAAAATGAAATATAATCCTTTTATTGCAGTTGCTCAGCTTTTTGTTAATTTGATAAAGGGGGAAGGAAAGGTCATGATATGGTACTCCTTAGCTTTCTTTAAAAAATGCATTTGCAGAAGAATATTTCTGCCCATATTAAAAGACTGGTCTGAAAACCTAACAACATCTGCACTGCTGCACAAGGTTAATATCATAGATTAATGATGAAGCAGAATAGGGTACAAGCCTAGCCTGAAAGTATCTGGTGCATTTTACAATCCACAGTTGTTCCTTTGTGTTCTTTGTTTCCTTTTCTCCCCCAATTTTTAAAATTAATTTTCCAAAAAAAAATTAAACATAAATCTCAACTGTATTTAAACCAATCTTAGTGACATTGTTAAGTGACTTCCTTGAATCCCCCTAGTTGAATTTCAGTGTATATCATTATAACAGTTTTCCAAAACCAATTTTCTCATAAAATTAACTTAATCGCTTAACATCTTTCTTTTTTTCTATTTTAACTTTAAACATTTTAATCGCTAACATTACATATTTAAATCCTAAGCCTATCTGGTATTTGCAAGCTTTTCCAATTAAATTATCTTAACATATTTAACTAAGTAGTCTTTGAATTTCATCCATTCCTCCTGGTACTCCTCCTTCTGGTCGTGGACTCTTCCAGTCAGGTCGGCTATCTCTGAAGAATCCATCATCTTCATGTGTTCTTTGTCTCCTGGGCTACTGAGGCAGGGGTCAGGCAATAGCACAGAACAGGAGAAGGAAACAAAAGTAGTGAGGCCCTTTCTGTGTGCCATGGATGCAGAACCTCAGGCCTCGGAGCCGATTGTGGCTCTTCAGACCTCTATATGGCCCTCAGGACTTTCTCCAGTGCTGCTCCATGCCATTCTAGAACAGGGTATCCCAAACTCAGGTCTCCAGCTGTTGTTGAACTACAACTCCCATCATCCATAGATAGCAGAACCAGTGGCCAGGGATGATGGGAATCATAGTCTAAAAACAGCCAGAGACCTGAGTTTGGGAAAGCCTGTTCTAAAATATTTCTGCCTGGTTGGAATGTGTTGGAATGTGTCTTTAACTATAAAAGTGCCCATCTGTTGATCTACCCACTTCTTTCCTTCTGGTATGTGCCCCCAGAAGATTGGCCACCTATGATGTAACACTCCAAATACCCATTTCCCTTCGACTTTATTGCTTTTCAGAAATGAATGCTGTTTACCTTTTGAAATGGCTGTAATTTTCAAGATTGAGTTTATTTAAAAACAACTAAATAGCTGGACTCTGGGCTTTTGTTTTTAGATCAATGAGCTAGTGGATGCTCGTGATACAAGCATGGGGGCCTGGTTTGAAGCTCAGGTTGTCAACGTGACCCAGAAAGAAAAAGCTGCCAACAAGGCAAGTGAGAGTGATGAGGAATCTGATCTGCAAGAAGCCATTGCTGAAGAGGACATTGTATATCATGTGAAATATGAAGAGTGAGTGTTTTGGTTTTTTTCTAGTCCCTTTAGAACAACAGGCTATTTTTATTTTTTTTTTGCAAACGCCTGATGGTGGAGTTCAGCCTAGCATTCAAAGAATAATAGCATCATAGAATTGTAGTGTTGAAGGGTCCCTGAGGGTCATCTAGTTCAACCCTCTGCAATGCAGGAATCTCAACTAAAGCATTGGGAATGTCTTTTGGGTATACATGTAACCGGGCATTCACACTTTGTTTTCTATGCTGAATGTGCTATATTGCCCCAGCCACCTTTCTGAACTTGGAGCTGCAGAGGTGGGTGGTGATAGCCGTGGAACTGCATGATGATCCCTGCCTGCTCTCCATCTCTGGGAGTTGCTTGAAGCACCTGGAGTGCCTTACTGTGCAGGACAGAACAGGCAAGCCCTCTGCCACTCCTTCCTGCTCCCTTTCCCCTTGGAAAAGTGGGGGGCTTTCCTTGGCTGCCATGTGAGGCTACCTTTTTCTTTGGCAAAACATGGGCCACTTTACTGCCGGCTGTAAGTGGCTGCTTTTAGAAATGGTTTGCTCCTAGTTTTCCCTGCACTCTTTTCTATAAAAAAAAAATGAGACAGCCAAAAAAAAAATCTGTTGCATATTTTTTCCTCATTTCTTCCAGTTTAAGACATTGCTGTATCCTGTGTATATAAAATGTGGTCATTAAATTTCCAAAGCATGATATGCTGACATATTGTTGCACTAACATTTGTTTGTTTTATAAATAAGAACTGAAATGTAACTGGTAGGCTTTATCATGTTTGGTGGTTTGTTTTTTGTTTTTTTTTTGTACAATAGCTTTTATTTATGATTTGATATTGAAAGCTACTGGCATTGATTGTCAGTGTTTTATTTGCCATATTCTACAAGGTATATGGTTTATTTTTTTGAAAAACAGGCCATAAGTTTACTAATATGTTGTGGGTTTTTTACTGAAGCATAACTGAACTGTTTCCTGACAATTCTTAAATGTATTTCAATCACTTTGACAACTGTAGGCTATACAATTCATTTGTGATCTTAAGAGCTTACTGCTATCTGATCTTGCCTTGGGAAATCCTTGTTTTCTACATCTGAAATTGTAACTGAAATTTTATGTTTTGGGGAAAAGATAATGCCTACTTGTTTTGCCATTCTAGAACAGCGTTTGAAGTTGTGAATCATCGTTCTCTGACTTCTTTTTTTAAAATTAAAGTAATTTCTATACCTAAAAAAATAATAATAATGAGGCAGCCTCTGTGTTGCAGTAGATCACCAAAAGATGGCAGTTCACAAGAAACTGGAGGTCCCAGTATACTACTCATGAAGATGGCAGTGCCTGCTAGGTGCAGAAATGCAACTTGAGCCTGAGTGCTGCATATGTTTATACTACAGTGCACACAGGAATTATCACTTTCTAGTTCAGGGGTGAAGGAGAGAATAGAGCAGGCAAGCCAGGTCCTGATCTTCCCCACCCACTGTGAGCCACTTTGATAGGTGTAAGTTGACAGGTATCAGTTACATGACATCATAGTCATGTCATGTGACTCAATTTCAAAGGAACAAATTGGTAAGGCACTCTTAAGTGTGCTCCTGATTCCTCCTTTGCAGCCTGCCTTGAATACAAACTGTGGCTTCACAAGGAACACTTTTTTTTTGGAGTTCAAGCTGTGACTACGGTGGAAAAAATATATTCTTTTAGCTGCACTCTGAGGTTTCAACCTGCAGTGTAAACTTTGCTGCACCTGACATCGTATATGACATCAGCCCAGGGAAAGAGGAGTGTGGTTTACCCAAAACTGCCTGGCAGGTCAACCTCCAAGGCTTGCCAGGCCTAAAGAGGCCCATTGGCTATAGGGTTTCTCACCGTTACTGGAATTCTACAGATCTTCATGTATTGCGTATCTTGTCTTAAAAAGCATTTCTCTTATTCCAAGTGAGATAATTTTAATAGAATTTCTCCACACATCCAGTATTCCCCCTTATTTTCATTTTTTGTTGTCGGAGAAATAGGCAAAAAGTCCTCGGGAGAAGCCTTTTTTGTTCTTGTTATCTTGTCTAGGCCTCCACATTTCCAGTGCAAGCAGGGACTTCTTTTAGTTTTTACTCTATGTACAGTGCTTGAAAAAATTTGAACAGTTTAAGTGATTGATGATAATTTTAAGACTTATTTTGCTATGGTAGGGTGGGTTGCATTTACCATGTGGGATTGTTTTCTTACCGCCTCCCCCTGTCCCCCAATGAAGCTATCCAGAGAATGGTGTCATTCAGCTGAGCTCCAGAAACGTGCGTGCTCGTGCCAGGACGACTCTCAAGTGGGAGGAGCTAGAAATAGGAGATGTCGTCATGCTGAATTACAATCCTGATGATCCAAAGGAGAGGGGATTTTGGTATGATGCAGAGATCCTGCAAAAACGAGAAACCAGAACATACAAGGAGTTATATGCCAAGATAGTTCTTGGGTAAGTGATAGATTATGAGCAGGGGATCCCATCTGCCAGGGCTCCATGGAAAAATTTATTCTGCGGCACCCCAAATCCTTATTTTGTGCTGTCTGATGACCTAAGCCCAGGGATGGGAGAGGCATTTCTCTTAACATGCCATATGTGTGTACCAAAATCTCTTCTTCTTCTTCTTCTTCTTCTTCTTCTTCTTCTTCTTGATGTGCAGCCAATTCTTATATGCTTCCCTTCTAGGGATGCTGGAGATACCTTGAATGATTGCCGAATTACTCTTGTGGATGAAATCTACAAGATTGAAGAACCTGGCTGTGCTGTTCCACTTACCGCTGAGAGCCCACTAAAAAGTAAGTCGTATCACTTCTCCCTCCTAAGCACTTAGATGATAGCTGTCACTGGGGGGAAAAAATGCCATACTGGGTCAGGATAAAGCATTCTCTGAAATCTTCCAGCAAACCAGCTGTCGTCCGCCCCCAGTGGGTGGCATAAAGTTCCCATTTAGTTATCCTAGCAAATAATCGCCCTCTGTGAGGTTTCTTGTGACTTGCTCTCCTTGGCCTGATCAGTATGTTGTGTGTTGTGTTTCCTTTTTCACAGGGCAGAGTGGACCTGTGTGTAAGCACTGCAAAGACAACCCTAGCAAAACCTGCCGGATGTGCGCCTGCCATGTGTGTGGAGGGAAGCAGGATCCAGAGAAACAGCTAATGTGTGATGAGTGTGACATGGCCTTCCACATCTACTGTCTTAACCCACCCCTTAACAGGATACCTGATGATGAGGACTGGTAAGTAGCAATGAACACTTTTTGGAAATTATAATGTTTATTGAAGTTTTAACAGTACATAATAAAAGGAAACAGGTGAACAAACATAACATAAAATTAACTGAACAAATATAGTAAGCCAGTAAAATAGTGAGGAGACAAATATTGGCAGTTTTTAAAATTGATTCGTAAGCAGACAGAGAATAAAGTATTATAAAAACAGTGGATGCTTACGGTGAGCCTTAAGGTCACATGACCCATGGCCCTTCTGGTTTGAAAGTAATCTTGGGGGTGGGATCAATACCCTGGAACCCCCCCCCCCCCATATGGCTGATTAAAACCATTGTTGAGGTTTGGGTGCCTATTTCTTCCTTCCTTCCATTTCTGCCTAATTTACTCTGGACAATCGTTGAGCATGTACTGGAGATGCTGACATATTATCTAGCAATCAGACATGGCTGTTTCCTATTGCCATTGAAAGCAAATGAAGCCCATTAAGAGTCAAAGCACTGCTTCTTAGCCAGTCCTGGATCACGGGACCAATGCTTTCACAACCCCTGTTTGCAAGGGTCCTCCTAAATACCCCAAAGACAAGGGGTTGTTTTGATTACAGCAAATACTTTTGTGACATTTCATTCTATCTCCTTTCAGCTTGTTTTTATGAAAAGTGATATCCTGCCCTTTGGAAATGCCAGAGGTCTAGCTCTGACACCTTCTACACACAACATGTGTGTTCTGTTAATTCTAACTATTTCCTGGCTTAGTCAGGAGTTTGTTGTGTGCCTTTTTAAAGGGTGTTCGCAAGACACTTGGTGATCTGATGTGTAATGAACATGGTTCTTAATAGCATGTTGGATGTGGGCTCCAGCCTGGCTCTCCTCTTTTTTCCTTGCACCTCAGCTTTGCTCTCAGGGTAGGAGGGCTGTAGCTCAGTGGAATACCATGTTCTTTGTATGTTAACTGGCACAACCAGCTATCAGGGCTGTGAAAAGCCTTTGTAGGCAGCCCAGCTAAAAGCATTTTGAGTTATTAAGCTGGATATGTATTTTTTTTAGTTTTGCCCGTTTTGTCTGTCTTCATATACTTCTAACTGCCAGTTTCACAAGGAGGAAAACTGGATGAAAGAGTTTTGTCAGGTTCACTGTGCATTAGTGTTGGCTCTGTGATTGACCAATCTTGGGGGAAATTAGAAATTACTGTATATGAAATTGTGGATGCAGCTTTTAACAGGTTTTTTCTTCTTCTAATAGTGCATATTAAAAATAGTCCTAGGAACCAATCCTGGCCCCCCGAATGACGCGTCTGTTTTTTAATTTTTTGATAACTAGGTATTGTCCTGAATGTCGCAATGATGCAAGTGAGGTGGTTTTGGCTGGTGAGAAGCTGAAAGAAAGCAAAAAGAAAGCCAAGATGGCATCTGCAAATTCATCCTCTCAGCGGGACTGGGGCAAGGTCGGTCCATCCTGGTTTGTTTTGTCTTGCTCTCCTACAGTGCCAGACACATGAAAAAACCTCAAGACGGATGTGTACACAATTACATGGCTCAGCCAGCTCAAAGTATTTCACATGTTCTCTAATCTACTAGAATGTCATTTGTGTTATACAAAG
This sequence comes from Podarcis pityusensis, assembly GCF_964106645.2. NCBI lineage: Eukaryota > Metazoa > Chordata > Lepidosauria > Squamata > Lacertidae > Podarcis > Podarcis pityusensis. Next base: position 9,036,323 of record NC_138043.1, on the reverse strand, counting down.
AGAAAAGTCACAGGGGTGACAAGTAGGTCCAAGCAGAGTTGTCTCTTGACAACTAGCTTAGGAAGTCCTGAGAACAATTGCTAGTTACAGTGGCTTGCAGTTGGAAACATCTACCTTTCAACAGCACAGGGCCAGTATTGGGCAGGTTTAACGACCCATTTGTTAAATAGGTAGCAGGAATGATTCTGTGCTAACCTTAGATGGGACTGCTTTGTTACATGGGTTTTATTTGGGGGAACGTAATGGATGAATGTGTCCTTCTCTTAATAGCTCAATAGCACAATAAATTGGTGGGCTAATTTGTGGCAATTTCTGTTTTGATCTGTGATTTCTTTATTTTCTAGGGCATGGCATGTGTAGGTCGCACAAGAGAGTGTACCATAGTCCCATCAAACCACTATGGGCCGATCCCTGGAGTTCCAGTTGGAACCATGTGGAAGTTCAGAGTCCAGGTGAGATGCTGTATCTGGCCCCATTCTTTTTCCATTGTGGAGTGGGTGGGTGTTCCTGGGAACAACAGACAACTGCTATTTATATCTGGGTACGAATGTGCAAGGAGGCCCTTGAATCTGATGGCAAGCAGGATGCTACTCATTTAGCTCTGTTTGCAAGAACTACAAATTCTGGACTGGCAAGTGGCTACTGCCATTTTTTTTTATTGTGGCTCTGACCTTTTCCGTTCAGAAGGGGAATACTGCTTTTCCCATTGTTACTTACCTGCCTGAAATGTAACGTGAAGAGCTCTTGGGGAACTGCACCCTCACTGCAAATGGAGCCACGGCAGTTATAGCTCGTAGGTGGTATAGTGGGTGAAGTGTTTTATGTTCATTACCATTACAAGGTTTCCATATCTCCCCACCCCATTGATCCTTTTGGTAATTGGATGCTTCCATGTGACTGTACCTGACCTCATGGATTTGCATTTCTCCATAGGTAAGCGAGTCGGGTGTCCACAGGCCCCATGTTGCAGGTATACATGGCAGAAGCAATGATGGAGCCTATTCACTGGTCCTGGCAGGCGGCTACGAAGATGATATAGTAAGTGTTGTGTGTGTCAGTTAGCTCATCTCATCATTCTCACCTCTTTTCTAGAAGGCCCAATAAATTGCTCTTAAGAAGTACCCTGTTAGGCAAAAGGTTTGTCCTCTTTCTCCCATCCCAGTTTGGATCATAGGATGGACTCCTCCAATGGGGTGCTGCTCTTACTTCTTCACACTTGAAAACATGAATTGTTTGTGGTATGAACATGATGTATTGTGTAGAGAGGAAAAGAGTGTCAGATGTCAGAAACACTCCTGTAAGCTCTCTGTCTACACTGGTATGAACCAGTGAGGTTAATACTATTTTTGTTTGTCATATAATGTGTGACACAATGTTAGTACTGGGTGAATGCATGTATCAATTCTATAGTAGTTACAGTCTGCTGTATGCTGTTGTTCAGTTTATTTGTTGCCTAATACAAAGTGTCTCTAGGAGACTTACATACTCAGTTAAAGGACCCATCGTGTTTAACAATAAAATAATATGATCATTACCACCCATGCCACCAAAAAAGCAGTACAGTGGTACCCCGCAAGACGAATGCCTCGGAAGATGAAAAACTCGCTAGACGAAGGAGTTTTTCGTTTTCTTAGCCGCTTCGCAAGACGCATTTCCCTATGGGCTTGCTTCGCAAAACGAAGCTTGCCCCGCAAGCTCCGGGGATAGCAGGGAAGCGCAGCGCGTCTTCCCCGCTGTCCCCGGACCTCTTTTGAAGCAAGGGGCGGCGGGGAGAAGATCGCTTCTCCCCGTTGCCAGCCCCGCAATCTCCGAGGACAGAGGGGAAGGCGCGCGCGCCTTCCCCTCTGTCCCCGGAGATTGCAGGGCAGGCAATGGGGAGAAGCAATCTTCTCCCCGCCGCCCCTTGCTTTGAAACAGGTCCGGGGACAGAGGGGAAGGCGCGCGGCGCTTCCCCTCTGTCCCCGGACGGTCTCCATAGGAACGCATTGATTGATTTTCAATGCATTCCTATGGGAAACCGTGCTTCGCAAGGCGAAAAACTCGCAAGAAGAAAAAACTTGCGGAACGAATTAATTTCGTCTTGCGAGGCACCACTGTATGCTGTCCTTGAGAGATTACAGTAAGAGGCAAGACCAAGGGCTGCTCAGGGTTGCTGCTGTGTTTTTATATATCTACACAGCCACAGTGTGGCAGAACTGGAATTAAAAATCCTCTTGAATGTCACCAGTTTGGGAGGACACAATAATATAGTAACATCTGAGTTAAGCGATGTATGTGATTTGAAATAGGGCTGGGAAAATATTGCAAAATTCCTTGGTTGCCACAGGTTTTTTTTAAAGCGCAGATTGGTGGAGTTTGTCAAGTACCTAAGTGTTTTATGTGGCAACACCAGTTTATTCAGGTGCTTGAGTGACCAGGTGATTGGGATTTTCCCAGTCTTGGATTGAACCATCTGAATATATTTCAGGATCATGGAAATTCTTTCACTTACACGGGAAGCGGAGGTCGTGACCTTTCTGGAAACAAACGTACAGCTGAACAGTCTTGTGATCAAAAACTTACAAACATGAACAGGTGAGGCAAAAGAGCTTATCTTCCAAGGGGTTTTCAGGAAATGGCAAGCTATGAAAGCATTTCTATTTTTGCAAGCATTTAAAGAAAGAAAAGAAGCAGGTGTTTTATAGATGTTTACTGGCCTGCCTAATGTGGCTCTTGAAACATTCTTGCTTTGTTGACCATCTCTCTAGGTTGTAATAATAAACATAATGTTTATTATTACATGGGAAAGATACATTGAGCAACTTCTTCCAGTTCTAGAAGCTGATTCTCTTTGCTTTGTTTTGGAAATACATTGAAAAGCAGCATGACTCCTTCACAATTTGCTTATGGGCTTCCTGGAGGGATCTGGCTGAGCAGTGCGGGAAGCAAATGGGGAGCAGATGGATTTTTGGCCTGGTCAAGTGAGGCTTTTCTGCCCTTAACCATGGCTTATTCTGTGATGCGGGAAGAAAAGCTACTTGCGTCTTCTGCCCTCATCTCCATACCGAAGATCTACAACTGGTTTCGGGAACCTGTGATCCTTCAGATGTTGCCGGATTCCTGTTTGCATCACCCCTGGCAATTGGCCAGACTGGCTGGTGCTGATGGGACTTAAAAGGAGGGTCACAGGTTCCTCCTCTCTGATCTCTTTAAGAACTAAGGGCTGGGTTCCCACAAACACTTTCTCTTTTTCAAAATTATTTTGTAGGGCGTTGGCGCTGAACTGCAGTGCTCCAATCAATGATAAAGAGGGCTCAGAGGCTAAGGACTGGAGAGCCGGAAAGCCAGTGAGGGTGGTGCGGAATGCAAAGGGGGGCAGGCATAGCAAATATGCCCCTAAAGAGGGGAACAGATATGACGGCATATATAAGGTAAGGAAGTTTGCCTAGACGTAAGGCAATGTGGATTCAAAGTGGGCTCATTAGGAAAGCATTGTGTGACATTTAAACCTCTCTTCTCATTTCCTTTTATAGGTTGTTAAATATTGGCCTGAAACAGGGAAATCTGGCTTCTTAGTGTGGCGCTACCTGCTCAGGAGAGATGATGATGAGCCAGCCCCTTGGACCCGGGAAGGGAAGGAGAGAATGAAGAAACTTGGGCTGACAATGCAGGTAAGTCATGCTGCAGAGTGTTGAGAAGCATTGTCCTTTGAAGGGTCAAGAGTCCAGCTGCTGCGAGAGAAATGGTGGTTAAGGTAACCTCTCAGGATTGTGTTATGCTTCTGGCCACTTATTTGGCTTTGTTTTCTTTCTCTGGTAGTTGAACAGGAGTGCACACCCGGTTCAGGTGTGCTTGATTTTCTCTCTCCCTGTAATGCCCATTGAATGTCCTGTGTTCAATACCTGCTGCTGGAACTTTCAGATTTTGAGCAGCGTGTTAGAGCCATGCAGGCATTAAGCTAAAAACCACCCCCCAGTAATTAGTGGCTGCTTTTTTATTAGGAAAAAAAAAACTAGCTGTCCCCCTTTTCAGCTCAACAGTTACAGTGGAACATGCTTAGATCTTGAGGGAAGATGCATTTACACCAGTTCCGTCCAGTAGGCAGCCTAGCTCTCTGGATTTTATGGCAATACATTTTGCTTTACATCTGTACCTCCCATTGCTGCAGTTATGTGTAACACCAATTATTAGTCTTTGGCACTGGTGGCAGCAAGAGCAGTGCTGTGGTTGATGGATTTAGATCATGCTTCCTCAACCTCGGCCCTCCAGATGTTTTGAGACTACAATTCCCAGCATCCCTGACCACTGGTCCTGCTAGCTTGGGATCATGGGAGTTGTAGGCCAAAAACATCTGGAGGGCCGAGGTTAGGAAGCCTGATTTAGATGGTGCAACTCAGCATTCTTATGGTAGGAGAAAGGAATCCTAAGAGCTTCCCTGTGAGATTAGACCAGATCAGTGGCCAGTGTTGGATTAAGGGGTGTTGTCTCTGAGGGCTATGCACAGGCTAACCATTTCTCATCCCTAATTCAGTATCCTGAAGGGTATCTGGAATCTGTTGCAAACAAAGAAAAAGAAAACAGTAAGAAAACGGAAGAGCTTGAAACCCCAGGGCAAGGGAAAAGGAAGCGGAAATCTGGTAGGTATTGATACTGGAAAATAGGGGGGGTGTACCTATAGAGGCCTAACTTTCTTTTACAAGACTCAGAGTCCCCCAGGTTTGTTATTGGTCAGAGCATAATGAGCTGTGCTGAAGCAGGGTCCAGTGAAAACAAGGTAGATCTTTATTCTTCTGCTGCAGCACGCTCCCTCCTCCCTGCAAGGAGGTGAGAGACCAAGAACAAAGTGTATCACATCTTTTAAATGTTTGCATTTTGGCCGTCAGAAGGAGGACATCCCCTTACCTCAGTGTCACAAATATATCACACAGTCGCTTGGGCAAGCCAAGATGTGTTAAATTTCTGAGGATTAGCAAGATTTACATAGTTCCAAACAGAGGTTATGCAGAGCATTAACCCTGGAAATAGGTTCTCCTAGGGCAGGGGTGCCCAAACTTTTTTCAAAGGGCCATATTTGATGAAGTGAACATGCGTGAGGGCCGACCAAAGTAGTTGAGCTTTTTTTAAAAAGGATTTTACCCCAAGAAATATACTGCCACGGGGGCCGAATTAAATCTGCCGGTGGGCCAGATTAGGCCCCTGAAATGGACTTTGGACATGCCTGTCCTAGGGATTGATTGATATGGCAATCAGGAACGTCGCACACCTGGGCAATATTTGAAGACAGTTGACACTTATTGAAGCCAAAAAGGGGGTAGGCAAACCTCTTAGGCATTTCCCCTGACAGGCAGCAGCCTACATGATCTCAAGCAATGGGGTTATGGAGGATGTAGGGTCTCCCACAATGCAAAGAGGCACACGTGACCAACAGGTTCCAAAAGTAAGAATTACACGTCGTTCCATAGTGAAATTCAAGCTTCCCTTGTTTTAACAGGCTAGATTTAAAGTATCTGGCTTAAATGAGGAAAGGGTGGGGTATATGCCTCCTTTAGGAACCAGGCAAACAAAGAAGGGGGACAGGTGGATTTTCTGGATAGCATGTGTGGTGTGGTGCTTTGGGGTGACATAAGGATGCACTTATTTTATGTGCATCTTTGGGAGATGTGGTGGGGCACATGGTGCCACAAAACAGATGTATAGAGAAAAGAAAGGGGGTATGCAGTGGGAACTTTTCTGGTAACAGTATACCTTATCCAATTGTCTACAGTTTTCTTCTTTGGAGGGGGGCAGGCAGAAAATAAAACTGAGATAAAGCATAGCCTGCATTTTCGTTTCCAGGAAATGAGACGGACTTCTCTGTTTCTCCTGCTGGCACACCAAAGAAGACCAAGGTTGAAGTCTACAAGCTCACCCCCAAGCAGAGGGCCCTCATTAAAGATGACGAAGCCAATGCAAAGTTGTGGAGTGAAGCACTAGAAGCCCTTAAGGACGGCCCGGTATGTGTGGGGCGGGTACTGCTTGTCCCAAAACAGAATTAAGAAGCAATGGTTATTGGCATTCTGTTTAACTTGGGATTGCCCTGGTCTGTACATGCAGCATAATGCTTTTTAAAAAAGGCTTCCCATATTAAAAGCAGCAGCACCGAAGAGAAAACCTAAGCTCTGTCTCAAAGTAGAAACCTAGCAATAGGCGAGGCTGGGACCCAGTCTTTGCCTCTACCATGCAACTGGGAAGCTTACAGCCTCCCTGGGGAGAGCATTCCACAAGCTGGGAGCCACTGCAGAAAAGGCCCATTTCATGTTTAAGCAATAGGAGAACAGAAGTAGCATTACTGTAACTCCTCTGTCTCCCTTTTCACGGCAGAAATTCCTCAACAAAGTGGAAGAAACTTTCCTGTGCATTTGCTGTCAGGAAGTGGTGTTTCGGCCAATAACAACGGTGTGCCAGCACAACGTATGCAAGGTGAGGAGCTGCCATTGATTTTCACTGCTGTGCCTATTTCAGAACATTGACTCTTCCTATCATTTTTAAGACTTGGAACCTGCTGAATGGCTCTGGAAACAGAGGGGAACCTCAGGCCTGCGGGCCAAATTTCGCCTGGTCTTGAGTCCAGTCAGGTGTGGAGCAAGTGAATAGGTTGCACAAACGAGTTCCTCATCAATTATTCAATCGCATAACCAATTGCTTGCAGAAAACAGCATTGCAAGCCCTTTTCTCTGCCCTTTTCTGAGCAAAGCCCCTTGCGCTGTGGTTCCCAAGCGTCTGGCACCCTGCTGGCTGTCATGTGCTTGGAAAAATACAGTGCAAAGGGCTTTATGGGGGAGAAAACCCGGCCGTCAATCATCTGAGACCATCAAGATGTCAGGCAATTGAGTTGTCCTTCTCACAGGTCACCAAAGTTGTCCTGTGTTGACTGAGAACAGATAGAGATCTGGGCCAAAAGCGTTCCCACTCTTGTTCTAGGGCAGGGGTCTGCAACCTTTAAGACAAAAAGAGCCACTTGGACCCGTTTCCGAAGAAAAAACAACAACTGGGAGCCGCAAAACCATTGCAACATTTAAAACATATATCTCTGGAGCCGCGATCTGACAGCGGGCGGGAAGGTGACGTCGGGGTGGTGTGTGACTAACGCACGCACCGCCCCCATGCGACGTCACAGCCAGTACAGTGCCCGCCACAGTGGGGAGTGTCAGGGCGCACAATGCGCCTCCTCCCCTCGCTAGTATCCGCCCCGGAGCCGCAGCAAAGGTGTAAAAGAGCCACATGCGGCTCCGGAGCCGCAGGTTGTAGACCCCTGTTCTAGGGTGTGCAATATTGTGTGAGTGAACAAGGTGTCATCAGTAGGCAGAGCCGAACTCTACAGGGATGGGGAACCAGTGCACCTCCAGCTGTTGTTGGACTTGCAACTCGCATCAACATGGCTAGTGGTCAGGAATAATGGGAATTGGAGTCTAACCTCTGGAGCTGCACAGCTTTCCATCCCTGCCCTACAGGGTGGCTGCATGCAGAATAAAGTACAAAAATGGTGTATCTTGCAATATTTGTTAACCTGTTCTAAGAGGCCACTCCGATCTTCCACTGTAGTATTTAATGTGAAATGGGAAGGTCCTACTTAAGTCAAGACCGCAAAATTCTTGGGATTCTCTTCCACGAAGGTTGTTAAAAGGAAGCAGCAGCAGCAGCAGCAGCAAAAAACTAATTGTGTAAGACCACTAGCTCTTGGTAGCCAGTCACTGTAATCTGTGAATAGCAAGAGACTAAGGGCAGAAAGGAGGTGCTGTACTGAGATCTGTAGTCTAATCTTCCTCTGTTCCTAGTTACTCTGTGATAAGGTCCCATGCCCTCTGGTAACATCCCTTGACTCGCTTCAGTCTCCTGCTTTGTTCAAAAAGTTAATTGTCAGCTGAAGCAAGGTGAAAGAGTACCTCCCTCAGGCAATATTGGGTCATTGCTTTAGTCCTGGGATTAGTGAAGATGCAAATAGTTGCAGGGTAGAACTCTTAAGGTGAATGGAGTGAGATGATGGCTGGATAGGGTGTGACTGAAATATCCTGGTGCTCCTTTTTTCTGTATAGACTTTAGCTGTTATCTCAGGGGGGTGATTCAATCTTTCTTTGTGTGTGGTGAAGAATTCTCATCACCCTTCACAAAAACGGACGGGTTTAATTGGTACTGTATTTATAATAAAGGACAGACAAGTTTCAGCAATAACTCCTCAACACAGGCTGTTGTTGTTTTTTTAATACAAACTTGATATACCTAGTCTACAGATCAATAAAAGTATTAGCATAGCTGGCTTGACAAAGGGCCCTCCTTGTTGCCCTTTACCAGAATTAAGTTTGCTGCAGTTTGTGTGAATGCTGGCAATTTTATCACCAACATTTAAGTATTCTTAAGTTAAAATTAAAGCAAGATGTTATCTTAGATGTGGGTTAGCGCTCTATTTCTCTTTGCAATCAGCAAGCGGTGGTACTGTGGGGGAAGGGTTGAATCTTTGTTCTCTTGTTCAATGTAAAGATAGCTGGTATCTTTTGATCACCCATTCATTATTATTATTTTTACTCCGCAGAGTCTTGAACCTTAAATTAGAAATTTGTTTTCTTAATGCAAGGATCAAAGAATATTTGCAAAAGTATGGTTTTTGTTTTGTCTTATACTGAGTGGTAGTGGCTCTACAGGCTTCCAGGCAGGTGTCTTTCTCAGCCCCACCTGGATAGTCTGGGGATTGAACCAGTGATTTTTCATGCAAAGGAGATTACTACCTTTTCATAAGTAGTAGCTATATTTTCCCCAAGGAAACATACTACACTCCTATTGGCTTTCATGCTTTTGGCAATCAATAAACAAAAACAAACCCCAGATGCACTTTAATAGATATGACAAAACCTTTAGTGGATGGGTTTTGTGTCCCTGTTTAGTATGCTAGTGATCTTAAAAAAATTCTCATTTCTTTGATGTCTCTTTCACTCCCCAGGACTGCCTAGATCGATCCTTCCGAGCAGAGGTCTACAGCTGCCCAGCCTGCCGTTATGATCTTGGCAAAAACTATACAATGCAAGTGAATGAACTGCTGCAAACCCTCCTGAGCCAGCTCTTCCCTGGCTATGGCAATGGACGGTGATTCCAAAAAGCACTTCTAATTTCATTAAGATTTTTTTTTTTTAAAAAAAGCAAAACCTTGTGGGGTTTCTTGACGGGGTTTTATTTAAATAAATAGCCTTTCAGAAAAGCTGTCACTGTTGTCTCCCTTCCCTGAAAACTATAAAGGTTGAGGAACCTGCTTATGTATTTTTGTAGTAATGATTGCATCTTTTTTTAAAGGAAACCTTCATGGTTGTAGGAATTGCAAATTTCTCATTGTGTGCTACTAAAATCTACAGAATTGCAGTTTTTTTAAAAAAATGGGGTGTCATTTTCTTTTAAAACTAAAAACCTAGTACATGGCTTGGTTGCTAGAACAATCTCTTTGATCTATGGATTTTTTTACTGTTAAGTTTGATGCTCTTGATCTTTTTGTGGCAGCATTTTAAAAAAACTGTCATCACAGCATTTTTTACTATTGTCCGTTTAGGACCCGCCACAGTGATCATTTGAGACCCCTTGATTCTTGGAGTGTTGACATTTTTTGCTAAAAGCCCCCTTCTCTACTGGTTACTTGACTTAACCGTCTTTATGTAAAAGTTACTACCTCAGTCTCCACATTTAATCAGCCAGGTGCTGCTTCCTACTTAATAGTGCCATATGGGAACACACAAAAGCCATTTGGAAGTGCCTTTTTACTGCTTTTTTTGCTGTGAAAGACTGAGCTTTGAACATTGGAAAAGCACTGAATTTTCTAAACTGCCAACAAATTTTTGCTCCTGGGATTCAAAAATGTCACTACCGCTTCTCTAGATCATTAGCTTTAGATCAGTGTTCTGCTTTGTGCATGTCTGAATATTCCTTTTTATCTTACTTAGAATGGGAAATTAGACATGGAAAGGCTTGTTGTATATTCGGTGGTTGGTCATTCTTGCTTCAAACAGTACCAAAACCTTACAGTTCAATACCTCAGGATAAAGCAGAGTTGCTACTAAATCACTCTAAACATCATACAGACTGGAATAAATGTGCTTGTTTAACTTTTTTAGCCTCTTTACCTCCTTATAAATGTATAATATTGTTTGGAAACTTTTATGACTTTTGAATTATGCCACAGTTTTGTACAAACAAAAGTTCTCAAAAATAAAATACCTTTTCGTATCAAAGAGAATGTGCCTGATTAAATTTTGGAATTCGGTTTTTAGTTTGGTGATGATTAGATCTGTGTGGCTGGAGTTCTAGATAACTTTTAGGCCAGCTGTTGCTCCCCCTACCCCACACTTAATCAAGGAGTTGACAACCTTATCTTGAAATAGCTGACTGCCTGTTTTTAGCATGTGGAATGAACACTGGTTACAACTTGAGGAAAAATGCTAGCAGTAGCAGCAATTTCAGGGACGGTGAAAAGATAAATTTGTTTAAAACTTATGTTGTTGTTGTTCTTGATTGCATAGCTTGTTGTGGAACTGATTCATAAAGGTCCAGACTATGCTCCAAGTTGGTGCCCTCCAGATTTTTCAGACTAATACTTCCTTTTAAATATAGGATTGTCTTTAAATTTCCCTTTCTTTTATGTATGTATCTGACTGTTTTATATATTGTAGATTGCTTTGAGTCACTGTTATAAGTAATAAAACTGCTCCTTTCCCCTTATGGGGTAGCCAAGAGCCCATATAGAGTTCTTTTGTAGGTTCTCTATTGGTAGGAGAAAATAACATGCAGGGAAGAGGAAGAGGACCCAGAACAAAGGTGTGCAAGCCCTTATATAGACATTTTAAATTGCCCACCTCCAAGGTCACCTGAAGCAAAGTTCTTAACCTGAGGTAATATTTCTGGACTAGCGAACTCTGTAACCTGAAGCGTATGTAACCTGAGGTACCACTATACCTGATTGCATTATCTGTATTTTGGGCACACTTTTTTTGTTATACTTAATTCCTGAATCTAGGTCATAGGTCACAGGCTCACACCCTGTTCATATCTTGAATGTGCCCTGAGGACAGGATTTGTGAGGAAAGAGACAATGGGGAGGTTTCCCACTTTGACCTTGCAGAGAAATATTTGAGGTCAATTTGTTCAGGACCTAATGTGTGGGGTTTCAGACATGTGGTTTATATATACAGTCATGAACACTTAGTTTTTTTTATATATGACCTTAAAATTCTTCTAACATCACCTTGGTAAAAAGGGACCAATAAATGTAATTAATAATAATAATAATACTCCCATCAGCCCCTGCCTTCATCCCATAGTCCCTTTGCAAGGGATCAGGAAGTTATTGTCCCTCATATGGACTACACCTCCCATCATCCCTGACAATTGGCCTTGCTGTCCGAGGCTTATGGAGATTGTAATCCCAAACATATGGAAGGCACCAGCTTGTGGAAGCTTTGGCCGAAAAGAATAGTTATGTTACAGAAACAAAGAATGGATTGTACTTTCTGAGGCCAAGATTATTAAACTTGGAATTTGCTATCCAGTGTTGAGGGACAATTCTGGCTCTTAAAATATGAAGGTTGCCTGTCCTGAGGAGTAATTTCCAATGGACACAGAAGGATAGATGCTAAGGCTCACGATGTAAGACGTTTGTTGGAACTGGAGCTTTTCTTGCTTACAGTTGTTCATCATAAGATGTGAACTCCTTAGACTTCCAGTTCGTTGGCTTTGGTTGTGATTCAAAGGGCTCCTTCAAATGCATGTAGGGTGAGTGGGATTTATGTGTTAGGGCAATGGCTTACACTTTGGCTGAGAGATTTAAAAAATGCAGTGGTCAGAGCTGTCTTTTTAAAACAAGGCTATGGGGTAAGATAATAAATCAAGGAGTTGGAGCTAGACTCTAACAGGTGGCTATCCAACATCTGCCTGAACATCTGCAGCATGTAGATCTCCTCTCCCTATAGGCCGTTGGCTCCATGAACTGCTCTTTATCCTCCATATCTTAAACTCAGTCTACCCTCCTTACTGTTAAGTCCATTTGATCTAGTCTGGCCTCTTCTCTGTAGGAGACCCTCAAGTATTTGAAGAGGGTTCCTATGCGTGCCCACCCCACCTTCTGCAGATGAAAGACCCCTCCTTCTGAAACCTGTTTCCATAACCATATGATGTGTTTTTCCTTGAATTCTGAGCCAATTCCTGTTTTGTTTTGAACTATTCTGCATTTTTTTATTTTGTCCTTTCTCTTCCAAAGAATACCAGCTGGCTCAATACCCTAAATCTATATGAAGGGCAGATTAGGAAAGCGAAAGCTCATCCTGCTGCTTTTGCCAGGTGCGCGCATTTGAACTTGGGCGATCCTTGGGAGAGTCCCAAATCCCATGATCCCCTCCCCGCAGCCTCCAAAGCATGCTTTTATGATTTGCAGTACTGTGGTGACCTTCGGCCCCCATTTATGTTTACATTGCCCGCTCCTTGCTCCTAGAACTGTTTTGAATAACAATGCATTGTGCCAAGGGTGTGGGGTGCAGATTGCGGGAGGTGGGCGGTGAATTGGATAGATTAGGGGGGGGGGAAAGGGTGCAGATCTTCTCTTGATCCAATTTGCAAAGCAATTCTCTCCTCCCTTCCGGGGCGCCCGCGGTGCTGGTGCTGGAAAAGCAGCCAGCCGGCCCACCGGCCCCTCCCTCATTGGTTCGCATAACCCTGCAGCCCCCTCCTCCTCCTGCACGCCGATTGTGTGTGCACGTCCTCACGTAGGCCGCCGGTGCTGGCTTTACCATCCAGCCCAGTGCGAGAGGAGGAGGAGGACCCGGAAAAGGGCGTGTCCCGTGGGCTACCTTCAGCCTCGCCCTCTACCCAATCAGAAGCGGAGATTGCCACTGACCTCCTTCCCCCGCCTTCCTCATTGGTTCTGCGGCTCAACCAATACGGGAGTCGGAGAGGGAGAAGGCGGGGGAAAGGCTCGAGAGCTCTCGCCATTGGGCTGACCAGGAAAAAAAGAGAAAGGGGCGTGGCTTGACGAAGAGCGAGAAGGAGGCGTGGCCAACCGTGGCGGTGTTTTCCTCCCCCTTTCCCCCGGAGTTGGTCCTCGCGCCTGCCCTTCACTCGCCAGCGGCCAGCCAATCTCGCGCGCGGCGGAGGGCGGGACCTCCTCGGCCGTTGGAGGAGGAGAAGATTGGCAACGGCCGCTGGCGGAGGCGCCCCTCCCCCCCATCCCTCAGCCCCAACTGCTTCACCCCCGGACCTGCCTCCGAGGAGACCCGTCGGAGGCCGCGGGGGCGGCGCCTTGCGGCAGCAGCAGCGGCAGCGTCGTCGTCGTCGTCGTGGTCGCCAGCCCCGGGAAGGCCGAGAGTGTTGGCGAGTGTGGTAAGGGCCTTGCGAAGGCGGCCGGGGGGGCGTGTGGAGGTGTCGGTGCGGCTGCCGTGCATTATCGCGACGGGAGGAGGAGGGGGGTGTTGTCGCTTTATGCCTTATTTTACCTCAGGGAAAGGGGGCCGGGCCTGCGGAGGGGGGGGAGGGGATTCCGCCGCCGCCGCCTCGGAACGGAAGCCCCGCCTCACAACGCCGTGCGTCGCTCCTTCTGTGAGGGAGGCGGTTGGGGTCGCTCGTTCTTTTTACCTCAGGAGGAAGGGGCGCGGGGACCGCTTCCCTCATGGGACGCCCCCCCTCCCTCAAATCACAAGTTTTGGGGGGGGGGGAGATCAATGTCGAAAGTGAAGACCCCCAGACGCTGCGCTGCCTTCCCCTTTACTTTTGTAAAGAAACCATATGTGAGGGAGAAGTGGATTTGCAGCACTGGGTCAGGCCCTGGCGTGACTAGGAGAGACCCGCTTGCCTCTTTGTATTGTTTGTGGGGTGTTTTGAGGGTTGTACAGTATGTATTTCCAATGTTGGGGGAGAGTTCAGGAGTCAATAGCAGGTCAATACATACCTGCGCGCGCACACACATATATAAAAGGCGAATTGCATGCACAAACACATGCACACACATAAATGAGAGGCAAATTGCATGCACAAACACATGCACACACAAACATAAATAAGAGGCGAATTGCATGCACAAACACATGCACACACACACATAAATAAGAGGCAAATTGCATGCACAAACATATGCACACACACATATAAATAAGAGGCGAATTGCATGCACAAACACATGCACACACACACATAAATAAGAGGCAAATTGCATGCACAAACACATGCACACACACATATAAATAAGAGGCAAATTGCATGCACAAACACATGCACACACGCACATAAATAAGAGGCAAATTGCATGCACAAACACATGCACACACACACATAAATAAGAGGCGAATTGCATGCACAAACACATGCACACACACATATAAATAAGAGGCAAATTGCATGCACAAACACATGCACACACACACATAAATAAGAGGCAAATTGCATGCACAAACACATGCACACACAAACATAAATAAGAGGCAAATTGCATGCACAAACACATGCACACACACACATAAATAAGAGGCGAATTGCATGCACAAACACATGCACACACACACATAAATAAGAGGCGAATTGCATGCACAAACACATGCACACACACATAAATAAGAGGCAAATTGCATGCACAAACACATGCACACACATAAATAAGAGGGACATTGCATACACAAACACATGCACACACATATATGATAGGGATACATGCACATAAATAAAAGGCAAATTGCATACACAAACACACATGCACACATATAATAGGGATAGACACACCCACATATAAATAAGAGGCAAATTGAATGCACACACATATATAATAGGGATACACACACACATATCCCTATACACACACCAAAAACCCCGCACATATGTAATGACAAATATATACTAATACATACACATTTATGTATAAATATAATAGCATATTATTGAATCCCAAATGTCTCAACTTGCTGCCCCTGTAACATATGTATATATTAAACCAAGTCCTACTCTGAGTATACCCACCAAATTATTTACTGTATTGAATTTATTGGTTGTTGTTTTTCTTTTAACCTGGGCAACTCAAAAGTGTCTAACGTGTCCTGTTCACTTCAGGGGGTCTGCTCCTGAATGGAATTTAGCTGGACACGGGTGTTATATAATATTAAGTTGTATCCAGTGTTAGTCAGTGTAGACTCATGGAAATGAATGAATGTTACTAGCTTTGGGCCTATCATTTCAATGGGGCTGAGTTAAACTTGGATATGTATAAAACACGATGAATAGAGTGCATCATAGTCGTAGTAGAGACCCATTGAAATAAGTGAAGATGGCTAACTTTGGTTCTTTAATAGTGGTCCTAGTCTGAGTAGAACAGTTTGTTAAAAGTTAATGGTTTAAATGGTAATTATTGCTTTCTTATGGGTTGTATCCATTCATATTCCGGAGCAGACCCACTGAAATTAAAAAGCATGATGAATTTGGATCAGTTAATTTCAGTGAGTCTCCTTTGACAAACACCGGCTACCTTGGCCTGAAAAGCGAGTTGAGCGCTGCACCCCATAGTCGCTTTTGACTGGACTTAACCGTCCAGGGTCCTTTACCTTTTTACCTTATTTATAATAATTGTATTTGAGATTGTTACTCTTTTTCAAGTTGCCTGTGGGTCTTTTTGTCTTCACTGTTAGTGTGGTGAATGTAAATCTGGCGATGTATTATGTAAATTGATGATGATAGTAGTCTATATTGTGTTGTTTTAGTTTTGTTCTAAAACTATCAGCTATTTGTGTGTAAATTTTTTTGCTGTTTTTTACATTGTACAAGGCAATTAATAAAACAATGACGATGATATTACATTGGAGAGAGAGAAACCACAAGGTTCTTGTCTTTGTGTAGCAGAAGCAACAGGCTTAATGTGGGGACCTCCTCATCTGTACTATTATAAAAAGAGTTTACAGCAGTTTGTCTTACTTGGGGATGGGGAGGTAGGAAAGCCTGCTCACAATGTTCTGACACTATGTACTATAACCAAAAGATACCAATCTTCTCCCTTCTCACCCATGTTATTACATAAGTGACTGAAAGCAACTTCACAACTTTCTTTCTCACTGAAGTGTGGTCGACAAGTACCAGCTGGGTGCTATCTGGGAGCTGCATTTGAGATTTGCAAGGCACCAGGTGCATTTTGCACCTGGCTCTTGACCACTTGTGAAGGTGCCAGGATGGTGCCTGACGTCTCCACTATCTGGAGGTGTATACCTAGGGATCATTGGATCTTAACTCTTTTCACACACTAATACCGCATCCTATAGAATTATATCAGTTCTATTTTATCTGCACAATCAGAATGGATTTTAGGAACCAAAAAGTCATATTGAAAAATACGGCTTAAGGAGCCATTTGGCACTCGGCTTTTATATCTGAGTTTCTAACACTGCTTGTAGCCACTGACGAATTTATATTCTATTAATTTGTCCAATCCCCCTTTGACATCTTCAAAGTGACTGCCCACTAAATGTGGCAGCTGGTTTCTCTTCAGATATACATACGATAAATAAATTCTTCTGCTTACCTGCTTCAGAAAGCTGGAGGGTAGGGCTGTGTGATATGTCAATTTATCATCCAAAACTGGTTTGAAGTCCATATCGTAATGTTGGTTTCATAATTTTTGACCTGGCAATACAGTATATCATAAATGTGTGTGTGCTGTGCAAAAATCACAATGTGGGGAAAAACTGTGAATCCAACCAATTCTTCTTTCGATTCCTGCAGTCCCTGTTAACTCTGCCGGCTCAGCTCTCCTCAGCTTCAATCAGGGGACAGCAATTCACAAGTTCAGGCACTGGCAAGAATCCTGATGCAGGAAAAATTGTGAAGCCAGTTAATACGGCTACATAGTTCCATCCTTATTTCAGACATCGTGATATATTGGTATATTGTGATGTTTAGCTGGTGATATAGCGCAATGTTGAAAACCAATTATTGCCCAGCCCTACTGGAGGGACCAACCAGATAGAGATGTCAGTCGCTAGCTAACCTGGCATCCAGAGATCTCCACGTGGTTGTAATTCGACCCACACCGGTCGCAAAATGTGCCTGGTTTCTAATGCTGCTGCCAATCCAGCAACTCAAGTATAACTCTGAGCCACAAGACGCTTCACAGGCAAATGAGCAAGCAACAACTTTTGAGATAAATGAAGGAACAGTGGGAGAAACGTAATTCTTAGACACCTTAGATAATGTGACATATTTTAGTAAGATCCAGGTTGGCACTTTAAGAGCAGCAAAATACATCCTGCTCTCAGTATGTAATTGATACAAGCCCTTCAAAAGCCACACTCCTGAGGTCTAAACTTTGAGCCTAATTATGGCCAACTAAATGCCAGCACCCAGTTTACAGTAACACAGTAGAGCATCCGACTAGAAAAATATTATTAACTACACAGCTGTTGCTGTTAACGAACAAATAAAAAGGAAGAGAGAGCACACAAGCATATCCAGTGTGGTTAGATAGTGTCTTTTGTTTTCTTACAGTGTAAGACTTGCATTTTTGCAAAAAAAAGACTCATCCATTAAAAAAATTAAACATTTTACTTTATATATATTGAAGCAAATGCTTTGTAGAATATGAAATCAGTCTGTTTGGAGTTGTGTGTGTAGAGGTGAAGGTCACTTTCCTGATATGACGAAAAAGATCCAGCAAAGTTTCCCATAGGGCAAGTTGACCTAGTCAGAAGGCCAGATCCAGAAATGGCCAACTTTCCACAGACCACTTTGACAAGTGGATGGAGTCCACTACAGGTGATTTGAACTTCAATTAACTTCTGCAATACAAAAGAAACATTTGTTCCCAATTCTTCCTTTGAAGCCCTAGCCTTAATTCATCTGCAGCACCCAGGTTCTCTAGGGACCTTTGGTTGGCACACTTGTTTTTAAGTGTCAAGCAAGCAGTTAATAACTTTTTTCATTTGCCAAATTTTTAGTGTGGGTGAAATTTCTGTCTCCCTATTTTTATTTTGCACCTGGTTTTCTTACCTGAAATTTATTTTTTTGGAATTTTGACTGTTTTCCTGTGTTTACTGAACTTTTTGTAAGCCTCTGTGAGCTTAATTTACTGTATAAAGAAAAACTGAGTATGTTTTATAGTATATATAGATGTAAATAGAAATAAAATACAGATGGTCAGATAGGGAACTGACCAAAAAATCTTTCCATTACTTGCACAATCACTGATGCACATTTTCAATAGCTGTACCTTTGCCTGAAGATCAATGCTTATATGATGCTAGAGCTAACATAAAGGTAAAGGTACCCCTGACAGTTAGGTCCAGTCGTGAATGACTTTAGGGTTGCGCGCTCATCTCGCTCTATAGGGTGAGGGAGCCGGCATTTGTCCGCAGACAGCTTCTGGGTCATGTGGCCAGCATGACTAAGCTGCTTCTGGCGAACCAGAGCAGCGCACAGAAATGCCGTTTACCTTCCCGCCAGAGCGGTACTTATTTATCTGTTTGCACTTGATGTGCTTTCGAACAGCTAGGTTGGCAGGAGCTGGGACCGAACAACGGGAGCTTACTCTGTTGCCGGGATTCGAACCTCTAACCTTCTGATCGGCAAGCCCTAGGCCCTGTGGTTTAGACCACAGCGCCACCGGTGTCCCAGTGCGCCACCCGCTAACATACTGTACTCCAACTGCATGCTATGCGTAGCCTAAAATGGTCAGGGCTCAATGTCTTGATTGGTGGATGGCAACAGAATTGCCAGGGTTGTTGTGGGAACATTTGTTGGCATTGTCTCTTGTTTCTACAGTTATATTTGTGCTTTTTACTTTGCTGCTGGGAATAGAATAGAATCATGGAGTTGGAGGGCACCCTGAGTATCATCTAGTCCAACGCCCTGCAATGCAGTTATCCCTTATGGGGTCAAAACTGCAAACTTGGCATTATCAGCCCCACACTCTAACCAACTGAGCTAGTGCATAGTATTGTGACTGTTATTTATTTCCTTCATTTATGTTTCACCTTTCCTCCAAGGAGCTCTTTTTTTAAAGAAGTGGTTTGATGATAGCTTCTTTAAAGGGGTCCATGGAAAATTCCTCAGAGGGGAGCATTCACCACCCCACAGAATCCATTGCCCAGCCCTGCCTGGCTCGCTTTTAAGAGCCAAGACGGGTAAGGATCAAGGTGGTTGTTTTACTTGCCCAAGAAGCCTGTCCACATCCTCTGTGGTAACAGGTTGAAATTGATCCCATACAACTTGACCAGACACAGCTCTGGGACTCTCCTGCCTTGGCCCTGCTACCACAGTGGCGTCTAGCTTTTTCCAAATCTTGAGTGATTATAGCTGCAAAAAACTGCAAAATTCTTACAAGTGATCCTTTTTGGACACTGATGGAAAAGGTGGTTTGGTTGGACTATGAACAACCTGAAAGAGTCTCCTGGACCAGTTTTCCGCAAATGCAGTAGAGGTGGCAAAGAAAATCCTCTTTGCCATCACTATCGCCACTTGGTAGGCTCAACATTGAACTCTTAACTCGTGTTTGGTCTGATTTAGAGTGAGGGGTTTTTTTTGCCACTGCTACTCTAGCCATCTCAGCAATTGTTTCATCACCCTCACCTCCGGGGAAAACTACAGGGCCATTCAGCCTCCATGCAATTGGAGAGGGCACTTCAGAGCCACACAGTTAATAGCCCTTGTTAGCTCCATATTCCAGTGAGCCACCAGGGAATCAGCTGAGAGGCCATCAGTATGGAATAATATATCCCTCAACACTCTCTGGAAGCCATTTGGATCCATTAACTGGTGGGGGGCAAACAATTCAAATTGGTCCCACCTCTCTGCGGAGGGGAAGGGTTGCAGAGAAGTCTAGTTGCACCAGGAAATGATCTGACCATGGCATTTATTTTGTTCCACTGGAACTTAATGTCAGCTCATCCACAGAGGTAAACACCAGATCTAAGGCATGCCCATGGCTATGAGTAGGGCCAGATTTATTCAGGGACAGCATGGATGTTAGAATCCCCTAGAACCACCAGACTAGGTGTCTCCAGGAGAACATCCAACACTACCTGAAGCAGCTCAGGCAGAGAATCCATATTTTTTTAAAAATTATACTTAAGTTTTCCAATTTAATAATCCAATAAAGGCCACATTAGAGACATTCCGAATTATAAAATAATCTAACAGTCCAAATATTAAGCCAAATCATAAATCTTTGTTTGACTTTCCATGCTCTGAGGTTGGAGCATTGCCATCACCTCACATTTGCACTGCTTTCTTTATTAGTCCAGGTGGTTCCCATAATTCAATCCAATATTGATCCTTAGTTTCTTTTCATAGCCTCTGAATTCGTCCAGCAAGCGAGTTATATCAAAACAGCATGTTTCTGTGTGGGTGTTTTATTTCCTTCCGTGTCTTTCACTTTCACTTCTTAATGTCAGTAATTATCCAATACGACACATCCCAAAATGGAGGAAATCTGGCTTTCTGTCAGTTGTTCTAGGTGTATGTCCAAACCTCTTCGTTTCATCTCATACCAGAACAGATAGGCCTGTACTTTGGCTAAAAGCCTCAATTCCCACCTTCCGCTCTTAACAGTCCATCAGAATTAATTGCAAATTCGTAAATCTTTTCCACACAGTTAATAATTAGATCAAAATTATATCAATATTACAGTACAGTATCGCTTGCGTACATAATCGGTATTCAGACTTTCCAGGGGGATTTGCCAAGTAAAATAGCAAATACGAAGTATATCAAAAAGAAACAAAGGCGGCTCCCCCTCCCTTTCCGTTCTGACGTACCAGTTCCATAGTAAAGATAGTCTCTCTTCCACTCAAATCATTTAGCTCCTCACTGGCTGAATCAGTTGGCAGAGAAGTTTATCTCCCCTCACTCAGAGCATGCCCGTTAATTAAGTCTGAATTATCATCTTAAAAAACAGGAGTTCGTTTGCTCATGGCGGCGACTTTGGAGTGTTGCCAAAGAAACCCAGCGCCCCCTTCCCCCTCATTCCTGCTGGATTGGGGCAGGTACTGGGCGATCTGTGGGTGAAGCTGCTCTCCCCCCCCCCCAGCCCTGGGGGGGAGTGTTCGGAGGATTACTCCCATCTTATTCTCAAAATATCCCGTGCGAAACGGCTCAGATGTAATCAACAGCCTCCGCCATGGCAAGGCAGGGAATCCTTGGTGCAGCAGGGAGGTCAGTACACCAATAGGAATCCTGCGCTAACCCTATTGCCCAACTTCCAGAACTTGCACTCAGCAAACTGGGTCTCTCTAGTAGGACGTCGGATGAAAGCTAATGACATCCTAAAAATCATTGCAACCCCCCCTACCTGCCCACAGGACCTGGGTTGCTGTGAGTAAGCAGCAAGAACAGCCCACCTAACATGTCCAACCAGGTCTCTGTAACACATGCCAGGTCAATTCCTCCACCCACAATCGAGTTATGGATGGCAGTGGTCTTAGGAATCATTGATCTGACATTGCACAGCAGCACCTTAAGGTCATGTGGGACACCCTTGTTGATACCTGTATCCTTCTGGTCAGGAGCACACCCGGAGGCAGGAATAGTCTTCAGAGGACAACTAAAGTTGCTGCCTCGGTAATGACATAGTCTCGTCTTAGTGTAACTCTTCCTCCTGCCTGTGATCACTGGGATTGAATGTCCCAATGCTTCCCCCTCTGTGGAACCTGCCGCAACCATTCTGTTCTGAACAACAACAAGCAACATGTCGACTAATAATATACTTACAGAATATTTGTAACATTATACTGTTTCAAAATTCGTAAACAGAAGACATATAATATGTGCATGGAGTCACAAATAATAGGAATTAAATAAATTTTCCAAGAACAGGAATGTAGGAGTAGTGAGTCACTATCAAAGATCACTGAGATGGAGGCAAAATGCCTTTCCACAGTCAATATCATACAAATGCGATGATAGGTGCTCCAAACGTAGCAATAGGGTACTCCGAGCACAGCAGCAGACAGAACAGCTCTTCCAGGATAACGAACTGTTTCAATGATAATTCTTCATCAGCTGGCAATAATAGAAAATGAAATCCATTTCATTCAAATACAATACAGAGATTGAAATGACAAACCTGCATATAAACAACCAATAATAAATACATACCAAATAAATTGTCCCTAAACGTACATCAACTGGCCATGGATCAGCAATCACTTAAAAGTGTAGTAAACTGATACTGTTGGTAGAACCTTGGTAGCATTATAAAGGCTATCCACAGGTGCAGTGAATCACATACAATTTCAGGACATTTAAAGATACAGTATCCAAAATCTAACAGAACACAAACAGTAGCCATCTTGTCAGAAAACTTAAGCAATTGAAATCTAATTCAGTATTCAAACCCCCCAGGTGCAGGGATTTAAATAGGTAAATCAATCTGGTTTCTTGTTGGTGCAGTAATTGGACATGATCTCCCCTCACCTCAGATTTTCTCTGATTAACCCATAAGGTAAAGGTAAAGGGACCCCTGACCACTAGGGCTAGTCGTGGCCGACTCTGGGGTTGCGGCGCTTATCTTGCTTTACTGGCTGAGGGAGCCGGCGTACAGCTTCCGGGTCATGTGGCCAGCATGACTAAGCCGCTTCTGGCGAACCAGAGCAGCGCATGGAAACGCTGTTTACCTTCCTCCTGGAGCGGTACCTATTTATCTACTTGCACTCTGACATGCTTTCGAACTGCTAGGTTGGCAGGAGCAGGGACCAAGCAATGGGAGCTTACCCCGTCGTGGGGATTCGAACCGCCAACCTAGCAAGTCCTAGGCTCTGTGGTTTAACCCACAGCGCTACCCGCGTCCCGATTAACCCATAGGACTGTGTAAAGTAGGTCTATATCTGCATGATGGTGTTTTCCAAAGTGCTCAACTAGAGGCGCTTCCATGACTTGATTCCTAATGCGGGATCGATGCTCTCCTATACGGACACTGCCTGCCAGTATGGTCGATCCAATATAAAGCAGATTGCAAGGACATCTTATTAGGTATACAGCATCTTTGGTCTGACAAGTACTGAAATGACGGATGGTAAATCTAAACTTAGAATAAGCATCATAGATCTCTTTCGTCTGTAACACAAAAGGGCAAGATATGCATCTACCGCATTTATGATGACCCATCGGGCTGGAACTAGTGGGAGAACGTGTCAGTGTAAGGTCAGAATGGACCAGCCATTCTGTTGGCTAGGGCCCAGTCCCGGGGCATCCCTAACCCTCTCCCCTTAAGAACAAAATATATTATGCCAACTATAAAGTAAACCAATAAACCAATAGAAAATAATAATAAAAAGAAACAATTTACAGTTATACACAGATTAAAATGACCCCAACCAACCCCCAACCCGATCAAAACAAAACAAAAACAAAACAACCAAAATTTAAAGCTCCACAGATTAAAAGCTGTTTAAAAACATTTCCGGCAGCTGGAGCAGTAAAACCATTAACAGCCCCTAAACACTCGCCCCAACCCAAGAGTTTGTTCCAGTGAGCCTTGCAGCAGGGAGCAGGTCCTTCAGCACTCACAGTAGCAGATGTTACTCTGGCCTCTGAGCAGATGAGCAGATGAACTCTGAGCAGATGTTACTCATTGTGTGAGTCTGGGTCACACACCCTAGGCCAGGTAGAAAGGAACTTGCAGCAGGGAGCCGGTCCTCCAGCACTCACTGTTCTTCCCTCAACTTAAAGTGGTTGATGTTACCAATATCACCACTTTTCTCTTTTGTTTGACTTTCTTTTTGAAGAGGCAGAGGGGCAAAGTGGGGAGGAAATACTGGGAGGGAAGTTAGTCATTTGCAAAAGAAAGCAGAGCGTTGCAGTGGTTAAGTGTTAGAGTGGGCGACCAAGGTTCAAATCCCCACTGACTCATGAAGCTCACCGGGTGTCCTTGGGCCAGTCATTCAACAATACAAACAACACAATAAGTGAGCATCTCGCCACCAACAAGGGAAAAAGTAGGCAGCATCTTTATTATTATCAGTGTGTAGCTTTTTTCTGAGTGGCTGGAGATAGTAGAGAGAGGAAGAATGTATTGTACACTTTCAAGGACACAAGATGGGGAGGCACATCTGAACACTAAGCAACTCCTGTGGTGGAGACAGGGGCATAGTGTCTCTTATTGCTGGCGGGGGGGGGGTGGCCTTGCTGGACGGTGCACTCACACACTGGAGCCTGCCGCTTCTGCCCCTGGGTCAGGCCTGACCTGGGAGTGGAGCTGTGGCTGGCTGGCAGTGTTGGGCCGCCATGTGAGGAAGCTGACATCCATAGCTCCCTCATGTGCTGGAGCCCAATGAAGGAGAGCTTGATCCAGAGATGGTCCACCTATATATTGACCTATTCCAGCCTCTTTTTCTTAACAGCTTGAAACAGTTGTAAATAAAGCAGTCTGCAGTATACTTCAATCTACATTCTACACATTTTCAGGAGGACCACAGTTGTAGGATTAGAACTTGTCGCCAGTTGTTTTTCGGTGACTCAACAGCACCACCTAGTGACCAAGTTGAGATTTCCAGTTCTGTCATTTACTAGTGAAATAATTCTTCACTGCAAGAGAGCCAGGGCAGCTGCTTTCATCCCCTTTCCATGCTACTCCCCTGAAGCCTTTTGATATGCTGAAGAGACTCCATTGTGGTTCTGTTTGCATTAGTGAACAAACAAACAAACACAAACTGCAAAGCTCTTGCATGTGGTTTCAATCCACCCATACCTCTCCCTCTGCCCGTAGGAGCCAACTCCTAGGGGCCAAGGGGTCCACACCATCCCAATAAAATATTTGAGGGGGCCACCCCCCCCCAAGTTGATGGGCATTGCCATTCAAATGGTGTGCGTGCATGCGTGGCATCATGTGGTCGATTATGCATGGCAGTGCCTACCCCCCCCCCCCCATTTTATTCAAGTTGGCACTCCTGCTTTTACCTCTCTCTGCCTTTTGCTGTTCAGGCCCATTTTCAGCTTCACTTTTGGTTCCTGAATAGGAGAGGGCTGGATTGACACCCCTGCCCCCCTTATTTCAGAAGAGAAGGGGTGTATGGGTGTGCTTTTAAGCAAAATGAGCTTTGCTTTGGGGGACAGAGAGAGGGAAGGGAATCAAAGCAGAGTGGGGAGGTGGTTTTGTTGTTGTTTCAACAAGTTTACTTTGTGAGTATTCCTTTCTTGTTTACATAATGAGGCACTGGGAGGCTGCTTTAGAAGGCTGCTTTAGAGAGGTTTGGGATCTCTCTTCCCCCAACCCCCATTATTTGGGAGGAATATTAGGAGGAATATTGTGGCATTTTAAAGAAACACATTAAAGTCTGACATCTCGTTGTTGTATTGTGAGGAAACTCTTTAATATCGGGGACCCATTGGCTGTTTATACACAAGAAAACACCCATCAAGGGAGAGACGGTGGATTGGATGGTGCTTACATTAATCTTTTAATGTTTTCAGAGATTCTCAAATCCTGGATATTAAAATGCAAAATGCATCAACATTTACATAGTTTGCCATGGTAAATGTGGCATGCCAGGTAACCTTTCATGTAACTTTTCATGTAACAGGATTTTGAAGGCGCAACTGTACAGGCAGTCCTGCAAAAAAGTTACAAAGTATTGAGATTGGAGAGGTACTGCTCAAAAATAATGAATTAGGTTGCAATCCCAATCCCATTTGCATGGGTGTAAGCCCTTTTGAATTCAGTAGGATCTGTTTCTGTGTAAAAATGGTTAGGATTGTGATGTTAGGGCTGTTCTTCCAATAATGTTGATATAATAGACATATTTAGCTGTGACTGCAGTACTTGCTGAAGTGTGTGTGTGTAACATAACATTACACTCATGCGCGCACACATATACATACCAGTATTTGTAAATACGTATGGTTGGTTACTGTTGCTGAGGCTGATTCCCATTTTTATTTGTGGTGTCCAATTAAGAACTGCTATTAAAAATGTGATATTAACAATATGTCACGGCTATGAATTGTGTATTAGTTCATGCGTTTAGAAAAAAACAAATAGAAAGTGCTCTGCTGCATTGGGGCGGGGGGGGGGCACTGGTGACTACCCATTCTGTTTTTGTGCCTGGAACCTAGGTTCCAGGAGCCATTTGGCTCCTAGCTTATACACCTCACTTTCTAATACTGTCACGGTGTTCCCACTTAAAATTGAAAGAGGCAATTGTAATAATATATGTATTGGATGTTACCCCCACCCCCCACCCATAGGAAATTGGGAGTTCTTAGGGCATTTGGGAAACTTTAAGACAAACAACCACACATTTAGTGTTAATATAACTGTAGTATGCACGTGCGTATGATAGAAGCATAGTTTTGAAGCAGTTGATTTTTCAGGTGCATTCTTGCATTTGAATCAGAAAATACTTTTAAATATCGATTAAAGGAGAAGGAGGTACCACTACATTTTGTAAACACTCACCCTCTGATGCTGAAGGGACTCTTGGCACTCGGCTGTTGTTGAATCAAGACCACCCAGGGACAACTGGGGGATTCCTGCATTGCAGGGGGTAGGGCTAGACGACCCTTGAGGCCCCTTCCAACTCTACATTTCTGTGATATACATTAAGAAAAACTGGGTCTTTTACCTCTATAATGTCAACAGTGGACTTTTAGAACAGGAGCTGGCATTGCACAAAGGTATTAAGTTACTAAATCGTTGTGAAATACTTTTATTGAGTGAAATAGTGTAATTAACCTTGTCAAACAATAATCTGAAACAAACATTATTATCTTATACAAATAATACAGTATTATTGATACGTTAAATTTTTGTGGTCTTTCTTCTTTTCTTTTTTAACCTTCTCTGTCTCTTATTAGTCAACTTTCCCAAGATAATTTTTGGTTAGACCTGTGAAAGACCTGAAAGTAATTTTAGTGTATACAGTATATATTATTTTTACTCAGGTCTGGTTTTGTGTCTCATGCTCTCTGTAAGCTGTTCAATATAAATTATATTTATTTTTTTCTTTTCTTTTGCTATAGCTATTTTCTTGTAAATGAAGAGAAGAGAAAAACGAAAGAAATAAACATAAATGTTAAAATTTAGTATTTTGATTGAAATATATTCAGTACAAAGTATTTCAGTATGTCACAAGTTTATCCCATCATTAAACTCTACGGTGGGGAAGTAAGTATTGCAAGTAGATGATGCCATAATAGAAACAAGAAAATACAGTGGTACCTCTGGATATGAACTTAATTCGTTCTGGAGGTCCGTTCTTATCCTGAAACTGTTCTTAACATGAGGCGCCATTAGCTCGCATTCCGGGGCAAAGTTCGCATCTGGGAGCAACTACTTCCAGGTTAGCACAGCTCGTAACCTGATGCATGCACAACCAGAAGCGTTTGTATCCAGAGGTACCACTGTAAAGAGGTTAGCTTATTCCTTCACGGAGGGATTCTTAACTTCACTCAGTGCGGTTTATTTGTGTCCTGTGGTCCAAGAATAGGTGGTTAAGGATATTTGCCTGGCTATTGGAATAGCATGCCACCCCCCAATCAGCTGTACGTTAAACAATTTGCTTTTTCATAAATGGAATTATATATAGTTTATATACAATTTATATAGTTGGGTGAAGATTTTATTTTAAATCCATGTTTCTTGATGTAGTTAAAGATTATTGTAAGATGACCTCTTTGAAGATGGTTTTATGAAGCATTTTAGATAATTTTCTCCCTGCCCCCAAGTTCTTCATACAATTGCTTAGTCTCTTCTCACAGCTTGCTAGCATTCATCTGCAGTAAAGCTCTGAATCTGGGTCAGTGTGTCACACCCACTGTTGGAGGGCCTGAAAGCATGTCCTGTGACCAGGAGTGCAAATACGTTGAGTTTAGAGAGGCAGTACAATACAATAATGGCTTTTAGACTAGCTTGTGGCGCTGAACAGAAAATGGTTGCATTTGTATATTGACAAAATGCGGAGGAAGAGAAAGAGACTGAATGAATCAACCACTGAAGAATATAATTGCATGCTTGTAATTTTTATGGTAGCGGGTTTTTTGGGGGGGAGGACTGTTTATGTAACCAACAGTGGCATTAATTTTGTCATGTATTTGCTACCACCTCTCCCACTCCCCCGCTCTAAAAATAGGTGAAGTAAATATGACTTTGCTCATGTGCACAGTTGAGGGAAGGAGGTCTGTGTTGTTGAGGATGATACTTTTGGTGCTTTAACTGTCTGTGTTTACAACTAAATCCAAGCTATTTACATATTTGTCTCAAGCAGCATATCTCACTAGCGGTTTTTAGTGGGTAAAACTCTAATTTGCTTTTCTTTCAAAATATAAACCTATACACATATGAAACATAAGTAAGGGTAAAAAAGGTAAAGCACCCCTGAGTGGGTCAAAGTCGATTATAGGGTGCAGCACTCATCTCTGCTTTCAGGCTGAGGGAGCTGGCGTTTGTCTGAAGACAGCTTTTCAGGTCATGTGGCCAGCATGACTAAACCTCTTCTGGTGCAACGGAACACCGTGATGGAAGCCAGAACACACAGAAATGCCATTTAACTTTCTGCCACAGTGGTACCTATTTATCTACTCATGCTGGTATGCTTTCAAACTCTTGGTTGGCAGGAGCTGGAACAGAGCAATGGGAGCTCACCCCGGACCTTATGATTGGTAAGCCCAAGAGGCTCTGGGTCCCATACATGAAACATAAGGATGTTTGTCAGGCTTTCCCCATGTCCAAAATACTCAAAATCCAATCCATTAGGTGTGCCTGCCTAGCTTCCCTGCACAAATGCTTTTTCACCCACTATGGCATACGCACCTATCAATTTCAAATCTTTTCTACTTAATAAACCATCCCCTCTAGCTTCTACAGTGGAATGGTTCAGATATATTGCTCAACCATAGTTTACCGTTACAAGAACAAATCTCAGGCTCATTTGCTCACTCTGCATGGCTGTGAGGGGCTTGCAGGTTCTCATTTCTGTTTTTAATTAACCACACCGTGTCATGTCAGCTGAACCTGAAAAAGTGTGAGTGGTTTTAAATATGTAACTTTGAAAGAAACGAAGCTCAAACCATAGCTTAAGAAGTTGGGATGGTTTTGGGTTGTTTGTTGATACAACAATCAGTAGTTAAGATTAGATATAGTTTAGTTTTCAGGCATAGAGCAGCTAAACTCTGGTTAAACTAAGATGGAAGCCGAAGCTTCTGATCTTCATAATGACCACTGGTAGTGCCAATAAAAGAGGCATACAAGAAGACACTCAAATTATATAGCAGTGTTCCTAAAGTGGTGAGCAAGAGGCAACAGCAGGAGGATTTAAGATGTAAAACAGATATTGGTACCTGGCATGCCACATTTACCATCGCTATTGACTTGGAGATCCTGGGATCGATCGCAGGCTCCTCTTCCTCCTCCTTCTGAAGCCAGCTTACCTTCTTGGGGTGGGGGGAGTAGTGCTCCGGTGGGGGGGGGGGGAGGCAGGAAACGAAAAGCTCTGTGTCTGCTTGCTAGTTCAAATGCAAGGAAAAGAATAAGAAAGGAGCGCACCCCAAACAGCGAGAAAGGCAAATAACAAAACACATGGGGAAAAGCCCCCTTAGTGCTCCATGAGTTTGAGTAAGGGAAAGGCTTTAACGCGACAGCAGGGGAAAGAGAGGTGGAGAAAGGGCTTCGGGATGCTGACGCGAAGTCAGCTGAGATTTAAAGCAACAGTAGGGGAAAGACGGAGAAGCCCGGGGCATGCTCCTCAGATCTGTGTAAACTAATATAAAAATATAGTTTGACTTTTCTCACTTGTTTAGTTACTTGTCCATCTAACAACTATTTGGATCTGTCATGGTGATATCCAAACATAACTACTGTATCTGTGAAATAAAGTTCCATATTTTTATTTATTTATTTAAAATGACTTCGGAGGGTGATAGATCACTGCCAGTTTTTTATATTGGATTGTAGATCACACCCTACTTTGTCCGTTGTCATTACAATAAGAGGTCTGAAAATAGTTTATTGTAAGAAACCGCTAGTCAGACTGAAGATACCAGTAGCCCCCTATTTCTCAAGCATAGAATGTGGGCAGATTCTTTTTCCTGGACCCTCCTTCAGTGTTAAATGTTTCCTTATAAAAAAAATCATTTCCTAGCTTCATTAGTAACAGTGAATGGATGACAATTGCAAATACAGTATTAGGCAAACTTGGCAGTTTCAGAGTTTTTGGCTTTGTTTTCTAAATACAAGTAAAACAAACATTCTAAATGAGATCACACTGTAGAGCATCAGAGATTTTTTGTGTGCAAATTGCCAGGTGCAAATTGCCTTAATTTGCACAGGAAAAATAGAAACAAAAATTTAAAATTTTCTGGAAAACCAACAAATGTAAATAGCTAGATAATTCTAGAATAACTTTCTCTAAACTTGACTGCTATTCCATTTCTAATTTCATTGAGGATGATGATTTGTAGATATGGGATCCTGGCTCCAAAATAAGGAACTACACTTGAAGTTGGAACTGTTTATTCTTTGAATTGAGGAAGACATGCTATTATTTCTGTTCTCTCCATGTGAAATCATTAAGGAGCACATTAAGAACATTCTCTGTATTACAGTAGGTTTTGCTGGTATGTTGCAGATGAAATGTTAAACTGGCCCTGTGCAAATAGTAGGTGTCTCAGTGAAGACATTTTAGCCCACATACTGTAATAGTCCTGAGAAGGAAAGCTGAAATTGTACATCTTCCATTGGTACTGGAAAAGAAAAAAGGGGGATATATTACGTCTTTAAACATAGCATGTATCAAATGTAGCAAAGAAAGATCTAAGCAAATGTTAGTTTAACTAACCCTTGGAAGCAGTGCTTGTGAGATTTTCATGAAAAAGTAGGGGAAATAGTTTCTGGTAGGGGTAAACACTGGTCAAAGATTGCAATTGTATCGGTACCATTGGGAAGCAGCCTGATCTACTTTGGAGCCGCACTCTGTCTTTCCACTTTGTACTGTTATTCAAGAATGAATTAGATCTGTTAAAAAAGAAGTGTTGTTTTCTCCCTATTCAACATAATGGGGAATCAAAAAATGATTGTAACTTCCCACCCTTTTTTATGGAAATGGGTGAAATGTACTGGCATAGCTCCTCTCGAGTTGATCCAGTCTGCCAAATTGTAAGATACACCCAGGGGAGTTTGTGCAGGGTACATTAAAGCTTTTTTTAAAAAAATGAAGAAAAAGTCTAGGGAACTGGGTTCGTGTCTCCGCTCCTCCACATGCAGCTGCTGGGTGACCTTGGGGTAGTCACACTTCTCTGAAGTCTTTCAGCCCCACTCACCTCACAGGGTGTCTGTTGTGGGGGAGGAAGGGAAAGGAGAATGTTAGTCGCTTTGAGACTCCTTAAAGGGAATGAAAGGTGGGATATCAAGTCCAAACTCTTCTTCTCTTCTTCTTGTGAAGACAAGGCATTATGAGTTGGATGTAGCAGTCTTAGGTGCAAAGGAACTCTTTGCTGAATTACTGTGAGTGGATCATATTCCTTGACAGATTACTAAAGGAAGACTTGCGAGTTAAATTATGGAATCAAATTGAACTTGTAACATAGGATACCCAAGTTTAATCTTTCTTTGTTTATATTTTTGTGCCTTCTGTTGTATACTATAATCAATTCTGTACAGTGTGTCCTTATTCCAAGCTTAAATGGGGACATTTGATGCTAACGACCGGGCTGACTTTAAATGGCAATTAGCAGAACCTGCCTAACTTGGTACTTTGTAGTAATACCCTGTTGTATTTTTTTGTGGAGAGGGGGGAAACAATTTTGTCATTTTTGCTTTCAGATTATAAAGTGATCTACAGGAGTATCAAATCAATAATTATTGGGATGGAAAAAGCTCAGCTACCATGAACATTTTTTAGTGTGTATCAATTCAAAATTTGTGCTGCCATGTGCAAAAACATTGAGTGTTGAATGGTTTTGAATCCTTTATAGGTTTTACTTGTCTGGTTCATAGGATTAGGAATTACATTTGTCCACATACCCCTGTAACGATGCTGGCAAATCAGACATTTGTTCCAGACATTTAGTTTCAAGGCAAAGCTTGAGATCTGAAAATTTATTTCCTCTTGATATTTCCGCAGTTGTGTCTTGTGGAAAGATTTTTGCATATTTATTTTTGTTTTATGTCAACTGTTTTGGCTTCATACAGGCGTGCTGTGGTTGCTAGTCTGAAAAAAGCTTTAGGCCATGTAAGTCCACATGCTCCTTGTTTGCTAAAAGTTAGGGTGTGAGAAAATATTGTACTATTTTTTTTTAAAAAAATGCACATTTTTAACACTGGAAGAGTTGAATTTGAGTAATAGACATGTTTCTTGCAGAGCTCCCGGTTTTTTTCTATAGAGTTTTCAAATTGGATCAAACTTTTCTGTAGTTAAAAAAGTATATCTTCTTCAATATCTAATTCTCTAGCCACAGCTTTGTCCATAAATTTAGTGCAGGTTAGTGCCTGATAGGGCCAAAATACTGCACTTCACCTGATGTTGTATGCATATGGAAGTCTGCGAAACATTTGGGCAATGCTTTCTTATATCCCAGGTAGAGCATGTAAGTCTCATGACATCAGTGGAATTACATCAGCATAATTGCATCCTTATGATGAAAGATTAATCAAATTTTGTATAGTCGTGAAACCTATATTTCCAAAGAGTTGCTGCTGCGCAGAATAGATTGACCCCATCATAAGCATCACATAACATTTTTATTTCTGAGAAAGAATGCAATTAGTTGTTCGTTATTGTCTGTTTCTGTTAATTTTATTCTGGTGTTTGGAGACCTCAACAGGAAAAAAATAGGATAACCTGAAGGCAGGAGCTGTGAAGTGGTGAATCTAAATGTCCCACATATAGAGCAGGAGTGGGCAAGCTTGCTGGATTTTTTTTTGGGGGGGGAGTAGGTTTTTTTGTGCCTTTAACAGCTGCATGGTGGGCAGAAATTAAACAGGAAATTACACTATCAACAAGCATCCTGGCTAACCATAGAACATCTGTCATTCATGGCCACTGGTCCAGATGGAAAAGAGATACTACCACCAGCTCCAGTCTGGTTGCTAGCGTGGATCAGGACAGATGTGGCTTCTTGACACCTCCTCTTCATTGCCCTCTTTGCTGTTAACCTTGGCTGCTGCAGCTGCAAGATTTGCTGTTGCCAGGACTCTGCATACTAGGGGAGCTGGAGCTGACATTGTCACCTGCTAAATAAAAGAGCCCAATACCATTGCTGGAGGAGGTGTTAATGGTGTCCACATTGGGGAAACCATCTGCCTTAATTGAGTTCTATTTAGGATAAATGGGTCTTTTTGGAGTAAAATGTAACCAAATAAGACTTCATACTATGATATCTATTACTTCAGGCATTTCTTTTAGAAAGTTATTCAATTAAAAGGTATCTGAAAAGCTAGTCTGGGTTTTATTTTTTATTTTTTTAAATTTTTTAAGGGTTCCAAAGCAGAGGGATAGCTTGCTGTTGCTTTGAAAGAATTCTTTTTAGTACTTCATTTCATGAACATTACAACAAATGTTGTATGGCATGGTATGGGGGTGGCATCTGTGATAACCTTAGTTAAAGGACCTGCTGAATCAAGCTAGTAGTCTCTCTAGTCTAGCATCCTGTTCTCACAGTGGCCAACAAGCCGCTGGTGTTCAGAGATCTACTGCCTCTGACAGTGGAGGTAGGACATAGCCATTGTAGCGATTAGCTGTTGATAGCCCCTATCCTCCATGAATCTGTCCAGTCATCTTTTAAAACGATGCATTTTGGTGCTCATTTCCTCCTGGGGGAGAGTCCCATAATTTAGCTCTATGCTTTGTGAATAAGTACTTTTGCTATCTGACATGGCATTAAACTTCATTGGCTTTCCCCCAGTTCTAGTGTTATGAGGGAGGGAGCAAAACTTTTCTCTATCCACTTTCCAATACATTCCAATTTTACAAATTTCTATGATGTCACCTCTTATCTTTTCTCTAAACTAACAATCTCAGGTTCTGTAACCTTGCCTCGTAGGAATGCTGCTTCATCCCCTTTCTGTTCATGCAGTGACATGTGGTCTCCTTCATTTGCCAGAAGCAGTGTTGGTTTGCTGTGCTTTTAGATAATTAGAGATTGTGAGTGCTGAGTTTCCTCCTCTCCTTCCACTGGGGTTCTATAGTTAGCTGTTGCAATAAGCTTATTTGTGTTAATTAGCTGGATGTACCTTTCAGCTAGCATCATCTGGGGACTTCAGTCTGAGAAGTACATGTCTTTCCCTCTTTGATTGTTGTGGATCCTGATTGGTATAAGATGCTTCCCACCTACATTTTTCTAATCTGGGCAGCAGTGGCAACTGAGACTCATTTGGTGACCCAGATTTTTCCTTATTTTGTTTCATTGCCATGAAATTTTACTTAGATATGGAATTAGATACAGTACTTGAGAAGCTTTTTTGTTTGCTTGTTAGAATGCAGAAATCTCGAATTTTACAAGGCAGGCTAAACAGCTCTTTGATGCAGATTTGATAAGAACCTGGGCTTTCTTCTGGTGGAATAGATGCCTAGGTCAGATTATGGTCAAAGACACTCTAGATCAGGAGTGGTCTAAGGTCAGTCTTTCATAGTCTTTAAAAAAACATCAACTTGAAAACCACTAACAATCCAATAATATATGTGTTCAGTCTAGGGAGCAAAAGTGCATCCTCAGGCACTCTTAAGTGACCCCATGTTTGCACTCTTGCTTAAGTATGGTCTTGCTGGATCATATGAGTGCTTCCCTGTATCAGGAAGTGTTTAATACTTGACGTTTTGGTATGTTCTGATATATGCTATGAGCTGCCTAGAGTGGCCGGGGAAACCCAGCCAGATGGGTGGGGTTTAAATAATAAAATTATTATTATTCGCAAGATGACCTAATCCAGCAGCCAGTGGTATTTTCTGCACATACATTATTATTTTTCATAATTCTTCTTTGGCTAGACATGAAGAGGAGCAAAGATGCATGCAGGTCTCTGAAGTTGAGTCCTCTGACCTTTTGGAATTCCTGCTACATCTCCTGCTGCTCAGATTTTGCCAGGAATTGCCTGCATATTTTCAAGCCATAGTGCTTTAATAGGTGCCAAATAAATGTAATATATAAATAAAGGACTTTTATAATGAGTGCCTTTTGCGGCGACCTGGAAGTAACAGAATGGGTTACTTCCAGGTCTTGCTGCTCGCACATTCGTAGACGCTCAAAATGATGTCACGAGCATACACAGAAGCGGCGAATCGCGACCTGCGCACGCGCAGACGCGGGTTGCGTTCTGCTCAGGTTGTGAACGGGGCTCCGGAACAGATCCTGTTCACAACGAGAGGTACCACTGTACTTAAATAGTTTTGCATCCTGCTGCCTTTTGTTTTTATGCAAACAGATTGAGGAATTGCTTGGGGCTAGACTAGGTTGTGGGGAATGCCATCATCCCATAACCCTCTGCTGCCCTCTGCTGATACTTCAGGTGAATAGTGTATTATCATTTTAAAATATAATCCTGTAGTTTTTATGTTTGCCAATAGAATGATTATGCTGAAATTAATTATGGCAGCTACTTCTATAAGGTGTTTCCTCATATAAAGTTACTCTTAACAAAAATCTTGGCTAACATGCCAAAGTAGATGAGGCACTGACTTGGAAATCTAAAGCAAATGAAACAGTTCTTTTCAGGTTGGTTGATGGTTTTTAAAATTCTGAGTGCTATTCTGCTGCTTCTGGTGTACAGAGCAAAATTGATACCAATCAGACTCTGTGATGCTCTATAATTAGTATATTCCACAAGTTAAAGAAAACTACCAATATTCCCTCTTTCTTAGCAGTGCATTGTAGTAGCTGTTAATGCATATTTTCAAAGGCAGCCTGTTCCAAAGAAGAAGCTGAATTATTGTAATACTGAGATGACCCCAGAAGGCAGGCCCCACCCTTTCCTTCCTAGCAGTAAGACACCAGCAGCAACTCCTATTCACCGAGAGGCTCTTGTTGAGGAGCAGTCGCCTTACCTTGCTTCATGGGTGAGCAGGCCCTGGACCATGCTATGAATACAGACCCTCCAAGTGTCCCTCTTTTCCAGGGACATCCCTGATTTAGAGAAGCCATCCCAGTTTCTGATTTGATCCCGGAATGTCCCGCTTTTACTTAGGATGTCCCTATTTTCATTGGAGAAATGTTGGAAGGTATGGAGTTATTCAACTCCTGAGCAGTCGGAAGGCAATCCTGTATAGGGAAGGTTTTTTTTTAATTGTTTAATGTTTTTTAAAAATATTTTTATACATGTTGGAAGCTGCCAAGAGTGGCTGGGGCAAACCAGTAAGATGAGTATAAATAGTAAAATTACCCTTATAGAATGGGACATCCCTATTTTTGTTGGAGAAATGTTAGAGGGTATGTGAATAACTGGGACAGAGCTGTTCAAAAGTATCTCTTTTGGTCAGAGTTCCTCAGACTCTCCTCCCTTGAGCCACAGTATATCTTGGACAAAAGGCAGCGCTTTTCCTTGGATAACTGCAAATTGTACTGTTCCTGTTTCCTCTG
The DNA here is from genome assembly GCF_964106645.2 of Podarcis pityusensis. Lineage (NCBI taxonomy): Eukaryota > Metazoa > Chordata > Lepidosauria > Squamata > Lacertidae > Podarcis > Podarcis pityusensis. The sequence goes on along the minus strand of NC_138043.1, from coordinate 8,999,825 downwards.
TCCTTGACTGAACCTAGGCACAGCAAAAAAGTGTTTCAGAAAAACACGTTGTAAACCTCAAAGGGGGAAATCACGTTGGCGAAAGACAGAACTCCGCAGCGCCATCTGGTGTCACAGTGTTATAACACATATAAAATGTTTTTTCTTTACTAATGTAGCCGAGTCCCTTGTAGCTTGAAAGGGCACTAATAGTGAGACCAGCAGCATGGTTAAATCTAAGATTGTTCACTTTGGGTTTAAAGTATGAAAAATGGCAGTAATCTGGGAAGGTAGCTCTGGGTGCAATGGGTCTTTTGTCAGGGGTAGGAATACGTTTTGCAGGCAACCTAACCTGAGAAGTTTAAAATGTACTGTAAAATGTTCTAATGCAGAAAGAAGTGATGGCACACCAAAACTTTTCCCTGTGCTTTGCATTCCCTTGTAGAGAATAAGAGGAAGTATGGTTTTGTAATGTGTATGGGTTGCTCGTGCATAAGTTGCCGCCTCTCCAGGCTTTGTTGCCTTGCTAAACCTTTCAGTCTGAGCAGCCCTTCACTTCGTGGCTGCCTCAGTCGCTAGCAGAATCCGTCAGTGGGCGTTTCTTAAATCTTTTCCAACATAAAAGTTTTTTGACACCCAGTCTCCTCCTACTCTCTCTGCGCGGAAGTCTTCTGCGCAGGGTGGGCGTGGGTAGCGGGGGACCAGTGCTCTCCCCGCTGGTGTCCGGTAAAGAGTCCTGGAGCCCTCTCGCCGATTCCCCCATCAGCCCCTCTTTATCCCTGGTGTTGCACTGATTTGCTTCCCCATCTGCGGAGCTGCCTCTCTCCCTGCTGGGCCCTTCTCCAGCATCATTTGAGAGCCTTCCCTCCGCTTCTAGCTCCAATGTCAGTTCCCTGACAGGTTTGTATAAATATAACTAGTGATTGTTTAAAATTACTTTTTAGCCACCCTGGGAATCATTTTTCTGAGGGTGCAGGATTTTTAAAAAAACAAAATAGTCACAATAATGGTTAGAGTTACTGTAATTGCAATGGGTGATATCCCATGTTAGCCATACTCAGAATAGAGCCACTGGAATAAATGGACTTGAGTAGCCTAAATTCATAAATTTCAGTAGGTTTGCTCTTGAGTATTGCTGAACAATAACAACTTCATCTCTTATTTAATTTTATACTATAACTAGAAGCTAGAATAAAATAAGTTGTCAAATTAAGAGTTCGCTTCTCCTCCCTGATTCTGGTGGTTGGGGAAGGCTACTTGGCCCAGATGTCTTACTCCCACTTGGCCCAGATGTCTGGAAAGCCACTGCAGGCAGTTCTTTCCCCTCCCCAGTGACAGCAAGCAGAAAGCCGTATCACTTTGGTTCCAAAACCTTAGATTGCTTAGTGTAAAATCTCAATAAGCTGCTTTACCACCTCCTAACCAGGGCATGGAATGTGTCAGTACATCTGCCACATTGCCCACCTTTGATAGCTGCAAATATGATTTCTTAATTATAATAGTAATAATACTAATTTATATTTTGTACCCTATCCCCTCTGACTGGGTTGCCCCAGCCACTTGGATCAGCTTCCAGCACTACATATAGAATATTCCTACAACTGACAAGTAGGTATTCTGCAATGACATTTAAAAGAATATCTCTAAGAAGATTGTCCTTGTTCCATGTTGACTTCTTGGACTGCTAAATATAAATAAGCATTTCCCATTGGATGCATAAAACTAAAAAAGAATACAAAAAGAAATGAATCAAAGAGAGTGTGGTGGTCTTCATTTAACTTTTATTTTTATCCTCTCTTACTTTCTTTGCTGTATAGGGGCTAAAAACTCACCAGCATGATGGGGTCTGAAAACCCAAGTCCACAGAATCCCAGCTGTAAAATCATGACGTTCCGTCCAACACTAGAAGAATTCCAGGACTTTGGAAAATATATTGCTTATATCGAATCCCAGGGAGCTCACAGAGCTGGACTTGCTAAGGTGAGTTTGATCTCAGTGGTCCAGGAAGTGGTCCCAGCTGATCTTCCTATGGTCTGGGACAGTAAAGGGCTTAATTGGTAGGAGCTTGGTTTTAATTGGGATTAAAGTAAAGATCAGGGATTGTCAACCTTTCGGTCCTTCAGTTGTTAAATTTTGAGAGGGTTGTGCGTACCAGTCACAAAATGGGTTGCCATTGAGACATGAGAATTCACAAAATGGCTGCCACATCTAAACGAGGGTGGGGGTAACAGAACCACAAAATAGTGCAAATGTGAAAGATTTTCTAGAAATTATTTCTTTTTACATTTCCACTACTTCGTTTGAGATGTGGGTTTAAATAGTGAAAGACGTTTCAGGAACCTCCTGGAACAAAGAGCAAAATCCCACTTAGCTCTTGATTCAGGACCTCCTGCCCAACCTTCCCAAGAGAAGGATGTGTAAATGACACTCGCCAAGTAGAATTTTGGTGCCTAAAGAGCAGAAAACCACAATAGAAAAAGCCAAGAGCCACCTGAAAGCAAAGCACACCCCTGTCTTCCTCCAAATTAACAGCTGACCAGGGAAGTTCAAACTCCCACTTAACCACAGTGTTCACGGGGACCCTGTTTGAATCTTCATCAGTGTAGCACCAACATGATACACAAACAGATCTGGGACACAGATCTGTATGATTTTTTACATGGGATTTCTCTCACACCATGATGCACCACAGATCACACCTATATTTAGATAATGGTTTGAGGCAGATCAGTTGTCAAAATCGTCAGGATACATATATCTTGCACCTTGAAATCATGGTTTTGATACGTAATAATGCTGGCTAGCACAAGAAAAGTGTTTTTTACTGTGCTGTCCACAAATACCAGTGCCAGCTTAAAGTTTGATACTGGCTTTTGGGGGTAGCTTTGGGAGTTGGGCAAATGAGCACAAAGGGAATGCCGTCTGTTGAATGTACTCTGTTGGCACCCCCCCACACACCTTTAAATAAAGTACCAATGCTTCCAGCCCCCTGTACCCACCATGGCCTGTGTGAGGTGGATGGCTGGAACGGCAGCGGGGGCTGCTTCACAATTTCCAGGCTGTCATCTTTAAAAAAAAAAATCTATTCTATTCATCACACTTAAAGTGCACAATATTTATTTTATTAATCATAATAATTTGTATTCTACCTTTTAGGATACAAATCCTTCCAAAGTGGCTTGTGGGTAACATTCAATTATATATTTTTAAAATGCAGTTAGTAATGCTAACATAAAGCTGTAGCTATGGGAGGGCTAGCCAGGTTTTTTTTGTTTTTTGTTTGCCCTGAGTGAAGCCTCCAGAGGGGTGTCATTTAGGCTCCCAGCTTCTGTGTGTGTACACAAATGTGCACAGAGGGGTGCTAAACAAGGTCTTTGACCCAGGTGAAATAAAGCCTAGTTTTGCCCCTGACTAACGTTAAAAAGTGGTGGCCGTGAGGAAGGTGTGGGAGTGGGGAAGTGGAAAATCTAGCTGGAAAAGGCTTAGTTTCTATTTATATAATTGCTTTCTCTTTAATATTTTCAACATGGGCATTTAAGTGTGTTGGAGCATCAGGAAAGTTGTCTCCGCATAGTTGAGCCTTATTTGCCACAACCTGGCACAAAAACACACGCAGGGGACATTCAGCAGAACAAAACAGCTTCAGCAAGGAGTGAGTTGAGTCAGCAAACAGAAGGTCCTCATTGAAGCAGGTCAATTACTATTTTTATTACAGATTCACAGGGGAAAGGAGTATTGTTGAAAGCTTTCCAGGTCATGTGTCCTTGTCCAGTCAAGTGTACTAATGAAGTTCACTAGGTTTGCTTCCTTAGAGGTAGATTATTCTAACTAGCTATCAGCCAGTTGTAGATGGCAGGTACAATGAGGTTTTCCTCTTCTATTGTCTGAGGCTTTTTGCTTTGCTGGGTGCTTAATTATTGTGTCTTAACTGCCTTTTTAGGCAGATAGCAAAAGGGCTTTCTACTGGAGAATTGGGGCAGGGGGAGTGTTACCATTTTAGGTGTGAATTAGGAATAGCAAGGGTGCCCACAGTGAATTCCATTTCCCCCTCCAAATCTTTGGAACCTGGGACACTTTTTTTATCTAAAAGCAAAACATGAAGCACATAGCGTGCTTCTTCTGAGAGTATTCCAGCCGAGGAACCCCACCTGGGCTGTAGGCCCTTGCCTGCCTAAGAAAGGAAGGAAGGAAGTAAACTTCAGCCTTTTTAATCCAGAGGTTTGTAGGCAGTAAGTTCCTAGTTCAGGCTGGCCAGGCGCCGTTTAATTTTGCTTTGCTGTTGGAGTTTTCTGCATTGTTCAGTTTCCCAGGACTTCTCTGGATATCTTCCAGTTAGCTGGCCTCCACTAGACTCAGCATGGGCTCCTTGATCACGGTGAAACAGATGGTTTGTTTTCTTAGTTGAGTTGCACTGTATGTAGCAGCAGCTTATCAGTATCCTACAAATAGGCTGTGTTGTACAATCAGAAAGCTTCTTGCCCTTTTCAAGGTGCCAACATAAGACAAAAAAATTCCTCTCAATATTGGTTGGAGTTGGTGTGACAAAGGACAAGGAAGGAAGGGATATGTGAACTGACATTGGGTGGAGAAGCCAATATAAGCAAGGCAGTTTAATTGCTGTTACATAAGATGCTCAGGCTTAATAAGTTGCCAGTGGGGAGTCACTTTTTTAATTCCAAGAATGCCCCTCGAGGTACTTTGATGCCTCCTTTATCTCCAGCCAAAATGTGACTCTTCCATGTTCTCTTGCTTTGAGTGAGGGAGCGTTGAGAATATTGCCTTTGATAGGGATAGTCATGCTAGCAGTTTCTGCTCAGAAGGACCCAACATCTAGGGTTGGGCATTTGCCAAAAAAAATTTGGTCAACTGACCAAATATACTGTCAAAGTGTGGTCAGATGTTTTTAAAGCCTTATCAACAAATTTGATATGTAAGAACAATAAAGTAAAAATGAATTAAGTGAAATTAAGAAAAATTGAATTCATTAATTTCATTGTTTTGCAGTAGCACTCCCTCCCTCCCTCTCTTGCTATTATAACCAATTTTAGGTTCAATTTGTCTTAAATGTGAACCATTTATTGCAGAGTAACTACTTGTCTTGGCTTTTATCTTAGAAGACCATGATCAGCCTACAGTTATAGAACTGGCACTACCTGGTTCCTGTAGCAAATGAGTTGGAGTCACAAGGAATTGCAGGCAGTGACCTTTGCTGTTGACGACTGCTCCTACTGCAGTTATAACTCATAGGCAGCAGAAACTTTGCTCATCTGCTAGGTTTGCAGCTGACTGATGTAGGAATGGATTCAAATAACCTTGACTCCTGCCCTTTCTAGAAGTGGCACCATAATGAAATAAATAGCTGACTGTGTATACAGTGGCATTCTTAGCTTCATTGAATATTTGACCAATATGTGATCAATTGACTCTCAGTTGATATTTGACCAGTGACTTGACCAGGATGCCAAGCGTACTAGCTTCTACAACTGATGATGATATTGGTATACTATTATAATAATAGTAAAGGAGCTTCCTCCGAACTAAAGAAGTAGTGAAGCCAAGATAATCCTGGCTGCTGTTTCAATGACAAAAATAATTATGTTACTGTAATCCTTGTGCCTCTTAGTGGTGAGATCTTGACATGTGCTTTCCCACCTGCTTTCCAGGTGATTCCTCCCAAGGAGTGGCAGCCACGCAGGACCTATGACGATATTGACAGCATGGTCATCCCCGCTCCCATCCAACAGGTGGTGACTGGGCAGTCGGGACTCTTCACCCAGTATAATATTCAGAAGAAACCAATGCTGGTTGGAGATTATCGTCACTTGGCCAATAGTGAGAAGTATGTATATGTTAGGACCATTATGGTGTTTGTTTTAAAATGGACCATGATTTAACAGTGGGAGAAGCCCTTTTTTATTTAGTATTGATAGAAGCAGTTGTTGACCATGGGTGTTGGCCATGTTTAGCTTCCTCTGTGATGCACCTTCCTGTCTTTTTTATAGGGTTTGAGCCTACACACTTTTATGGCAGAGATGGGCAGTCTTTTTCTGTCAAGGGCCACACTCTCGGGGATAATCTCTAAGAAGCTGCATGCCTGCTATGGTCAGAGCCAGAGACAAAAGTACTCTGGATTAACTCATCTCGAATAAAGACTTTCCCTCCTTCAATTTCTACTATGGCTACTTTAGATTAGACTTCTACTGAGGTCTACTCAAAGGAAGCCCCACTGGGGTTTGATGGGATTGCCCTCCTGCTGTTCTGGAAAGCAAGTTGAAGTAATTTCTCTCTACAAATGCGTGCAGATACAGCAGAATCTCAACAATTTGTTCTTAGCTATCTGGGGAAAAACATATGCTACCCAAGCTATACAAAAAAGGGGAAATGCTTTTTTGAAAATAATATAAAATATTGTCTCAGTTGCTCTGAAATTACATAGAAAGGAAGAAAAAGCAGTTTGAAAGCCAGAGAAAATAAGTAGGGAAGGAAGGAAGTCTAATGGGGTTTGAAGAATGAGGGCAGCTTTAGGAGGAATCGGAGAAAGGGGAGGTGCATCAAATGAAGTGATTCCCACAGGTGCATTCTGGAGTACACACGGCTAAAGCACCTTTCCCGCATGGTTCTTAATATGGGACGGGGCATAAAAGGTTGCATGGCCCTGCTGTTGAGCAAAGAGGGGTAACCTAAATTTTCTCTGTGTGTGTGTGTGTGCGTTTTGTTGGCTGCAATCATCAGCTACCACAATTCTGGTGCTTTTAAGGTAACCGGCTAAGCCACATTGGGGGGCGGGAGAGGCTCCCCAGTAGTCTAGTTGCCCTGATGTGGCTTGTCAGGTGGAATAAATCTTTACATAGAAATTGCTTTTCTGCAGGAAAGTCATGCGCACTTTCAACCCTATGTGCCAGCTCCAGCGATTTAAAGCTCCTCCACACGTATATGTGTGTCGTGTGGCTGCAGCTGTGTAGTTTGCACACTGTTCCCTACATAGAAGCACATTCCTTATAAAAGTGATCAGGTGTGTGAAGTACAAGCATGTGAGATTAAGTGGGTTTGCCATGTCTAATCTTTTGCTTCCTCTTCTTTTTCATTTACCAGGTACTGTACCCCCCGGCACCAAGATTTTGATGACTTGGAACGCAAATACTGGAAGAATCTGACTTTTGTGTCTCCTATTTATGGAGCAGATATCAGCGGTTCCCTTTATGATCCAGTAAGCGACAGTGAGATGAGATGAGTGTGTGTCCGCTCTGCAGACCCAGATCAGTTTGAAGCAGGTTTCATTGTAATTCTAATTAAATGGAAGTGCTGAGAACCTTTTGTGCAGGGATTTCTGGCTTTTTTCAAAAGTACTGCATTTCTTGTGATTCCTTAGTTAGGAGCTGTGACTGGCTTAAGGTGACCCTTAAGCAGAACTCGGTGGATATAGCCTTATGTGCATTATACTTAGAGCAGGTTTCAGTCATGATTTGTCTCCCTCTTCCAACTTCCATTGTCATCCTTCCCCCCTTCCACTGTGAATCAGATCTCTCCTTAACACTGGTGGAGAGTAAATCATGTTGCAGAGGGGAGTTTTTGTACCTGTTTGATGGTGTGTGTGTGTGTATGCGTATGCCAGTTCTTTCCCTCAGACCTGCTGCCCAGTGGACCACTGCGTGTCCCATACCCCTGCTGTTGGTAATGGCTGCAGGCACCCTGCTCTTGCCACATGTGTTTCCTTAAGACATTGCATGTGGATGTGGCAGCCAGCAGCCTCTCTGTCCTGAAGCAAAAGGATCTCCTGCTTTCCCTCCTGAGAGTGGCTTCTTTCTCCTCCTATAGGATGTGGAACAGTGGAATATTGGGAATCTGAACACTCTACTAGATATGGTGGAACATCAGTGTGGAATTATCATCGAAGGCGTGAACACCCCCTACCTCTACTTTGGGATGTGGAAAACCACATTTGCTTGGCATACAGAGGACATGGATCTTTACAGCATCAACTACCTGCATTTTGGAGAGCCCAAATCTTGGTGAGTATGTTGTGGGTGGGTATTTAGCATTACAAAAGAGACCACAGAGCCATCTGGGTCCAAAGCAGGACCACTAGCAGGGTTGGCATTCCTGGGAAGCTTCTTTGTGCTCAAATCCTACCCCTGGATGCTCTGTACCAAGGAACCACAAGCTTTGAACCAAGCCAACATTACCTACCAAAGCTGGAAGGGCCGTAGCTGAGTGGTTCAGTCTCCTGGTACATGGCAGTGCTATGTAGTCCAGTGTCCTGGTGAAACCTCACCCTTTGCACAGAGATCATCCAGAGAATGGGCGTGTCACCTGAAAGTGTCTGCAGAGTAAGGGACAGAACCCAATCACATACAGCAGTTGAGAAAGCCTCCTTGTGATGTGACTCCAAAAACCTACAATTCTGCTTCCGCACCCAGGAAAACATCAGGCAAAAATAGGAATATGCAAATCAGGCAGTTTCTGGTAATCTCCTGTTTGGCAAACTCCTGCTGCAGTGATGCAAAGCGTGAGTATGTCATGTCTTGTCATACCCTTGGCACACTGTGCCTTTTGGGGGGAAATCTGCAACGGTCAGAACCTGTTAAGTTGAGAAATGGGCAGGCCTTTCCTATGTAGCAGCATACGGCTGGGAGTTTTGCTACCGCTGTAGCTTTATTAGTAAATGGTATGTCCATATATGCTACTGTTGATGTGGAAAAGAGCTGTCAGGGAAGAGGCAGCCTTCTGATTCCTGGGTGCATGGTTTTTTAATTGCATTTAATGCATGGCAACTTGATGGATGTCCCAAAAGTGTACTTTCCTGAGATTAGTGATGCAACTTATAAATACTGACATTTCCAGGCAAAGTGGATCTGAAATGTCACTGGAAAGCTGTTGTCTGCCAGAGCACTGTAACGAGATTATTTTCTGCAGTATGATTTCCCATTGGCACTACTGGTCTCCAGGATGACAGTGCCTGAGGGTGTGCAAGAGGTGCCAGGAGCATGGCTCAGACCCCAGTTAATGAGACCATTTTTGCAGTTGCCATTGCATTCCGCATAGGAATGGACTAATCCAACTAGGGCTTTGGTGTCATGGTGCAGTTGTTGTTGTTTTAAACAAAAAACAAAACATGGCCTCAGGATTTTTCACATTTAGTCCAAAAGACATACCTCTTCCAGGGGCACCTTTTTGTTTCTGAAGCACACTTTAACTTAGAGATTGATTTATTGTACGCGCTCACAGCTCATCTCTTCATTTTTGAAAGCTCAAAAAATCTTGCTTTATTTGCTTCCTGGCCTCCGCTAGGTGGTGCTAGTTCCAAAGCTAGAAGTTCTCTTGGTTCTTTAGACACAGCTATATTTTCAGTGGTTTGATTTTAGCATGCTAATGGGGCTGGGAGCTGAGCTTCTGACAAAGCTCTAAGACAGACCTCTAGCAGGAAAGGAGTATATTTTTCCTACTTTAATTTTTCTCTGTTTCATTAGTTTTCAGATCTACAGAGGTAAAGGCAATCCTTAGCAAAGTTCTTCCCCCATTGGACTAGCATAAGTGGCACTAGAACGTTGCATTTACATCTTTTTGGCATCAATTGAAGATTTTCCTCTTCACCCAGGCATTTGATTGTTAACTTCTCTGTTACTCTTATGGTTGTTTTAGCTGGCTTGTATATGTGATGAGAGGATTGAGTTTCTGTCTGTTTCTTTTAGAATTAGTTTATGATCATTTTGAGTGTTTGCTTTTAATTATTTTGTTGGTTTTTTTGTACTGTAGGTTGCCTTGAGCCTTTTTGTAGTAGGTGCCTTTACAAATGAAATTAATAATGTTAATAGTAGCAATATAATTCTCACGTAGTGATTTATTCAAAGTGGAGGGTGTGGTGGTTGAAATCTGTTCTGAGTTGCAGCTAGACCTTCCAGTCAATTTGCACCTCTCTTTTTATCCTGATGGCTCTGCCTTCCCCCATCCATTGCAAACACACAAAGGGATTTTGTAACCCTTTGTCTTTTTCTCTACATTAATATCCTTCAGGAGTAGCAAAGGCAGAATGGTTGGCACCTTGTAAAACAGGAGCACAATATAAAAGCCTCCAGAAAGCAGAGGGACCATAACTCAATGATAGAGCACCTGCTTTGTATGCAGAAAGTCCAAGATTCACTCCCTAGTGCATCTTGTTAAAAGGATCTGGTAGCAGTTGATGGGAAAGTCTTCCCTCTCCCTGAGACTCTGGAGAGATGCTGCTGGTCAGAGTTAATGATAAGCTCATCGACAAATAGTTTGCCCTTCTATATGGCAACTTCCTATATTTGTGTTCTGTATGCAGGACAGGGAAAATACTATTTGTTGTGAACCAAAATCCTGCCACTGGAATGGTTTGCACTTGATGGTACATGTACAACACCAATTTCAATTGGCTTAAGTCCCATTTTACTGTCGTAGCTCTCCTCCCCCTCACTAAAATAAGTAAAATAGAATAAAATAGCCTGGGAATTGTAGTTTTATGAGGGGTACTGAGACTGCTTTGAGATCATCAGCCTTTTTGGTAAATTGTACTTCACTGTGTGTGAGGGACGCAGGTGGCGCTGTGGGTTAAACCACAGAGCCTAGGACTTGCTGATCAGAAGGTCGGCGGTTCGAATCCCCACAACAGGGTGAGCTCCCATTGCTCGGTCCCTGCTCCTGCCAACCTAGCAGTTCGAAAGCACCTCAAAGTGCAAATAGATAAATAGGTACCGTTCCGGCGGGAAGGTAAACGGCGTTTCCGTGCACTGCTCTGGTTCGCCAGAAGTGGCTTAGTCATGCTGGCCACACGACCCGGAAGCGGCTAATAAAGCGAGATGAGCGCCGCAACCCCAGAGTCGGTCACGACTGGACCTAATGGTCAGGGGTCCCTTTACCTTTACCTTACTTCACTGTGTTCCCTGGTTGGGAGCTGTAGCACCAGACTCTCCTTGCAGGCTTACACCAAGGTGAATTGAGCATTTGTGTTTCTATCTGTTGCAAGTTGGATGCCATGGTTTACAAGGGGGCATGAAGACATTGGGCTCTTCCTCTGTGAAAAAGACATCAAACTGATTTAGTAGTGGAATTGTATTCCAAGATCTGCCTCTGGGTATGAAGAAAGTATTCTGGCTTCCTTTGCATAGTCTGTGCTCTGCATCTGACCAACCCTTTTCTTTTCTGACTGCCTCCCCCTCTGCAATCTGTAGAATGTGCCAATTGGATTAATTTGCACTTTTCAGCATTTATTGCTCATGTGAACGTTTACTGTTTCTTTATATAAATTCAGCTGAATGGATTATATTCCATGCACTGCGGTTAGAGCCTATTCCATTCAGGAATAGGCTAGGATTGATTGCCTTTGCACAGAACTGTCAGGTGGAAACAGAACGGAAGCCCACTAGCAAATGCAGCGTTAATACTTGGCTGGATTCAGTGCTACTTAGTCCAGCATTAAAGGGAGGTCTGAGAATACCCTCTGAGCCCGTGCAGTTTTGATAAGAGAAGACTAATCCTGCTTCCTGGTGGGGGTTCTGTAATCAGAAGACCACTCTAGCAGATGTTGCTTTTGTATTAAGGCCAAAAGCAGTTGGGCTTTCTGGGCAAAGATTTATTAACAGAGATTAGTTGAAACCTCTTCTGGCCAATGCAGGAGGGCTTGGGATTTCTGATTTGAAACTCTGTCCTCCTGAGATTGATTAAAAAAAAGAAAGAAAAGCCAGCTTCACACATGCTTCCAGGGTACGTCTTTGCCAAGGACAGCCAGCTCTTCCTCTAAAGCTGTTGCAGCATAGATCTGCATTCATTAATGAGATTCCCATAAGCTGACCCCCTGCCATTGAAGCAGGGCTTGGTGATGAAGGTGACTCAGCGGGCATCAGGAGTTTGACTGAGGGATGAGGTAGGTGGACGTTTTGGCCTATGATGAATCAAGTTGCTTAGTACAAATAGCCCCCAGACCCTGCTTAATGAAAAGTATAAAGCACAGCAAGTTGGTTCCTGCCCACACAGGTGGAAACCACCATTACAACGTGTGTTTATAACGTTGTTTGCAGAGCTGGTTTACAAATGCATATTTCCTACTTGACTATGCGTCATCAGGTGCCTTTATATAACTCAATAGGATGTCAGTAAAACCCCAAACAGAATTATGATACAAAATCAAACATTGTTTTTCAGGAGTCATTTCATGCTTCCAGCTGCTTTTTATCAACTGTATGGTAACCTAAAGTGTAGAGAAATCACACAATGTTACATGTATGTCTGAGCCAGGGCTTGCTCACACACAGTTTCAGAGCCTTGTCTAGAGGGTTGCAGCTTTTTGCTTTGTTTCGCAAGTGCCTTTAGGGCTTCAAACATATACTCTCCTACTAGGGAGCAAGCCCCATTGAAGACAGGATTGTACTGCATGCTTGTGAACATGGCATAGAAAGCAGAACAGAGCTGCTTTTAAGCTGAATGCAGCTTCTGGTTAAGGTGTTGATTTTCTCTATAGATGTTGATTTGCTCTATTTCAAAAACTGGATTAGAATCCACTATCCTGCATGGGTTCCATACACCGCAGGAGACAAGACTTGCCACCTACCAGAAAGTAGTGCCTTTTTATGCCTGGTTGGCACCTAAGGCTACAGTTAATTAAGGTAGAAACAATCTGTGGTTTGTTTGATCACCTATGGGGCAACTTGTTTGGCTTAGCAGTATGTGTGAACCCAGGAGTCAATGGAAGTTCCAGCATCATGGAATTCCTTCCCAAAAGGAAACTCATTAGATCCATGCCCTTTGAGAAAGGGAGTTGAAACTTTTTTCTTTTGTCTGACCTTTTGAGTTTTTATCCTTCACTTTTACACAATCTCTTACTTTATGCATCTTATCGCTTTATCATATGAGTGCTTCTGTTTTTGCGTTAATTCATTATGAGAGCCTCTTTTGGGGGACTAAGTAATGGAATGGAATGGAATGAATAAATAAATAAATAAATAAATAAATAAATAAATAAAAAGGGACATTGTCTCCACCTTTTAAATGTTCTGAGTTCTACATTGCCTGTCTAATGAAAGAATACTGTAAAAATGAGGGTCGGGCTATTTCCCCATTTCACCTAGATTTTCCTACTCGCCTGACAGCAGCTGTCCATGATTTCAGGTCAAGATGGGTTTCCCCCACCAACTGCTATCTGCATACTATGCACTGTACCACTGAGCTGTGGTCCCTCCCTCTCCAGGTTTAAGCTCCAGGCTGGAGCAATATGATACTATTTCGGTGATCCTAATTTCTGTGAGACCAACACAGACCACCATTCTTGCTATTGCAAATAATAAGGATGCCATAAGCCAGCAGGGGGAGCTCTTCGATTTCAAGAAAAAAAGACTGGTGCAGCTGGCTGCCTTTTGTCAGAAATGGTTGTTAATGATGATTCCGTGACTCTCCTTCTCTGGTTCTACCTCTGTGGAATTTTCCCAGCTCCCTTCATCCTTTTTATAGACTCTTCGACCCTGGTAGTGATAATCTTAGAGTACCTCAGGGAATAGTAGGAGTGAAGAGAGTTCCGAACTCCACCAGTTTGGAAGTCATGCTGTGCAATAACAGAGGCAGAGTTGGTGTTAACAGCCACTGGCAGGAGATATTTATGCATCAGGACATTGCACTCATTTCTACATGAGTGCCCTTCCATGCCTTAAAAATAGTCCCTTCACAATAAAATCTTTGTTCATGTCCGTTCCCGTCCCCTATTACATATGCAAGAATTTATTCGGTGGCTTAACCAACTAAAGTTTGGGTTGATTAATCAGCAGGAGCCAGTTTTAATCAATGGAGTATCTTACATTAAGGCAGTAATAAAGATTTGATTGATATGGGGGGGAAGGGGGGGATATTATTCTACTAGCAAATGATCAATCACTGTGTTGTAGCTTATGCTGAATTATAAATTATATCATACTTCCATGTGTTTTAAAGGGGCAAATATTGAGGCTGTGGTATTGTGCAGTTTTATAAATATAGTTGATTGATAAATGAGTTAAATGACAGGTGATGGATTGACAAAAAATCTCCCTCAATTTTTCTAGATTTTTAGCTTTTTCAAGTGTGCCTTGGTATTCTGCAACAGTATTGGAGAATGTGGCCAGCTAGTTGTGTATTTATAAAGCTACTTTGCATTTACCTTTGGGGCAGAGTTAAAATTAACCTAGGGCCATTCTACGTTTAGTTACATGTGTGTCCTTTCGGTGCCACCCAAAATGGTTAGCTGCAGGTGAGGTGGTTTTGGATTTTGCTGGTGTGACCTGGAAACTGATGCAGTATTTTTGAGAAGTAGCAGCTTTTGGTTCCTCCAAGGCCAGAGTATGGTTGGGAGCAGCCACATCCATTGCTAGACACTTTGAAGGTCAGTGCACAAAGCTGGGTGAATGGAAGCTGGAATCAGAAATGCCACAAGAAGAACCCATTGCTCTGTTGATCAGGCAAACACAGATGGCCTGCCGTCATAGGGGCTGACTGTTCCCTTCTAAACTTGAGGAATCACCGAGGAGTAAACTAGTTTTAGTCCACCTGAGTCTCTTATAAGTCTAGTTTCCTGGCCCTTGCGGTTTTTCGCCCAAAGCCTGGAGTCCTTGGTCAGCTGTCATGGTGCAATAAGTTTGAAATCTGCACTGCTTTCCCTTATCTGCCCTTGCACTGGAACATGAATTCATGGGGCAGGGTATAACATGGAGTATTCGGGAGGAGGACAACTGGCTTCAAAATCCACACCATTGGGAGCTTTTGTGCTGCCAAGAAATTTCATATTAAGCCGCCCACGTGGGGAGCTGCCAAATTGAGCCCATTGCTTTGCATGCTTCTCTTCATCTAATTATAATACACAGCTCTTTCATTCCTTGCTCTAATTACCACCTTTTCCCAGCCTGCCCTCAGTCTTTGCATTCAGTCCTATTCTGCATCCCATATTGAACCTCTGGTGGTGGTGGGAGGTTTGCGCTGTATCAATTAGGCATATTATATATAATTACCTTATACACTTATATGCAATGATTAAAATGCAGCAAATTGCTAAATTACATTACTGGAAAGCTTAATGTTTTTTCTTTTTGAGAGGGAAAGAAGGAAAACCAATTGAACTCTTCCTTCCTTTCTCTCCCCAAAATACAACCAAGCTTATGAATATTTATGTGCTGACCTTTGTAACCCCCCATGTCTTTTGAGGGCATTAATCATAGGGGGGTTTGATAGTAGGAAGCATAGGTGGTGTTACTTCTGTTGAGAATATTGATACCAATGTTGGTCCACAGAATGATCAACACAAGCAAGAGATGTGGTAGACCCAAATACTGTTTTAGCAAATATTAAAGAAAACCAAAGGAAACTATCACTCCATTAAAAATAATTCCAAATAAAGCTTGGCTGAACATTTTGGATACAGTCAGACCTCGTTCTGCGTCCGCCTCCGCTTGCGTCTGCTTTGGCGGACGTCCGCAGCAAACCCGGAAGTTACTTCTGGGTTCGGCTCATGCGTAGAAGTGCTAAATTGCGCTTCGCGCAGACGCGGCGCTTTGATGTGCGCCATTTTCAGGTTGTGGCAGGGCCTCTGGAATGGATCCCCGCCGTAACCTGAGGTTCCACTGTATTAAAATACTGTCGAGTGAGAGTTTTGAGGCAAGCTAGCAAAAATGAGGAGGAGGATACAAATGTGGAGGAGGATTCTTGTGTCGGCTTTCTAGGTCAGGCAGGCAGGAAATAGAAAGAAGTGGATGGAGGTAGCTACCCAAGGAAAGGGAAGGAAAGTGAGTAGGCTATGGGCAGGGACCAATGTAGCAGCTATGAAGAATGGAGTCTTAACTGGTGGAGCAACAGCCTCCTTTGCTGGTGACACCCTGGGCAGGAAGGGCATTGAAACAGGACAATGATGGCAGATTCTCACTCTGAGGAGGCTGGGTTCTCTTGTGAGACCAGGCGTGGTGGCAGGAAGCATGAGCAGCCTTCAGGCTGCACAACAGCACCCTCCAAAACATCCAGCCAAGGTGGAGACGGCTGCATGTTTCCACCAAATCTAGTAGGAAATCTGCTCAGAAGGCTGTTAGACAGAGGGCTGGCAGGGGATTAGAATAGATGGCCACCTGGCCCCTTCTAATTCTGTTAACCCAACTCAGAGTATTTACTGTATAGAACCAAGGAACAGAAAGGTTTGAACCAGATCTCTTTAGTAATCAGATTACAAATTGTCTATCTTTGTTTGAGGAAATTGGGTTATGCAAATCCTTTGGCAAATCAGTTAAAGAAAAAAACATTGCAAAAAATACACGAAACAGCTATACATTCGCTTTTTGGGCAATGTTGAAACCTCTTGGTGGGGCGGGGGGGTGCGCGCGCTTGCAAGGTGGAGAATGGATAGGGAAAATTGAATTAGTCAGTCTAGAGAAGCTAGAGGTTTGGAAAAACCCATCCAGTTCAGAGTCATTTTCATGGCATTACTTAGCCTAACTAGAGGGTTTGGTGTTTGATACTGTTTAAGAGCTCAGTTCCATATTGAAGAGGGCCTCAGTGATGACATGCCTGTTTTTGTCCTTTGGTAGGTTACAGAATTCCTTAGAGAACGTTTCAGGATGTTCATAGCAGCACTGGGGACACAAAAAATAGGCACAAAGCAAATGCACTTAATTTCCTTTGGGGTTTGTCTCCTGCTTTCATAATAAGATGCAATATTGGTTTAAGCCAGTGTTTCCCAAACTGAGTGTTCCCACGACTGGACCTAATGGTCAGGGGTCCCTTTACCTTTACTAATTAAACCTTGGGTGGAATTTCACACATGTGGGGGGTGGAAGGAGAACAACTATGGAGAATGATCTAGACTAGAGCAGTGGTTTTCAAACTTCCCGCCCACAGTCCACTTGAAAACTGCTGAGCATCTTGGTGGACCACTTAATTATTTTTCTGTTTATTTAGCAACTCTAATGCACTGTGCTTTACAATGTTAAGGAATTCAAACTGTAATGCAGTAAAATGCAATATATAAGAAACAAAAGAAGCAATTTGGGCACCATTTAGGAAAAAAGGGTTCTTTTCAACCCTGATCTGAATCTGTTTGTTACTTAGATGTGAATCCCAAGGAAAACATGCATAGGTTGGGGACCTGAAAACTTTTTTCTCTTTTAAACCCAACATGTTTTGTTTAGGTTTTAGTTGCCTTGTTTAATGTACTTTTAATGTATGATGTGCTTTTAATTTGAAATATACTAGCCAGATAGTTATGATGCTTTAAGTAGTGCATGTTAAAGTGTTATCAGACTCTCAGTGATGCTTAAAATCAAAACAAATTTTAGAATGGGATCATTGAAGGACACTTAAGTCAGTTTTGCGAATTGGACACTCAAGGTGGGTGTCTCTGCCATCAGTTGTATAGGCCTTTAATAGGTGTTAGTTGTAGTGCTAAAAAGATGCAGTCATACCTTGGTTTTCAAACAGCTTAGTTCTCGAATGTTTTGGCTCCTGAAGTGACTGTTCAAGTTTGCAAACTATTTTTGGAAGCTGAATGTCCGATGGGGCTTCCGCGCCTTCCGATTGTCTGCAGGAGCTTCCTTCAGCCAATCGGAAGCCACGTCTTGGTTTCCGAATGGATTCCATTCGACTTCCAAGGTATGACTGTATATTTATATGAGGGAAAGGGGGTGTAGGGAGAATCCAGGGCTTGTCTGCAGAGTGGAAGGAAAGGAGGACCTTTTTCTGCCTCCCCACTTCCAGCCACTCTCTGAAGACTGAAGAAGAGAGACTCTTAAGAATTTTAAGGGGGTGAGCAGAGGAAGGACTAGACCATGTGAAAAAGGAACCTAATATTTTAGCTGCAGTTCCTTCATTTTCAGCTTTGTATTCTTGTCATTAAAAAGTGTGCCTAGACATTCCGTTGTTGCGCCTGTAACCTAGGTTTAAGGTGTCATTTAGCTCCTAGCTTTCATATCTCAGTTTCTAACACTTGTTGTCTGGGCAGCCCAGGCTTGCGCCCCGGGGAGGTCACTTTGGTGCTGCTCATGCAGTGGTTTGACTTCACCCCTGGAGGTGCACTGCATTGTCTCCCGAGACAGATGGATGCCAACAACAGGGAGGAAGCAAGAGAAAAATACAAAACAGCAATGAAATTCGAACTGCTCCATCCCTCTGGCACATACGCTATACTCTGGTAAATTTCTGTTTTTTAAATAGAAATGGCCCTGCAAAGCAAGATTTATTGTGGCATGATTTATGGCTCAGCTGCAGCACCATTTGGCAGAGCAAAGCTCTTCTCAATTGATGAGCTAGTTGGGGGCTTGGATGGCACGCACTCCCGTTTATTTCCTATAGCCAGAGACGGGGGGGGGGGGGGGCTCTCCAAGTGGTGTGGAGAAAAGCCCGCTCCTGCCTTCTCTGGCTCGCCCAAACTGCCTGGGAAAAGAATTCTTCATTAGAAGTCTGTGTGTAGCTCTGAGACTCACAAGGAGAAATGATGTATATATTAAGAGTTTGCATCCCCCAGTAATTTCGTGATAGATGGGAGGAGTGCAGCATGGAGTTATTAATGCAAGCTTTCAGGCTTCATATACCGCAGTCATTAGTTAATCAATGTGAACCCTGCCAGCCCACCTGCTAACGTTCAAACAGGCCTTACTGGAGCCAACATGGCCCTGTTCATCCAGCAGGTGGAGTTATAGCAATGGCCATTTGTTTCTGGCAACAAGGTGATTCTGGCCTTCGAGTGAGTAAAGAGGATGAAGGAGTGAATTATAATGTGCTAAAGCTTTTGCCTGTGTGCCTCCTGAACCCTGGGTTTGAATCTGCCACTCAAGGTATAACAGGTGGAATAATGAGGAGAGTTTAAATTCTTTTCTCACTCTGGCAGGGGTGTTGGCCAAAAGATACTTCTTTCCTCTTTTCTACAGCTGTTCCTCTAAAAAAGATTTCCTCATCTGTCAGTGTGTTGTCTTGATGAGGGAACCGCCTCCTCCCCACCCCTCCTGCAATACTAATAATTCATCCCAACTCCGTAGTCTGTCAGGATCCTCTCTGGAAGGAGGGGTGAGCCAGAAGTCTCCAGCTGAAAGCTGCACTCTCTCCTCCCTCTCACTCCATTTCAAAAAGGAAGAGAAACAAAGCATCTGCTCAAAGCCTGGCCCTAGTTTGAAATGAAGATCTCTGGAAATCTGACAGCATCACAGATTGGGTTTAATAACGTTGTGCATACTTTGTCTTTTCCCCATGCCATGCAACTCTTCTGCCAACCTGATCTTCTGGCATAGGTTTCCCCTATGGAAGGGAAGCAGCTTGTCTCCTGTCTGATAACAAAGTTATGCTAGTGAAAGGTATAAAGAGACATCCTCTCCATTAGCCACACACAGATCCACGTTAAAGAACGTGGGACCACCCACTCTGACTCAGAAAGCCCAGCTTTATCTACTGCTAACGGCTGTACTCTGTCCAAAGCCCAACTCAACAGTAAACCTCACTTGCTATGGGGAGTAGGGGAGGGTAGGCAGGGCAAGTTGCTTCTGCATACTTTAACAAACCTCACAGGATGGCAACTCTTGAGTACTTTGGAGTGAGGAGTAGAAAACACCTGTAGATAACCAGGTGCTGGAATGATATGACCCCGTTCCAAAGGAGCTGCATGAATGAGTATTTGCTGGAAGGTTATCTTCATGTATGCAGTTCATTAATACAGGCATGTTTTCTCTTTTGCTCAGCAGTGGGAAATAGGTCTTTGGGTTGATTCCAACAGCAAGCATAATAATGAGACTAACTTTAAACCGAGCCAGATTGCTCTAAACCCAGATGTGTTTGTACCCAGTGAAATGGGCAGCTTGCATGTACAAGTTGGTGCAGAGTAGAAACAGCCTTGACTTTAGTGTTTCTCTTTTCTCGCTTTCTCTTTCCCCTCACTCCTAATTATCATATGCCTAACTTTCACAATATTAATAGGGAGCTTATGAAACGAGGAAATGTTTCAAGGTTTTTGGGCAGTGCCTACCACCCAGTGGTTTTTTCCTGTGCTTTAAGTCTGCTACTCTGTTTAAGCTGTTGCTGGGAAAATAGACCTATACAGGGTTTTGATTTAGCAGGCAGTTTAAAGGTATCTTTACAGGAATGAAGCAAAGCTTTAAGTGAGGGAGAAGGTATATCTGACCTCCAGTGTCTTGCACATTTTTATCTAATAGGCATTCAGCAGCTGATAACACAGGTTGACATTTTTTCATTTCCCCCCCTCTAAGAATTTATTAAATTTCTTCTCCTGG
Source organism: Podarcis pityusensis (assembly GCF_964106645.2). Classification (NCBI taxonomy): domain Eukaryota; kingdom Metazoa; phylum Chordata; class Lepidosauria; order Squamata; family Lacertidae; genus Podarcis; species Podarcis pityusensis. Next base: position 8,979,618 of record NC_138043.1, on the reverse strand, counting down.
GACAATGGATGTAGAATTCTGTGTTAAAACTCTTCACTCAGGTAAGTGGATTAATGCTGATTTGGGCAGCTAAAAGGACCAGCAGGCATAGGATTCTGCAGCCCAGGGTCATGCTCCTTGTCCAAAACAATTTATTGTTTGAAATACAACAAGTTTGCAGCTTGGTGCCCGATGTGTGAGATGGTGCAGCTATGCTAGGCTGACCATGGAGGAAGAGTGTGTACTCCTCCCCCAACTTGCAGATGATTCTGAACTCAGGGCGCAAATTGTGTAAGCTCTTACTCACATCTTCTGGAAATGGTGGGTCACACCTAGCTGCATAATCCCCTGACTGCATAATCATTCTACAAATCCCAGTATTTCTTCCTTGTTGTTCACAGAAGAAAACCTGGAGCAAAAAATGTCCCAGAGAAAGCAACCATTCACATGTGTACTGACCCATCATTCAGGGTGTCTTACATTAGTCTAGTTTGCCCTCCTACCTTCCCTCACCCCCAGGCTCAGTGAAGTTAGGCTGAGGCCCTCTGACTTGAAAAAGGCTGGCCATGTGGGTATCTTGATTTTTTTAAAAAAAACCAAATTGTTCCCAATCTGGGGCATGTTGAGACACCACTTAGGTTCAGTCTCCTTTGCACAAGAGGTGCATGCAAACATTAGTCTTTCTGAAAGCGTTGCATCTGCCTGCCTGCCTGCCTGCCTGCCTGCTTTGGGCTTTCTAATGTGAGAGCACTTTGTGTGATTGCACTCTGATCCTGCCATTTTCCATTTTACTCTATTGTTTTGAGTCTGAGTAAATACACTCTAGTCCCCATGTTTATCTGACAGAGTTGTAAGTGTGTATGTATTTCAAGAAAGAAGAAAATCAGTGTTAAAAATCACTAGCAGGTGCCGGTTAAAGATACCGAATTCAATCCTCTGTTGTCCTGTAAAATGATCAATTGAAGATAAAACTGCATTATCTTGGTAACAGTTCTTTCCCATGAAGAAGGAACTTGATTCATGCCTGATCTTATCTTTGGAGCAGGTAATCATAATCATAAAGTGAATAAATGGCTTCTGATGGAGGCAGGAACTCACATTGAGGTTTCCTCACTTCATTTGCCAAATTTTTTGGAGTTGAAAGGGCAACTTGTGCATATCATTTATTTTACTATAGGACAGTTCCAGTTATTACCTCTGTCAAACTTTCTCAAATGACCCAATCCTGATAAGATAATTGAAAGGGAGCTGTGCTTGCTGTTGGCCCAGGTTCTCTCAGTCTGCTGATGTAGGAGTGTGTAGGATCTGGGTAGGGCAGGTTAAAGGTAAAGGTAAAGGGACCCCTGGCCATTAGGTCCAGTCGTGACTGACTCTGGGGTTGCGGTGCTCATCTCGCTTTATTGGCGAGAGAGCCGGCGTACAGCTTCCGGGTCATGTGGCCAGCATGACTAAGCCGCTTCTGGCGAACCAGAGCAGCGCACGGAAACACCGTTTACCTTCCTGCCAGAGTGGTACCTATTTATCTACTTGCACTTTGACGTGCTTTCGAACTGCTAGGTTGGCCGGAGTAGGTCAGGTTAGGAAGTGAGAAACTGGACCTGTACACACACTAAAGTTTCTAGCTTGGGAGCAATTTGCAAATACTGAGGGGTACCATTAAAATGTTGTAAATGTAGATTAGTTTGAGCGATGTGGTTCTGCACCCCTCTTTTACCTGACTCCGGGATCTCCAGACATACCCTGTCCCTCACTGGTCTTGCTCTACACCATGCTTGAGTGCATTTGCCTGGCTTGCATATGCTGTTTGAACTGTGATAATGCCTCTTGCTTGCCTGGCTGGAGAGAGGCATGCATCTCTCTGTGTGTAGAAACCACTGACCTTTGCTTGGTTAGAATGTAGTCTACTGTACAAAGTTAAGAAACCCATCCATTGCTGTGTCTGCTTTTATCTCTGGCCCTGTCCACCATTGGCATGCAGCCCTCAGAAGATTGCTTGTGAGGGAATTCAACCCAAATCCCCATTCTTGATTCATATCAGTTTATGGTTTCTTTTGCGCCCACCTTTCGGCAGCCATTTTTTACCTTGCTCACAGAGATGTGCTGGTATTTTTTTTAATGAATGGGCTGTTTTACTATAGGTTAGCATTGCTCTGGGGTGTGAGACCGATGGATGCCAACAACAACATTGCTCCAGGCTCATTGTGATATATGGCACCATTGTGTAATGCATTGTTTCTGTTTCTCAGCCCCAGAAGCTGGAGCATAAAGTAAAAGCATGAACCATGTCATCAAGCAACCTACCTTTCCCTGCCTTTTGCCTTTGATGTGTTGGGGCTTTAAAAGCAGACTTTAATTTGTCCTATTAACACCCTGCTGGTGGAGGTGGATGCATGTAGCTTCTCCCACCAATGAGTCTATTTTTGATGGGAGCACAGATTTGTCTTGGATAATGTTTCTCCAATCCCTAGGTTGTGGACATAAATGCCAGTGTTCACATTATCTGTCCCTGGACACATTTGCATCTTGCAGAACTTTTAATTGACAGCTTTCAGCTCTTGTCATCAGGAAGAGGTTATGTAGGTATTAGTTTCTATGAATGGTCACTATATTTGACATGAGTAAACCTTGAAGACAGCTAACCCTTCACTTGACTAACGGTCTTGGGCATTTTAAATGCACTAATATCCACTCCTTTTCTTTTGGTTACTGTTTCTGGTTTTGGTAATTATAGCATGTTAAAAACTATATGGAGCCTCTTTTGCCCAGACCTTGTGCAGAGACTGTGAAATTAACTTTTGCACCTTCCAACATGAGTTGGATGGAAGTGACATTTTCAAAAGTCTGCCAGTTGAACTCTTGGCATTTGCTCTTTGGTGGAAGGGACGCTGCAAGGAGGTTGGCTGCAAGGAGGTTGAGCAATCTAATCACCTCTTAATTGCTGTGGTGCTGAAGTAGTGATGGTGGTAGGGATCAGAATGGGAGCACTTTGAATTGCTTTCTAAAGCTCTACATCTCTGTGGAACTCTTGTTGACAAATTTGGAATAACCCAAAGGAGACCTTAGAAGAAGATGGAAGGCAAGCCATGTAGTGGAAGGAGCTTGGTGTGTTCAGTCAGGGAAGTAAAAATAAAATAAAAAGAGCAACCTTTACATGGGTGGTTACTTCAGTGTTCCCTAAATTGTTGTAGCTTGGGGCACATGTTCTCCCCACCTATCCTACCCAGACTAAAATCTGAGACACACTTCACTGTTGTGCTAGATAAAGTGTCTTATATTTTGTTTAAAGACAGCCACCCTCTTTGCATCTGTAAAATAACCCTTTTCATGTGGTCTCTTGACATCCCACTCATCAGTTTGCCCAGTACAACACCGTCCAATTCCCAATAATTTTTATTAAAATTTAAAAGAAAATACAGTGGTACCTCGGGTTAAGTACTTAATTCGTTCTGGAGGACCATTCTTAACCTAAACTGTTCTTAACCTGTAGCACCACTTTACCTAATGGGGCTTCCTGCTGCTGCCGCACCGCCAGAGCACGATTTCTGTTCTCATCCTGAAGCAAAGTTCTTAACCTGAGGTACTATTTATGGTTAGTGGAGTCTGTAACCTGAAGCGTATGTAACCTGAAACGCATGTAACCCGAGGTACCACTGTATACAAAGGTAAAAATCAAATATCCAATATCTTTTTATCAAAGATAAAAAACTAATCGAGATAAAAACACAAACCAATAAGAGGAAAAGAAAGAAGTAAAAGGAAGGAAGGAAGAAAAAGGAGAACTTCCAATTCTTCATCTGTCAGCTATGTAAAAAAATTATTCAAGACATCTACTCCAAGATAACATCCAACAAGTCTGCTTTCTATAAACCCATATTTTCTTCAATCCTCAAACCCAGGTATCATAAGTTCATTTTCTTTTTCACACGAAAAGTCTATGAGGAGTTCCAAATCTTTAGTAACTATTGAAAATGGTTTTTCTCTTATTCTACATGTTAAGTTTGCCATCTCGGCTAAGTCCAATAATTTTAACAACCATTCCTCCATGGTAGGTGATGCTGAATCTTTCCATCTTGTGCGTATAAAAGTCTCGCCACTATGATAGTGTATTGAAATAATATTTCATAGTCTAGTACTTAAAGGTTTAAATATGAGGCCTTGGAGTGATGCCACATCTCTTGAGCTGCAGTGCTGCCTCATTCAAAAGCATTTTGCTTCGATATATAATGTGCCTTCCCCACCCAGGGATCATTGAGTGGCAGATGAGCCCATCACATCGTGTTAGCGAACCCTGACACATTGTTACCAGAACAGGGATCATCGCTCTACCCCTTCACAGAGCACCTCTATTGAGAGAGAAATGATTTCCATCAAGGGAGGCAGCAGGAGTAGCTCAGGAATAACTTTCTTTGTAAGGTGTAACTGTGCTGGGCATAAAGAGCGTATGGGGAGTACAAAAATAAGATGCACCCCCCTGAATCAATCCCTGGAAGAATATGTAATGTTCTTTGTTCATAGGAATACAGTAAAAGGGAAACTCGGGGGTTTTTTAATGTCTAAAAGGAAATTTGGATAAAGGCAATTGTGTCCACTCTGTTTGCTAAAAAGGAATGAGTTTAAATTATGAGAAAATGCATTTACGCTAAATGTTGGGAGTAGGCTGTGTTACTCTAGCAGTAGTTCAGCAGCAGAATGAGCTTCCTGGAGAAGGAGTGGGATCTTTCTGTGGAGGTTTGTTTCAAAATTAGAAGGAGAAGGAGAACTGCTGGATCAGCCCAAAGACCCATCTGGTTCAGCACTCTTCTCACAGTGGCCAACCAGATGCCCCAATGAGCCCCCCTCCAAAAACGCAACCCGACGTGTGTTGTGCGTGTGATGTCACACACACTCCGTGCAGGTATGTGTGGGCATGATGTCGCATGTCTGTGTTACAGCAGTGGTCACCCGCAATCCTAAGGTCCAGATGGTGCCCCTGCCCACTGCTATTGCCAGCAACTGGTAATGGGAGGAATATTGCCTCTGATGGTGGAGGGTAGAACTTGCTGTCTTGGCTAATATAAATCCTCCTCTTCAGAGTAGCAGTTGAAATAGATGTCCTCTATAGAGCTTTTGCAGTTTGTGCCCTTTTGTGGAGCAGGGAAAGACTGAATAGGAAAACTGAGGATGGCAACTGTCTACAATTGGGGTGCCCTCCAGGAGTTGTTGAGCTCTCAACTCCCACTTGTCACAGCTAGCATAGTCAGTGGTCAGGGATTTTGAGAACTGTAGTCCAGCAACACCTGGAGAGTCCCATGTTGGCTAACCCTCATCTAATGTTGTTGAGTTGCAGGTGGAAACAGTTATGTTTGAATAGGGAGAACCAGCACAGGTTTGCTTAGGGCTGCTGCAAATAAAATTTTAACAGCATTCATTGCTTGGGGATAAGGTAAATGAATTTCCTCCCTTTTGCAAGAGAGAAGCCTGAAGGGGTGGGGGTTGTAATATAGTATAGATGGGAAGGTCTCTATAGATCACTTGGCCCTAGTGGCAGTGATGTCTCTGTATCTGTGAATCTTCTGCCTGCCTTGTCATCTTTTATAGGTTTTCTGATTCAGTCATTGTATCCTGAGATGGCTGGTCTGTCTTCCTCTTTCTTGACACACTCATTTAATTTTTAAGCTCGCCGGGCTTTTGCTTATTTATGTTCATTGTGCTTGATAATAATTCTAAGCCATTAGAGGGGAAAATTGTATTCAAAAATGCTGTTTCACACTTTATTTGTTTGATGATCTGGAGTGATAGAAAATAACACATTTGCTTGCTTTTATAGTCTCATAATTATTCACATCCATCAAGCCATTCCAGGGGAATAAACAAAACACTGAGAAAACCGCACTATTAATAGCATTCTCTTCAGCAACAATGAAAAGTATCTTTCTCATGGGATTGTCCAGTTAGGAGGCTCCCTGTAAGCAACTATAAAGCTTCTGCTTTTTGCCTAGCAAACAATTTTTTAATCTGATTACCCTGTAGATTAAACATTAGAGGATGTGTGGTTGTTAGGGAAGTGTAGAACAGTCACAAATTGGAGACATGCTTTGCTCTGGTGGTTTACTGGTTAGGTTAGGCTAAGTTATACATCCACCAAGATTAATACCTCCTACCCGTCCCCTCCCTAAGGGCCCCCTCCCCAGCATTTTTGTATGAATTGCTACTCTTGGTGTGGCTCCTGCTTGGAGGGAGGCCAGCTCAGGCAGAGATACAACAGACAGCCTTTTCTGAAAGTGGTTAGTTCAACCTGTTTCTTAATTGAGAATGATTGAGTGATCCAATCATGCCGCATGGACAAAGCTGAATTACTCACATCCAGGGAGGGCTGAGTAGAAGCATCAGAGCAGTGAGCAGGAGGCCTGATCTGTGAGTGGCTATTCTGGGCTCACAGGAGCTTCAGTATGGTGTAGTGGTTAAGAGCTGTAGTCACGTAATCTGGGGAACCGGGTTCGCGTCTCCGCTCCTCCACATGCAGCTGCTGGGTGACCTTGGGCCAGTCACACTTCTCTGAAGTCTCTCAGCCCTGCTCACCTCACAGAGTGTTTGTTGTGGGGGAGGAAGGGAAAGGAGAATGTTAGCCGCTTTGAGACTCCTTAAAGGGAGTGAAAGGCGGGATATCAAATCCAAACTCCTCCTCCTCCTCCTCCTCTTCTTCTTCTTCTTCTTCTTCTTCTTCTTCTTCTTCTTCTATTCAATTCACATTGATTGCAGAGCACTATCAGTTTCCTTATGACACATTAATATGGGCTTGGTGGAAAGTTAGGGAATTAGTGTGCTATAAGGTGTTCCTGAGGTGAACCTCTGGACAGGTATTGAGAATATGCATCCAGTGTAAGAAACTTAAGCCAACAACAACAACCAAAGTTAAGTGTCAAATATGTTCTAAACAGTTTTAATGAGTGATTATTTATAGTTAGCAATGTCACACAGAACATTATTTTTGAACGATATTCACAAATTTGTACTCTCTTGTTTTTATCTTGGTACACCCAGAATCCCACCAATCCACCCATTCGTAACTATATATTATCTCTGGTCTGTTTATGGCTTGAAATGTGGATAGGCTCCCCACTTTACAGGTGCTTCCTTGCTTGCTTGACCAGAGATGATACTTGTTTCCCATCACCAGTGACACAGATTAGCCTGCTTTATATACAGTGGTGCCTCGCAAGACGAAATTAATTCGTTCCGCGAGTTTTTTCGTCTTGCAGTTTTTTTCGTCTTGCGAAGCACGGTGTCGGAAAAGCTTCAAAAATCATCAAAAACCTCAAAAAAGGCTACCACACCGCGTGCTATGAGTTGCTCCTTGAAGTCAAGTCGCAACTGTATTAACGGTTTTAAGAAAAAGGAAACAAACTTGCAAGACGTTTCCGTCTTGCGAAGCAAGCCCATAGGGAAAATCGTCTTGTGAAGCAACTCAAAAAACCAAAAACCCTTTCGTCTAGCGAGTTTTCCGTCTTGCAAGGCATTCGTCTTGCGAGGTACCACTGTACAGTGGTACCTCGGGTTACAGACGCTTCAGGTTACAGATGCTCCAGGTTACAGACTCTGCTAACCCAAAAATAGTACCTCGGGTTAAGAACTTTGCTTCAGGATGAGAACAGAAATCGCACGGTGGCGGGGGGAGGCCCCATTAACGTAATAATAATAATAATAATAATAATAAATTATTTATACCCCACCCATCTGGCTGGGCTCCCCCAGCCACTCTGGGCGGCTTCCAACCAAATATTAAATTACAGTAATGCATCAAACATTAAAAGCTTCCCTGAACAGGGCTGGCTTCAGATGTCTTCTAAAAGTTTGGTAGTTGTTGTTCTCTTTGACGTCTGGTGGGAGGGCATTCCACAGGGCGGGTGCCACTACCGAGAAGGCCTTCTGCCTGGTTCCCTGTAACTTAGCTTCTCGCAGTGAGGGAACCACCAGAAGGCCCTCGGCGCTGGACCTCAGTGTCTGGGCTGAACGATGGGGGTGGAGATGCTCCTTCAGGTTTACTGGGCCGAGGCCGTTTAGGGCTTTAAAGGTCAGCACCAACACTTTGAATTGTGCTCGGAAACGTACTGTGAGCCAATGTAAGTCTTTCAAGACCGGTGTTATGTGGTCTCAGCGGCCGCTCCCAGGCAGCAGTCTAGCTGCCGTATTCTGCATTAGTTGTAGTTTCCGGGTCACCTTCAAAGGTAGCCCCACATAGAGCTCATTGCAGTAGTCCAAGCGGGAGATAACCAGAGCATGCACCACTCTGGTGAGACAGTCCACGGGCAGGTAGGGTCTCAGCCTGCGTACCAGATGGAGCTGGTAAACAGCTGCCCTGGACACAGAGTTGACCGGTGCCTCCATGGACAGCTGTGAGTCCAAAAGACTCCCACCTGGTCCTTCAGGGGTAAAGTGGTACCTCAGGTTAAGAACAGTTTCAGGTTAAGAACGGACCTCCAGAACAAATTAAGCTCTTAACCCGAGGTACCACTGTATCTAAGAAAATAAGCCATGGCAACATTTAAAATGCAAAACAGTGCCAGGGCAGTGGTGGAAAACACAGTCAAGATTTATTATGTGGCATGCAGAATATCCTGCCTGATTGGGAAAGGATTTACACAGAACACCAGTCAGAAACTCTATAACTTTTTCTTGGTACCAGAATTGTTGCAGTTAACTAAATCCCCAGGCTACCTTATAATTTTGGCAGCTGAAGCCATGAAGAAAGCCATTCATAAGCTACCTATTTACTGCCAACAGCCTTAAGTTAGCTAATTTGTCGCATTGTGCTCCAAACTGTGTTTGCAAAGAGTATTAAGGCAACAGGCATAGCTTAATAGCTTAGTTCAGTGCACACTTAAATATATAAAGAGATGGTCGTAGATGAATTCAACCTCTGGCTACTGCCAGGGTGCACTAGCTTTGCAGCCATTTCATAGTTGAAATGCCTTGGATGACTTTCTTTGCTCATCCAGTTTCTGAAATGAGACACACCTAGAGGGGAAGCTCTATCAAAAAAGTGAAGCCCTACAGAAAAATGTCTTTGTAGGAAGGGGGCAGGAAGCAGCTTCAGCTGTTTCATGTAGGAGAAGCAGGGGCCAGGAAGAGAGGAGCAGCTCTAAACCTGTTGGGTTGCTAGGGGCAACCCGAGAACCTTGACTTGCAAGTTTGCAGCCAAGGGAGCTAGTAACTGGCTGGCAGGAGTAACAGCTGAGATCTGAGGGATGAAATGGGGGCCGGCAGTGAAACTGATGAAAGCAAAAAACATTGTGCAAGGAATGAATTTTTTCTTTGCAAGCTGTCTTAGTCGGTCTTAAAGGGGAGCTCTTCTGTGTGGGCTTGCTGGTAAGTGTGGGGAGTGATAATTTGCAGAGCCCTTGAAATGCAGGGTGGGAGGCTGTTGTGGCTCTTTGAGTGAGTGTCATAGGCAGGTACTGAGTTTTGTGACTGCAAATCAATCTGTTACCCAGGAGATGGGTAGCTATCTAAAATCCAGGCTTCTTTGGCTTATGCTGTTTACAAAGGGAGTGTGTAGGTGTGCTTTATTTGTAAAGAGAAGGTTTTATGTGTGCTTCTCTTTGTCAAGAAGGTTGGAAGGTTGTCACAACTTACTTAAGGAGTGAGCAACATATCTGCTCAAGAGGGGGTGCTTTTCAGCCTCTTGGAATGCAAAGATATGTCCTACATGGTGAGAGCTACTGAATTTCAGCAATGTTGCTCCACCTCACTATGAACTTTTCCTGGCTGTGCTGGCTTGGTTCTTAGATTTAAAAAGGATGTATTTTTTGATCCACTGGGGTTAGGGGAAATCATTTGTAGTTAGGCGTTCAAAGGGCCAGATAATACCTGGGCTCAATGGGTTGCATATCATAAATTTCTCACACCTCTTTTTAAATGTTTCAGCACTAATAAATACATGTGGCATGGAATACTGGTGCTTGTGATTCCACCCCCACCGCTGCACCAAGCACTCCCTAAATCTGCAGGATTTGGAACTGTTCCATCATTTCAGTTCAGGTTACACACATATAATTGAAGAGTCAACAAACAGCGAATGAAATAACTGGTGCAAAGTGCTGTCTTCCTAGTACTTTGATACTTAAGCATACAGGGAATCATATCAGAAGCTTCCTGTGTAGGGAAAGTGGGGCAGCCAAAGACACATAGGTAGTTGAAAACATTTGGAATCAATGCTATGGGACATGTGTCAAAAATTCCAGTATCTATGAACATATGAAGCTACTTTGATAATGAGGCCAAACTATTGCCCCACCTGTCCCAAACTGGCAGCAACTCTCCAGGGTCTTGGGTAGAAGGCTGGGTTCTTCAGCTGGAGAAGCTAGGGGTCGAATTGGAGCCCCTTTTCTTGCCAAAGGGCCCAGCGTCTGACCCCCCTCCAAAAAGAGCTCTTGCTTGCTCTGCTCTGTGGCTTCGAGGAGGTAAGAAACAGTAGAAGACTTGTCATTCTTTGATCACTGAGATCCTCTGATGGGGCACTTCTGCTAATTCCCCATGCCTCTGAAGTTTGGGTGGCCTTCACTAGGGGAGAGGCTTCAGGGTGGCAGGCCGTGCCCTGTGGAACTCCCTGTCAGTACAGATCCATCAGAAACCAACCGTGCCTTTTTTCAGACTTCTTCTGAAAGCTACCATTTAGACAGGCTTTCACAATATGGATTTCTCTTTTTAACCAACCAGTATGTACTGAATCATTGATGTTTTAAATCAGGGGTCAGCAAACATTTTCAGCAGGGGGCTGGTCCAGTGTCCCTCAGGCCTTGTGAGGGGCCGGACTATATTTTGGAAAAAAAAAAAAGAACAAATTCCTATGCCACACAAATAACCCAGAGATGCATTTTCAATAAAAGGGCACATTATACTCATGTAAAAACATGATTCCCAGACGGTCCGCTGGCTGGATTTATAAGGCGATTGGGCTGGATCCGGCCGCCAGGTCTTAGTTTGTCTACCCACATTTTAAATTATATTTTAGGGATCTTTCTGGACTGATTTTACCATATTTTGTAAGCCACCTTGATATATTTATGAAAGTGAAATATATAAGGTGATTGAAGTTGTAGTTTAGTAACATCTGGAAGGCCAGAGGTTCTCCACACCTGAACTGGAGGCTGACTAGTAAGTGAAAACCATAGGTGTGCCCCTTGTGTTAGTTTATTTATTTCAGCTATTTATATGCCACTTGATCATTGAAGTTTCTCAGCAGGGTGCAGAAAAATTACAAGTAGCATAGTGGGGGGAAATAAAATTAATCATACAAACAGAAAACCCCTTAAATGCCTGTTGAAAAGTCTTTGTCAACTGGCTGAAGTTCAACAGGGAGAGTGGCCATTTGAATGCAGTTCTTTTTGCCACTACCGGAAACATGTCGTCAGGCTTCCTGAAGTGCTGCCTTCCTGGGAAGGCTGTATAGTTCACTTTTCCCAAGGTTGGGTTGTTGTATCCAATGTCAGTAGACCCACTGAAATGAAAGGAGATGATAGCTCCATTAATTTCAGTAGTTCTAGTCTGAGTAGAATTTCACTGGGTACAACCCCTCTGACTTTAAAATTTATATCCTTGTTTTGAAAACTTACATGTGGCAGCTTGCTCTAGTAACATGCTGACATTTGGGAATTCAGAATATTTGTTCAGGTCATGCTCTCTCCTTTTTAAAAAATAAAAGGAGATTTCTATGTTAACCACTTGCCATTATAAACCTTATTTTTCTAGGGTGTGTGTGGCTTATCTATTAAGACAAATGCAATTACAAGATGAGATCTGGAGGTAGTGCTGTGCCTGGGCCTTGCTGCAGCCTTAATGGAAGGGCTTCAGAGCAACTGGCAGAAATGATATTTCTGGATATTTGAACATCTCCCTTTTGTTTTGACACCTCGCCTTGAGGTTAATGAGCGAACAGTTTGATCTTCCCTGACATTTTGACTTCCTCCCCGAGGATAGCCTGTTATCACTGTCTCTCCTCGAGCAGAGAAACCAGAGAGCTTAAAACAGAAGATTAAATTGCTGTTTGGCGATAGGCAGGTAGGTTAAGCACTGGAGAAAGGAGCTGGTGGCCATCAGGGTGGGCAGGTGGGGAAGCTATCCCACCAATGTGGCAAAACTGGTTAGGTGGTTGAGTGCTGAGGTTCCAGATAAGAATTCCTATGGGTACAGTTGTTAGCTACCTGGAATTTCCTATGGAAAGCTAGCATTTGGCATAAAATATGGATCTCTAAGAAAATGTGGGGTTACGATACAGATTATTAATGTAGCCTTGTGTCTTAAGAGGCTATGCTGTGAGCTGGGCTCTGATCTAGCTTCTGTTGTGAGCCTGCTTAATGGCCTTAAGCAAGCCACTGTGTCTCTGCCTCACCCCTTTCCCCGTCTGCGAGATATGGATAGCAAAACTGCCCTACCTTACATGGTTGTTTGGAAAGATAGGGAGTGCTTTGAAAACACCAAAGAGCTATAATACAGCAGCTGTATAGATGTGAAATGTTACTTTGAAGGAAGGCTTCTGGTAGATGAGATGTTAATCAGCAGGGCGTGGCATACAGAGACTACGGGGGTCCTGTTTTGCCTTTGGATTGATGGGACGCAAGCAAAGCTGTAATGAGGGGATTCTTGATACAACAGAATGCAGTGAAGAAAAGAACACAAAATGAGAAAAAAGATAAGATCTTGGATAAAATAAAAGAATTAGAGAAGAAATTAAGAGTGAATCCGAAGTCACAGCCAACTCTGAGAGAAATTAAACTTTATCAAACACAATATTCTAAATTGATAAATCAGGAAATTGAATGGAAGGTTAAATTAATGAAACAAAAAACGTTTGAGTCGGCGAATAAATGTGGAAAACTGCTAGCTTGGCAGTTGAAGAGAAGACAAAGATTAAATACTGTTACAAACTTAGAGGTTGATGGAAAAAACATCCAGAATCCAGTGGACATTAGAAAGTGTTTCCAGAGATACTTCAAAAAATTATACACCCAAGGGCCGCAAGATGATATTGAGATTAAACAATTTTTGGCAAAAAACGGATTATCTAAATTGTCACAAGAAAATAGGACAATCCTGAACTCTAAAATAACACGACAGGAGATCGAACAAGCTATCCAGAACATGCAACTTGGCAAATCTCCAGGACCAGATGGGCTGACCTCCAAGTACTATAAGACATTGAAAGACTATTTGATACAACCTTTGATGGAGGTCAGCAATGAAATTATGGAGGGGAGGAGGGCACCGGAGTCGTGGAAGGAAGCGTTTATCACATTAATACCAAAGTCGGAAGCTGAAAAGACACAACTTAAGAACTACCGTCCCATCTCTCTTTTAAATGTGGATTACAAAATATTTGCAGACATTTTGGCAAATAGATTTAAAAAAGTTTTAAATGAAGTAATTCATAAGGACCAGGCTGGCTTTCTCCCAGGAAGACATCTGTTTGCTAATACAAGGAACATTATTGACATTTTGGAACTTTTGCAAACAGATATAAATACAAAAGCAGTTTTAATTTTTATAGATGCGGAGAAGGCCTTTGACAATATCTCCTGGAAATTTATGATGGGAAATTTGAAAGAGATGGGAGTGGGACGGGGTTTTGAGAATGGGATTGAGGCGATATATTCAGAACAGAAAGCTAAACTGATAGTTAATAATGTGGTTACAGAAGAGTTTGAAATTGAAAAAGGGACACGACAAGGTTGCCCTATTTCCCCTTTGTTATTTATTTCGGTTCTGGAAGTGCTATTGAACATGATTAGAAGGGATCAGTTGGTGGAAGGAATTCAGGTCGGTCAGAAACAATATAAATTAAAAGCTTTTGCAGATGACCTGGTTTTGACCTTGCAGAAGCCAGAGCCCAGTACGAAAAGAGTATTACAACTGATTAATGACTTTGGTCGGGTGGCTGGATTTAAATTAAATAAACAGAAAACTAAGGTTTTGGGGAAAAACTTGACTAATACAGAGTCAGAACGGTTTCAGAATGAGACGGAACTTAATGTGGTTAAAAAAGTAAAATACCTAGGGGTAAACATAACAGCAAAAAATCTAAGTCTATTTAAGGACAATTATGAAAAATGTTGGACAGAAATTAAGAGAGACTTAGATAGTTGGTCAAAATTGAAACTTTCTTTGTTAGGCCGAATTGCTGCTATCAAGATGAATGTATTGCCAAGGATGTTGTTCTTATTTCAAACACTTCAGGTTTTGGACAAAACGGAGTGCTTTCAGAAGTGGCAGAGAGATATTTCTAAGTTTGTCTGGCAGGGCAAAAAGCCCAGAATTAAGTTTAAGATATTAACCGATGCAAAACAAAGAGGGGGCTTTGCCCTGCCAGACTTAAAGTTGTATTACGAAGCCGCAGCGTTTTGCTGGCTAAAAGACTGGCTACTTCTTGAAGACACTGATGTGTTAGATTTGGAAGGGTTTAACAATACCTTTGGATGGCATGCATATTTATGGTATGACAAGGTTAAAGCAAATAAGGCCTTTAAGAACCATATTGTCAGAAAATCATTGTTTAATGTCTGGACAAAATATAAAGACTTGCTGGAAAATAAAACACCAAGGTGGCTTTCACCTTTGGAAGCCAAGGCCCGAAAAAGACCCAATATGGAGGCTAAATGGCCAAAATATTGGGAAATACTAGAAAAGGATGGAGACAAATGGAAATTGCAGAGTCTGGAGAAAATGAAAGACAAAGTGCGAGATTGGTTACATTACGCTCAGATTAAAGAAGTTTTTAAAAATGACAAGAAACTAGGGTTCCAGGTGGAGAAATCGAAACTAGAAACAGAATTGTTAGAACCAAAGACTAAGGTACTTTCAAGGATGTATTACTTGCTGTTGAAATGGAATACACAAGACGAAACGGTTAAATCGGCTATGATAAGGTGGGCACAGGACATTGGGCATAATATCATGTTTGAGGACTGGGAGAGGTTGTGGAGTAATGGATTGAAATTTACTGCATGTAATGCCCTGAAAGAAAATGTAATGAAAATGATTTATAGATGGTATATGACCCCAGTCAAACTTGCTAAAATTTACCACCTGTCTGATAATAAGTGTTGGAAATGCAAAGAGTGCGAGGGAACGTTCTTCCACCTCTGGTGGACTTGCCCTAAAGTGAAGGCGTTCTGGGAAATGATTTATAATGAACTGAAAAAGGTATTTAAATATACCTTCACTAAGAAACCAGAGGCTTTCCTTTTGGGTATTGTCGGCCAAGGGGTGGCAAAGAAGGACCAGACACTTTTTATGTATGCAACAACAGCAGCAAGGATACTTCTCGCAAAACATTGGAAAACTCAAGATCTACCCACACTGGAAGAATGGCAGATACAACTGATAGACTACATGGAACTGGCTGAAATGACCGGCAGAATCCGTGACCTGGGAGAAGAGAGGATTGAGGAGGACTGGAAGAAATTTAAGAACTATTTACAAAAGTATTGTAACTTGAGTGAATGCTAAATAAGATGCTAGATCAAAATAACTGAGCACCACTAAATTTAGAAGTTTTTAGGAAAATAAGTAAGATTGTGAAATTTAGCTCCTTTTGAGAATTATATGATTATGAAATATAGAAGGGATATAAGAATTTAAATAAGATGATAAATTGCTGACAAAATGTTTCAACGATGAAAATGGGAGCGGGAGATGTGAGGAAGTCCAAAGAAAATGTGAAAATATGTTAAGATCAATGTTACATTGTTTATCATGTTTATTTTTATTGTAAAATTTAATAAATTGCTTTAAAAAAAAAAAAATGATAGGATGTTTTTTCAGGGATCAGTGCTTGTGTCAGGCTGCAGGGAGAAATATCTTCTGAACTGCTGCCAGTGACTGAAAACCAAAGATCCTTGTTCATAGTTGGTATTCCTTCTTGCTGTTTTTGCTACCTAAACATACACACACGTACTTAGTCATGGGGAAGTGCAGAGAATATGGGCGGGGTGCGTTTAGGCAGAGACTACCCCTTAATTTTCTGATATCATGCATGGCGCTGGGCAGGGGTGCCTACTTGAACAAAATATTGCCAGGGGGGTGGGGAGGTAAGCCCCGCCCCGCACAATCAACTTCATGAAACGGTACTCACACACTATTTGGCAATGCCCAACAACTGGGGGGGGGGGTCCTCTCAAATATTTTAAGGGGAGGTCTGAAGGGACCTCAGCCCCTATGAGTTGGCTGCTATTGTGCTGCGGAAATACTTCACATTGAGATGTTAGAATAACACCTGCAGAAACCATGCCATTTTAAGACTTCATTTTGTGGGGGGAGGTGCCAGCATCAATTTTTAAGGTGATTGCATAACCAGATTCCTGAAACATTTCTAGGTCTGATCCTGTGAACTTGAGAACTGGAAGCCAAAGTATTAAATCAGGGTTTTATTTTGGGACTTGCTCCTCTATCAAATAGCCATTGTATGTTGAAGTTGTAGTCTGTCCTTCTGAATAAAATCCATGGACTTCTGTTTTCCCATGGGGATTCTAATCTGATATGACTAATTATTGTGGGCTCTTTATACATGCTTGATCAGTTTCCTTCTGAGAACAAATGGAGGACAACAGCATTTGATGAGCAATGCATGCTCTTAATTTTAGAGGTTCTGGGTTTTCAAAAAGTCTTTGAGATAATAAAACCTGGTTAAATCCTCTAATACCTGTTCCTTAGGGGAATATGAGGGTCAGTTGCTCTTGTTTGTGGAAGACATTGCTCAAGCAGAAACCAAAAAGGCTTAAGCTGAACATTAACAGTGTGATACAGTAGTTAGAGTGTTGCATTAAGATCTCGGAGACCAGGGTTTGTAATCTCATTCAGCCGCATGATCTTCACTGTCTCTCAGCCTAGCCTACTTCATAGTGTTGTAGTACGGATAGAATTGATGTGAGAGAACCACATACACAACCTTGAACTCCTTGGAGCAAAACTGGGATATAGATTGAATGAATAACTATGATTGCTGGTGCAACGGTATGTCCAGGTCATTTGGAATATTCCAGGAGAGGGAGGGATGCAGGCAAAGCATTTCAGAAGCCACTCCAGCTTAACTCGCCCTCTTCTTACCCCCAGCAGTTGCACTGTGAGAAGTGTCCTGATGAAATTTTATGTGTTTATATACAACACATATATATACAAACATAGTTGGAAGGAATTTTTAAATTTTGTTTCAACTACGGCAGACCAACACGGCTACCTACCTGTATGTTGACACTGTTTGCTCTGTTAACCTTATAATGCAATTGAATGTTACCTGTAGTTTGCCTTGGAAGGATTTGTATCCTGACAGGTGGGATATAAATAACTGAAATAAATATCCATCACATAGGAGTGCATTAGGTGGCTGTTTTAACTGGATTAATGCTATCCATTAGTTTGCCCTCTGATTTCTAAACCTCCATGACTTAGGGGCTCACAATTCCACTTACAAGGGCAGTGATCCTTCTGCCTTATGTTTGTAACGAACTGAGCCGCTGCCTTCTTCTTGGAGCTGGGGAGAAGATGCAAGATCACATCAACAGTTGTGCTGTGCTTTCCTCCTACTGCACTTGAAGTGGGGGATGATCCCGGTGGCTGCTGTGCTTCAGAGGTGCTGTGAGGGCCTCTGGAGCACCTCAGAACTACCAGGTTGATCCTCTGTCCCTCTGTATATTAAATGTTGGAAGGGGAGGGGAGTGAGGCACTGTTGCTGAGGTTTGGAGATGCAGCACAAGTCATAGGCAAGACCCCACCCATCTTGGGTGGGCCAGAGTTCTGACAACCACAACTGTTTGTTGACTTCTTCCTATAACCAAGAGAGAGCATTGCTGGAGGAGGGTTAGGTTTCACCCTGTCCCATCCATCTCCTCCTTCGTTATGTGGTTCTGTATGTGATGTGCTACTAGTGCAACGGCTGGGCTCAGTTCATTTTTTCTTCCATTCTTAAATTTGTTGATCATTTGAAAGAAGGCACTGAGTCCCCTCCTGTTAAATGCAAGCCAAGCATGCTCTGGCTGTTCTTTCCGTGTGTTTGTTGGCCATGGGCTACAGATATTTCCTCCTATTCTGCTTTTAAGCGCATTAACACAATTTTCTGGGTTCCTGTCCAAGCAAACTCCTTTTAATTCTCTCCCTGGGACTCCTCTCTAGAACTTCATGCATTGCCTTTGCAGTCTGCAGACTCTGATAACGCAGTAACCATGTTCCAACATATTAAACTTTTAACATCCTCAAGATTCAATTAATCTTATCTTTACAACTCCCAATTACAGGCACTAATTAAGTGAAAGTAGCATAGTAGACCTAAGGATGTTGCATTAATCATCTGCTGCCTCATACGCCTTTTCCAAATCCTTCAACATATTCCCAGAAGGAATGGAATAGTTCAGTTCCTGTTCATTTTTATTTTTTTAGGGTTGTTAATCCCACAAAGGAGTGTTTGTATCTGGATTAATTTACTCATTTGTTTCATGTTACCGATAAATGGCATTAAAAAAATTAAAAAGTCCAAGATGAGCAAAACTGAATTATTTGATAATTACACAGTTTAAAGGGCCATTGTTGTGGCTTTAGTTAAAAGAGTTGTGGGTCGCACTAAAGATTTCTTCTTATTTCATAAGATTAGCTGTTACAGGATGGCTTTCTGTTCCTGGAAAATTGTTTTTTGTTTCTGTTTTAAGCTGCCAGTTTAAATCATCTTAAACACTAAGTCTTGAAGAATCCTCTTTCTGTACAATTTTTCTTCCTGGACATCCTGTTACTTTAGATTTTACATTATGAGTCTTCAGATCACTTCAGAGGGCAGAAAATATCACTTTGGTCTAGGGAGAATTTAGGATATGATTTCCATTCTTTCATTTGAATTTCCACTATGGTTAAAGCCACCATTTTCAGAGTATTGCAAACTTCCCTCATGGGAGGGGTGCAGCAGGGTGATAAATGAAGCACTGAGTGTGTACACAAGCACTGAGGCAAGAGTATTATTTCCAGGAGGCATGGGGAATCTGTCTTAGCCAGAGGGCTGTATTCCCTCATGAGAAACCTTCTGGGGCCACATGCTAGTGATGGGTTGAGCCAGAGGCAAAAGTTCCCTTTGAGGAGTAGGCTACATTCTATCCATGCAAAAGTCAGGTTTCCACCTTCTGTTTATGCAGTTCTATATCATTCTGATTTTGCTGCTTGTTGGAACAAGGGGCGAAGAGCTATAAACAGCCTTGAGGTCCTGCCCTCTGACCAATGAAACAGTACAGTGGTACCTCGGGTTACAAACACTTCGGGTTACAGACTCCGCTAACCGAGAAGTAGTACCTCGGGTTAAGAACTTTACCTCAGGATGAGAACAGAAATCGTGTGCTGGCGGCACGGTGGCATCAGGAGGCCCCATTAGCTAAAGTGGTACCTCAGGTTAAGAATGGTTTCAGGTTAAGAACGGACCTCTGGAACGAATTAAGTTCGTAACCAGAGGTACCACTGTACAGTGGTACCTTGGGATGTGAACGGGATCTGTTCCGGAGGCCCGTTTGCATCCCGAATGGATTGCAAGACTCGACAGCACGTCTATGGGTCGCCTTTCACCGCTTCTGCGCATGTGCATGACGTCATTTTGACCATCTGCGCATGCGCGAGCGGCGAAACCCGGAAGTAACGCACTCTGTTACTTCCGGGTTGCCGCGGAGCGCAACCCGAAAGCGCTCAACCTGAAGCATATTTATCCCGAGGTATGACTGTACTTGAATTATGAGGGAAAGGTAGAAGAGGCCCTGAGGAAATGCAGAAGTATCCAAATGTGTAGGACCTCCTGGTTCAGTTATTGGTGCAGAGGGTGGGTGGAGATTAGAGCCTATGGCTTGCTCCAGACATCTCTTCAGGGAAACCATGGTGGATGGAGGGTGCCAATTTGGGTCCCAGGATGTGGGTGCCCAATGGCGCCGTCAACGTAACATGACATCATGACATCACGTTAGGTAGGCACGCTGCAGCGGTGCTTCTGAGGCTGCATGGTGTGGTAAGAATTCACGTCTTCACCACCTTGTTTGTTACCCAGGTGAGGATCAACCACCTTTTCAATAAACCATAGAAAGAAGGAAACTATTTCCAAGTCCAGCATCCATATTTCTGGACCCAGTGTTGGTATTATAGCTATTGCAACAGGGCAGAGCTCACTCAGTTGAGCTCTCAGTTGTGCCAGTTGAGAAGGTCTGCCCCAAGGCACTTCGGAACAAAAGCTTATATAGTAAACACAGCAAACACCTCAAACAAAGAGTCATAAAACATCTTCACATACGTCAGGAAGTAAAGCAGACATGGCTCCCTACTGGTATCATACTGGGGCTCCATACTGGACCCCCACATCACCTTGGAATGGCCCCGATGTGCCCAGACCATTTGACCATTTTAGGTCTTGGATGTCTGGCGTTACCCTGGCAACCTAGCCTTCAGTGAGGGAAGAGCATCATAAAATCCTCTTCCTGGGTCTCAGATAGCTTCAAGGATAGCTGATTTACACTCTGGTTCTAAAACATCCTGCCATTTGTACCACTTTCAGGGGTAGATAAGGAGAGATGAAATGCAGCGTGTGGGGGGGGGACTCACAAATGCAGAACACACAAAAATCAAGCCTAATGCATTCTAATAGGTAAAATACAATCAAAGTGAAACACTGAAACATTATTAAAATAATAAAAAAATTCTACCAGAGGTTGTATTGGAGGCCTGGCAGGGCCTCGGACATTGCTTCCAAGGCCACGCCGAAAACCTCGAGAGACCTCTGATGCGGCGTCTAGTTTTATACCAGTCACTTGGAGGCTTCGCCAGGCCTCAGATGTCGCCTCGGAGGTCGTGTTGGGCCTCCGATTCAACTTCCGGTACAAAACCAGAAGTTGCATTAGAGCCCTGTGGTCTCAGCCCCCACAAAAAAAATTGTGAGTGCCCAAGCACCCAGCGTCCCCTAGAGTTGGTGCCAGTGTGGTGGATGGGGGTAAGTAGCGTAATCTACGAACAGGCTCTCAGTGAATTAGTGGTAATGAGCTCTGTTTTTAAAATTTCAGTGTTACTGATGAGCACTTTTGTTTCCGTTGCTAGGTATGCTATACCTCCAGAACATGGGAAGCGGTTGGAGAGACTGGCAAAAGGTAAGTTTGTATCTGCTAGTGACCTTGTATGTTCAAGCAACAGCTCAAGGCCTTATTTTTGAGGAGGTGTGAGCCAGTAATTTGGGGCTGCTTCAGATTGCGACACAATTCTATAACAGAAAGACCCATGCAGCTCATGTGCATTATATGATATATCTAGATTTATGAATTTTGCTATGTGCTAACATTTTATTTTAAAATACTTTTATATCATCTTCAATAAGAATATCTCAAGGCAGTTCACAAAAAACATTCTAATATGATGAATACGGTAAATACAG
Organism: Podarcis pityusensis; assembly: GCF_964106645.2. Taxonomy (NCBI): domain Eukaryota; kingdom Metazoa; phylum Chordata; class Lepidosauria; order Squamata; family Lacertidae; genus Podarcis; species Podarcis pityusensis. Next base: position 8,958,239 of record NC_138043.1, on the reverse strand, counting down.
CAGTGACAAAGTCAGGATAAATTCAGCGCACTGGTATTAAGGATCAGGAAAGGCCTTGGAGAATAATTTTTAGCAAGTGCCAAAAAACTAGAACAGTAGATGCTTGCCTTATCTCACAGGGCAGGTGGTTCTATAAGCTGGGAGACACAACGAAAAACCCCCTCCAAGTTGTCACAAGATGGACCTTTCGCAGGCTGTGCCACAACCACAAAAGCCTTGTTCAAATATTTTAATGACTTGGACTGGTCTATCCAGTACACAGCATTTCCTCAGATAACCTGTTCTAAGTTGTTTAGGGCTTCATAGACCCAGTAATATGTTGGCAGCCGCTGCAGTTCTTTTAAAAGTGGTGTAACATGCTTCTGGTAAGCTTCTCCTGTTAGCAATCTAATCGCCCTGGACCAGCCTTAAGGGCAGCCCCACGGCGAGCAGATTACAGTGGCCCAGTCTTGAGGTTAGCAATACATGGGACACTGCTGTCAGGCTTTTTGAGACTGGGAACTCTTGAGGCGCTCTTAACCACTGCAGCCAACTGGGCCTCCAGCTGCAATGATGGACCTAGGAGCACCCACAGACTATGTACCTGTTTCTTCAGTGGGAGTGCAGCTCATCAAAAACAGGGAGGTCACCTAATAATTCCTGGACTTAGAAAACCCACAAGGCCCCTCATATTGGGATCCAGCCTCAGCTTCTTGGCCTAATCTAGACTGCTGCTGCATCCAGGCAGCATGCCACAATTTGTGCTGGCACATTGTCTTTGTCTGTGATCTTTGAGAATTCTTGGAGAACAGGTGAAGTCTCTACAGATTGGAAGCGGGCAAATGTTTCCATCTTCAAAAATGGGGAAAAGGGAGACCCAGGTAACTACCACCCGGTGAGTTTGACTTCAATACCAGGGGAGGACCTAGAACAGATAATTCAACAGTTGGTCTATGAGCATTTAGAAAAGGATGCTGTGATTACTATGACCCAGCATGGGTTTCTCAAAAATAGGTCATGCCAGACCAATCTGATTTCTAATTTTGATGGAATTACAAACGTTGTGGATCAGGGAAAGGTTGTGGACACAGTGTATCTTGATTTCAGTAAGGCTTTTGACAAAGTCTCCTGTGATATTCTCTCAAGGAAGCTGGTAAAATGTGGGTTGAATGATGTAACTGTAGGTGGATTTGCAGCTGGCTGACTGACCGAACCCAAAGTACTCATTAATGGTTTCTCATCATCCTGGAAAAAAGTGACAAGTGGGGAGGCAGGGTTCTGTTTTGGGCCCATTGTTGTTCAACGTCTTTATAAATGACTTGGATGAAAGAATTGAGGGGATGCTCATCAAATCTGCAGATGACAGCAAACTGGAAGGGGTAGCTAATGTCACAGGAAACAGAAACAGAATTCAAAATGACCTTAACAGATTGGAGAACTGGGTGCAAAATGAATTTCAAAAGGGACAAATGCAAGGTTCTACACCTAGGGAGGAAGAACCAGATGCACAAATATAGGATGGGGGACACCTGGCTTACTAGAAGTACATGTGAAAAGGATTTAGGTAGGGGTCTTGGTGGACCACAAGCTTAACATGAGTCAATAGTGTGATGCGGCAGCAAAAAAAACCTAAAGCTATTCTAGGCTGCATCAATAGAAGTAGAGTGTCCAGATCAAAAAGTAACAGTACCACTGTATTCTGCCTTGGTTGGACCACACGTGGAATATTGTGTCTAATTCTGGGCACCACAGTTTAAGAAGGATGGTGACAAGCTGGAATGTGTGCGGAGGAGGGCAACCAAGATGGTCAAGGGTCTGGAAACTAAGCCTTATGAAGTATGGTTGAAGGAGCTGAGCATGTTTAGCCTGGAGAAGAGACTGAGAGGAGATATGAGAGCCATCTTCAAATCTCTTAAGGTCTGTCACATGGAAGAGGAAATATGCTTGTTTTCTTCTCTGGAGGGTAGAACTTGAACCAATCGCTTCAAGTTACAAGAAAGGACTTTCAAAAAAACGTTCTGACAGTAAGAGCTGTTCGACTATGGAACAGACTCCCACAAGAAGTGGTGGACTCCCCTTCAAACAGAGTTTGGATGGCCATCTGTCATGGATGCTTTAGCTGAGATTTCTGCATTGCAAGGGGTTGGACTAGATTGCCCTTGGGGTCTCTTCCAACTCTATGATTCTTGGCTCAGACCCAAAATAAGTGTGTCATTAACATGCTGATGATGCTGTGTTAAAACATCATTGGAAGCAAGGTGGTACCTTGTGACATCCCATAAAATCACTAGCAGGAACTGAAGTATAGTCCCTTCATGCCAACCCTGCAGGCAGGAGCAGAATATTGCCTCCAGCTTCCAACCCACTTGATTGTAACAAAACATCCAAGCGATTTACGCTAAGCGAGTTTAGTAACACACCATGGTTAATTGTATCAAAAGCCACACCTTGTCACTTCAAACAGCTTGTTAAAGAGTCAGTATGCAGTGTCTTCCATTTGTTCTAGGTGAATACTATGAATATAGCCCAGAAAGTGTCTTGAGATAAATTGGAAGCTCTCTGCCCCCAAAAGCAACTGATACGAGGCAGAGCTCTTGATTGTCTTACCTGGTAGTGTTGGCGTAATCCTGAACTTGGAGTCAACTGCTCTTCTCAGTGTAACCACCACTGTGATAGTGTACTCCAATCATTTCCTTAAATGTGTTTTACTCGAGCTTGGTCCAGAATTTTTTTTATTAGCTAGCAGTAAGGATTGAGGAACTGTTCTTTGCCAAGGAACTGAAATAGCTTGAAAAGGCTAGCATTTTTCATCCAGTATGAAAAAATGAAAACTAGCTCTGGCGAGCATCCGAAATGAAATGCTGATTTGGTGCAAATGTATATGTGATGTATTGTTGTGAGAGGACCTCTTGCAGCATACACCTATTTATTTATTTATTTAATTTAATGGATTTTTAAAGTTGCTTTTCTGGGAAAGCCCATTCAAAGTGGGTTACAACATTCAGAATCCCCACAATGGGTGAACAGTAAATAAGCTATAGAGACACAAACCTGTAAAAAAAACAACCTACAATTAAAACAATGACAACCAGACAACAAACAGTAATATCTCTTTTTTTATATATTTATTAAGATTTTCAAAATATTACAAAATAAAAATAAAAAAAGAAGAAAATACAAAATAAAAATGGTTAAAAACAACTCAATCTTTCCATTACTTATTTTTCATTAGCTTGTTTCCCGGACCTCCTCACGCCTCCCTTTTTTGTATCCCAGTTCAGTTTGTTGGTTCAGCAAATCCTTGCCCTCTTTGTTTATCCTAGTCTTTAATCTTAAAATATTGTAACGTTAAATTTTTCTCTGTTAATAATCCATTTTTCATATCCCCTTATAGTATTACAGCTGAAAACCACTTAATTTCTATCCAACATCATTCTAACATTCATTAATTTTACAATATTTCTGTAAATAGTCTTTAAATTTCTTCCAATCTTCTTCCACCGACTCTTCTCCCTGGTCTCGGATTCTGCCAGTCATTTCCACCAGTTCCATATAGTCCATCACCTTCATCTGCCATTCTTCCAGAGTGGGTAGATCTTGTGTCTTCCAATACTTTGCAATGAGTATTCTTGCTGCTGTTGTGGCATACATAAAAAAGGTTCTATCCTTCTTTGGCACCAATTGGCCAACTATGCCCAGGAGAAAGGCCTCTGGTTTCTTCAAGAAGGTATATTTAAATACCTTTTTCAATTCATTATAGATCATCTCCCAGAAAGCCTTAATCCTTGGGCACGTCCACCAAAGGTGAAAGAATGTACCTTCAGTTTCTTTACATTTCCAACATTTATTATCGGGCAAATGATAGATTTTTGCAAGCTTGACTGGGGTCATGTACCACCTGTATACCATTTTCATAATATTCTCTCTTAAGGCATTGCATGCCGTAAACTTCATACCTATGGTCCGTAACTGTTCCCAGTCAGCCATCATTATGTTATGTCCAACATCTTGTGCCCATTTAATCATAATAGATTTCACCGTTTCATCCTGAGTATTCCATTTCAACAGCAAGTTATACATCTTTGACAAAATCTTAGTTTTGGGTTCTAACAGTTCTGTTTCTAATTTTGATTTTTCCACCTGGAAACCAATTTTCTTGTCCGAATTATATGCCTCCATTATCTGATAATAATGAAGCCAATCTCGCACTTTGTTTTTTAGTTTCTCAAAACTCTGCAATTTCAGTCTATCTCCCTCTTGTTCCAGAATTTCCCAATATTTCAGCCACTTGGTCTCCATATTGAACTTTTTCTGTGCTTTTGCTTCCATCGGTGACACCCACCTTGGGGTTTTGTTTTCCAATAAATCCTTATATCTTATCCAGACATTAAACAATGCTTTCCTGACAATATGATTCTTAAATGCTTTATGTGCTTTGACCTTATCATACCACAGATATGCATGCCATCCAAATACATTGTTAAAACCTTCTAAATCCAAAACGTCTGTATTTTCAAGAAGCAGCCATTCTTTCAACCAGCAGAAAGTTGCTGATTCATAGTAAAGTTTAAAGTCTGGCAGGGCAAATCCACCCCTTTCCTTTGCATCAGTTAATATCTTAAATTTTATTCTGGGCTTCTTGCCCTGCCAGACAAATCTAGAAATGTCTCTCTGCCACTTCTTGAAGCAGTCCATTTTGTCCACAATTTGCAATGTTTGAAACAAAAACGACATTCTAGGCAATACATTCATTTTTATCGCAGCAATACGGTTTCTCTTCAGATCGTATGAATCTTTCGCCTTTTAACAAACAGTAATATCTCATGCCTGGAATAAATTTGCCAAAATCAGACCTCTCCGGATAGGGCCACAATTGGCATACCCGCTGAAACTGGTAAAGGTCGCTACTAGTCTCTGGGACTCCCCAGGCAGTGCAGAATCCAATATCACTCCCAAACAGCATATTTGACCCTTGAGAGGGAGTGCTACCCCGTCCATTACCAGCTGTAATCCTCCTTCTGGAGCTGGGGTCTCCCAACCCACAATGCCTATGTCTTGCTCAGAGTTAATTGCAGTTTGTTTGCCTTTGTCCATCCCAGAGCGGCCTCCAAGCATCAGTTCAAATTTTCAACAGCCTCTCTGGGTTCAGAAGAGGGAACCAAAAGGTAGAAGTGAGTGGCACCTATTCTTGGATGTCTTCCTCCAGCATCTTCATGTAGATGAGTTAATCTAGAGCCCTGCAGAGCCCCATAAATCAATAGTCATGGGGAAGAGCAAAACTCTCCCCGCATCATCTACTGAGTACATCCATCCAGGAAGGAGTGACAGCAGCCCAACCCCAACAGATGGCCCAGGAAGTTACCATGATCAGTGGTACTGAATGCTTCTGCAAGGGCCAGGAGGACTTACAGGGTAGCGCACATACCCTGTTCATCCTCAGGCACCTGCTGGGGTGACCGAGACTGTGTCCATTCCAAAACCAGGGCTGAATCCAGATTGGAATTTATTCAAATAATCAGCTTCATCCATATCCTGGAGCTATGTGGCCACCAGCCTCTTAATCACTGCCCCTAGAAAAGACAGATTTCGGGATTTGTCAATAATTATTCAGAATAACAAATTTTAAATCCAGCTTTTTAAAGGAGTAGCCTTACTAACACCTCCTTGAGGCAGCTCTCCTTCCCTTAGGGAAGCACCAAGTCCTGATCTTGATGTTTTCACGAGCCCAGAATCAAGCAAACAGGTGGTAGCCTCATAGCTCCAAGCAGTCTGCCCACAACTTAACCACTTGAAATTTATGGCATCTTTTGCCCACACACCTCATGTTGGTGTATCAGTGCCTTGTTTTTCTATTTGGCAAATGAGGAATCTTTGTAGCAGTTCTGACTGAAGCTCAGAGAGTGGCAGGTTAACCTCTTTGAAGCTGTTATATTTTTGAACTTTCTGTTTTGCTTCCTGTTTTAAAACAAGCGCGGAGCATTCTAGTCAAGCAGTAAAGGATCACACAGAATATCAGAGCATTTATTAAAACAGTACATTATAAAAGAGCATTGATTGAAGCCCTTCTAAAGAGCTTTCTTCCTCTTTGCTAGCTTCTGGACTGACAGGAGTGAGGTGGTCATGTGACCTGCTTGGGCCTCAGACAGAGGTGGCTACAAGCACCTTAGCAGAGGCTATTCTGTTTATCTCAATTCAAGTGGTTCCTTCAGATAACCAAGACCCCAGACTATTCAGGGCTGTAAACACTAGCTCTTTGAATAGTGCCTGAAAACAAGCTGGTAACTAATGTATTGTTCTAAGGCCAGTCTGGTACAGCTGCCCCAGCCAGTTTTAATCAGTAAACTGGCTCCCATGCTTTAAATTAACTAATTTCTTTTAGGCAGCCTCCAAAGGCACACCCATGTTAACAGTAGTCACACCAGTGACCTGGGAAGGAAACCAGAGGCTCCTGGCGGGATTTAAATGGGTATGTTTAAAAATGCTTGTCCCAGTGGATAGTGGGTTTAGATATGTGTGCCTTTGGAATGGTGTAGGCTAGGGCAGGATAGGCAATATCCCCCTGCTTGCTCTCTTGATCCTTACAGAAAACTTAATAATAATGCAGAATGTCTTCATAATACGTTTCTCATTTCTTCATTTGTATTTAGTCTGTTAAATACAAACACCATTCATATTGATTGCTGAGCATTTTTCATTTAGAAAGTGCTTACAGGTTCAATAATTGTGGATTTAGTGGGGCATAATTATCGAAGTTCTTTGTGATATATATAACAAGGCATGTGCTGGTTCAGCTGACAGTGTTATGTTATGGTCTGAATACCTATTTGTGGGGATGACAGTCTTCTCATCTTTCCTTGCCCCTCTCTACTGCACTATCAACTCCATGACATCCTCCCACTTTACACACCCTGAAGCAAACTGAATTTTTAAAAGCCACAGAATCAAGAGCACACATGCAGACCCTCCATGTGTCCCGATTTTCCAGGGATGTCCTTGATTTAGAGAAGCTGTCCTGGTTTCTGATCTTGAATGTCACACTTTTCCTTAGGATATCCCTATTTTCACTGGAGAAATGTTGCAGGGTATGGAGTTATCCAACCCCTGAGCCATTTGAAGGCGATCCTGTATAGGGAAGTTTTTTTTTAAAAAAAAACAAAAAACCAGAGTGCTGGGGCAACCCAATAAGATGTGTGGGATATAAATAGTAAAATTATCATTATGGAATGGGATGTCCCTATATTCATCAGAAAAATGTTGGAGGGTATGCATTTGGGCCTCTCTCCCCCCCCCCCTCGTAAGGGCTAATATAATTTATGTGGTGAGGTGGCAGCTGCCCAGAGATAGGCTAATTACTTGATAAGCAGACCCCTCTGTGACAGCCTTGTAGGTTAAAAGGTATATTATAGAAGAATACTGAGCAGATACCCGTTCCATTGAGGATTTTTGGCCTGATATCATCTCTCTCTCTCTCTCCTTCTTCTTCTTCTCCTTCTCCTCTCCCTTCATCACACACATGTAAGGCCCCTGTGGTATACTGGTCAGAGCCATGCCTGCCTTTGAAATGCAATCTTTCTGTTTCCACTACCTCTCCAAACAACAATAGCAAGATGTCAAGTCTTGTGTTAATATTTAAAATACTTAAACTTAAAGCTTGGTTTATTCACTGGGGGAATATTTTAATGCAAGTCATCCTTCACCTACTTGAATGCTTTGAAAGGGAAGTGACCGCGCTTCAGCCAACATGGAATAGGTTTAAGTGACTGGCTTACTCTCACTTTACCCACACTCTCTAAGAATATAGTGGTGTAGGAGGAGCTGTTGCTACCACTTGACGACAGGAGCACATCCTCCTCTGCATCTGAGTCTGTGGTCTTAAAGCAGTGGTTCTTGTTGCATTGTCAGAGATCAGCTTCTGCTGTAGTCAGCTAACTGTTGCTTGAAGGAGGAGAATAGATTGGTGTGAGGCAGCAGTGTTTCATCTTATCCCTTTTCCAAGATTGCAGAGTGAGTGGGGTAGAAAACCCCAGCTCCCACAGCATCATCTGGCCTTGTTGTAAGTGACTGTAGAAGTGAGTCCCCTCCCTTCCAAAGGAATTCCAAACAGCAAGGTAAAGCAGGGTTTTATTTAGTAGCACCAAATTATTACTGGAAGTTTAGAGCTGCTGGGTGACAATGAACACTACCCAGACAGCTGAATTTTCCCACTCTTACTTTCAACACCCAAAGTAGTCTGTCAGTGTGTGAAGCCTTTTCATTGACAGACCTAACTGACCATTTCTTGGGGGGGGGGGCGGGGGGCAAAAGAAATAAGGCTGGCCAGTGATTGGACTGAAATTATAGTGTCAAGTAAATAGAAAAACACATGAGGTGCCCAGATGAAGGAAACCATCATCGCCTTTCTCTTGGAAGCCATTCACTCTAGTGACATCGTATAAAATAGAAATAACATATTGAAAACCACTGACTGGAAAATGAGAGCTTCAAAGCAATTTTATATTCACACCATTTTCACTCGGTCATATGTCAAAGCTTTACAAAAACTACAATTTCAGCAAGCATAGAGCTCCATAAGTCCCAATTGCCCATAAGAGGGTATGTGTATGTGGTGTTTTGTTTTTTAAAATAGAATTTGGAAATCTGCATTAAATGAAAAGCATGGAGTGTGGCTTTCATTTTAAGTATATCCTTCTTATTTGAACCTAAAGTTGGAACAACTTGGAAATTTTGGGTGTTGTTTTGTTGATAGCTTTGCTGAATTATTTAGCTCAGCACTCAGTGCTAGTGACCAGACAGATGCCCCAGGGAAAACAAAATGATCAGGGTGTCAGTCACACCCCAGCACCTGTTAACTGAAGGTATACTGCATGGATGTTTGACTTCTAAGTTTTCATAGCTAATAACTGCTGATAGATCCCTCTTCCACGTTAATTGGTCTAATTTTTAGCATACACAAAACACCTTCTGTGTACGAATGTTTGCTTAAATGTATATTGCACTTTCCCCTTGGCATACACAAGGTGGGTTACAACGTAATACAGTTGTACCTTGGATCCCGAACACCTTGCGAGTCAAATGTTTTGGCTCCTGAACACCGCAAACCTGGAAGGGAGTGTTCTGGTTTGTGAATGTTCTTTGGAACCCGAACGTCTGACCTGGCTTCTGATTGGCTACAGCCAATCAGAAGCCAGGCCTTCGTTTCCAAACGTTTTGGAAGTCGAACAGACTTTCGGAATGGATTCCATTCAACCTCCGAGGTACAACTGTACATTAAATCATTACTTCTTATAAACTTCTCTTAAAACCTTCGGACACCTGACAGAAAATAGAAATGTGTCTTCTTTCTGCTATGGCAATACAGTGGTACCTCGGGTTAAGAACTTAATTCGTTCTGGAGGTCCATTCTTAATCTGAAACTGTTCTTAACCTGAGATACCGCTTTAGCTAATGGGGCCTCCTGCTGCCGCCACGCCACCGCGCAATTTGTGTTCTCATCCTGAAGCAAATTTCCTACCCCAAGGTACTATTTCTGGATTAGCGGAGTCTGTAACACGAGGTACCACCTGAAGCGTCTGTAACCCGAGGTACCACTGTAGCTGTTCCCCTCTGCTAGAGTTAGAGAAGAACTTTTCAGTTTCTAAGAGCCAGGCCTCAGCAGAAATGAGATGACATTTATTTCCTTAATCTGTAGTACCAGATTTCTAGGAGTTTATGGGTTTATCATATCAGTAGTTTGTTTACCCTCTAGACTTGCATATTCTGGTCTTAAACAAACTCCCCTATAGCATTTGTGGTTTAGGAGGAGGTGGGGTCAGCATTCGCGGTGAAGAGCAACAAACAGCAGTAACGCCCTGCTTTCCAGTGCATCACTGTTCCAAAGATGTTCAGCGCATGGAATGAGCTTGCAATTAATATGGAAAATGAATAGCTGAGCTATAAATGGGCTCGCTGGGAGAGTTGCAGAGCCCATGGAGGGACCATTAATGTGTTGCCACGTTATTGGTGCTAATCACTTAAAATGTGCTCCTTTATTAGTAGCTTTAATGAGAGCCACTTAAACTGTGCATTAAAAAGAGGAACTGCAGAGAAGGACGATGAACTGGGTGGCAGGCACTCATAAGTCTAATTGAAATGCTTTTAGTATGGGGGGGGGGAGTTGCCAGAAGCCAGTAATTCTTTGCACTTTTAAAACCCTCCTCCATTATGTAGCATCAATTAGTGTTTTGTTGTTCAAGTGTTGGAATTATATTTTGCTCCCTGTATGTTTCCTCCTCTTCCCTACCTCCACTCCCAGCATTCTCCCCCTGCTTGCCCACTGGGACCTGTTTAATCAGCAGCATATAGTGGAAGCATTGACTGATGCAAAATCCCAAGGCTAGAGAGTGAGTTACTTTAGTGCCATGAGTCATGACCAGGATCATAAAATCAGAGAATTGTAGAGTTGAAAAGGACTGCAAGGGTCATCCAGTTCAACCTCCTTCAACGCAGGAATCTCATCCATAACAGATAACCACCCAACCTCTGCTTAAAGCCCTTCAAGGAAAGAGAGTCCACAACCTTCCAAGGGAGACCGTTCCAATGTCGAACGCCTCTTACTGTCAGAACGTTTTTAGCCAGAATCTCCTTTGGATCAATCCAAGGGTAGAAAAATATCTTACACTCCCAGATGCCATTCTGAAGCCAGCAGCACATTGACACTAGCATCTGCCCTGTGCAATAATGAGAAAATGTAAATTCCTGGGTGCCAGAAGCAAATGCCAGGTGCCCTTGGAGAATTTTCCAAGTCTGCTTCCACATTATCCCAGCAGAATTCAGTTGTGCAGCATGTGCTGGAGCCAGAACCCACAATGGTGTTGCCTTTGAGATAAGGTCCTTATTTTCCAAATTTCGCAACAAACTCTTAACAGTACTCTCCTACAGAGACATGTGCAGTGAAGACAGGGGCCAGTTCTTATAGGCATTAACATATTTGGTCACAGTGATAGAAAACAGACAAGATTGCTCTCTGTGGCTGTATCTTCTGTGGTTTGCCTCATTTTTCAAACTAGTTTATCCTCCCAGCACAAATGTTGCATCCATGCTTCAGGTGAGTTCCCAGATTTGCTTTTGCACATGTAACCAAACAAATTACTGTTCGAAAACAAAAATTTATCATCTTCCTAAATTAACTTATGGCCCGGTTATGGGAATGGGTCTGGAGAAGCCTTTGGCTAGCACACTTCCTTCCCCTCCCTTCTCCTTCTGCACACATGTAAAGGAGATTGAAATCCTCTAGTAGAGAATTTATTTTGCATGCAGAAGGTTTCAGTTTCATCTCAAGGTAAGGTTGGTAGAGACCCTACATGAAACCCTTGAGAACCATTACCAGCCAATCTGAATGATACTGAGCTAGATGGACCCAATGGTCTGACTCTGTACCAGGCAACTTCTAAGGTTCCTAGCTTGGAGAACTGGATTCTTCTAGCCATGGTTAGTTGATTGAATAAATGTTTTTATAATTGCATGTCATACAGTACAATACTTACAATAAAATACAAATTTAAAACCTTGTAAGATAACAAGTGTTTGTAAGCAGGTGGCGCTGTGGTCTAAACCACAGAGCCTAGGGCTTGCCAATCAGAAGGTCCGCAATTCGAATCCCTGCGACGAGGTGAGCTCCCGTTGTTCGGTCCCAGTTCCTGCCCACCTAGCAGTTCGAAAGCACGTCAGGTGCAAGTAGATAAATAGGTACCGCTCCGGCGAGAAGGTAAACGGCATTTCCGTGCGCTGCTCTGGTTCACCAGAAGCGGCTTAGTCACGCTGGCCACATGACCCAGAAGCTGTACACTGGCTCCCTTGGCCAGTAAAGCGAGATGAGTGCCACAACCCCAGAGTCGTTCGTGACTAGACCTAGCGGTGAGGGGTACCTTTACCTTTACCTTTAAGACAACAAAATGATATTACATGCAGTATTAAAAGCTGACTTTATGGCCAGGAAGGTACAAAAATTATCCAAACCAGACCAAAATAATAATACTGCAACCCCATTTGTTTACTAAAGGCTACATTGCATATTTAAAGCATTTTATAGCCCACGAGGAATGGTGTCTGGCTTATGTCCTGAAGAATTGTATTCCCTAATTGTGGAGCCACTGCCAATAGTGCTGTCATCCATGTGCTCCCCAGTCTCACCTTGATAGGTGTACACCTCAGTAGGGCTTCAGAGGCATGGGCAGGCAGATAGAGATGCTGGTGGTCTGTCAAATAATCTGACCCCATGCTATTTAGAGCTTTAAAGGTCATCACTAGCTGCCTAAGGTTGAAGCCATTGCTACTGGAATCCATGGCATAGGGGCAAAGGAGGTTTATTATTGTAAATTTTTTGAATTCCAAATGCAATCAGAAGAGCCAGCAGAAGATATTGTGGTATCAGAACAAGGCATGTACACTCATCCACATGTGGTGCCATTTTGTACTTTAATAGATGAGTGTCTCCTTCAGGAAAGTGTAGCGTTTCTGCCAGAGGACATTCAGGCCCTACACAACTGGTTACAGACAATGAAAGGACTTAAACATGCAGGCACAGCAGGAACTTTTAAATCGGTAGTACCTATCGGTGAAAACCTTGGCATGTTGATAGAAGTGATGTGGATAGCAGGATGTGGAGTCTCCGCATAGTACTTGCTAATGTAAGGGTTCCATCTGGATCGACAAAATGTTATGAGAGGAGCAATAATTGAATTGAGCATTTGTGTAAAGGATACAGCTTTTCTTCTGAACAAGGGGTTATTCAGTGCTGACGTGACAAATGCCCTATTCCAGACACTCTGCCTCTGAAGCATGTTATTTAGAAGGAGAGGAAGGTGCTCCAGACTTAAACTGAAGCCATTCTTTACACTCCAGAGCTTGAACCAAGGAGAGGAAAAAATGAGGACACGAAAAGGGAGATTAAATCATTCTCTCAGGATGTGTTTTATGCTGCCACTAATAGAAGAATGAAGCCAGCAAGGCATTCTCAGCTTGGGTTAGCTATAATAGCAGGGTTGGAAATAGAAAGATCATTGAAGTTGGAGGCCTACAAGGTCATTGTCTGCTGCAACATAGTTTGAAAAACCGAAAATAGAAATTGACATGTAGCAATGAGGGTACTGTTCACAACTCCTGAAAATCGCCACTGCACATGTTGCTTTTGACAACGAGAGCCAATTTGTTAAAACTCTTTTAAGTGGGTAAAAATACATTGTATGGCAATATAGGTGTTTGCAGATCAAGATACTAAAGCTGATGAAGCTCATGGTGTGAGATGTGTGGCATTGACACAAGGCATATAGAAAGGAACAGAATGTTGGCCATGCCTTAGTTGTGTGGGACGGTTACATTTCTACTAGATTATGTGTTCTCAAAATGGGTGATGTCCCTTGGATTCTGTTGCCGGCACTTCAGATTAAAGGAGGACTGGTTTGGGTGCAGTGGAATTCAACTATACTCACTGTTCCTCAGCAAAATATCAGGTCAATATTTCTGATTATAGATGTAGAAACAAAGCTGCACTCTTAACCTGATCTACATAATGGTTGCACATGACCTTGTGATTGGAAGAGTGGTCTTGATGATACAAGCAAAGGAGAGCTTTCAGAATTCAGTAACCACTTTGGAGGATTTCACACAAAATGGCCCATTCAGTGCTTATTCAATTGGAATACTAGTTTGCTGCAGGGCTATTCAGAAAGATGGTTTCTGGGATATATCCGAACCTTTGCAAGCACGTGCACCGGATTCTGCCAGCTGCTATAGAAATCTTGAGCGCTGAAGAGTCGTTTAAAAGAACAAATACCTTATACCTGTGGTAGTTTTCTGAGACTCAGCATTTTTTCTTCGTGCTTCGGGTGCATTCATGTAACATGCTTCATAACAGCATGAGTTTTTTGTGGAATACTAAGAGCTTGCATAGGATATTTCCTTCTGATTTCGAGGGAGCACAAACCCCCACTGGAGAACATTCTTCTTAGTGCTAACCAAGAAATGTGTAAAGGCCTGCTGAGGAGGAGGCGGATAGAGTTGTGGAGAAATGTAACCTTCAGGATGATGATAGCATATTAACTTGGGTACTCTAGCGCCTAAAGTAACACATACAAGTTGCTTCATAAGATACCAGCTAAAGCTCAACTGTTGCAATTGCAGTTGATGTGGTTCAGTAAGTGTCATATTAAATGGGGTTTTGCCGCCAAGAAGGCCCTGCCTCTGGTGGTGATGTTTTCCCAAGGTTGGTTGGTAATGGGTTAAAAACACACACACGCTTAGAAGCCTTTTATACTTCTGCAGTATGCAAATTCTGTTAAATAAATAAAAAAAAAAAGGTATTCCTGAGCCATTTATGGCTTTGTACTATAGTGCCAGCATCTTGAATTGTGCCTGATAGCTCAGTAACAGCCAGTGCTGTGTGTTGAGGATGGGTGTAATATAATCTCATATTGCTGGCCCACACATAACGGACAACAGAATTTTTATCCATTGCAGCTCCTTTCCATTCCATTTTGAAGGGATGCACACACTCTTGCCATGATGGTTTCTCATAGGAATCTATGCAATGCAGGAATCTTTTTGCTCATTGTGGGGCTCATACCCGCAACCTTGAGATTAAGAGTCTCATGCTCTACCAGCAAAGCTATTCAGTATTTATTATACTCACACACACAGTGGTATCCAATGTTAGTCATACTAGTAACTTTAATCCATTGGTATCTGAAGAAGTGTGCTTGTACACGAAAGCTCATACCAATAACAAACTTAGTTGGTCTCTAAGGTGCTACTGGAAGGAATTTTTTTATTTTGTTTAATCCATTAATTTCAGTAGGTCTACAGTGAGCAAAATCCAACCCAGAGGATAAGGTGATAAAACTGTTTTTGGACGGCAGCTGAGAGATTAGACACACAATCATGTGTAGAAAACTAGCATGGGAGAAAAAAATAGTTTGAGCTGCTTTTGAGCCTAGTAGAGAGTATTTTTCACAGGGAAACTTAGCTCTGTGATCCATCACCTGCAGTCTGCATACCTTCAGAGAAACAGTTTTGACACCACCTGCTGTTTGTGTGGATTAGGCTGAAAGTGCAGCTTCTGCTTCCAGTAGGTTTTGCTTCCCTCCAGAGATTACCAAGCAAAACTACCATGTTTCCACCTTTCTCCACTTTCCTGCTTGCACAAACCTAGGGGCTCTGCCTGCTGATTTATCTTCATCTGGTCATAGTTAGTCTGAGCATGTTCAAAACATATTTATTTGAGTTTGTGGGTGGGTGGGGCAGGGAGCTCCCTATTACACATTACTACTTTTCATTATTATTATTATTATTATTATTATTTGTTATTTATTATTATTGTATTCCACCCTATACCCGTAGATCTCAGGGCAGTTCACAACATAAAATCACAGTATAAAAGACACAAAATACATAATAAAAACCCAAACAACCCAATAATCCCCCCCCTGTCCACAACACAGGGGTTAAACAGGAACATTTTTGCCTGGCACTTAAAGGTGTATAATGAAGGTGTGAGCTGAACTTTCCTGGGGAGAGCATTCCAGAAACAGGGAAACACTGCAGAAAAGGCCTGTTCTTGTGTTGCCACCCACTGGACCTCTCATGGACTTTGAGGAGGCACACAGCGAAGGGCTTCAGAATATGATCTCAGAGTCCAGGTAGGTTCATATGGAGAGAGGCGGTCCTTGTGCATCTTACTTGCCTAGTTTGAACTTTGAGGGTTTATGATGGTGCTGCCTCCCTCCCCTCTTAAAGCTTTTATACATACATGAGAAAAATGATGCCTGGATAAGTAACAAGTATGCAGCTGTTGGCACTTCCTCTAGGTGGTCAGAGGGGATTCCCTTGGGATACAAAATCATAGACTCAAAGAATTGTAGAGTTGGAAGGGGGCCTGAGGGTCAGTGATGGTAATAGTTTCTCTCCTGAATCCTCCTGCAGGATTTTTCCCTGGGAGCTCTCAAGGGTGCGACGCCTTCCTCCGCCACAAGATGACCCTCATTTCACCATCTATCTTGAAGAAATACGGCATCCCTTTTGACCGGGTATGTATGGATAATGTTTCAGGACATACACAGGTTTTCAGAGAATGCTGGTCGAGAGCTGAATCCTCCAGCATACTGTTATGTTACGTTAAACACCCAAAAGTAGGGTTCTGAGCTAGGTTCAATGTTCTGGTTGAGGGAAATAACTTGATGATGATGCATTTTTACTTCCAGAGACAAATCTGTAAATTTTGTTTTATTATTGTGAACCCTTTGAGATCCATGGTGGTTTGAGGTTGTAGTGGTTGAAAAAGAGCCATCAAAACTAGTACTGTGGAACTTGTGAAGCATGGTACTCTTAATTCCTTCCTCAGCTGCCCATCTGGCTGGGTTTCCCAATTGAAGAAACCCAATTGAAATTAATCTAGACAATCGGCATTACCCAAGAATGCCTGATGTTGTGTGGCAACCATTCTCTTGAGGACATTGTTTAAAAAAAACCTACCACCATATATTTGGGACTGGTTGATAGCTAGACTAATACTCAGGGTTGAAGGAAGTGTTCTTTGCTTGATGGCCTTGGCCAAGTCTCTCACCCTTACTGTTGGGAGGATAAAATGGGACCACTTTCGTTTCTTCTACCCTAAATCTGTGCAAAAATGAAATTAAAAGGTGTAGCACAAGATCCTGCCAGAAACATTAGCTCCACTCTGCTTCTCTTCCTTTTTCATTGTTCCTCTCAAAGGAGTGTGGGAACTGAAAAAATAGGGTAGAAATTCAGTCCCCTTCCCTCATTCCCTGCAGGGGAGGAATTGTGTTGGAATCCTATAGTGACTTCACCTCTCCAGTCCACCATTTTTCTTTGCCAGTTGAACTGTTGATGTTTAAGGTAGTTTGTAGTTGTGAGAATATAGAAGACAGGTTTAAGCAAGGCATGCATTGGCCATTAAGCAACCTGCATAGCTCTTTTCCAAAGTGTAATGATGTCTTCATTGAAAATGGAGTGAGAAGAATCATTTCAGCTTTCAGCATGAAAAATAGTGCTATAAAAGTTTTCTTGAATTGCACACCTCTCTTTACGTTTTCTAATTATTTTAAGGATGTAGGAAGTTTAGTGCAGTCTTAAACACCACCTGAGAAAGGGGTATCACACAGTCCTGAAAGGAATGGCTGTTCACAGTAGGGAAGAATATGACTTGCAGGACACCAGAGAGGGTGTTCTATCTTTGGCATTAAGACTTTGTGTTGAGCCTGCTTTTTCTGACACTTTATTTGTCAGACTGAGTAGATGTTGGTCAGGCTGCAGCATTTACACAGAACATGGGAGAGAGCCCTTGCAAAATCTCTGTGTGGGAAACTGGCATAGAATTCTGTTTCAATGTGTACACAATGCAAGAATGGAGGCCTCTTAAAGGCTGGTGAATCTGTGAATGCTGAATGCCTTTTCTTTTGAAGACAAGGGAAGGTTGGCCTTAAGATTCTGAGGGCCTGGCCCCCAGCAGGGGAGGGATGTTGCTTTCCTTGACAGCTCCTTGCTCCTCCTCTGAGGCCACATTGTGGTAAGGTGATGCAGGAGGACCTCCTTTGTCCCAATCAAGTCCAGCCTAACTTAAAGCAGCAGCCCTCTCCAGAAGTGGCCTCCATTCACAGAAAGCAAGCCAAAGGTTCCTCCCATTTCTCCCTCCACAAATGCATCAAAATTCCTGGCAGGCTTCAAACAGGGCAAATACCTGGGTGTTTATAAATCTTAGTAATGGTATTTACTTCTCTAAAGAAATCAGATCGATACCTGAGCTTTTTAATAATTAAAAATGTGTATTTCTGTAATCCGCTATTGATTTCTCCATTTATTCTGTGAAGGCCTTGCAGAAGTCAGTAAATTCAGGGCTTTTCACTGTGAGTGGCAGCCGGTGCTGGCTTTTCCTCAATAGTTATTACTTTTCTACCCAAGCCCATCCGTCACCTGGAGTGCTTTTCTAATTTATTGGCGGGATAATGTTGACAGCAGTGATGTGAGGAGGATATGCACTGTGGGTCTTGGGATGAAGACACAGGGATGTAGATTTTCTGACAGGAGCATAATCTCTCTGTCTGCTTAACTTAACTGTCTGCAGCTTTGCCTTGATTTATGAACAGGTTCAAGTGGAGCTGGGCACCAGAGGCCAGGCCTGAACTTCTCTCACCTGTATCGGGAGAAGCAGAGGAATACAAAGCCTCTTACAGTACTGCTGACAGGCTGGCTCTCCTCAGGGGAGGGGAGGGAGGTCGTGAGTGCAGATGGTTGTCCCTCTTAAACATTCTTTTGAGTAAAGTCTTCATGCTTAAGAATTAGGCTGTGACACGTTAGCACCTCAGTAAGTCGCAGCAGCATTTTAACTAGTCACTTTTCATGCCTCAGGAGCATTGCTTGCTGCTGCTGCTGCTGGTGGTGCTGCTGCCTCAGTCAGGGCTGGCTGAAGACATTTTGGCCCATCAGGTGGAGAAATCCTTATGACATTTTCCCTTCCTATGTTAGTTAATGCCCAACTCAGCCAGTTGGAAAGTTTTTGTACAATTATGTGGTAATAAGGATAGAGACAACCAATCCAGAGGGTGGCAGGCTAGTTGGTGATGCGCAGCAGACCTGATGTTAGTTGTTCTTCAGAGGGACCCCAGTTTTTAAAGCAAACACCCAAGTTGTGAGTACATGGAGGTGTATAGAAGGCCTTCCTTTATGCATGAGCCAGTTTCCCCTTCTTTGGTTGTCCAAATCAAATGATCAAACTCTCTTTCCCTCTGAAATGAGGAAAACCAGATGTTTTAAGACCTCAGCTCCCCAATTACATAATAAGTAAGGATGTGGTTTTCCCCAAACCTCTCCACTCTGGTGGCAGAGAAACAAGAAAAGTGGGTGCCAGCTCATTCATATTCCCCCTCCCCCCCCCCTCTCTCTCTCACACACACACACACACAGAGTGCTGTTGCAAACATGATGAATATGAAATTGGTGCTTGACATCCTGGTTCTTTAATTTCATCCTATGAAAGTTTGTCCCACTCTTGATTTCTTCCTTGGTACCTCTGATTTAGATGTCTCACATGTGTAATATAAGTGAAAGGGGAATGATTTAGGGGAAAGTGGGGAAAATCTTTGTGAAAGACGCAAAAACTTGAAAGCAGAGTTACTGTATTGTGGACTTTGGTGAGTGGTTGAAACGACAGTGCTTCTCTAGTGTTTGATTCCCCCACTGTACAAATATGCCTGTGTTTTGAGTATACAGCTGCTGAGATATGTGCAGCGTTGCTTGCGAGGACTCGGACTACACCTGCCTAATATGCTCCACTTGAGACTGGCAAATAATGGTTTTAGAGTAGAGGTCCACTTTTTTTGCCTGGACTCGATAACTAAGCCAAAAACTGTGGTTGCCAGAAACCTGCCCTCTATTTGCTTCTTGGGCTGCTTCTCTGTGCAAGGTCAAGGACAATCTTTCACTCCCCTTCCCAGCTCCAAGATGTCCTGGCAAGGCACTGCCTGCAGAAGCCTCCTCCACTTCTCCAACTACAGAGTTGGGAAGAGTTGAGGGGGTTGATTAATTTGTTCCTCTGGAGTGCTTTTCTAATGCAGTGGCAAAACAATCTCCTGTCTTCCTCTTAACACTGGAACTGGAGAGAGGACTAAAAGTTGCCATGCTACTGCAGAGACTACCCTTCTTCTCTTCTCCCCCCCCCCCAGCAGCACCTTAGTTTGGGAAGAATACCTGGGGCCTGTCATATGAGGATGCTGCACATTTGCCATGGCGACTGAAATTGCCAGACTCAATACTGTCACTTCGATCCCCTTCTGCAGACAGTGACAGCATTTCTGTAGTTTATGGTGGTCTTGAGATTTCTTTATTATATTTCATAGAATCATAGAGCTGAAAGGGAACCAAGGGTCATCTAGTCCAACCCCTGCAATGCAGGAATCTCAGCTAAAGCATGCTTGACAGATGGTCGTCCAACCTCTACTTAAAAACCTCCAAGGAAGGAGCGTCCACCACCTCTTGTGGGAGTCTGTTCCACTGTCAAACAGCTCTTATGCCAGAATGTTTTCCCTGTTGTTTAGTCGGAATCTCCTTTCTTATAACTTGAAGCCATTGGTTTGAGTTTTTCCCTCCAGAGCAAGAGAGAACCAGCTTGTTCCCTCTTCCACGTGACAGTCCTTGAGATATTTGAAGATGGATATCATATCTCCTCTCAGTCTCCTCTTTTCCGGGCTAAACATACCCAGCTCCTTCAACCATTCCTCATAAGGCTTCGTTTCCAGACCCTTGATCAGCTTGTTTGCCCTCCTCTGCACATGTTCCAACTTGTCAACAGCCTTCTTAAATTGTGGTGCCCAGAAATGAACACAGAACTCCAATGCAAAATAAGTGGTACTATTACTTCCCTTGATCTGGACACTCTACCTCTGTTAATGCAGGCTAGAATAGCATTAGCTTATTTTTGCTGCTGCCTCACAGTGTTTACTCATGTTAAGCTTATGGTCCACCAAGACTCCTAGATTCTTTTCACATGTACTCCTGGCAAGCTAGGTATCCCCCACCTTATATGTGTGCAGCTGGTTTATAACCTGGCATTTGTCCGCATTGAAATTCATTTTGTTGGTTTGGGCCCAGGTCTCCAATCTGTTAAGGTCATTTTGAATTCTGATTCTGTCTTCTGTGACATTGGCTACCTCTCCCAGTTTGGTGTCATCTGCAAATTTGATGAGCATCCCCTCTGTTCCTTCAGCCAAGTCATTTACAAAGACGTTGTTAATGAGCCCAGGACAGGACCCTGCGGCACCCACTTACCACTTTTCCCCAGGATGATAAGGAACCATTAATGAGTACTCTTTGGGTTTGGTCAGTCAACCAGCTATGAATCTACCTAACAGTTGCCTCATTCAACCCACATCTTACCAACTTCCTCACAAGAATATCATAGGGCACTTTGTCAAAAGCCTTTCTGAAATGTTTTTGTTGCATGTGATGTCTGACTGGAGAAGTGTGCCTTTGGCCTTCCCAGTACACTAAAAGATTGTGGGGCTTGGATTTCAGGCAGCATAAAGCCAATGTGGGGGGAGTTGGTTGGGACCCTGGTGGGGCATGCAAAGATTTTATTGCAGGTCACCTGCGTTGGTGAATGTATGCAATTCCTCCCTGCATTATTTTGTTCCCATGAGAATTCCTTGTGGAAAACCATATTTCTAGAAGGGGTAGCCGTCTTTCCTAAGAGATCCCACAAACATATACGGAGAGTCCTGAAAGCAGTGCTGGGTCACCATAATCAGCCCACCATCTTGGTTTCAGTGTAGGGGTACTTCTTGTCATCCCTCTTACTACAAATACAGATTTATTTCTTTTAAAAGGTCACATTGCCTTGGTCGAAGCTTTGCTACCTCTTTGCTTGATAATGGCATATTCTTTTCTTCCTTTCCTGTTTTCAGATCACCCAAGAAGCCGGAGAGTTCATGATTACTTTCCCTTATGGCTACCATGCAGGATTTAATCACGGGTTCAACTGTGCAGAGTCCACCAACTTCGCCACACTTCGGTGGATCGACTATGGCAAGATGGCCACCCAAGTAAGTTCCCACATCCTGGTGCTTTAGTTGGTATGGGGCAAATTACAAAGCTTGCCTTGCAAATTGGGAGCCGGTCTGCCTGGCTCAGGTTTCCTGCTGATTTTCTGCCTAAACCGTGACTGAACCATTGAGTTCACACCAGCATCATGGTTCATTCTACCTGGCTGAAGTTTGCAAAGGCACTTCAAACTCTGGTTTTAAAATCTGTTTCAGATGGGAACCCTGCCTAGTGTTAACAGACAGAGTTAGCACATATAAGGCTTAACCACAGTCAAGGCAAACAAGGAGCGGGTGTGTATGTGGAACGTGTGCTGGGATTGGAAAAGAGTTCACACTCCTCAGGCTGGCTCCCAGTTAGCAAACCATGGTTTCCTGGGGTTTACTGTGATTTTTTTTTGGGGGGGGGACGCGGGTGGCACTGTGGGTAAAACCTCAGTGCCTAGGGCTTGCCGATCGCATGGTCGGCGGTTCAAATCCCCGCGGCGGGGTGAGCTCCCGTCTTTCGGTCCCAGCTCCTGCCCACCTAGCAGTTCGAAAGCACCCCTAAGTGCAAGTAGATAAATAGGTACCGCTTTATAGCGGGAAGGTAAACGGCGTTTCCGTGTGCTGCGCTGGTGCTGGCTCGCCAGAGCAGCTTTGTCATGCTGGCCACGTGACCCAGAAGTGTCTCCGGACAGCGCTGGCCCCCGGCCTCTTAAGTGAGATGGGCGCACAACCCTAGAGTCGGACACGACTGGCCCGTACGGGCAGGGGTACCTTTAAGGATATGTGACTCAGACAGCCCCTTCCATCTATTTCTGGCTAATAATAATAATAATAATAATAATAATAATATTTATACCCCGCACACCTGACTGGGTTTCTCAAGCCACTCTGCAGCATACAGCACATTAAAAATTGTAAAACATTAGACATTAAGCTGCTTGTTTGTATGCCTGGAGCCTCTGTCACATGCACCCAATGGTTCTTTTTCCTTTGATGTGGCTAACATGGCACACTGGTGCAAGCCCTAGCTTTCCCCCAATAGTGTGCTAAAATGTAACAATATGTTTGTGTCCGTCAGTAATTTTCAAAGTGTGTGCCATGAGAGAACTACTCGTGTGTGTGAGAGAAAACAGTTAAATGGTTAATAGGTCCTGGTTGGGCCAGAGTACCTGTCCCACAGAGAAAGCTGTCTGCTGTATCTCTGCTTGATTTACTGCTCTTTGCCTCTTTCCAATTAGCCTCTACTGTGGGCAGATAATTCTGCCTTGTTTCTGCCTCTGAGGTGTGACCACCAGCTATTCCTGAAACAGAATAGCCCTTTCTGGACGAGGTTGACTACTGGTCCTTTATATGAGACACATTGACTCGTGGAGAAATGGGTTGGGCTTGCCTCGGGTAGTCAGTGTCTACTCTTGCACTTGAAAAGGTTTATTTTCAGACGATGTAAGAGTTGAGGGTTATTCCAGTTCTGAATTGGGGATTGGGGGAGTGGGTCTCTACTTCCAGGTCTCTGGAAAATCACTGGTGCAAGAGAAGCACACATGAGAAATTGTAATCCCAAGACTCGGTTTTAAAGTAGTGCTGAGGCCTAAGTACAAAATTGTGTCTGAAGACATTCCGTTTTAAAACAAAGCATGCTAATCTAAGCAAATTTTATTATTAGAGGACTTGGAATCTGATCCTGTCTGCTGTGGCCTTGCTTGCTAGGTTTTCACCCCAACACCTCTAATTTCATTGTTTTGGATCCCAGAAAATGGTAGTTTGTCATGGAAATTCTGAGAAGAGTTTTAACTATGGCAGCTGCCAGTGGGCAACTGCTCTAATATTAAAAGCAATTTTGGGTTTAGCCATGTGTTCAAAAACAAGTGACATTTGGGAAGTGGAGACTTTAGATTGAGGCTCCGTGCTTACATTGTTGGGCATTGTAGCGTGAAATTACTGAACAAGCAGTGATGGGGAGACTTTCCAATCCACTCTAGGTAGGGGGACCTAGGGAGAGGAGGAGGAGGAGATGCCCCAGCTGTTCGCTTTTTATCACAAGGGGCAGCAGTGCTTCTCTTTCCACACTGACAATCACCCCACAGTGCATGCTTACTTAGTTGGTGTTATCCAGAATGGTAATTTGGCTTTTCAGAATTTCTGCCTTTAGGGAAACCTTTCCATGTCAACTTCCCCATTGAGGAGTCTCTGTTCTGGAACACATTCCAAGTGTAATTGCTCATCAGACATTGCTGCTGCCCCAGGTCAATAGAGAGTGCCCTTCCAGCAAGCCCTGAACTCCCTTCCAGATTGATCGCACTGGGCAAGCTGTGTTTCAGAAGATCTTGTGATCCCATTGAGGAACTTCTTCTAAGCTTCCAATATGTTAGGAACAAAGGTGGAAGACTTTAGCTGAGGGAAAGTTGTATAGAAGGAAAAGGGAATGTAAACCTATTTCATTCCATGATACTTCAGTCACAAAGAACCCTGACTCCTTTGCTGACTCCTTTGATGGAACCTACTGGGCTTCAGCCTTGCCCCCAGACCTGGGAGCCAGAGTCTACTCCGAGGAGGAGCCAGGATGAAAAACAATACACAGATAAATGGTGGGGTGGGGGGAGAGGAAGGGACATTTTAAGGCTTTGGGGAATGGAGCAGCATCTCGGTGGTAGCCAAACATCTTCCCCTGCAACAGGGTAGCAGGGTTTTTGGACAACACAGCCTCTCTCCTCTAACTTTGCTTGGATTCCTTTATCTTCGGGTGAAATAAACTGATAAGTGATTGTGAATAACACACACAAAATAAAGCAAGTAACTAACATGCAATAAGAGTGGAAGCCAACAGATCTTCCCTTTTTTGAAATCCATGAAGCTCCACGTGAACATTGAGAATCAGAAGCTGTGGACCTTGCAGACATGGTTCTTCTGAGAGAAACTGAGTTGTGTTTTTATTTTTCAAGGATATATTATTTATTGGAATAGATTAGGATATAAATCTAATAGGCAAAAAAACCCATGCTTATTTATTTGTTATTAAGAAATTCGTTTCACTGAATTCACTGGGTTTACTCCCAGGTAAGTGTGCATAGGATTGAGTGTCTTCTGTTTCTTCCTAACAGTGCTGTGGTTTACATACTATCTTGAAGCCCAAATAAGCCTCTTTTTACATTACTGCAGCTTTTATCTTAGGGAAAAAAACCAACTATTTTCCCAGCAGATTGTCTGTGTCCACACTAGGGCATTCATGCATATGTGGGTCACTCTTTCCATGTTTGGCTTTGCCTGTACATGAGCAGTTTCAATTTCGTCCCTCCAAAGACTGTTGGGTATTTCTCATTCACTAGTTGGTGCTGCTTAAAAGCATGTATATTGTTGTCCCCTCAATTGGCACTTCCCCGCCCAATTTCAGAAACTTATGGGCTTGTGTGCAGCTATTTGTTAACATGTTTGCTCACACTGTATTATTTTTTGAAACACAAGTTTTTCAGTATTATTTGAACAAAATAGATGTTTGAAAAACGTTTACTGCAGGCAGTGATTTGGAATAGCTTTCATATGAAGTGGTACCCCCCCCCCCCTTCTTGGTTTTCCCTTTCCCCATGCCTTTATCCACAAGGGGAATTTTTATTTTTATTTTTAAATAATAAAAGCTGTTCTGTGCAAGAACAGTGCTATGCAAAAGAGCAGTTGTAAAAACAGCTGGTCGAGAAGGGCAGGCTGCATCCTTTCCTTCTGGTTGATGGAAACAAACTAGGGGGTGTGATGATAAAAAGCACCCAGCAAAACATTACCAAACATATAAAAACAAGAAAAACCCTACCCAAATAGTGTGCTACACTGCATCCACAATCAGGCAACATGTAAATTTATCATAGAATCTTAGAGTTGGAAGGGATCCCAAGGGTCATCTAGTCCAACCCCCTACAATGCAGGAATCTCAGCTAAAGCATTCATGACAGATAGCCATCCAAACTCTGCTTAAAAACCTCCACAGACTGAGAGTTCACAACCTCCCATGGGAGACAGCTCCACTGTCAAACAGCTCTTACTGTCCGAAAGTTTTTCCTGATGTTTAGTCGGAATCTCCTTTCTTGTAAATTGAAGCCATTGGTTTGAGTCCTCCCCTCCAGAGCAGGAGAAAACAAGCTTGTTCCTTCTTCCATGTGACAGCCCTTGAGATATTTGAAGATGGGCATCCTATCTCCTCTCATTTTCCTTTTTTCCATTCTAAGCATACCCAGCTCCTTCAAGCACTCCTCGTAAGGCTTAGTTTCCAGACCCTTGATCATCTTGGTTGCCCTCCTCTGCACATGTTCCAGCTTCTCACCATCCTTCTTAAATTGTGGGGCCCAGAATTGGACACAGTATTCCAGGTGTGGTCTAACCAAGGCAGAATAGAGTGGTATAGAATAGAGAATAGAGTGGTATTCTTATATTGGATCTCATTATTGATGGATTGGAAAAATCTAAATTTAGTGGGAGAAAGGTGTGGGCTGCTCCTTTGATCTAGTGGATACCACCAAAAAGAACAAGTAGCTTCAGTTCCATGTTAAACTCCAGGGTGGATGGATCAGAAACATGTACCATCATGTACAAAATTCTTCCACAACGATGCGGCAGCTAAAAAAGCCAGTGCAATTCTGGGCTGCATCAATAGGAGTATAGCATCTAGATCAAGGGAAGTAATAGTGCCACTGTATTCTGCTCTGGTCAGACCTCACCTGGAGTACTGTGTCCAGTTCTGGGCACCACAGTACAAGAAGGACACTGACAAACCGGAACGTGTCCAGAGGAGGGCAACCAAAATGGTCAAAGGCCTGGAAACGATGCCTTATGAGGAACGGCTAAGGGAGCTGGGCATGTTTAGCCTGGAGAAGAGGAGGTTAAGGGGTGATATGATAGCCATGTTCAAATATAGAAAAGGATGTCACATAGAGGAAGGAGAAAGGTTGTTTTCTGCTGCTCCAGAGAAGCGGACAGGGAGCAATGGATCCAAACTACAAGAAAGAAGATTCCACCTAAACATTAGGAAGAACTTCCTGACAGTAAGAGCTGTTCGACAGTGGAATTTGCTGCCAAGGAGTGTGGTGGAGTCTCCTTCTTTGGAGGTCTTTAAGCAGAGGCTTGACAACCATATGTCAGGAGTGCTCTGATGGTGTTTCCTGCTTGGCAGGGGGTTGGACTCGATGGCCCTTGTGGTCTCTTCCAGCTCTATGATTCTATGATTCTATGATGTGAGAGACTGATAAAGTTCTACAGAAAATGATTACTTCAAGTTATTGCTGCTAAAGGTGGTTCTACAAGCTTTTGGCTTTATTTCTGTTAAATAAATCATGACACAGTGTAATATGTCATGTGTTGTTGTTTATCTGAGGTTGTAGCTACCTAATTTTAAGATGTGCTTAGGAACGGATGATTGTTGTTATGTCTTCATATGCAAAACCACAGAATTCAAAGAGGGTGTGCTTTCTTTTTCCCATGACTATAGTTTGTGTCCCTGAGGTTGCACCAATTCTCAATCTTAAACGTGAGATAGGTTTGTTAAAAGAAAAACATCTATACTTGTGATTGTACCAGACAGTATGTTCTGTATGTAAAGTTATACATATATTTATGTTCTTAAAGTAGTTAAGGAAGTTTAGGATGCAAAAAGGTGATTATTTCATTTATTTCACTCTTTCCTGAATCTTTGGTGTGGTATTTTTTGGGTGGAACATGTTTTCCACTATGGCAGGTTTCCTTTTCTCCTCCAGATGTTGCTGACAACTCCTACCACCCCTGACCATTGCCCATGCTTTCAAGGAACGATGTAAGTTGTAGTTTAGCAGCATCTGGAAGCCCAAAGATTCCCAACTCCTGACTTATGGCTTCAGAACATTTAGAATATTTACATTTCACCTCCTACCTGCAGTCAACACTACATTTGCCAGTGTGCTCTTTAGTTACTCACACTTGAGTGATTATACACAATTCTAAAGCAAGCAGCACTAATAACTCACTGGACCGATGTTGCTGCTAACTATGGCAGGACACGATTTGCCTGCGCTTCACAAATGCACATGGGGGGGAGTTTAATGATCGGCTCATTAGAAGCGAGTTCCACTGTAATTGTTGGACAAGCATTGGTATTAACAGGAAATGTGCTCTTCAGTGGCAGGTTTAAAGGTGCAAAGTTGGCTGTTGGGAAGAAAAGCAGATTATACCTGAGAGAATCCACAAGTAGGCCTTCTAAACTCTCTGATTTAACTGAAAATTGGCCTGCTGAGTCTTAATGTGTGTATATATCTGCACTACAGTCATAATTGCTTTTACTGCCATGGCTTTACGTATGTGGACCACTCATAGTTTCCTTCTCTCAGGGGAGAAGAACCACCTACCTAACTCAGGTAGGGCAGAATTGTGAAGATTAATGAACTAAGGATTATAAGCAAAATTATTGATGGTGCATCTTACACCAGCATAAATAAGCTTTAGAAATGGCTTTCTAACATTTTTCGCAAACCTAGTGTGCCTTCAAGGCTAATATTTGGAGCTGCAATCTGGTTAAATAAATTTAAAGCTAATTATTGATTCAGTTTGCATATGAGTAGAGGCAATATTTCTGAAGAAGTAATTTCCCTTTGGTTTTAGATGATATGCACATGTATCGTAGCTGGCATCATCTTAGAAGAGGCATTTCTTCTGATTGAGAAATAGGAGAATGCCACTTTTAAGACAGTGCTTGCCACTTTCCTGTTTTATAAGCGCAAGCTTGCTTGCTTATTTGTTTGCTTGTTCAAAAAAATAGCTGTATCATTGTTCCCACGGGACAATCTCTGTGTCATTTTTTAAGCGCTTGGCAGCTGGGATGCTGAGTGCAGCCAAACTACTACTTGGAGCTTTGGTTTCAGTTAGAAAAGAGGGTGGTAGTGGGGAGATCCATTGGGTCTCCTTTCTGAAAAGTAAGCCCCCTCAGAAAAATCACCCAGATTTTTCCACATTGGCGGACTAAGCCTCCAGCAAGGGTATAGGTGTGGGGAAGAGAGAGTTGTGTGAGAGAGATGGCTATTCGGCCTCGCCCCACGTTAAACATTGCAGCCCTACTTACTAATATTATCACGATTTTCCTCCTTAGCCTTGGGAGTGGCAGGCGAATACAACATTCTTTTAGCCCAGTGCATTTTTAGGTGTCTGTATCTCTTAGGGGCCACAAACCTTTTTGAGCCCATGGACTTATTCAAAATGTTGAGAGTGCTGTGGGCATCAGTCCCTCTGGTTACTCCTCTTCTCCTACTTCCTAGTCACTCCCTCTGCCTTAGAATCATAGAATCATAGAGTTGGAAGAGACCACAAGGGCCATCAAGTCCAACCCCCTGCCAAGCAGGAAACACCATCAGAGCACTCCTGACATATGGTTGTCAAGCCTCTGTGTGTGTTTATTTATGTTTCCAACCTTCTTGTCACCAATTGATGCCATGCTTTGATGAGAAGTCATTGCAGTAGGCAGTGAAAGATGTTTTGGTCCCACAGGGTATAATTCAAAGAGAGAAACCAATAGCTTTTATTGGCCAACTTGTTCTCATAGAGTAGCATACGAGTTTTCAAACTGCACAAAGCTATTCAGTGTGCAGAATCAAAAGGCCACTCAGTTTTTATCAATTTACATATTCAATAGCTAGCATGCTTCTTTGCATTCACCCTGTAGATAACAGACATGAAAACATTTGTGTTGTTTGCAAATTACAAGAAGTGCTTCACAAAACATTCAGCAGCAGGTTCAGATTACATTGAGAGTGTTCAGTTCAAGAATGTGGATTGTGACCAATAGGCCGAAGTCTCTTGCTCAGACCTCGCCTTGTCTTACTTCTAGGATGAAACCAGCCCTTGAGCCATCTGCAAATGCTTCCTCAGCCAGTCACTTGTAAAGTGGCTTGTAACAGGGCTTTCTCCTTTTTCATCTCGAGGGGTTTTTCTTGGTTCTTCAGTGTTGGTTTCTGTTGAGTGTGATTGCCTGTCTCTCTGCCTTCCTGGCTGTCTCTTGATTCCTGACTCTTAGAATTGAATTCTCACTCCCCCATCCTTTCAGCATACAGCAGTGGGAACCCTGACAGAATCCCTGCTCACACAGCAAGGATGGCTTTGTAAGTAACAGGTAGCGTCTTGCTGCTTCCTCTGTGCTTAATTTTATTTTTGCATTACTTCAAATCCAAGTGTTACTTGACTGCTTGTGGATTGCTCATTACAGAGTCTGTCATGCAGCGATAATGCCACAACACTGATAGTGTTGAGACGCTGCTTCTCTTCTCTTCCACCCCCCCCCCCCAATCTCCCCAGTCCATTTTCTTCCATTTGAATAATCTTTTCTAGGTTGGTTTTTTTTTATTTTTAATTTTGAAATCATTTTGTCTCCCCTCTATTAGCTGTGTGCATGTGTCTTATGACTTGACAGCCTCTCTGTGTGCTTTTCCGTGTTTCTTGTGCCACAGTTGGTCAGGCTAGTTCCAGAACCTAGCTATGCACTGTTGAACTGTAACTAAGATGAGGTGTTCAGTCTATCTATCTCCCAGACAGTAGTCAAGATCCCAGTGTGTTTTGGGATGTATTTCAGGGCAATATTTGAGGTCAAATGTAACTGCATAAAGATGTACCTGACTTTTAGATTCTCTCAACTGGGAGCATAGTGGAAGTTGTAAGTTGAAGGCAGCTGTGCTTATTTAAACGTTGCTGTTTTTAATGTAGATGCATTTGACATTGGATATTCCCCTGAAGGGAAGGACTGTACAGATTAAAATGCACTTAACCTTGGAGTTTTGTACACCTTAAAAAGAAGTCCTTGCCTCAGATTTTAATGATACCACTCCCCTTTTGTGACTTCCCCAAATCTTGATAAAATGCCAACCTAGGCAACTGATAGCCCTCAGGGTCAGCAGGCAAGCAGCTGGTCACACTTGCTTATACCTTTTCAGAAGGATAAAAGGAGGAGTTTAAGGGACTCCTTTTTTTATCTGTCATTCTTGAACAGTGCCCTACGTTGACAACCCCCCACAACTCTTTGGGGGCTAAAAGGACCATGATGGGGTGGTTTGTGTTTCCTCTCCTATTTTTAGGGTTACTTCTACTGGGTCATAAATAGACAAATCTGGGAGTGGTCCATTTCACAGCAGTGAGCGGCTGCCTGAGGGTCGAGGCAATGGCGGCAGTCTCAGGGACAGACAACTCCAAGAGTGGGGTCAGGGTTAGGCTTCTCTCCTGTGCACCACCAATTTCTGCCTTGATGCTTTCTTTCTTTCATGGCTGGCGTTTTTCTCTGCCAGCTGAAGACAGGCTGCCCACCCCCCCAACTAGGTCTCCCAACTCTGGGGCCTCTGTTCACTGGCAGATGGTCAGTAGGCCCTCCTTGTGGCCAGAGTCACCCAGGGAAGCATGATCGCCAGTTGTTCTCCTGGCTCCTCTCCGAACCCTTTCTCAGCAGCAGCGGTGGAGGTGGCAGCGATGCAGGGGCCACTCAGTCAGTCCAGTCAGTGGTGCTGTTTCTCAGCAGCTCAGCATCCCATGGTGGCCGCCATCTTACTGCTCTGGAAGTCCAATTCTAATCCATGTTAATGATACTGTTTGACACCAGGGGGCATGAATTACGTGTATGAATCCCCTGCTAAGAAACTCTCAAATATTTGTGCAGCCCTGTCCTTTGTGCCACCATATGTCTATGTTGTTGCTGCTGTCATAGTCCCAAGAGCCTCAGGTTTGCAGTCTGGTTCCTTTCTGGCGCACTATGGAGAAGTCATTAAAATAGTTAAAATGCAGTGGGAGATACAATAAGCTTAAAAGCAAGAGGTACACTGACTTAGGTTCACAGGTCACAGGGAGGAAATGCTGATGTCTTTAAATATACAGTGGCTGTAGCTTTAAATGAGACAAGGCTATGGTGGAATTTGTTAATAGTGTTAAATTAAAGCACACCTTTCAAGAGCTGTGCCATAACTCCAACCAGGAAGTATTGTGTTTCCCACCTCCTGCAGCAGCACTTAATGTAAACCTGTTTCCAAGCTGCCTGCTCTGTCTAGTGCATGGGGGTATAGTTACTGTGGCTCAGCCTCCAAACATAGTTTCCTTTGAACAAGCTGCTTTAGTACACCCTGCCTTGTACAGCAGGCATCCTTCCCAGTGACACAGGACTTGTTCTGGTCCGTTTATTCATTGCTTATTGTTCTGATGTGGATTGCAGTGACACCCTGGGCATCTTTAAAGGCAAAGAAGTATTCAGTGCGTGTAATGTTGACTTGAAACCAGTTACGTTGGCAACTCATCAGTTCTTTCTGTTCTTTTGTTGTGCAAACTGCATTATATGGGAGGGTGATAGTCTTGGATCAGAGAGGCTGTGGTTAAAATCCCCCATTCTACTGAATCAGACTGCCCAGCTCAGTATTATCTACTGGCAGTGGCTCTCCAGGATTTTGGTGAATCTAGGACCATCTTCTGCATGCTAAGTGTGTGCTTTGTGGTTGAGCTACAGCCCTTCTTCAGGTGTGCTGTATGTCCATGGTAGGGTATGATGGGATCCTGCTGCCTCATTTTCATAGTCAGCATTTATAAGGTTGCCCAACCCAGAGCCGCCCCCCCCCCCAGTCTCTTTTTAAAGGTGTTTGCTGAAGCAGCAATTTTCTTATGGAAACACTTATGCATTATATCCCCACCCCCTTCCTTGCTGTGCATGTCAGGCTTTCTATTTCTTTGACAAACCTTGACTGGAAATTGGTGGATGAGAGCAATTTCTTAGGCTCCCTATTACATTAATAGTAGCAGGCTGTGGGAGATGATAACATCTGTGCTACCTCAGTCTTATATTTTCACGGCTTCATTTTTATCTCCCATTTGCTCCTAAGAAGCCTTAAAATTATCTATTTCAATACAAAATGGGGTCAATTTCCTCCTCTTGTTGCCTGTCTCCCATTTCGATCAGCTGCGCACAAGTAGCATTCATCTCTTCCCAACCCCCACCTCACATCTTTGACAAGCTTTCCATCACTGATCTCTGTTTGAGCTTTTTCCATTCTCCAACACAGGGGCTTGTCTTGCTTCT
Source organism: Podarcis pityusensis (assembly GCF_964106645.2). Lineage (NCBI taxonomy): Eukaryota > Metazoa > Chordata > Lepidosauria > Squamata > Lacertidae > Podarcis > Podarcis pityusensis. The sequence goes on along the minus strand of NC_138043.1, from coordinate 8,925,653 downwards.
AACAAATTCCAGTCTGTTCCCAGGCTAGTCTGTGGGTTGCTCAAATGATAGATTCATTTAGGGCAGGGGTAGCGGATGTGGTGCCCTCAATATGTTGTTGGATTCCAACTTCAATCATCCCTAGCCTTTGGCCATGCTAGCTGAGGATAATGGGAGTTGCAGTCCAACAACTTCTAGAGAGTATCACTTTGGCTACCCCTCCTTTAGAGCCATGTGATTGCAATCAGGTATTTTGGCCTCAAACTCACTTTAATACATTGAACCCCCTTTAGCAATCTCATCGGAGCAGGTTCACACTTGGACCCCAGTGTTGCCAAGTAGGGACCAGGAACTGGAGGCCCAGGGCTAAAATCTACTCCATCAAAAGATGCAGTCCCATATTGGCAGGCAGGAGTTCTCCCCAAAATATCAGCCGACGGCAACCAAAATTACTGGTGGGCCATGATTGGAGGGCTAGCTAGGGGTTGAGGTACTAGCTGTCACACTTTGCAACATGGAGGCTAGTTGGTGATGAAGTTGTGAAGTATGAGTATGTACCTTGGGTTCAAGGAATCTTCTTTTTTGAGCCTGTGTCAAGACAGGAGACTGGTTGCCACACAGTGAGGAGGTGAAACAGGACATTCCCTAGGCTGAAAGATGGCAGAGCAGCTTGGTCTATTTCTAGAGATGAGCTGCCTAGACTGAGTAGTTAGATCAGAGTCAGGTGCTTTAAAGAACCAGGTCAAATCCAATTGAGGTTTGATTATCTCACCACCCCCCTCGCCCCTCAGGGCAGTAGATCATGGAGTTTGACAGTCTGCTTATTAATTTTAGTTATGGCAGGTTAGAAAAATCCCCCCTCTTGCTACCATAAGTAGAGGCATCCCACAAAGGCCCTCTGGCCCCTTCATAGAAGCTCTCGCCACCAACACCCCATAATATTTGCCTTAGCCACTCACGCTGACAAGGTCAAAGGAATCTTCAAACCCATTTTTCACAACTGCAGCTAATAGGTTGTAGTACCTTCATCTGACCAGCTGTGTTTGTGGTGCTCAAGGACAGCAGATAGTCGGTCTCTTTGGGCAGGCTGGTACAATGCTGCAGAGTAAGGAGCTTGGGCTTGACTGCCAATTCTTCACTTAGAGACGGTCCAATGTCTTAAAAAAGCATATGTGCAGTGCAATGTGCAAGTAAGGCATTTGAATACTCCCGTTGGCATTATCTGTTTGCAATTGACACTTCTGTGGGGTTATTTATGCGGTTGCCCCCACCCACAGACATATAGGACTCTTTAATATTATTCTGTATTCTACCCCAGTTCCTTGCCTAAAATGCAAGGTTGTGCAAAATACCTATAACTGCAGTCAGAATAAATGAAGCAATTTAGCACTTATTCCAAAGTGTGGAATTAGGTGGCTGAGCCTGTGGAAGAGAGCACAGAGCCCTAGATATTGTAAATTCAGCGTTCAAGGCAGTTTTAACAAGGGGAAAGGACTATGCTAATACTCAGCAGTCCCCCCGCCTTTTCTTTCTTTTTAAACATTAATTGTTTCACATAATACATTTCACAGATTGGTTCTGCTGCTTCCAAAGATGGCTTGCTTCTCCCTGTTTGGTTAATCAGTTTGCTTGCTTTGAGTGATTACCCAGGCAGGTTCCTGAGAGTGGGGGAGACGAGGCTGCTCTTTTGGAATGTAAAGTACCTGCTCCTGACCCAGTTGAATCTGTAGGTATCCAGGTTGCCATGATCTCGCTCTTCTCTGCCTCACTAACAATCTGATTTATAGGGCTGAAAGTGGCGTGTGTTCTGTGGCTGTGGTAAAGAGTTAACTGAAGAACGACTTGCCTGCGGCTTATTCTCTCCATGACTTATTCTCTGTCCACCAGTGGGAAATTGCTCATCTTTTGGGAGGTGCCAGCTCAAAGTCTGTCTAGCTTCGAGAAAGGTGGGGGTGACAGCTATAGGACTACCCCATGATTTTTCTTTCCTTATCATAAAGCCAATTCTGCAGCAGTTAGCCTCTTCTTTGGGTTAGGTGCAAGAGATGACCCTGAAAGCCATGTGCATGGAATGCCTGCTAATTATGGTCAGTCCATAACTACAGCTAAATGAAGACTATTCCTTGCAGTGATGGGACCAGTCCTTGCAGTCTCTGTCCCACGCCTTAAATCTCTCATTCATAGTTTTAGGCTACATTCACACAAACAAAAAGTACCATCATCTTTATGCAGACAATTGTGGTCAGTACAGATAACATACTTCCCTGCCCTCTCCTTGAGGATCCCTTTCCACTAACAGATCCCAATATCCCTGATGGAAAACATGCACCCCTCCATATTACATTTCTCACCCACTCACTCCTTTCTTCCCAAAGGGCTCTAGCCTCTCCTTTAGTTTGAATAGTAATGAAGACTTTGGGCAGAGCCCTCTTCTTACATAACTCCAGCTGCTTTCCCCCTTTTGCCTCTGTCCTGGCTGGTCTGTGGAGGTGAGGAGCTGGTGTGCAGGAGAGAACTCTGGGCAGACCCTCTAGGAGGCTGAACTAGAGAACCTTTTGCCCATTCTGGCTGGGGCCAGTGTCAATAGTGGTCTGGCTAAATAGAGAATATGGCTGCAATTGTTCATGCTGGTGGGTAAAAAGCCTGTCTCCTTCCCCCCCCGCCCCCCGCTCTGAGACCCCAGTTGTCTTTTCTGTCCTTCCAGTCATCTCTGCTCTTGTGACTTTTCCTCGCTGGTGACTAGGAACTCTGCAGGAGTCCTCGGAAATGATTACCAGTGCAATTTTAACACATCTTTATTGTTTTGCAGCAAACTCGCTTTGGGGAGAAACAAGTTGTCTGTCTCTCTTTTTCTTCTTGTGGCCTGGGGAATCATTCCTGGACTTGCTCAGTAGAAATGTTTTGCAGGTTTCTGAGGGTAGATGTGCTTAGAGGTGTGTGTGTGTGTGTGTGTGTGTGTGTGGCTTCAGAGAGTCAGGAGGGTAAATTGAAGAACCCTCTCTGTGCGCTTCCTTGCAAGTGATAAATGTGTGCATTAAACTGATGTCACTACAGCCGAGAAGCATGTTCTCCATTTGCAATCCTGCTCCTGCCTCTGTTTAAATCATTTGGCTGTTTAGCCTGACCTCTTGTTTCCAAGCTCCTTTCCCCCTTCCCTCAAGGCTCTCAGTCCACAAAACAATTCTTGCTGCTTCTCTTCCCTCTCCCCCTTTGTTAGCAATCTAGCTGGCGGTTATCGTCAGCTGTCTTGTCCGCTGAAATTGGTGTGATCGGGCCAGTGATACTTGTAAGATGAGAGGGGGGAGAGGAAGTAACAATAATTGCTCTGAGCAAGCACTTCCATTGTGCACACAGAGCTGAGCTGTAATCAGGGCCTGCCGTGTACATTTCTAGGCTGGATAATGCACTTGTGTGCCTGTAGATACTGTTTGTGTGCTGTTCCATGTGTGCCCCCCAAGACCCTACAGGGTTCTGGTTGACAGCAGTAATTTTGCACCAGACTAGTACTAGCTCAAAAAGGTTTATGAACAGGTCACAGTCTGTAAAGTAATGGTCTTCATATAAGTTGTTGCTGTGGCTGCTCCTCCTGTTGAAGCTGCGGTCTTGTTACCGTACATATGGTGATATGAGGAGCCCTGCTGATGTGCTTGCTGCTGCTTGGCTTTCGATGGAAATTTAGGCTGTACAATCGGATGATGGTTAGAGAGTAGGTAGTCCAAGTTCCACAGTGAATACAGCCAAACACCAAACTTTCATCATCGCTGACTATTTGCCAGAAGGCCACAGTTTGGAATGAATCTAGTCTATATATTAATCAGAAATGAGTGAGCGGTATTCCCCCCCCCCTTTGATTGTATCACTTGGGGGCAGGGAAGGGGGAGCTGTTCATTCGACTCTTCCACTGTTGGGGAGCGGACAGGTTTTTTGCAGATGGAAAAACTAGCATGTCAGAAAGCTTCACTGAAATCAGCCTGGCTAGCTTAGTTGGTTAGAGCATGGTGCTGATAATGCGAAGGTTGCAGGTTTGGTCCCCTTCCAACTGCATATTACTGCATTGCAGGGGGTTGGCGAGATGATCCTCAGGGTCCCTTCCAACTCTATGATTCTACATCTCCTCCCTGATAGACTAGTCGTATAACTAATGCTAAACAGCTGTATAAATCTAACCCATAAAGCTGAGGCATTGGCCCATGGCTGCTCTGGTCACCAGTGACAGTTGCATGAAAGCAGAAAGGATTCAGAAATCCTGATTATGTGTTGTCAGCCTCTGTATAATTACAAAATTTTAAATTGAAGACTATTAATCGTATCTGCTGCCAGCACTTTGCTCTTTGTCTTTGCCATCATTTTGTCTTGAGTACCACTGGATGGAGGAGAGTGGGGGAATTGCAGTGCAGTATTTCAGATAATGGAAGATTGGGGGTAGGGGGAGGTGATACAGTGGAGTGAAATGGCCTTGCATTTCCCAAGTAGGATATGTGGGAATTGGGCTTGAGTGGATATTGAAAGACAATGAATTTCAATTGAGAAAAGACCAAGTAGTGAAGCTGGTGATCTTCGCAGCTGCCCCCAGGTAGTCCTGCCCAACCTCTGCCCCTATAATGCCAACAGCGCCATTGGAATTTTCAGAGTTTGTGCTTCAGATGATGATGCCGGGGTGGTTGAGACACATTGGATTGTATCCAATATTACCCCTGCTCAGCATTTCAATGGGTCTCCATCGAGTAGAATTTGTACCTTTCCCATGAGTCATAATCATTGAAAAGTAGCTGTGTCTTCCAGCAGGCTGGTGAATTCCGTGCACCGGTAGCAGGAAATGAAGCTTCTGCCTGCAAATCAGTGGCTGAAGATGCACCCAGCAGGCATCGTTCACTATAGATTTATAAAGTACTGTGCAAACCAGACAGTTGTTTAATTTAATGCATGCACTGAAGCAGGGCTGTCAGGGAACAGAGGGGGTTGGATATTTTAGGGTTCCCAAACTCATGACTCCTTAGAAGGATTTTGTCAGAAAATTTTGCCTTTAGTCCCAGGTGGCCTTGGCTTGGAAATGAAAGCTAGAATTCTTTGAAAGCAGATTTGCAGTATGCTGTGGCCCTGCTCCGTGGTCATCCACAGAGGACCCAAGGCTTAATTCAAGCAGTTGCTTGGAAGTTGTTTCTAGAGGATGAACAGCAACCCTGAATGCTCTGTTTGTAGACTTCCCAGAAGTGTCTGCTTGGTCCCCTGAAAATGAGATGCTGGACTAGGTAAAGTATTAGTGGAATCCAGTACATGTGATTTATTTATTTTTTTAAGCAGCCCTGAAACAGTATTCTCCCACTTTGCCTCCAGAGTGCTCAAGGCAGCTAAGAACAAGGATAAAACCATAAAGTAACAATTTAAAGCAATCCTTATGATTTAACAACAGAACAGCAGCAGAAAATGCCAGAATACAGCAGCCGTTAAAAAACCAAAACAAATCCAGAAACAGATAACAACACAGTTCATACAAGGCAGTATGGTTCATAGTCCAAGTGCCTTTCTAAAAAGAAAACATTTTACCAATATGCAGATGGTCTTTGCTGAGGAGACTGGGCTACAACTCCCTGTCTTGACCTGCAAGGAGATGCAGCTGTCTATACAGTGAGCTGCTTGGGCTTCTGGATCTAGAATTAGCAGAATTTTTGGCTGTGTCTATGCAGGATAACTTTGAACTGCATTCCATTTAATTCAGTAGGGCTTACTGAATAAACGGTTATGAATTTGAAAATAATATAAAGGCAGAGGCACAAAACGCTCTTTAAGAACACTGGCTGTCCTTGGCAAAGTAACCAGTCACCAACCAAACAATAAACTCTGGTTTCTTTTCATAAATTAATAACAACTGCCTAATCTACATGAGAGTAAAAGGCCCATGTCTATCTGACTTGCTGTAGGAAGGCCTACTGCTTTCTATTGCAAGATACTCAGACAAAAAGGATACACTGGGATTAGGAGAACAACAGGATGGAAAAGGCCTAAGAACCATGTGGTTTTTGCCAGGCTTTTCCTGGGAGGAGTATGTTTCCTTTTAGCAAACAAAAATGTTTACCCAAGAAAAATGGCTGCTTCAGTCTGAAAACAGACAAATGTTAAATACCATAATCCTACAGTTTAATATTTCCGTAATCCAATTCCTTAATCCAATTTGTTTACTTATTTAAGACTCATCTTGATTAACAAAAAAATCAATAAACCCCTTGTATTCAAGGGTACTTTGCCAGCATCTTGTCTTATGCTCCTCATCATGGCTTCCTCAAACCAAACTATGGTTCATTCCTTAAGTGAGCATTCCACAGTAAACCAGAACCTAGAAAACAACTCCAAGAAGGAGCCAGCCAGTATTCTTGGGTTCCTTACATTCACAGCAGGGCTTGAACCAAATGATCTCCAGAAAAAGAATTTCCACTTGCCTTTTACAACATTAGGCAACATTTGCTTCTGTCGTGCTCTGTCATTTACTCTGATTTAGTAGAATTCTGCTGTGAATGCCAACTCCCTAGGGGGACTGACCTTCCCCTTGTAGCTGTTCTCACATGCCCACCATAAGCAGATGAGCAAGGTTAGATACAGGGCTGGAGAGAACAACACTAAGCTTTGCGAGATAGGCATTTTCAGCCCATGCCTTCTCTTCTCTTGCTCACCCATGTTTTCTCCTAAATACCAGTGCTCAGCACTGCAGGAGCAAATGAAGAAGACCATTGGGGGTGTGGGCCCTACAGCTATGGATTGAGGGAGCTCACAGAAAACCCTGTCTAATCGCTTTGTTTATGAAGCACTCTGTTGTTTCCAGCAGATTTTCTAATGAGCCAGTATGTTGTCAAGACTTGCCGCAGTGGTGGTAATTACACCAGAAATGGGGTGGTTAGGGCTCATCTTCTTCAGCGCAAGCCATTGGCTACCTGCTGGCAACGTACACATCTTTTCAATTTTCCATATTTTTTATATGAAAAAGATAATTTAACCCTTGATGAACCTATGGTCGATACTTGCCATCTTCTAACATTACCCTTTTAAATATGTGCTTTGACAACGCGTGTACATGTGTGCAGAGGAGAGAGATTGACTGCCTACAGAAAAGGAATGCTGATCAGTCAAGGAAGTCTAGGTCCCTAAATGCTGTTGCTGTTGTTGTTAATAATAATAATAATAATAATAATAATAATAATAATATTTGTATACTGGCAGTTCACAAGATAAGAACACAAAATGCATAATAAATACATCATAAAACAATAACCCCCCTTCTCCTCCCACAGTCACATTTAAAAGGGTATAGAATGTTAATCAGCCAAAGGCCAGGTTGAAGAGGAACGTCTTTGCCTGGTCCCTAAAGGTGTATAATGAAGTTCTGTGGCTTTCCTTTGTTGCTGGTTGCACAATTTATTCTTATTATATATGTGGGAAACTGTTTGCATGCTTCTCCCTACTCCTGCTCATCTGGTGGTCCAGAATAGCAAGGTTCCCCCCTCTCACCCCATTCCATCCATAAAAAAGAAGACTCATTGAAGAAAGTCTTCCTCCTCCCCTTCTTCTTCTTGAATTTATGTGCCACTCTATACTCACAGGTCTCAGGGCAGTTCATAGCACATAATCAGAATATAAAACCACAAAGTGTGCAATCAAAATAACAACAACAGCAACCCAATAACCCCCCAACACATTTTAAAAGGGCATAGGATGTCAGTCAAATCAACCAAAGGCCTAGTTGAAGATAAATGTTTTTGCCTGGCACCGAAGGGTATATAATGAAGGCACCGGGAGAATCAATCTGGGGAGAGCATTCCACAGATGAGGACCCACTACAGAAAAGGCCCCATTCTCATTTTGCCACCCTCCAGGCCTCTTGTGTACCCCCCAAGCCACAAACCTGCTACTTCAGAGGAAGTGTAATCCCATCAAGAGCAGGCCACCTCCCACCCATCTGGTCTAGGGAACCACCCACTAACAGTGCCTCAGTCTTATTTGGATTGAGCTTCAGTCTGTTGGCTCTCATCCAGTCCATTATCGAGGCAAGACACTGGTCCATCACTTCCACTGCCTCACCTGCAGGTGCAAAGGAGAAATAGAGCTGAGTGTCATCAGCATATAGCTGACAACATACTCCAAACCTCAGGATAACCCCAATCTGGAGGGTTGGCCTAGGAGGCACCTTCTGCTTCCTCTCTGAAGCCAGGCTGCATACATGCCGTCAATGTGAGCAGCCAGTTGTGTAAAACATCCATCCATGGGGGATATGTTTGCCACACAAGCCCAGTTCAGGTGCTGTAAAAAGTTGTGCAAAGCCCCCTCCCTCCTTGCTGTTTTGAACGGCAAGGTCTGGGGGTATTTTCTAAGCATGTTCCCGCATCTGGGAGCCCAAAGTGCACAGCACAAGGTCACAGGTGGAAGGAGTGGGGCTGACATGTGCATCCCTGCACCCCACAATGCAGTTTGATTTTATAATTCCAGAATAGGATGACACTTGCCCTTAATCTAGCACAAAGAGTGATAATAGCTGTCCTCACTGCATGCGGGGCATGAAAGGTGACCAGCTTCCCATGTGATTGCAGCGTTACTCACCACAGTTTTTAAAAAACAATTTGAAAAATACTTTATCCTTCCACATAGCCCACAGTAAGGGGAGTCATAGTAGCAGCTCTTTAAACTTATCTTTAATCTGATCTGTTTCTACACGGCAATAAATGAGGTTTTATGTTAACATTCCACGCACTGCTGAGCAGATAGCATTCAGCTTTTGGCTTAATGGTTTATTGTTGAAAAGAGGATCCACCTTCTGTACAAGAGATAGAGAACTGGGCTTTGCTTTACATTTTTATGCTATGTTATTACTTATTTTTTAATAAAAACGAGCCATTTTCCTTAATTTCACTCATTACATGGACGATTATTAGCAGGCATAAAAGATAATTTAACATATCCAGGGGACACGATAAAACCTTGATGAGAATTTGTGCCTTTCTTCTACCCATTCTTTAGAGGCAGATGTGGGGGAAGGAGCTCCCTTGGTTGCTGGTGGACTGAATTTTTTGGCTCTTTGCAGATTTTGGAAAGCTTGAAGGGTAGAGGGATGGCTTTGGGCAGGCATAGGCAAACTCAGCCCTCCAGATGTTTTCAGACTACAATTCCCATCATCCCTGACCACTGGTCCTCTTAGCTAGGGATGATGGGAGTTGTAGTCCCAAAACATCTGGTGGGCCAAGTTTGCCTATGCCTGGCTTTGGGGCGCTATAGAGAAAAGTTTATCTACACCTCTTCGGGGGGCGGGGGTTGACTGGCTGTCAGTCATGTTTATCCTCAGCCACATTGTGCCTGTCCTCAGACCCTTTTCTTCTGCATCTTACATATTTTTTCTCCTGCTCACAATACATTGGGGCATCAGCAGCTGCGAGTCATGGTTTTGTTTTAAACTAGTGCATGCGCACACACATGTTTTTGAAGAAGCTTGGCAGCGGGCATTGGGGCCCCAGCTGCAGGTACCTCAAGGAAGGAGACAAACCATTCATTGGGTTGGCCAGCTTCATAGTTTTAGTTAACATCAGTGTAGGGTGCAACGGGGTGCCATAGATTTTTAAAAGAGGAAATAATATTTGCTTCATCAGCAAATACTAGCTGAGGATGGGGCATTTTGGCAAGTAGTAGTATGAAACTGCAAAAAATGTTATGTTTGTGTAATACGAGCCTTACTTTAGTGTTTTGAGGTTGGTCTGCTGGTGCAGTGATCAGAATCTGACTAGCAGCTTATTTCATTGCAACTGGAGAGCATCCGCAAATACTCTTACCACATCAAGCTTGCCTAAAGTCTCCTCTCAATTTTACACATGGGGAAGAGGTGTGAGAAGAGATCAAGGCTTGGCCCAAAGGCCACTCAGAGACTCCATAGTGGAGCTGGGATTTCTGTTCTGCTTTTGAAGACCAAGGGCGGCACTTTGTGCACTTACTACACTGGCCTTCTTTCCAAGCCTGACAGTGGTTTTTAAAGGGGTTAAGATTCTGATCTGTGTCCTGACAGAAGGCCTCTTGCTGCCTCAGGAGCCTTCTGGGTAGAGAGAACTTAGCCACCATCACCCATGACCTGGTAGCTTTGCGTTAGGTTATTATTATGCGCTCTATGTGGGGCTGTCTTTGAAGATACAGTGGTACCTCGGGTTACATACGCTTCAGGGTACAGACTCCGTTAACCCAGAAATAGTGCTTCAGGTTAAGAACTTTGCTTCAGGATGAGAACAGAAATTGTGCTCCGGCGGCGCGGCGGCAGCAGCAGTCCCCATTAGCTAAAGTGGTACTTCAGGTTAAGAACAGTTTCAGGTTAAGTACGGACCTCCGGAACGAATTAAGTACTTAACCCGAGGTACCACTGTAGTTCAGAAACTGAAGCTGGTTGAGATCACTGCAACTAGGTTGCTAAATGGCACTGAGCGAGGATCTTGCTGAAGTTGAAACAACCCTATTGGCTCACAGTGAGTTTCTGAGCTCAATTCAAAGCGTTAGTCTTAATCTTTAAAGCCCTTCACCAAGAATGGAAAATGTGTGGCCACCCAGATGTTGTTGGACTCCAGGCTAATGGTCAGAGGTGATGGGAATTTGAATCTAACCATTTTTGGAGTGTCGCTAGTAGCAAGCAGAGAGCGAGAGAGACTTTTCTGTGATGGCTCCTGGCATTTGGAATGCCGCCCCCACAATGTCTGTCTTAAGGCCTCATTGCTATCCTATACATGCCAGGCAACACCATTTCCCTCAGGCTTCTAAGAACTACTAATGTAAGCATTTTCAACGCAGAGCAGTTTGTTTTTCTTTGTATTTGAATGGACTGTTGTCGCTTTAGTTTGTTGCTTTTAATTTGCTCTATTAATTCACATGCTTTATATTAATATGTTTGTATCAGTGATAATAATTATGGTAATTGTAACTCTTTTTTCTTACTACTTTGTTAGGCACCCGGGGACTAACTTTTTGTTGTTGTTGACAGTGTGGGATATGAATTATATAAATAAGTAGGAAATGACCCAGTAAAATTTAATAATACCCCTATTAGTGTGTTTAACCTCCCCCAGTAGGTATTGTAACATCCTCCTGAAGATCACACCTCTTGACCTGTATCGCTGTGCTAAAGCAGAACAAAGATCCTTGCAACACTTTCTGTGAGAGTGGTTGGTCAGATGTTCCAGGGAAGCTCACAGGCAGGGTGGTGACAGGTGGATGTCTCTTATGGTTTGTCCCCAGCATCTGATAATGGTGGATATCTTGTCTTTTTAAACATGGACATTCTGTTCTTAGCTACCATGGTTGATAGCTGTTTAATCTCTCTGTGAATTATTGCTTGTGTTCCTTACCCTGCCTTTCAGGCAACTTGCAAAAAACAAAACAAAACAAAACAAAAGCATGCCCTTAAAGCTACGTAGGCTAGTGGCCATCATAACATCCTGGGCCAGTGAATCCAAGAAGTTGATGAAGTCTGCCCAAAGCCTGCTGCCAGTGAACTGTCATTCATTTTATTTTCCAGAAGTCAATTAGTTGCTGCTGTTGGGTCTTTGATGCCCTGTAACTGGAAGCAAACAGTCAACCTTGGAATGCTTGCTATTTTCTTCCCCCCTCACTTTCCTCTTAACTCACGAGCTGGTCCTGGGAGAGCTGGCTTATGAATATTCTGCTCTTTGATCTGACACTCTCCTGGGATGCTTGGTGACAGCCACGCTGTTCCTTGGCTCTTCGGCATGGCAGCCTGGGCACCAAATGAGAGAGGAAAATGGTGAGAGATGCAAAGATGCTTGATTAGATCCCAGAGTCCCCGAACACTGTAGCTGTACTTTTGTGTGTTTTCATCTGTCATTTTTTGATGTGACAAGCATACAGCCGCCTTAGTTACGGAGGCTGCTTCTGATGACCTTGTCATTCTGAAGCATTTCTGGGGGTGAAGAATCAGGACAAATTTCACCCCCAATTTTTTTGGGGGGGGGGAGTGGGGCAGGAGGGAGGTAGGAGGAGGGGAAAAAGAAGTGGAGTATTATGCAGTTATACCATGAGTTTGGGGTGTAAACCCCAGGATCTGGTTTGGGGGGCTTTTCTGGTATGGCCCAAAGAAATCCCTCACAAGGCAGACTTTGATGCTGTTGATTTAGCACTGCACATCTGGAAATGTTTGCTACTTATTTCCCAAGGAACTCGATGAAGGAGCGATTCCCAAGAGAGTCGCTCACACACTCCTATGTTGTTCAACTGCAACACAACAGCCCTGCAGTGCTGCCAGCAGATCTTACTCTCCAGTAGTTTCTGCCTTCCCCCATTTACTCCTCTAACCCAGATGGGAGGGAATCTGGGATGCACTAGTGAATTACTTTTAAAAGGTTCTGAGCCTGTGCGCCAGCACTCCTTAAGTTCAACCTGCACCTTTGTGGCTTACTTGAGTGCAGCCTGCACTGTATCTGAGGCTCTTCCAGACCTTGTAAGAGCATGCTGGTCACTTACAACTCCAGTCCTAAGCTCCCAGTAGCCTGAATGCCAAGCATCTGGGCATGTGGGGATCCTAAAACTCTGAGGCTTGCAAACCTCCACACTTCAATAGGCAAATTAAGAAACCTTATTAGGACTAAAGATAGGGGGAAAGCAGGCAGAAAGTCCAAACAGAATACAAAATAAACCTCGACAACTGGTTCTAAAACGGAACTAATCCTAATCTAGTCACTAATTGTTTAACTTCACTTGCAAAGAATCAGCAAAGCCTGGCAGCTTCATAGGAAATCCTGGTGCTGGAAAGGGAACTGGATACCTTTATGTTGGGAGGAGAACAAGCTGCAAGAAACAGCTTGTTTTTTTTAAGTCTCACTCCATTCCTTTTGGGGTGGGGTAGGGGAAGTATTAGGGATGCGGGTGGCGCTGTGGGTTAAACCACAGAGCCTAGGACTTGCTGATCAGAAGGTCGGCGGTTCAAATCCCCGCGACGGGGTGAGCTCCCGTTGCTCAGTCCCTGCTCCTGCCAGCCTAGCAATTTGAAAGCATGTCAAAGTGCAAGTAGATAAATAGGTACCACTCCGGCGGGAAGGTAAACAACATTTCAGTGCTCTGCTCTGGTTCGCCAGAAGCAGCTTAGTCCTGCTGGCCACATGACCCGGAAGCTGTTCGCCGGCTCCCTCGGCCAATAAAGAGAGATGAGCACTACAACCCCAGAGTCGGCCACGACTGGACCTAATGGTCAGGGGTCCCTTTACCTTTACCTTTAAGAGAAGTATTGGCTCTTTCTGGTCCCTTTCCCCAGGTAGACCCCTTAAGTACCTGTTTCGCATATGAAGAGAACTGGCGGGAGATACCTGATAGCCTCACTCAGAGAAATGGTGGGCAGATCAGGGCCCTTCTTCACACTTGCCATGTTCAGAATGGGAGATCTACCATGCAGGCCACATAGACCTCTGGACAGACAGGAGTCAGAGGCAGTTGCTTGCTGCTTGCAGAATATTAGATCCTGCTCTGGACCCAGGCCTGTTGGAGTGTCATAGTTGGAGAAGGAGTTGCTTACAGAAGGGGTGTTCTAGATGGGATTCATGTGGCAGTGGACTTAACCTAGGTGCAGAACCAGAAAAGCAGCTTGGCAGCTCCTACTTTTAGCTCTGGAGTGGAAGTCAAGAGGATCTGCTTCTTATATTGCATGGTGGCTTGATTGATGAAGAGGAGTGGTTGCTCTAGGCATAGGAAGGCAGCATGGTTAGAACCACAAGGTCAGAGGTAGTGTTGGGCCGCTCAGGTGGGCTACAAGACATAATTTAAACAGGCATTTTATAGTTGAGCACTGCAACAAGTGACTGATGCAGAGAGTTACTGGGAGTGGGTGGTCGGCTGCATTCACAATCTGATTGCCTATCCAGCTTTGAACCTTCCTGTTGCCTCCTTCCTAAGCTTCCAATGTCTTTTCCTACCTAACCCCAACCATTGCCCCTCTCTGTGCTCTCTTGGCACATCACCTGGCTAATATTGCACCCCTTCGTCCACATCTGTAGTGCTTCCCAACTGCAAGGGGTGAAAGGGGCTTAGCCCTTTGTTACAGAAAGCTCTCCAGAACCAAACAGGCCTATTTTCAGAAGCCTCATTTTCTTTTATTGGTTCCTGATTTAAAAGTAGAAAGCACCTTGCTTGCTAATTTAGCTATTTGGAAGTCCTGCATTATCCTCAGGTGGATTATAGTGGAAAAGAGCTTCAGAGTCCATCAACTGTGCTACACAGACCTCTGGGGAGCGGGGTTTCCAATCATTTTTTATTTTTATCTTTCTATTGTCCACTTAATATTTTAAGCAATAGCTTGGGATTCTTGGGGGGGGATCTAGGGTTCTGTCAGTATTTGAGAGAACCGTTCAAACATTCTTTGTGCCCCAGTTTGTTTTAATTTTCTCTTTTAAAAAGGAATGGCATTGTTAAAAAAACCTTTTTGAGAACAAGCACCTTCCTTTCCAGAGAAAGGGTAACGGGGAGCATATATGTTGGATCACTGGGCTTGAAACGCCAGCACGTTGATTGCTACAATTAGAGGTTATGGGGAGGAAATACATTGAAAATTGATTGGCAAGAGGCTGCGGTATGACTGGCCTGGCCTTTGTGTGCTAGAAACCGAGGAAATTCCAGAAGAGTTAGGCTGTTGCAGTGAAAAGGCCAGTCAAAACGTGTTAAAACCAGCAGTTTTCAAACCACATTCCAGGAACTCAGCCCCAGGCAGGATGATAGGAATTGTAGTACGGCAACATCTGGAGGGCCACTGGTTTCTCATCCCTGACCTAGAGGATTCTGAATCTTGTACAGGTGCAGATCCAATAGGTGTATCTGTACGACTCCAAATACCACTCAGCAAGCATTATTTATGGATTAGCTTGTCTTTTACCTTTCTCCTTCACAATAGTTTATTTTCTAGATGACACTCCCAATTCCACAGGTATTGAATTTCTACCCTGAAACCTTGAAACTCGGAGGGAAAATTGGGTTTTGGGGGTAGGAGGAGCAAGAAAATTTGCGAGGGGCAGGGTTGTGCTTTCTTGTATGTTTATAAAATTGTAAAAGTATAACTGTTTCTGTTGTACTTACACATACATATTTGTAATTAGAGGTGTGGCCACAGCCTAAGGTGCCTAAGTGTATCTTTTTGCCAGTTAGGGGAGAATAAACAAAAAGTTGAAAACAGAAACCATCAATATTGCAGTAAATAACAGTAAGACTTTAGAAACATATGTATCAGTCAGGAAAAAAACCCTAAATAAATTCATACTTTTAGAGGAAAAAGCTCAGAAAATAAACATCCCTATAATGGCAATAAATTTGGATTTTGTTTTTATATAATACTATTGAAATTTCCAATGTTGTTTTCATAATCAGACAGAGCAAGTGTCATCGTAACTGGAAACTGATTTATGTTCTGCTTCATCCCAGTAAACAATGTTTCGTAGCACAACTCCGGTTTATATGTTTTAGCAATCCATCACTCTTTATTCTGAACTTTGAGCTTCATGAATTTTGGAAAACACAAATGTGAGTGTTGAGGTTCATTTCAGAGATGAAGCCAGTGCAATCCACTTGTTAAGAAGCAGCCCGTGGTATATAGTCCTTCTGAAATTTAGCAGTGGAGGTTGGGAGCCCTGATATGGAAACGCCCCACCCTTTCAGTAGAAAGCGTATCAGAAGCTGATGATTCCAGCCTCTTCTGCCAGGTATAGTCTTGTTTATTTGTTTTTAACATGAGGAAGCATTAAATCATGGGGTTCCCCCCCTCCCCACTCAAATTCTGTGGTGGGAGCGCTTAACACTTTTTTCCCTTTTAATGTACAGTTTGGTTCTTAGTAATCACAGCATTTTCCCACCAGGCAACCTGCCTTTGCTAAAGTGTCGCAGCAGGGATACAGACGCAACTGCTTCAGTGTTTATTTTTGTAGTCAGGGAAAGGGTAATGTTACTTTTTTGTAGTGAGAGAACAACCCATATTCCTTATTCAGATCATCAGGTCAGGTGTCAGTTTTGTTAATGAAGTTCAAGTGAAGGTGTTAAGAGTGCCAAAGCAAAAAGCGGAGACATAAGCTTGGCTTAGGGTCCTGGTGCAGTGAAGGAAAATGAAAATAGTCCCCCAGTCCCTTTATATCTGTCAGCAGCGCTCTGATTTGCTGCTGCGCCAGGCTGCTCACTGCTCCAGAAAGGATTACACAGCTGTGCTGGAGCTGGAATGCAGGGCGGGGGTGTGCGCGTCTTTTTGACAAGATGCTTTTGTGGGAGCAATGCGGCACAGTGGCTGAGAAAATACCGCCGCATGGGCAGAAAGAGGCCCCTGAGGACCCAGCCCGGGTGTGAATTATTCATGTGCACCAGTGTGAAAGCAATAAAATAATATTAAAATTGAAATATAAACATACATCATGGTAGATTTGTGCATGTAAAGAGGTGGGCGAGGGAGAAGGAAATGTGCCTGCTGTTGAGCTGAGGCATTGCAGAGAGACTGGGGGAGGGAGAACCAGAGAGAGACTTTGTGGCCAAGTGACAGTAAAGCAGCTCTGGGTGTTGCTCTCTGAGGACTCCCCGTTCCCCCTTTTCTCCTGGAGCCTTCATGGGGTGTGCCTACATTAATAACACCAGTTGCAGCAAGAGAATCTATGCTTGGATTAAGTACTCCCAGAGGGATCCTTCCCTTTGGGAGTGACAGAAACATTTTGTATCCGGGAGGTACACTCCCCCCCCCCTTCCTTCTCTCAAGCAGAATCATGTTAGTCAAACCATGAGAGCGTATCTTCAGTTTCTCAGGGGTGTGTTGTGTTACTGTTTCTAGGCAAATTTTATATGCCACCAAGATTTGCTTACAATTTAACTATGTTAAGCTTTTGTAGCAAATGTCCTTAAAATGCCACCAGAGTCTGCTGTTGGCAAAGCTACCCCTTTGGAACAGCAACTTGAAGCTTGTTTTCCAGTCTGGCTGACTGCAAGGTCCACTCATGTTCAGATGGGTGTCAGAATTTGCCTGTTGAAGACTGGAGATACGAGGTGAAGAAGGAAATAAAGGGCAGGACAGAGTTGCTATTTGCATGATGGAGAGCTGCCCTGTAGAAAACCAGACTACATGTCCATTGTTTTCACTGACCTGGGGCTCTACCACTGAGCTATGACCTCTTTCTTCAAGAAAAGGAGCTCTTTGCCCATGCCTTAAGAGGCACGATAAGGGACAGTGTTCTGCCTGAGCCTCTGAACCTTACAATGTCTGTGACAGCAGTGTCTCACACTGAACATAACTGACCTATAGAAAGAACTCTGTGAACTGAAAACAGAGTCATTGTATGTACCCTTGTTAACTATGAAAATCCTTTAATAAAAACTGGGGAGGAAACTGTTCAATGTCCCCTTACCTGTGCTTTGATGAATGCCCGTCAGGCCTTGCTCAATTCAAAATATGGTGCCTGTTCAATATTATTTGCCAACCAGCATTTTGAATGGATCAAGGGCAACTTTGGCTCCATTGGCTGGCTTACTCCTGTATTAATCAAACCACAGGCAAAGGGTTCTTAACCACTTCTTTCATTGATGCTTGGAAATGACCTCTATTTTTGTAGTCCGGGAAAAGGAAATGTTAATTTTTTGTAGTGAGAGACCAACCCATGGCGATTAAGAATCTTCTCCAAGAGACCGACAGGGAAACTTTGATAGAAGTGTTCTTTTCCCTCCCTCCACACCCCACACCCTAGTTGTAAGCTATTGGACGCAGTTGCACAGCTGCATAGTCCTCTCTATACATTGCAGGGGCCAACTTTGTCCTGTGCTATCTCTTTGCATATAGTTCCCACTGTGATCCATATGAGTCAGACAGGGCAATAGTGGGTTTGTTGATGCAGCTTTATTGCAGCTTAGACCACAGTAGACTAGCACCCTGCTTCTCCAAGTGAGTGTCTTGCCTCCCTTCCCTCCCTGGGAACACACTCAGGTGCCTTTTTTAATTACTTTGGGGGGGGGGGGACTATTGGAAAGCTGTTCGATACAAATCCCTTAAGCTACTGTTGATGGAGGCTCTGGGGAGAGCTCCAGCCCAGCCAGGAACCTGAAACACGGGCACCATCTGTGGTCTGCAGCTCTGTAGCCAAATTACATTCTGGGATCTTTCTTTCTGTCCTCTGCTATTTTTCATTAAGCGAATTGGGTTTGCTGGAAATCGCCCGGCCATAAATATTCTCTCCCTGTTTGGCGCTGGTGGGTTATTATTGCTTGTTTTTCACTGCAGAGCAGAAGGTGGTGCCCTGAACTCTCTCTCTGAAATGAGAAAATGGGAGGAGGGGACAATCCTCCAGCAAAGGAGTGGGAGCTTGGCAAGGGAGAGCCTTCCCCTTCTCTTCTCCTCTCCTGCCTGCTTCACTTTCAGAGCCATAAATATTTTCAAAAAAGAGCCAAGACAGCCACCTCCACATTGGTTGGTTAACTTTAAATCTGTATGTGCAAATATGTGTCCCACCCCATTGCCTCTTCGGCTTCTCTGGCCTACAGCCACTGCCTCCGAATCTGTCTTGCCTGGGCATTCATTTCTCATCAATGGCTCACATCCCCTCCTGTCTTTGGGACTGTGAGTTTGCTCCCAATACACACTGGCATCTTAGTCCCTTGTCTTTGCCCTCCATTTTGCCACCCTTATTTCCTACATGCCTCTGCCGCCACCTCCCATTATTCAAGTCTATTCGCAGCTCCTCCTGGACCTAAGTGTAGGCAAGGTTTTTCACTTTCTGCTTAGGGGCTATTGTCTTCAACCTTAGCAGGCAGTGCTTGTGCATATTCCATGTCCTCACAGCAGTTCAGTCAGAACAAGAGGGACTTGGAGATGTTTATGGGAGGCAGCCAGTGTTAGAAACAGATATGAAAGCTAGGAGCATGGGTGCAACAATGGAATGTCTAGGTGTGCTTTTTCATAACTAGAATACAAAGCTGAAAATGAATGAACTGCAGCTAAAATATTATGTTCATTTTCACATGGTCTAGCCCACCCCCCTAACATTCTTAAGAGGGTCACTTCTCCAGTCTTCAGAGAGTAGCTGGAAGTGGGGAGGCAGAAAAAGGCCCTCCTTTCCTTCCACTCTGCAGTTCTAATCTGAAATCTTAGGCCCAGAGCTCAGAAACTGCTTGCGCTAATGAAGTTCCTCGTCGCGAAATGCGCCTAGAACAATGGGAATTTTGTTTGTTTTTTTATAAGATATTTATTAAAGTTTCAGCATATTACAAAAATAAGAGAAAATAGTAAAAGAAAACAACAAAAAACAAAAATGAAAATACAAAATAAAAACAGTTAAAAACAAATCAATCTTTCCATATCCTATCATTCATTTGCTTGTTTCCCTGACCTCCTCACACCTCCCTTTTTTGTATTCCAGTTCAATTAGTTAGTTCAGCAATTCCTTTCCTAACAATGGGAATTTTGAACACTGGTGGCAGCCAGTTTGGGGTATGTGGAATGTAATGCAGTTCTGTTGGTACATCACCACCTCTTCCTTGTAACATTAAACTGATGGGTGTCTGGACTTTGTTTTTCAGTGCACGTGCCGGAAAGACATGGTGAAAATCTCTATGGATGTTTTTGTACGGGTCCTCCAACCTGACCGATACGACTTATGGAAACAAGGGAAAGACATCACTGTCTTGGACCACATGAAACCTACGGCTCTAACCAGCCCAGAGCTAGAAACCTGGAATCAGACGAAGAATGCCCTGAAAGCAAAGATGCTGCGCAAGTAAGAGGGTCCTTTTGTGCCCACTTCTTGTCTGCTTGCTTAGAATGTCCAAAGTTGCTCTGGAGAGACCACAGGAGTCCTGATGTCACTGCTGAACTGTCAGAGAAGAAAAATAACATTGCTTCCAGTTTGGAGGGCAGGCCCAAGCAGCGGCATAGCTAGCCAATCAGGTGCCCGGTGTGGCGTGTGTGTCCTGCAGCCAGGGGCGGGGTGAGCTGCCCATGGGGGTGGGGCAAGCCAAGGCAGGGTGCTCTGCGTGGAGCCTCTCCGCAGCCTCCCCCTCAGCTGTAGGGCAGCTGAGGCGGTGGGCAGACACAAGCCCCACGCTGCTCGAAAAAGCAGCACAGAGTTTGCAGGCAGTCCGCCTGCTGCCTCCCCCTCGGGAGAGACGCGTGGCTCAGGCATGCTGCAGGCCCCACAGTGTGGCGCCCAGTGCCCCCCGCCTCAGCTAGCTACCAGTGGCTTAGGAAGGGGGGTGCGGTGGGTGCGGAAGTTACTTTTTTTAAAAAAAGTTGCCATTTTGTCATCCCCCTCAGTGATGACACCTGGGGTAGCCTGCACCCACTGCACCCCCCTTCCTGTGCCACTGGGCCAAAGGAGGAATATTGTGACACGACCTTACTAAACATGATCCTCTCTTGTGGGGAAGAGTTTTGTCCAATGGAGTCACATAGATACAGTGATAGGGCATGCCCCCTCTCCCCCCGCCACCTGCTCAGCAAACCCAATATCTGCAAGAGTACCTGCTATTATTTGATTTTTTTCTTTTGAATCATAGAATCTTAGAGTTGAAAGGGACCCCAAGGGGCCATCTAGGCTAACCCCCTGCAATGCAGGAATCTCAGCTAAAGAATCCATGACAGATGACCACCCAACCTCTGTTTAAAAACCACCACCTCTCGTGGGAGTCTGTTCCACTGTTCAAACAGCTCTTTCTGTCAGAAAGTTTTTCCAAATGTTTAGTTGGAATCTCCTTTCTTGCAACTTGAAGCCATTGGAATGCTGCCTTCAAAACTCTCCCTCCCACTTCCTGCTGACTTTCAACTGTGGTAGCTTTTTTGTGTCATAGAAAACACCCCACAAGTTTTGCAGTCTTTTGTGCCAGCCTTTAAAATATCTACAGTGATGGGCCTTTATATAAAATGGCTGCGTAATTCAACTTTTTTCTGAATTAGATAGCATATTTTTTGTGTGTTTCTGCTTTCTGGAAGAGAACAAACCTTACATGGGTGGGTTGCAGGCTAACACCTAATTTATGACAATAGAATGCTGCTTCTGTTGTTTTTAGTTTCCCCCCCTCTCCATTCCAGTGTAAAAAATATAGTTCCTTATCGTACTCCCTCAAATCCTTTCATAATTTTGAAATATCCCTGTCAGGTCATTTAATGTTGACATGTCTGACTTGAGCTGCGCTCGCTTGCTCTTGCGTTTTAGATGGCTATCGAGTGTCAAGCTTATTTGCCACACTCAATTTATTATACCAGTCAGGATTCAGTTTCAGAATCCTAGTGCGGAGATCTTGATACAGCCAGGGCTGTGTGTATATTCTCCACTTCTGTACACTTTATGTTAGCATAGAGCGGACTTATCTGTCATAGAGTTTAATATCCTGAGAACATTTCCCTCCCAGTTTGAGTATTCATTTTTGAAACAAGTTTCCAGCCCTTACTATTGCAGAAGAAGGCTTGGGATGCCTTTGTGCCTTTCTCCATTCCCCATTCCATTATTTCTTCCAGTTGCTCCAGTGGTGGATTTCACTGCCCCTACTAAAAAACAGCCCAAAGGTCTTATGTCCTCTAAAGCTATTAAAAAAACCAAAACCAGTATGGGAGTTAGTTCTGTTTTTACTAGGATCGGTTTACATTTCTTCAATAGATTGTGACATACAGGGTACCTACATCTAGAAAGTGTCCTAATCTCTACTGAGATTCTCCATTTAAGCCTGGAACAGCTTGGAGAGTGCTTCACATACATGGTGCACTCAGTTCAGTAGAGGTCATAGAGATGCAGTTCCCAGAGTTCTGGATACCTTGGATGAAACCTCCCTAGGAAGTACAGTGGTACCTTGAGTTACAAATGCTTCATTTTACAAACTCCGCTAACCTGGAAGAGTTACCTCAAGTTGAGAACTTTGCCCCAGGATGAGAACGGAAATTGTGTGCTGGTGGCGCAGCGGCAGCAAGAGGCCCCATTAGCAAGAACAGTTTCATATTAAGAACAGACCTCCGGAACGAATTAAGTTTGTAACTAGAGGTACCACTGTAATGTGAAGCAGGCAATGGCAGAGAGGACACCATCTGTACCAGGATGTGCACAGGCTTCTAGGCCCCATCACACTTCAGAAGACTATGCAGTGTTGGTAATTTTGTGTGTGTGTGTGTGTGTGTGTGTGTGTGTGTGTGAGAGAGAGAGAGAGAGAGAGAGAGAATTTAAGATAGTTGTCTGCTTAATTAGTCCTTTTGTAAAGGATTCACGGCAAATCTGATGCCTGACTTCTAAATGGTCACCACAGTGGAATAATGACTATTAGTGAGGTACAAATGTTATCCTCTCTCTTTTCTCCCCTCCTGCCCCACCCTCAACTTAATGCACTTTGCTCTCTTAGCCTTTCCTCCTCCTCATTATTTTGGTAGCTCTCTGTTATGTCATTTGTCAATTGTCAGCAGCAGCATTCCAGTGCTTGCTCTCTGTGGTCGTTATGCCTCATGAAGCAGCTTATGCTCTCAGTCCAGCTCCAAGCGTGCTCTGCATATATGTATGTCATGCTTCCATCACTTACCGCTGCAAATTATTTGCTAGCTAGCATAACCTCACAGGTATAATCACCTTTTACTTATTTTAATTTTTGCTTTTGCTTCTCCTGCTCCTTCCTGCATTCCTCACCCTCAACCCTCTCTTGCTTAAAAATGTTTTATGGTTTTAAACCGAAATGCATTTTCTCTGCTCGGGCAGACTACCATGCTAGCAAGACCATTTTTTCTGCTTGGAAACCTTGTTAACTCTAAATCAGCAATCCTATCATGTCTGCTCCTGGCAGAGTAGAGGATGGTTGGCTGAGGATCCAGTTTTTCAAGTTGCCTTTAATCGTCCCTTCCTCATCCTCTAGCAGGGCACACAGGCCCTACTGTCAGCTGAGCATGACCTGCTGGGAACCAGGGCTGGAAAAATCCCAGGCACCTGGGTGTCTGGGCTGCCAAGAAAAGAGAGGAATTTTAACAGATTTTCCCTGCCCTGTGCAGACCTGGTGCCTGACAACTAGATATTGCAGGCTCCTAAAAAATGTGTGCTGGCACCTAAGAAATTTGCATTACTTTCCCATCTCTGCCAGGAGCCATTTGTCGCACTGCCCTTGACTCTTATTTATCAAGCCTGTAGCTGATTTTGTCCCCAAATCTGCCTAACTTAGTGAAGGTGTTGGCTTGAAACATGGCTGCTATTTACATAACGGTTAATTGATTGTGGCTAAAGCTAATTGGTCAACAGAGTGGATTGTCAATAGAGAGCAGTGATCCCATTCCACAGACTTTCATTGGATTTGAAGGTTTTTATAAATGGCTTGTTCTGCCACAAGAGATGAAACCAAGTGTATGTGTGTGTCTCCTGCTCCACCCCCCACCCACCCCAAATCAAGCTTGCTTTAGGAAGAAAGCAGCCTCTACATGAGGAAGTTTAGTGGTAACACTGTAGGGGAAGAACCAAATCCTTCTAGGATTATGCTGCCCTTTCTAGAAAGCTGTGTTATAGAAACCATTGGTCAGTTTATCTTAGTACGGGCTACCCTAACTGGCATCAGCTCTCCAGAGATTCGGGCAGAAGTCCTTTCCTAGCCTTACCTGGAGATGGTGGGGATTGAACCAGGGGCCTTCTGCAGGTCAAGTACTTGCTCATTCACCACGTTATTTGTAGCTCTTTTCCCTTAGCTGCTTCTTACCTTTCACCTCTGTATTCTGCCTAGTCCTATATGACTAAATCTTGCATTAGAATATTGGCCAAAATAAAAAAATCCTTCCAGTAGCACCTTTAAGACCAACTAAGTTAGTTCTTGGTATGAGCTTTCGTGTGCAAGCACACTTCTTCAGATACACTGAAACAGAAGTTGCCAGATCCTTCTATATAGTGAGAAGGTGGGGAGGGGTATTACTCAGAAGGGTGGTGGGAATGGGAGATAGCTGAGATGAGCCTGCTGACGACTCTTAACGACTGTAATAGGTCTTACAGGAAAAGGCAAGGGGTGAGAAGGGGTGAGAATATTGGCCAAAACAGCTTTCCAAGGAGATCCCAAAAGTTACAGCAGCTGTGCTGGTTGGATCCAGAGGGAGGAAACCTCCAGGTGCACATACACACACAAAGTTCTTTATTGTTCAAGAATGCCCCTGAGAGAGAACTCTGTTAAAAATGCAATCAGCTCGGTAAAAACTTATTCTTGTATATTAGAGGGGTCCCCCTTCTTTCTCCTGCAGTTGGTTCTTTCCTGCAAAGCAGGACTGTGCCTTACCCCAGTTGGAGTTGACCTGCAGGCAAGAGGGCATCCAGCAGTGGCTCAGGTTTCCGAGATCTATTTTACTTGTGACTTATTTCAAGGTGCCAACAACGGCCACGAGCAAGACCTTGAGCAGAGAAATAGGCTGTAGAGCAGAGCAAGGGTATTGTTATTGTTATTGTTATTGTTATTAAAATGTCTATACCACCCTTCACCTGAAGATCACAGGAAAGTTTACAATCTGAGATAGGAAACCAGAAAAGACATGAAGGATTGTTTCGTTGCATTTGTGTTTATTATCTTGCCTTTTCTTCCCTGATGGGTTCCCAGCTGGTCTCCTCCTCTCAGGCACTAACCAGATCTGGACCTGCTTAGCTTCCACAAGGCACCTGCATTGTGTGCCTTGGATATGTTGTACTGTCTGGTCAGTGAGAGGCCAGACAGTGGAGGTTAGTTTTTACAGAAAGGATATCTGTATAGCTTATCCAATTTGATGTCATGGATGTGGGAGAGGTTTGTCTTCCTCGGCTAAAGGATCCAGATATGATCCAAGTGTGCAGCTAGACAGAATACACTCCTGTTCATGTCAAGAGGGTCAACATAGGAGTCATCCATGGAGTGCTGGACTTGTAGGTATTTTCAGCAGTCTATGAGAATGTCTGTAACTGGCGGTTCCTCAGGGTCTTGGCTAAGTTACCCCGTTTATTCTCAGCAGTGGTGAGATTGACAAGTAGCCTTGTTCACATTACTTTTGGATAACATGAGTCTACAGACCTGGATTGTGATGCATAAGGCAGTGTAACTTTATGAAAGTGAAGCATGCAGCTCCTGATTTCTACTTGTAGAGATGGGGTTAAACTAGCTGAAGTTTGCTCCAAATTTTTCTGCAAGCAATCTCCCCCCCCCCCCCCAGTCGCTAAAAATATAGCCCCCAAACATCTGGTTATTAATTGGGAGACTTTGTCACTTCCCTTCTGAGGGAGCATTGCAACTTCTCCTGAATCTTAGTGAAACAAAATTCCAAGACTTGGGTTCCACTGGTGGGTTCCTGCTAACAAATTGTCTTGTAAGTGTGAAGTAAACTCACTTGGAGAGGGACCATATGGCTCAACTCTGGTCATTAGTAATTCCTCTGCTAGTGTCTGCCTTTCTGGGTTTTTCTTTTTTTCTTTTTGGACGTAGAGCATTTCTCTACCTAGCCCCCACATCACTTCCAGCCGGTTGGGCTTGTTGCCTCATTAAAAGTTCCCATTAGCTGTGTTCTGCTGTGACAGAATTAATGTTTCCCGCCCCCACCACCGACAGGCTGTAAAAGGTGTGGAACTTGGGCGGTAGGTTTTGGATTATTTAAAGTTGCCTTGAGTTGCTGTGTGCTATATTGGTAGTGGCTGAGAAGAGAGTGGAGAGGGGACCACAATATGTGGGGGCTCTTCTTTCTTTCTTTCTTTCTTTCTTTCTTTCTTTCTTTCTTTCTTTCTTTTAAGCCACATCTGTTTGCTGAAACCAATGGCATGCAGGAGACCAGAGGCATGGGGACACTTAATGGGTTGAAAGCAACAGGAAGCAACTTAATTAACAGAGATGCATGCGCACACATGCTCACACATATACATACCCAGAGGTCGGGGAGAGAGTATTTACAGACAGGTGTTGGTAAATTTTGTTTCTGTGCTTCAGAGAAGTTTTTTCAACTTTAAAAAAAAAAATCCTTCAGAAAGATGTTTGTTACGAACACAGTTGTGTCGCCTCTTGGCTGTCACTTGTGTCTGCATGTAGGATGTTTGCTTCATCAGAAACACCGAGTAAAGGCAACATTGCTTCCTGCAAAAAAACTCAAAACCCGCACAATTTTGGCTGTATGAGGCAGCTGTTGTTGCACAAGGAGATAGAGAGGAAGGGAAGGGACATTTTATGAGCTCTGGGGATCCAGGACTACAACTGATTGTTTTGTTATGTTATGTTTTGTTATTTATTTATGAAAATTACAGAGAAAGAATAAATTAATAATTACACCTCAATAAAGAAAAAGAAAAGGAAAAAAAGAAAAAATACAATAATAAAGGGGGCGGGAATTAATGAGATACACAAAATTGTTCAAAGGATACAAACCATAATTTGAGTATTCTATACAAAAGGCTCCCAGAAAGAAATTATATTTATATTTCTTCTTATCTTTCTTCCCTTACATTCACTTGCTTTCTGTTCCAGTAAACCTGTTTGAATCCCTGTTATGTTAGTTGACTTCCCTCTCTCTCTTTGAGGCTTCGACACTTCTCACTGGTTACCAACAATCTGCATTCCTTTATTCAAATCAATTTTTTCCCATTAGTTATGAAACTGATAATTTTGGAGCATTTTTAAAAATTTGCTTTAAAAATATATATACAGTACAAACATTCTTCCAGACTTTAATACCATCAATCTGTATTCCTTTATTCAAATCCATTTTTTTCCATTAGTTATGAAACTGATAATTTGGGGGCATTTTAAAAAATTTGCTTTTAAAAAATATATACAGTACAAACATTCTTCCAGACTTTAATATCAGGATGTTCCATGCCTTTATTTCTGATCTTTATTCATCCCTTAATACAGGGATGTTGGGGGCTGGACTATATGGGGGGGGGGGAATGAATTCCTATGCCCCACAAATAACCCAGAGATACATTTTAAATAAAAGCACACATTCTACTCATGTAAAAACATGCTGATTCCTGGATCGTCCGCATGCCAGATTTAGAAGGCGATTGGGCTGGATCCAGCCCATCGGCCTTAGTTTGCCTACCCATGCCTTAATATGGCCTGTTTTTCAGCCAAGACTGGGTCACCCTGCATCGTTGATTTGAAACCTATTCTGTTCTGTCTTCATGTACACAGAGGGTGATTATACCCATTAACAAAGCTCCGCCCTCTCCATCTTCAGGCCTGTTGCTGAGACTGGTGGACTGAGCTGTGCATACATGGGGTCCTTCTGAGCACATTAGAATCCCCCCCATTTGCGCCCACTAAGGGTCTTCAGAAAGGTTTTCTTCATATGTTTGCTCTGACCTGTTGCCTGGCTCGTTACAATGTTAGCTATCCTGATCTCGCTTACGAAATTGTCGCAAGGATTTATAGAGTACCTGTGGCCCACTCAAATTGTGTCCAAGAATTGGCAGACGCAGCAATGGAGAAAGAGAAAGTGATATTTTATTGCTGAGCAATAATGACCCAGTGGAATGATTTCCAAAGACTGGGCCCCGAAGCCCTAGCACAGTAAGGCTTTATACCTGAGTACATACATCCTAAAACATGACATAATCGTATATAATTGCATATGGCAGCAAAAATCGAACCAATGAGCACATACATAAGCCTTTCCCCTGACCATGTAAAGAATACTCCCCAACTTCTTCTTTCCTCAGATGGTACATCAGCCTGACCTTTTCCCCAATTTACAATAATAAAGAGGAAAAGAAACTTAATTTTGTCCGTTGATAATACGGACAACCCCCACACAGCATCTGCTTCTGTCTAGAACATTGTGGTTAGCGTTTTCCTGTTTTTAGCTGCTGAGGAGCTTGCCTGGACAGAGGAAAGTGCCAGCACATCAGATTTATTGCTTCCTACTATGTTAGCGAGATGTTGAGTACATTAGAAGAACAAGGGGGAGAGAAATGGGGCAGAGGTCATTTTTGGATTTCTAAAATCTAAGCATTTAGCTCTGCAGATTCAAAATCAGTTAGATACACGGGTATATAAGAATCATCATAAAGATAGATGGTTATATATGGATATATATGGATAGATGGTTATATAGAAATCATAAGGGTAAAATTCATCCAGGTGATCCTGCTACAAAATTGCTTCCAAGCAATTGCTTTCCTTCCTCCGCCAGAGCCTTTCCTTTCATGAGGCATTACCATTTCTTTCCCTTCCCAAATCCAGGGCTAACAGAAAACGAAGCCAATCCCGAAGGCATAAGACACAGGATCAAAAGTTGCTTGGGGATGCCATGGGGATGGAGACTGCCTTGGATGAGGTGAAGGTGAAGGAGGAGCCGAGGAGAGTCCCAAGTTTGGATGAAGAGGACAAAAACAAAGCCTTGGATGGCAAAGAGGGTAAGGCTTATTGGACATTATAGAACTCTATATCATGAGCATCTAAGCTCTCATTAAAAATGTTTCTTGTCCCTCTAGATCAGGCTTACATTTTAGCACTCACCTGCTAACCAGAGTCGACAAAGAATTGCCTGGTGGAGACAGGGACCGAGTGCTCTATCTCTCCCAGCGCAGAAATGTCATGAGCTGCTGGAAAAAGAGGCTTTGCTGTCTCTCTTCAGCAAGTGAGTAAATAGGACACTGGAGTTTTCGGAAGACTTCACGAGCATAATGCCAACGGACTTTGTAAGCAAGCCTTGACTATGTTTATGCCCTACTTTTCAGCCAAGATGGCCTCCCAAAGCAACTTTAAATTAAGTTCCACACAAAGATACAATATAATTAAGGATATGTTGGTGGTGGCAGGGGGGACCATTTCTTATGGCTCTTGGCAGTGGATATCACAGTCCAGGTGCCAGACTCTTCCTCTAGAGAGAGATTGGTAGAAGGGGCCACAAATGGACTCAGTGGCTCACTGATGGCAATGATCCCAACCCGCAGAAGTGGCTCTCCCACTGATCTAGAGAATCTTCAAGATAGGACCATATGAAACCACCTTAAAACTGTTAGGGTACCTGACTGGGAATGGCTTTCAAGATCATTTCCAGCTTTACGACACAAAATCCTGACTGTTCGTGGGTGCAGGCAGCGTGAAGTGTTTCTGGTTGCCCTCTTCCTTCGTCCAGCAAGGGTACAAACCACAGAGCAGCTGGCTTAGCATTGTCCAAACCAGAATTCATGGGAGAAAGGAACTGCGAGTGTGGGTCTGGGTGTAATGCTAATCTCTGGGTTCATTTTCCCCTGGATTAAGTGGGGAGCAAAGAGGGTTTGCTTGAGCTGTGTGAACCAGCATACATCTCGTGCACATCATGGTGAAAGCAAGCTGTTCTTTGCTGCTTCCCAATTTTGCCCAAATGCAGCCAGTGAAGCCCTTCAGAATGACACCTTTGAGGCACAAGAGGGCAAAAGTGGGGCAATTTCTCCAGAATTCAGTTGTCAAATTCTCACTGGGCATTGTTGGTTCTTTTGGAGAGTACCAAGGCTTCTTTGCCAAAATGAAATCTATGCTTGCTGAAATATATCATCATTTACTACAGCCATTAAGAATTCAGCCTAAAATTGCTTTCTTGACAGGCCTTGGAAGTTTCTTCCAAAGCTGCTTAAGCTTTTCTAAAAGACATACATTTTTCTTCAGTACTTTGGAAAGGGTGGAATCTCTCATCTGTATGGCTGCTACACCTTTCATTAGAACAAGGGAGGCTTGTGGAAGATTCCGAGGGGCGCAGTGTAATCAGCAGCAGCATTTATTTGTTTGCTTATATATCCTGCTTCTCTGCGAACGGTACCCTGAGTGGCGTGCAGCATAACCCCAAAACATATAATCAATAAGAAAGCACAACACAATTTCTAAAAGCAATAATAAAGAGCATAATACAACCAACACTTAAAACCCCACTTGCAAGCTTCCTGCAGGCACCTGGTTGGCCATTGTGAGAACAGGATGTGGGACTAGATTCACCTTCGCTCTTCTCCAGCTTCAGGCCCCTTTTCATATTCTTATGTTCTAACATCAGCAATCCCTCAGCTTGTAATTCCACTGTGTGGAAATGTAAGAAATTTGACAGGCGGGTTAAAAACCAGGTGGTGAGAAATATATATTACTTTGATTGGTTATAAGGGAGCATTAGTAGAAGGTGAAAAATTCTTAAATTCTTCATTTCCATTCTTAAATAAAATGACAGGAGGCTACAGTTTGCTCATGGCTACTGGGAGCAGGGTGTCTGAGCAGGACTTCCAGTATCAAAGCAGTGTCACTTCTTTATCCTGCACAACCCTTTGCCATTCGTTATTTTTATTTCATTTATTAAATTGGTATACCGCCCTTCACCCACAGATCTCAGGGCAGTTCACAACATAAAAACGGCTAGCAGAAATAGAATAAGCTAGTTTGCGGTGGGGGCGGGCTTCAAGTTGTAGAACTTAGATTTCTCTCGCAAAGGCTCTGCTCCATTACTCCTCCGACTGTGGGTTGAGGGACATTAATGTGTTCTGAAAAACACATTTAATTAAAATTAAGTCTCCTGAGAACTCAGAGAAGAGGCTGCCTACTGCATCTCAACATGTTTCCCTGTTTTGCATTTCTTCTGTCCAAATAGCTTATGTTGAGTGGGGTGGGGGAGATAATTTTTTGATATGCCTTTATCAGAAATGTTTGGATCATCCAGTCATTCATGACACAGCAGAATTACCTGTACTTAGGGGAGGTATGGTCATAAGCAGAGCAGGTGGGCTTCTCTGAGAATGGATAACTATTAACTCCGTAGGAACTCAAAAAGTTAACCCTCTCTGACTGCAAGAGGGAAGCGTGCCTCCAGTTTAATTTCAGAAAAGAAGTGTGCCTTTAGCAATCAGAGGTTTGGGGAATATTCCTCCTCTTTCACTCTTGCATGTGTGTAATGTGTTTGTGTTCAATAAAATACTGATTTTTTAGCTTCTTTGGGCACTTTTTGAAATGAAAAGGCAGGGTAAAAAAATTGTTTGCAAACATTGCACTGTACAACCCTGATTTAATTGGGATCTGCCCATGTTTCTTTTTTCAGTAGCTTGATTCTGCAATAATTTTGTGCAGGAAAGCCAGGAATACAATACACTGCTCCCAGTCCTTGTCGCTCCTAGATTTTGTTGGACCCATTTCTTTTACTCCTTAGGCAAGGAGCCACTGGTGTGCGGCAAAGGAGTTGCACAACCAGAGCAAGTGACTCCCTGCCGCTCCATCTTGAAAGAGCCAACAGCACATTGAGCAGGACGTGCTTGGCTTCTGTACGAGCCCCAACAGTTACAGCATGGAATAAATGGCCTGAAAAATGCCGATGTCTCCTGGGGGGATGAGAGATAAGTGGCACAGGCAGAGCTGAGGAGCCTTGAGAAGAGAAGAGGGGAAGATGAATTGCTGTGTTCAAGATGAACAGCTTTTAAATTGGAGCTGAGCCCCGCTACTGGCAACTGCTTAACTGCCTGCATCGGTGGGATGGAAACTTTTCTTCCAGCCCTGTTACTGAAATTCTGACTTTGTGGCTGAGTAGCTTTTGATACTGCTTCTAGGATGTTGCTGTTATCAGCCTGGACTTACTTATTTTCTGTTGAAACCTTAGGAAGCAGTGCTTGTTTATTGTGAGCTCTGGAGTAGAGAGCCAGCCTTTTCTTCAGGCTCCCACTCAGACCTTATAAGTAAATGTGCAAAAAACAACAACCCTAAATTGTGTGAAGGAAATAAGTGGCAAGCAATTCATCTGTGAGTAGCGTCAGACAACTGCAGAGTATTTTTATGGCCCTCAAATACAGTTCTCATTCATGGAGATGGTTGCGTGTACAGTTGCCAGTCAATGAAATGTACAGAAATGAAGTGATGTGAATCCGCCCTTGGAAAAGAGTTAGGAGTGCAGACTCCTCTCCAAAGCGTGCCTATGAACTGTTTCTTCTGTGAATCGTTACATCTGCATCTCTTCATAATTAGGGCAGAGTCTCCTCTAGAAACAGAGAAAAGGAGACCTTGTGGATTCAGACCAAAGGCTCACCTCGTACTCCAGCATCTCGTTCCCCACAATGGCCCACTAGATGTTTCCAGAAAGCCCATAAGCAGGACACAAAGGCAGATTGCCTTCATGGGCCTGTTGTTGCTCTCAGCAGCTGGTATTCAGTGACATAATTGCCTCTGAACCTGAAGGGTGTATATAGCCATCTCAGATAGTAACCCCTGGCTGTTGACTAGATTGTTTTAAGCTCTTCTGAGAGGGTAATGGACTCCTGCACGTGGAGCATGTGGCAACGGTACAGCATACTCCTGAAGAACAACCTGACATGGGCAGCTGGCCTCTTTAAGGAAAAATATTTATCACCATCACCATACCTGTTAGGTGCCGAAAGACAGGAAGCATTGGACAAAGAACCCCGATTGCAGGCTTAAAAGGGCCAGCCCACGACTCCTCCCCATCTTGCCTGCCCGGTGATTTTAGAATGTGGATTTTAGAAGGATCAGAATTGTTCCTTTGCTGAAGCAAGGTGTACCCCCAACACCGCCCATCAGCTGAGAATGCACCTTGATCCAGCAGAGGAGCAATCAGCTGGCGGACCATGCCTTGCTCAGGGAAGGGGACTGGTTCCCATTCAGCTCTTCCCCAGCCCTGCTCTTTGAAGCCACCTCGCCCTGCTCCTTCCAACCTCTTCAGCAGAGGTTGAAAGCAGCAGCTCAAGACTGCTTGCAAAGAGCTTTGCAAGCCCCCCTGCTGCTGCTGCTTTCATCCTACCAAATCAACTGTGAGGAAAGGTTACAGCATTTTGGGGGCTTTATAGTTTAGAGGGAAAGGTGTGTAAAAGGAAACATGATAGAGGTGTATAAAATTATGCATGGCATGGAGAAAGCGGATAGAGGAATGTTTTCTCCCTCTCACGACGCCA
This sequence comes from Podarcis pityusensis, assembly GCF_964106645.2. Lineage (NCBI taxonomy): Eukaryota > Metazoa > Chordata > Lepidosauria > Squamata > Lacertidae > Podarcis > Podarcis pityusensis. The sequence continues at coordinate 8,892,867 of NC_138043.1, read as the reverse complement.
GAACTGGTAGGCATCCCATGAAGCCGGAAGTTGGAAGATTCAGGACAAATTACATTTTCCACACAATGTGTAGTTGAACTATGGAATTCGTCAACGAGGGCCACAAAAGTGGATGGCTTTAAAAGAGAATTAGATCCACAGAGGATAAGGCTTCTGAGTGCCAGATGTTGAGATCACTAGTGGGGAGAGTGCCAGTGTGTTCAGGGGTAAGCGACCTGTTAATCACGTGATGTCATAATGACATCAGATAATTCCCAAAAGTTGGCTTGCCAGAGGTATTGGGGAGATAAAAGGTCTGGTCCACCAGGACAAAAAGCTCCCGCAGCCCTGCTCTGAAATAGTCCCACTTGCCACCGACTGCTGCCAAAGCCACCTGTTTAGAACTCAGTGAAGGACAGTGCATTGTAATCGCAGGAAGGGGGGCAGCTTCCACCCCCACCCAACACGGAGTGTAAATGCAATCTTACATTTTGTGGCCAGGGAGAGATCCAATTTGACTTCTCATTTGATGCATTCATTTCTCTAAGGAAATTCTAAATTCCTTTCATGCAGTGCCTCAAAACCAGCTTTTATCTTGAAGTATTGTTTACACAAATGCACCCCTGACTATTTTTGGCTAGATCTCATTAACTTTTCTTTATTTTATTTTTAAATAAATTGGTGTAAATAAGGCTCTTCGAATAACCGGCTTCTGGGAAATGTTGTGACACAGACTTCTGCCAGCAATAGCCTTCTGCAGGGGGAGTCTTAACAACTTCATCTAGCTCCGAGCTTACTCATTTCGTAGAGCCCCATGCTGTGCTTTGGCTTAGCTGATCCCCCTCCCCGGGCTTTGCAATGTGTTAAGCCCTGGCCTGTAGCCTTTGCTGGGCTTTAATGTCAGCATCTCAAGATTGCTAAATCTTCCTGATGGTGGTTACAGTTACCCATTTCTCTTTGCCTTCCATCTCACTCCCCTTTGAGTACCCTATTCGTAAAGGAGAGTGACCTTTTATAGTTGTCCAGACATCTTGTAGGTGAAAAATAATCTCTCAAGAATCAAGTTGTGTGTGTGTGTGCGTGTGCTGAAGGGGTTGGCGCTTTCTCGGTGGAACATCTATTATTTACTGTCCCTTGAATGGACTTGATAACTTTATTCATGAAGCTACTGGGGGAGGGGGAATAAAGTTCAATTAATTCACTACAAATGCAATAAAGGCAGCAGTTTCGAGGCAGCTGCCATCATGACCCACTGGAGGGCTGGCAGAAATTTCAATTTGGGGGTGCATGTGTACTGGAATACTCAGAAAACAAAGTGGCAGTCGTGGGTAGGGAGTGCTCTTTTGTTTTATGGGTGGCCCTTTGTCTAGATGGGAAAATACTGAGGCATCTATCTGCCTAGTGAGTGTGCGTGCTATCTCAAAAGTGCACTCATGAGTTGACAGTGGGGAGATAAAATGGATGGTGGTGGCTTCTGAGCAGGGGGGTGGCACTGGGCAGGAAAGAGATGAGAAGAGAGGATTGGGAGAAAAAGAAGAAAACGCATCACCGGCATTTTGTGATAGACCCCAGTTCAATGACTGGCTTGATTCATGTCCTACGTTGCTGCCGCTGCTTTCGGAGACCTTGCAGGAGAAGCTGTTTGGCAGAGAAGTGATTTAGGGGTCTCTGTTCAATGCCTCATTTCCCAAGTTTTGTTGACTGCCCAGCGTGTAATGGCAGGGCTTATGTGTATGGAATGAACTTAAAAACCGAGTGTCTGACTGCTGGGCTTGAAGGCATCGGGGAGCCAAGACTCATCTTTTGCCACAAAAGGAGCTCTTGCCTGTTCTTAGATCTTTTTTTAGAGTAGTAGAAGAAACTGAACCCCAGCAATCTGGAAACCACACAGGTTTTTCCCCCCCAAAATAAAAATAAAAGATGGACTATGTTGAGTTTTATAGCTTCTTCATGGTCACTTCTGAGGCTTTGTTCACTCTTCATTCTCTCTGGCCTGACAATGAGCATTCTACTTTCTCATCACTCACTTAGGCCGTGTTTGCATTAATGGTTACTTCAGTTTGTGCCTTCCCTTAATTCACATTAACTCCTGTTCTCTTCACACTGAGAGAGGAGATGAAAGTCATTGCAGGCTTTCGTTTAAAACCTGCCTGTGTTCTTGAATCATTTGTACTGGAAGCACGTCTTCACATGACTTCACTGAATGTCACCCGTCTTGGGAACAGGTGAGGGATGTATTCTTCTACACAAGGAGGGTGTTGGTAGCACAGAGATGGAATTAAGAGTTTTAGCAGAAGCTCTGCTTTGTCTCCCTGCACCATCAGAGACTTCGGGAAAGAGGGTGATTTGGTGTGTTATATAAAATCTGGAGAATCTCAGCATTTTTAAAGGCAATTTTGACTGGTTTCTGCCCCAGAGAGATGTGACCAATTCTGCCCTGTTTTTCATTTAGATGCCAGGTTAAGACTTCAGCTAAGTCGTTGTCCCGTCCCCGTCCCCCTCAATCTCTCCAAATCTGCTTGGGCAACTTGGGAGAACCCCCAGGACAGCACACTGGGAAAGGAGATATTGTTCTGTCTGCCAAGCAGAAATGCTTGCACTGGTGGAACAAATCTTTTGGTGTGGCATAGAATTCCACCCCCGGTGTTTGCCACAGAGGTGGTTGATTTTAATTTTTGGTAGATTTAATGGGTGCTGTTTTGCTGGTATGCTTTAGTGAGGTTGTAATCCACCCTGAAATCAATTGTTGTGCAAAATTATTATCAATTTTCCAATTAAGCACCAGCAGCATACTGATTTTTTAGCCCTTAAGGCTAGGTGACATGGGTCTAGGTCTTAAAGCTGAGTATTTAAGATTAAATACTGGTTAGGGAATGTCTGATGATAATGAATTGTGAATCTAAGGCAGGGATCCTTCTGTACAGACTTTCTTGGGTGTTAAGATCAGCAGAAGTCCATTTGGGTAGTTTTGCTGTCCTCAGAAGTTCAGGTGAAAGTGACCTGGAAGAGGGAATTCTCTGTGGTAGTCCCTATGTTGTAAGATTCCTTCACTGCAGAGGTGTGTCTGATGATTTAAATGTACAGCTTTGGGCAAATGCTACACCCTGGTCTTTGACTCCTGAAATGTGTGTGTTCAGGACTCTCCCTATTCCTGTGACTGTAACTTCTTGTAAAAGTTTTAAATTACGAATTCTAAATCATCGTAACTTGGCATGGGAGCTGCTAGTGAAGGGCAGGTAATAACTACAGTTATGGGGTGAAAGGAAGAATTTAATGTGAGGCTTTGTTGTTATGAGTTTGGCAGTAGCCTTGTTGGAACTGATCATCTTCTTTTGTCAAAACAGGTGAATGCAAGCCGAAGACCCGAATCCCAAAAGTAAAAGGAGAAAGGAAGAAGAAGCAGCAGCACCCCCACCCCTTGCCCCAGCCACCTCAGCTCCCATTGCAACAACTTCTGCCTCCCCTGTTACTCCCACAGCCACCTTTGCTCAAGCAGCGGGAGGGGCAGCATCAGGTCCGTTCGGAGAAGGGGGGGCCTGAAGCCCAGTCCCCCAAGTCTGCATCAGTGGAAGAAAGCATCCCCCCAATGCCTGCCCTCGATGCCCTGCCCTCCGAAGCTCCTGGTGAGGAGGAAGGGTTGAAGCCACGCCGCATTATCCCAATGCTCTTTGTGGTTCCACGGCCCAAAAAGACATCTTCAGAAAAGAAGCATGCCTCGTCCCAAGACGTGCTTGAGAGGTTCGCCACGCAAGAGCAGATGGCCCCCTTGGATCTTGGGGTGAAAGATGTGGAGAGCGGCGAGGGAGACAACACAGATGTGCCTGCTGAGCCTAGTAAATTGCAGGTAGTGTTGAGTGTGGTAGGGTCTACGTAATGAACGTTTCGTGGTTAAGCAGCCAGATCAGGGTATAGCAAGTTTCCCTAGGTCCTTGTTTGGAATTCCTTGCACTTCCAAACATAGTGGACAAGGAAGCAGAAGCATCCACCACATTCCAAACCAATCCTTGAAAAGTTGCATAGAGGCCGCTGCACCATAAACTCCTCAATTTCCCTATATGCCGTGCTCCATGTCCACTCCGGACAGCCTCCCTCTTTTCAGAGCCTCTGAAATCTTTTGGGCAGCCACCATTTTCTGGGCCTCAAACACAGTGCCCTCCACTGTTTAACGTTGACCCTGGTTTCCTGTAACAACCTGGTTGACCAATAAGGAAGTTCTATGAGTGACAGTACTGTGGGCTTCTAGTCTGTATATAGGATGTTTCAGAGGGCTGGTTTCCTTTCTTCCTGGTGTATCATTGTTCTTCCTTCTGCTCCCTTCTCTGCTCATGTCACTCTGTCTTCCCTGCCCAGAGAGGTATAGAATAGGTTTAGCCAATATTGGTTGAACTGTCAGTCCCTAGTAGGGATGACATGAAGGGATTCAGAGTGCTGACATGCTGCTTCCAGTGTCGCCTGGGCTAGCACTCAGGTTGCATCCACAGAAGTGCTGGACAAACCCATCCTTCCACAAAGCACTCCTTTTTTTAACAAAAGAGGATTGATGCAGTGCTTGGTAATCCATGCTGCTATCACTGCCAGTGCACTGTGGAAGCTAATGGTGCAGTTGTGCCTGCTGTGGATCGGTTGTGTGTCCTGTGCGTAATCAGCTTGTAGACCTGTGCTGGTGTGAGCAGAGTCCCAAGTCCAGGCTTCAAGATCTCTCTTTTTCCCTGCTCCAATCCCCCACATCCAGGATGATGAGACTTCTGTTGCCTGGTGCACAAGGCTGCTCTTCCCAAACAAATCCGGCAAAGATAAATGTTTTTGGCAAAATCCTCCGCTGCCTTATAGCATTCTTTTTTTTCTTTTTCTTTTTAAAGACAAATGCAAATCCAACGCCTCCTTTGCAGCTCTGCAAGATAGGTCACTATTGGTTCCATTTCACTGGTGGGGAACAGAGTGCTTGTGTCTTCACAGTCAGTACATAACAGAGGACAGACCTGAGCCCAGGGAGAAGCCAAACCTCCTTGTCACTGGAACAACATGGGTTCTCTGATGAGATTGCCTTTTTGGATCATAACTTAGTCTTCTGATTGAAGATGCAGCATTGATAATCTGTTGATGCTTGGATTGGTTGTGAACACCATGTGTTTAGCTTGCCGGGCCGGGAAGATGATGACAGGAATGGCTTAGTGCTCGCCCATCCCCAAACACCTGATTATTTCTCAGAGACATTAATGCTGCTTTCCCCCTCAGATGAATCCGAACATGAAATAACCTCAACTGTGAGGACTAAGAATCACTCCCCCAGGTGACAAGGCAGGGAAGCTTAGTTGACCCTCATCCTTTCAGGCCATCTAGGTATTGGCAGGCTAGTACAAGCATTTTCGGACTTGCTTGCAAGGCTTGCTTACCATTGTTCTTCTTAGCTCTTGAGCACAACACATCCCTTCTGATGTGTTTTTTTGCTATCTTGTGCTCCAGCAAAAGGAATGATCCCTGCCTCAGCCAGATAATTTAGAATCATAGAATTAGAATCATAGAATTATAGAGTTGGAAGAGACCACAAGGGCCATCGAGTCCAACCCCCTGCCAAGCAGGAAACACCATCAGAGCACTCCTGACATATGGTTGTCAAGCCTCTGCTTAAAGACCTCCAAAGAAGGAGATCTATGCACACAGTTCAAAAAGTTGGACTGAGGGGAGGGACTTGATGCTTAGAAATTAAATGACGGCAAACAGGAAATTTGCTGTATCTATTTTTTCAGCCACACATGTGGTCTGTGTGCATTTGCACATAGTGAGAGGACAAAAAGGGCACCTTGTGGGCTTGTAGTCTGCAGTGTCCTGACAGAACTGCCCTGTTGTAGCATTTTCTCATGGTTTGTGTGTTACCCGGAGAGGAATTATACCAATTTTGAAACAGTGCTTTGAATCAAGTTCATCAGATTTTAATGTTCAGTGCCTACCCTCACTTTAAAAGGAGTTTGGGGTTTTGTATACTTAGTCAATCTGTCTACCCTTCTGTAAATCACCTAGTGGCTTTGTAAGTCTTGTGTTTTTGGAATTCCTTTTAAATTGGGCAGGCATTGAGTAGAGGTTTGACCTAGAGTTTGACTCTTGCCAAGTGGGAATTCCCCCAGTGATATCTCAGAAGGCAGTATTGGAATTGGTGGCTACAGACAGTTCATCTGAAAGTGCAGTGTGATGTTGTCAGGCTTATAGGAGTTTGAAATGGCTTCTTGTTGAGACAAAGCCCCATCAGCTCACTGGGCAGACTCTTTTCTCTGTGTGCTTCTCATCTGACTCTGTCTTTGACCTGTTGTGTTTGGCCGGTGATATCACCTTCTTCTTCAGCCTTTAAGTGGCTCACTCAGTTGGCCTGCAAACTTTTTATTTATTTTATTACATGTATATTGCATCTTTCTTCCAAGGAGCTCAAGGTGGCATACATGGTTTTTCCTCTCCCATTTTATCCTCACAGCAGCCCTGTGAGGTAGGTTAAGCTAAGAGACCATGACTGGCCCAAAGTCACCCACAGAGCTTCACAACTTGAGTGGGGACTAGAATCCCAGGTCTTAGTCCAGTACGCTAACCACTACTCTACACTGGCTCTTGACATGACCACCACCCCTGCCTCATCCACCCCACATGCACCCATTATATTTCTCTCCAAGCAGAGAGATTTGCTTAATGACACTGTCATTTATGTTAATGTTATATACTTTATATCATGTTGTTCCCTGAGTATAATATTTCCTCAGGGCCCAAGAGGCGTGACCTTAATAAGGGAGCCATTGATAGGGAAGAATTTGTGCTTATAAGCAAAGAACCACTGTACCGTTGTTGAAGTGAGATAAACTTGAAGTAAATCAGGCAGATCTCCAAAGCCCAAGAAATTTGGGGTGCTCTTGTTGTGTGTTGTCTGTTTCTCTGTCGAATTGTTTGTCTGTGTTGAATTGTGTGCCCTTTCGAACGCTGCATTCCACCCTCAGCCCCTGGATGAGTGTGCTGCAGTGTAAACTGAGTGGTTCAGGATGTATTATTATTTTTTTCTAATGTGGGGAGGTGGCCATTGCACATTCCAGTGTAAGTAACGCACCTTCACCTGTTGCAGGCAGTCCTACGCTCGGATGATATCACCTTGTGGAGGATCCCTAGAAGGGAGAGGCGGGAGTTGTTCAAGCGAGTTAGCGGCAAGCCAGCGAGATACGCTGCAGCTTTGTTCACCCGTATGGTCCCCCCGGATGAGCTGCGGAGGTGGCGAAGCACTGTTAGCTATCGCGGGGGCAGAGGGAAGCGTGCTCTGCCACACAACGTGGTTGCCCGCTTGAGGCACCTTTTGTACAAGCAGTACTCGGACATAGTGGCGGCTGACTGGAGAAAAATCCGGTTGAAAATCAACAAGATCCTTTGGGCTTAACGGGGCCGCCTCTGGGTGCCTCTGCCCAGTCCTGAGTGGCGCTGGAATGCACTTGGCTCTTCATGGGAGTTCTCCATGGCTGGCTGCGCCAGACGCCTCCAAGAAATCAGACTGTGCTGCAACCTGTTAAGTGCCTGATGCCAAAGCAGAACTCTTGTTTGCCCGTGTTTGTGCTGCTGGCCAGCGCATGGGCGGAGCAGGTGCAATGTTTTACACTGTCTGGCTGTGAAGTGCCTGTGGCTTGTAGCCTGGCAATAAATGGTGGTGTTGCTGTTTTCATTTTCTTTCTTTCCTTGTGGTCTCTTTTGTCCCCCTTTGAGTTTCTAGGCTGGTATTCCATGTCTGTTTGATGTAAGACCATCTGGCTGAGCATTAGAAACAAATGGAACCTATGCTTGGCAGCCCCAGGTGGTGATGGAGGGCAGCGCTTCCGATGTGGCAGGAGGGCCTGTGAACATACGGTTTTCCCTGGCATAAATACCCCATTGCTCTTTAAAGATGGGCATTTTTTCACTGTCGAGTTTCTATCCCTTATTGGCCCATGCAGCTTTCCACTTTTTGCGCATGCTGGTGTCACAGGATTTCCTTAAAATTGCACTCAAAGAAGAAGAAGAAGAAGAAGAAGAACGCATTAGTAGTATTATAAGAAGCTGGGGACAGCTAGGAGCAGAATAGGGGGGTGAGGGGGAAGTTTGGGCCCTGAACGAAATACACTTTGAAGGCTGCGATTATATTTTTGGGGTGATGGTGGAAGCGGGCTGAAAAAGTGTCAGCTGTCATAGAATAGTCCCCCCCCCCCCAATAGCCAAGAGCAGGGCTGCCATCTCAGGGGAGCATAGAGCTTGCAGTTCCACAGAGAAACAACATGTGGCTGAACTACTTGGGAACTCCTTGCTGACAGACATCGTTACATCAGGGTAATTTCCCCAAAAAGGTAGAACGAGAGGTGTATTCCAGAAGAGCTCTTCCTCTCTGCTGCCAAGTGGTGAAGAGTTTTTATAAAAATGTGTAACTAGGAAATAACGGCAGGGCTGTCTTAGCTTGTCGTGAGTTTTTTTTCCCCAGAACCCAGAGCAGCAAATACTGAACCCCCTCCTGCAGTTCCCCTTCGTACACTGTCCCAATTCTCAGAAGCAGAGAACAAAGGTGTTTGGATTGTCTCCCTAGCCAAGACATAAGAGCAGCACAGTTGTGTCTGAGCTGTATTGCTTCAGACTGCTCATGTGACTGAACCTTTGTAGGCGTGTGGAGGCACACACAGGCGCGCACACACACTGAGGAAACTAAAGGACACAACCAACTGAGCCATTACTTTCCACGGGTCTTTGTTCCATGGGACAAGTCCCCAGTCCGGGTCACAAAAGTGTATATTTTCTCCTTTCCACTCACCCATGGATATTGGCATTGAGAATAAAAATAGCACGATTAATTCTAGATAGATTACCTCTGAGTTTTGTTTTGGCATAAAAAGTTGTGATTGGTAGGCTCTTCTCTGGTACTGTATACTCGGTCAGCATTCCACGAACCTTACCTTAGCACAGTCCCTGACACGTGTTTTTTTAAAAAAGTAAATTGATTTCTGGATAAAAATGAAAAGCCCACACAGCCCCCTCAGTGGTGCACAAAGAATGTAGATGAAGAAAAGGGCCCTGACTCTTCTCCACTGCAGAACTGAGAATTACTGAAACACACTGAATTTCCTTGGAGTGCCTATACTGAGTCACCATCGCTAGGCAACCCTTTCTCTGACAGAGCATTCCTAGCATAATTGGCTTTGTGGGCTTTAAAATTCAGATGGATGTGTGTGCGTGCATATATGTCAGCAGGTAGGTGTGACAATTGTGTGTATTCATTGGTTTTGCTATGAAAGCTACTAGGAGTTTGAACACAACACATGAGGAAGGAGAAACAAGCCGGTGCCTCAACTGGGGACATGAAGTCTGCCTGGTAAATGAAAAGCTTCTGTCAGTAAGAACTCTTCAGTTATGGTTCTCCCAGCTCTGTGCATCGTTTAATCCAGCCTTCCTGAGCAGACGCAGGCTACGCTATCACGGGAGTGGAGATGGCCAGCTCCTGGATGCCCATGAATCGCCATGTTCTCCAGAATGCAGCCCAAGAGTCGGAATGTGTATCTTGCAACATTAGCAGACCTCCTTGTCAAGCAGCACAGTGAAGTGTTCGCCATCTGGACCATTCATTAGAGGGAGGGCTGTGGCTGCCCAGTGTAGAACAACTGCTTTGTATGCCAAAGTCCTCAGACCCAATTGCCGGCATCACCTGGTAAATCTGGGAAAGACCCCTGTAAGGAACCCTGAGTTATCACTGTCAATACTGAGCAAGGCTGCCCCCCGGTCTGCCTTGATCTAGGGCTGCCCCCCTTGATCTGCCTTGATCTGAGTTCCTTTTTAAATCGACCCTCTTTTCTTTTCTTTTCTTTTCTTTTTTTGAACCAGGATGACTGGACTCATACTTTATCTTGGGAGACAGGACCATAGCTCAGATCTGGCGGACTAAGGTCTCAGATTTTGTCCCCAGCATCTCCAGATAGGAATAGGACTCCCATCTGAAACCCCAGGGAGCTGCTGCCAGTCAGCTTATAGACAACACTTAGTTTGGTGGACCAATGAAGTTGTGACTGTTAAAGTGGCACGAGAGTGCTTCAAATCTATGGCATGGATGCGACCCTTGCCTGTGTGCAATCCCTTCCCTGTCTCTAGAAGGTTGGCGAAAGTTAAAATACTGTCTTAAAATCAACACAAAATGGGCGATACCTTGTGTTAGTCATAACTGAGTATGGTTTAATTTGATGATATTGCCCATTTTTTAAAAAAAATCTAAAAATTATTCTTTGCAATAAAATGTGACTTGTTAAACCGAGACGCCCAGATTATAAAAACCACAAGTGTTCTAAAAAACCTGGTTTTAATAGAAAGATTTTCATCTGGGGATGAAAAGACTACAAGACTTGTGCCAGACGGGCCTATTTCACAAGTGGAGTGTCACTATTGAGAAAGCCCTCTCTTTAGTAGCTCTTTGAATAGAGTGCCTCTGTCACATACTTATCCAGTCCTGCTTTTAAAAGCCTCTTTTAGAAAAGAAAAAAATTCAACCCCCCCTCCATTAGCTGTTTTCATTGCCCAAATGCTTTCTCTAATGTCATTAAAAAGGTCTTCAGAACTTTCACGCTGGAGTATCCATATAGAAAATAACCGCAACCCTTCTCAAAGGTACATGTGTTACATGCTCTTGCAATCCTGTGCAAGGGGAGGGATTTGCTGTAGAATTCAGGGCCTTGAGGGCTTCTGCTTTGATTTGATTGAGGTTTCTAGCCCTTGTGGTGGCGGAGAAAGGCTTGAAAGCGTATGTGCAATGCAGAAGAGTCCTTTCAGTGACTTCTGTAGTTCCATGCTCCTCATCCATGGCAGAAGCAGGCTGGGTTAAGCAAAATTGCTAAACACTGCGTTCACTTTCAGAGTTTACATTGCTCTGTTGTGGAATTTGGGCTTTTGTAGCATAAGGGGATGCACAACTCTGACTATGCTCCCCCCCCCCCCAACTCGCAGGACTTTGCTGACCTGGTATCACCACAGGGCAAAGGGTAGCGATGACCTGCCTTGAAGCTTTTCACTGTAACATGCGCCTTGCTTCCATCACCCTGAGTTAGCTGACATATATTGAAATAATACGGTTGTATTGTTTTCTCATTGTTCCCCCCGCCAGACAACTTCTACTTTCTCTAAACTGAAGATGGAGATTAAGAAGAGTCGCCGCCACCCACTGGGCAAGCCACCCACACGCTCCCCACTTTCTGTGGTGAAACAGGAAGCTTCAAGTGATGAGGGTAAGTATACCGGTTCTTCCAAGCAGCTTCCAGCTAGGCTGTCCAACCCTCCCCATCTTTCCTGGTGGAAATATTCCCAGGTAGGTGGAGGTAGGGGTGTGTGTGTGTGTGTGTGTGTGTGTCTTCACCTGCCTCTCGATCTCTACAGATAGTTATTGTAATAAATGTAGGGGTTGCTTGTGCGCAAGTTGGTGCCACTCCTGGCTAGGTTGCCTTGTTAAACCCTTTCTGTCTGGACAGCCCTACACTTCGTGGCTGTTCAGTCGCTAGCAGAATCCGTCAGTGGGCGTTTCTTAAACCTTTTCCAGCATAAAAGTTGTTTGACTCCAAGTCTCCTCCTACTCTCCCTGCGCGGAAGTCTTCTGCGCAGGGAGGGCGTGGGTAGCGGAGGACCCGTGCTCTCCTCGCTGATCTCCGGCGAGGAGTCCTGGAGCCTCCTCGCCGCTTCCCCCATCTGCCCCCCTTTATCCCTGGTGTTACGCTGATTTCCTTCCCCAGCTGGTGAGCCGCCTCTCCCCCTGCTGGGCCCTTCTCCAGCATCGCTTGAGAGCCTAGCCTCCGCCTCTGCCTCCGATGTCAGTTCCCTGACAGTTATAGTATTGTTTCTGTCAGCCAGCGGATCCCCACCTGGGTGTCCAAACTTTCAGGATATGGCAGCAGCCCAAAGGTCTTTCACTTAACCTGCAACCTTTAACTGCAGGTGCCCGGGATTGAACGTGAGACCTTGTGCATACAAACCTGTTGAGTGAGGAAGGACATACTGGTTTCTTTTTATTAAGTGTTCATCTGTACATCTCTTTAAGGCCACCAGAACGATATTTTCATTCATTCATTCATTCATTCATTCTATCCCATCTTTTTCTCCAAGGTGATATATATACTTCTCCCCTTCCCCACAACAACCCTGTGAGGTAGGGTAGGTTGAGAGTTGTGACTGGCCCAAGGTCACACCCAGTGAGCTTCGTGGCCAAGTGGGGATTTGAACCCTTATCTTCCAGGTCCTAGTCCAGTACTCTTAACCACTACACCATGCTGACTCTCTCAATTTCCCCCTTGCCTGTCTGGTTGGCTGCTTGCTGACTGAGGACCCAATACCTCAAGGACCGCCTCTTCCCCATATGCACCAAGATGGACCCTACAATCCTGTACCCCCTGCACCAGAGGTCTGGAGGGTGGTAGCACAAGAATGGGCCTTTTCAGTGGTGGCTCCCTGTTTGTGGAATGCTTTCCGCAGGGAGGCTCACCTGGTACCATCATATTATATATATTTAGTTGCCAGACAGAAATGTTCCTCTATAATTCCTCTATAATTTTGCCTCTTAACTACCTGTGGCCTTTTAGAGTGGGTGAGATTTATTACCGTATTTTTTGCTCTATAAGACTCACTTTTTCCCTCCTAAAAAGTAAGGGGAAATGTGTGTGCGTCTTATGGAGCGAATGCAGGCTGCGTAGCTACCCCAGAAGCCAGAACAGCAAGAGGGATTACTTCTTTCACTGCGCAGCGATCCCTCTTGCTGTTCTGGCTTCTGAGATTCAGAATATTTTTTTTCTTGTTTTCCTCCTCCAAAAACTAGGTGCGTCTTGTGGTCTGGTGCGTCTTACAGAGCGAAAAATACGGTAATTTCCCATACCCCCTTGATTTTAATGTATCTATGTGGATTTATTTCTAGTTTGTTTGGTTGATTGCTCGTAAGTTGCTTTGAGTTGCCTTGGACAAGAAAAAGTGACTAACAAATTTTATTAGCAATAGTAAATCATAATATCCAACCAAGTCATCTGTATCTTTCAAAACCTCACATGCCATAAGGAATCCGTTAATCCTCCAGGTGCCATAGCATTTCAGGAGTTTTATCTGCCAATGCAGGCCAGTGGCTTCCTTTTTAGAATTTGAGCATCAGAAAGGAACAACTTTGTAGCTCCTGACACTGGAATGTGGCACATTCCAGTAGCAGGCAGGGCGAAGCACAAATGCCTCTTAGGACATGATCAGACACACAGTTGTGCATACATGGACACACACCTGGCGTGGACTGCGGAAAGTGCTCAGGAGCCAGAGGTCCCCCTTCCCTATGACTATAGAAGTGGGCAACGCCGTGCCATTGTTATCCTATGTCCAGACTGATGGTTCAAGTCTTCTTCGAAACAAAATGTCGTCGTCCCATCCCCCCTACAGTGAAGAGGATTATCCTTAAGTGCTTGAATCTGCAAGGCTGTGCTAATCAGATTTGTAACTGCCACAATGCGTGGGAGAGACTCCGCCTTGTCTCGTGCCAAGGGACTGGGTGTTGATGGAGTTCTGCAAAACTTTTCCGTTTGCCTGTTTCAATTCTCTTCCCTCATCATTTCCCCTTAGGGGAGTTCGGGCGAAAATAATACATACATTTAAGTTGCAGGTGAGCAGTGCAGCTGTAACGCTTCTGGTCCAGGCAGGGGAGGGGTAGTCATACATTACTGATAGATTCCTTCGAAAGGAGCATGGGCAGATGTGGGTGGGGCAGCTGCACAGAAAATGGAACCCAGGAAGTCAAGTGCTCCCAAAGGTGTGTGATGGTCTCCTCAGAGCTTTGGGCACCTACCTGCACTTACATGATGAGGCGGCTGAGGCACTGCTGGGTGGTCATTGCAGGCAGGTGCGTGGGTATTGTGGTGTGCCCAAGGCTGCAAAGGAGGGTAGCATCCCTCCACTGGAAGTTCTTCCATCCCATTAGGATGACACAAGGCCTACATGCCACATTCTGCTGGTGGAGGTCATGATCTAGGTCCTGATGCAGGACCAGCTACAGATGCCTTGTTTCCTAGGGAAAGGCAGGAAACCCCATCTCCTCTTTTAGGTAAAGGTTGGGCCCTACTCTGTCACCAGGACTGTCAGGCAAAGAGAGGAATACTTCCTTTCTCCCCTCTCCCTTCCCCATCTGCTCTGGGTGCTAGGACAGGCACAGCTCCTAAACTAGTTCTGGTTTGGGGACAATCCATGCTTAGATGTTGCCTTTTCTGTAGAAGTTGCACCCTGGGGTGGCTGCAGCTATGAACATCTAGTTCAATGATATCCTCATTCACTGTAGAAAAGTGGAACACTGGATTTGCCATGATAAGTTTTGCAGTGGGTGGCACACATGCTGTGCACCCTAGAGAATTGGTTCTCTCTGCTGGGGAGAGTAGGGTGGTGGTATTTGGCTCTCAGCCAGTGTTGTTTGGGCCTGGAGATACTCCATACCTCTTTTTCTGTTTCCTCTTACCTGATATTTTTTGCTGCTAAGGAAAAGTTAGCATATCTGAAAGTATTCACTGTTTGCTGATGTGCTAGGTCCTGAAACCGGGAAGTCTCTCCTGCACAGGATTGCAAGTTACAAAGCAGAATTGCATTGCTTTTTCTATTGCAGAGAGTAGGACCAGCACATTTGAGCATACCTTCCATACATTGTGAAAAAGGAACTTATCACATTAAGCCCAATGGTCTGTTTTCATTGCGAGACACAGAAGAGATACTTTGGTTAGCCACTTTAAGTTACTACATGTGCACAGTTCCTTCCTTTCTCTTCTTGCCCCTTGCCCTTCTCTCAGATGCGTCCCTCTGGATTTTTCTTCATTCCCTCATTCTTCTAGATTACTCCCATTGCAAGCCCCTTCCAGCTTCCTTGTATTTTATTCCCCTGCCCTCCACTTCTCTTAGGCCTTTCCTTTTCCTGGGCTGTTTGAATTGCCCTAGCTCTCTTTAAATCCTAAGCAGCTGAACCTCTGGCAGGCCGCAGCCCTCCTGCCTATCTCTGACATGAAGACAGCTCTGCCAATCAGGCTTCGTTGACTTTGCCACCGCAACGTCCCTGGTTGCATTACAATATAGATTAACAGCCAGAAAACTAGCTTTTCCATTCCTTCACAGAATCTGTGCAAGATATCGACATTTTATTCGCTGACAGCTCTCCCCTGAACAATTAGAATGGAGTGAACATTGATTGCATCACAGCACCTCCACAGTCGTCTAGGGGAGAGGTTTGCAGGTGACAGCTGGCAGCAGTTTTTTTATCCTTTGTATCATTTCTGTATCTGGTGATAGCTTCACCTCTCTACCCATTGGCTTGCCAGATCTTAGCCAGGAGGCTTCGCCTCCCACCTGAAGGGTAGTCTTGTCATGAAGCACTGGTACTTCTCAGGGGCTTGAGTCACAGAGCTGTCAAGCCTGGCCACATGAAACTGTGACTTTTCCTGCTCCCCATCAAGGAATTGGCAGCACTTCTGAACTGAGCATCTCTTACCGATATAAACAAGACCACTGTGCATGGGGAGGGAAGCTGGGAAACGAGAGGCCTGCATGGAAGTGTTTGGGGGAACAACACTCTGTGCCGAACAATCCAGACAGATAGTGTTCCAATTGCTTCCTTCACTTTTTAACCAAGTGCATGTTATACCTGTATACCTGAAGGAGTGTCTACAGCAGCCAGGACACTGAGATCCAGTTCCGACGAATTTTGTGTTTTAATATTTTGTTGGAAGCCACCCAAAGTGGCTGAGGCAACCTAATCAGATGGGAAGCATATTAATAATAAAGTAGCAGCAGTAGTAGTAGTTGTTATTATCATCATCATCATTATTGGTAGTAGTAGTAGTACTTTAGAATAGCCCTGCAGAATTCAACCAAAGGCCTGTCTAGCCCAGCATCCTGTTTCCTAAGCAGGACATGAAGTCAGTTGCCCTCTCTCTCCCCCTTGTTCTCTGGCAACTGGTATTCAGAGACATGCGGTTTTGGATTCTAGAGGTAGCTTGTAGCCAGTAATGGCTTCCACACATGGATCCTGAGGCAGCTGACAAAGAGGAGATAAGAACTTCTTCTGATGCACTGAAAAGTTACTGCCTCCTCCATGACATTTTAGGATGGTTTGGAGTTGGACTGCTCCAAGGCTAGCTAACCCTAGCTGATTTCTCTATAGCAGCACTGTGGTTGCTTTTCACTTTATATTTTCTTTTTTTACAGTTATTTTAACCAGTCATTAAGGTTGAGTAGGTCCAGAAGTCTAAGCTTATATTTTTGATAAACAAAAGTTCAGTTAGACTTAGTGTTCAGTTATTTGGTAGGTACATGTTTACAAAAAATGTGTGTGTGTGTTTATTTCATTAATTGATTGGCTTTTGGATGACTCGCTATCGTGTCTCCTTTATGGCTGAGTGGATTGGCCTTACAAAGTGGGTCATACCTAGTCATTGTTCCTGCCTCTCTACCTAACCCTTCTCTCTCTCTCTCTCTCTCTCTCTCTCTCTCTCTCTCTCTGCTCATCTTGTTCTTTAGAAACCCTCCCATTCTCTGGTGAGGAGGATGTTGGTGACCCTGAGCCCTTGAAGTCCTTGCTTTCCCTGCTGTGGAAAAACAAAGCACCCAACTTTGCTGCGGAGAGGCGATTCAATGCTGCTGCAGCATCGACTGAGCCATACTGCGCCATCTGCACCCTCTTTTATCCCTATAATCAGGTAATTCTGCAGCTTCAGTAGAGGAGCAAGCACACAATACCCCAAGGTCCCCTCAATCAGCAAACAATTTCTTTAAATACCTGTAATCCTTTAGAAAGGGGTGTAAGGATTTTAGAAAGCTCTTAAGTCCCCTGTGGAAGAATCATAATTCTAGCATGCTTCACCTTTCTAGCTTTGGGTGGAGAACAGTAAGTATGTAGGTGTCTCATCTATTGATATCAACCTTTGAGATGGCAGCTTTCTTCTTGGTCACATTGCATGCCAGCAGTTATGCAGATGGGTGTATGCTTGATTTATTATTACTCACCTCCAGTTGAACTGGTGGTGGTGGTGATGATGATAATATCATCAATATCATTTGTGGGTGACCTCAGTTTGCTTCCAAACTAATAGACACTTGGTCATCTGATTTCTGATTAGCCAAAAGTTGCAGTCTGCCTTTCCCAGGATACTCAATTCCATTACCCTTCCCACCCATTTCCCCCTTCCAGTTCACATAGCCCCAGCAACAGCCTGTGAGCATTCTGTGGCCACTCTTGGGGGATTTCTCTACCCATTTAGAGTTCATTTCCCCCTAAATCTTTGTTGTACTTCGACAGGTTTTGGGGGTCCCCCAAGCCTGCTGATACCTCCCTCGTTAAAGCCAAAGCAGCAGCACCCCCAAACATATGGATCTACAGTGTCAGCCTTGGCTCTTGACATGTGTCAGATTGAGATGGGCTGCTCCACTTTGTATTGTAGGCGTGTTATACCATTTACTTTGTGTGAAATTTCACTGCAAATGCTAAACTGGCATATCAGGCAGCCAGTCAGGTTCTAGCCCAGCCTTCCTCCCACTTTGCCAGTTTTTCTTTCTGCAAGTTTGAAAAGCATTTTTTTAAAGTATGCACCTGTAATCAGAAATTGTTCTGTCTACCCCCTCAGTGCTCTAGTGCCTTTTTCTGCTGCACATGCAGACTGCACCTTAGAGGGAGTTGTTTAAAGATGGCCATATTATGGGTCAGTCCTACATACAGGTACAGTGGTGCCCCACAAGACGAAAAACCCGCTAGACGAAAGGGTTTTCCGTTTTTCGATGCGCTTCGCAAGACGAATTTCCCTATGGGCTTGCTTCGCAAGACGAAAACGTCTTGCGAGTCTTGCGATTTTTTTCGCTTCCCCCCCTTTTTCTAAGCCGCTAAGCCGCTAATAGCCTTTTAGCCGCTAAGCCTTTAATAGCCGCTAAACCACTAATAGCGCTAATCCGCTAAGCCGCTAATAGGGTTGCTTCGCAAGACAAAAAAACCGCTAGACGAAGAGACCCGCGGAATGGATTATTTTCGTCTTGCGAGACACCACTGTATCTGACTTCCAGCTGTTCAGAGGAGGAGCTATTTATAGTACCACTATTTCCTTGGCCCTTCAGGTGGCAATCGGTAGTAAAATATTTAAGAGCTACTGATCTTTAAACCATGGCAGGATGTGGAAGAACGTGTTTTTTTTAATTGGCAGGTAACTGAATTGAAGGATGCAATTTAGTGATCATCTGGGGCTCATGCCTCACTTTGTAGAGCAGGAACTGGAAGGATGGAATGTAACACTCTCTTCTCCATCATGTTGGGTTTAATCTCCCTATCGTCAGGGTAAATAACATATAATATTTGTGTATGTTTTCTGGGCACAGTCCAAGCTTCATTGATTAACGGAAGCAGTTGCTGGCATTTCAAGATTTGGGAAGTTCTGTTTGCGGGGGCGGGGTGTGTGTGCTCTTTTTTTTCTTGGCAACAGCCAAGTGTTAAGCACTTACTAAATGCACCGCATCTAATCATCACTACCTTTCGTTTCAAAAGTACATTAGGAATCAGACCACGTAGGACATGGGCCAGCCAAAATATTGTACAGAACTCTTTGCTCTGGAGATGGTTTAGCTGTAACATTTGCTGAGCTGGATGAAGCCAAAAGACCAGCCTAGCCCAGTGCTCTGTCTTCCACAACAACCAACCAGTTATCCAGGGGGAACCAAAAGGAGAGGGATGCAGCAATAGCCATCTGTGCTTGACCTTGCTTGACCTCCAGATTATCAGTGGCCTTAAACTGATTACCTTCAGGTTAATGTAAAAGTTGTTTCCCAGTGATAACCTGCCAAGGAATCCCACTGCATCATATAGTATTCTGGGAAGTTCATTTCACCTGAAGTGGGAACTATGGGAACCAAGAGGAAGTCCTAGCTGCACCCAGTGCTCCTCCCCCCACCCCACCCCCACTTCCCACATCATAACACATTGCAGGGAAATGGGTTGCAGGAGGCAAGCTTCAAGGAGGAAAGGCGTATCTACTGTAATAAATCTCCTCAATCATGAGGGTCAACATCCACCCCCAGCCCAGCCCGGCCAAAAAACCTCTGGACACTTCAAGGGACCAAATGCAGGGTGCAAACAAAGTGTTTTTCTGTTCCTCTTGTGAGCTCTCTTGAGACCTCTGGTTGGCCACTGCTGGGAACAGGAGCTAGAATAGATGGACTATCAGTGTGATCTAGGAAGACAACACTTGCATTTTATTTATTGGCTTTCTGTGGCACCCTTCAGCTCAGTGACTGACAATAAAAATCGTAAATAGCCAATAAATGACAATGGGTAAATAAGTTGAATAAAACCAGTGGCTATAACTCCTCGGGAAATAAAAGCAATGGAAAATGAAAAGATATCTGCTTGGTGCTAAAAAGATATGTACATAGGTGTCAGGCAAGACTCCCCAAAGAGAGAATTTCATAAGCCGAGTAGCTCCGTAAAGGAATATCCTCTCTCTGGTTGCTACTTGCTTCACCTCAGATGCCTCCAAAGATTACTACAGTGCTTGTTGGCTTGATGCGGAAGCAAACACCTCGTTAGATAAACAGGTCCCAAGTTGTGTAGCCTTTCCCAGCCTGGTGCCACAGACATGTCGTTTGACTACCGATCCCATCATCACTGACCATTAGCCATGCTGAAGATGCAGGATCTGAAGATCATCGTGCAGGGGAAGGCTGGTTGAAGGCACTTTGAATTGGGCTCCTAAAATGATCAGGAGCCAGCAGAGGTCTCTCAACACAGACAAGATGCAGGTCTATTGACTGGTCCCAGTTAATACTCTAGCAGCTGCATCTTGTACTGTGCAGGACAGTGCACTGCAGCCATCCAATCTGGAAGCTGCCAAATAAGTATAACAATATATATCTATGCTAGTTAGTAAATGACAGAGTTAAGGACTGTAGTTGTAAGAGTATTTTGCAGAGTTTTGGGTTTTCAAAAGTGATTTTTAACCAGAAAAAAACATTTTTGTGTGTTTTATTTCCTAGTTGCCACATGGAGCTTTTGTTTCTGTTGTAAGAGGAGTAACACACCCTTCCTTTCTCGACCTGCTCTTCCAATGCAGAACAGCAAGATAAAAATATACCGTATTTTTCGCTCTATAAGACGCACCAGACCACAAGACGCACCTAGTTTTTGGAGAAGGAAAACAAGAAAAAAAATATTCTGAATCTCAGAAGCCAGAACAGCAAGAGGGATCGCTGCGCAGTGAAAGCAGCAATCCCTCTTGCTGTTCTGGCTTCTGGGATAGCTACGCAGCCTGCATTAGCTCCATAAGACGCACATACATTTCCCCTTACTTTTTAGGAGGGAAAAAGTGAGTCTTATAGAGCAAAAAATACGGTATACATATACAGTGGTATAATTGGGAAATTTTGGGGCATGATCCACGAAGAAATAAAGAAAATACTAAGAATATCATATAGTAAAAGGCCAGAGGCATTCCTTTTAGGAATTTTAAACGACGATATTCCAAAAGACAAAACTAAATTTTTCTTATACGCAACGTCTGCAGCAAGAATCCTGGTGGCTAAATACTGGAAAGGAAATCAGTTACCCACTAGGGGAGAATGGTTATGTAAGCTTTCAGAATATTTAGAATTAGCCAAATTGACAGATATAAAAAGACAAGACCCAAAAAGTGAAGTGAAAAAGGAATGGGAGCGCCTAAATGAATACTTTAAAAGCCAAGGCTCGAGGACAGAAATCTGGCTGAGTCTGGCATAACCTTGTGAAGTGAAAGGATAAGAAAGAGGGAATTATATCTAGATGCTAGGATAGAGATGATAAGGAAAACAGGATGATACAATGAGAGGTAAAGGAGGTGCTGTGGGATTGATGGAAGTCAATGTTTGTTTTTCTTTTTAGTGTTTACCGTATTTTTCACTCTATAAGACGCACCAGACCACAAGACGCACCTAGTTTTTGGAGAAGGAAAACAAGAAAAAAAATAGTCTGAATCCCAGAAGCCAGAACAGCAAGAGGGATCGCTGCGCAGTGAAAGCAGCAATCCCTCTTGTTGTTCTGGCTTCTGGGATAGCTGCGCAGCCTGCATTCGCTCCATAAGACGCACACACATTCCCCCTTACTTTTTAGGAGGGGAAAAGTGAGTCTTACAGAGCAAAAAATACAGTACTTATTTTCCTTTTAAGGATTTTGGCTTTTTGGTTTTCGTTTCAGATTTTTAGGAAACAGGCTTAGATAATTTTACTTTCCTTTTGGAGATTTTGAGAATGGTCTATTTTTGGCAGTTTTTCAAATTTTTATGGGGGGGGTTTCTTTTTTGATTTTTCTAAAATGAAATGGATAGCAGGAATTCTGTTGTTGAAGAAAGCTTCAGATTACCTAAGCTTGCACAAAGCAATTTCATCCAGTGTAAAAAATGATTAGAAGCCAAATATGATATGAAAGGTATTTTAGAATGTATTGAGAAAGAGAAATCCATTGAGGATAGAGCCTCAGAGGAGTGGGAGCAGCAGAATAAATTGGCAGTGTCTATCATTCTGGATGGTATTTCAGGTGCCCAAATGGTTCACACAGAGAGAGGTGACATATCAGCTCAGATGATTGAAAATTTGCAAAAAGCATTTGATTAGCAAGCAAGCATTCACGCCGTGCCTGGGTGAGATATTTATTTAATTTAAAGCTTGAATCCAAGTAGGACCAACAGTCACGTGACAGTGTTCCTATCAATTATTGAAAAG
Source organism: Podarcis pityusensis (assembly GCF_964106645.2). NCBI lineage: Eukaryota > Metazoa > Chordata > Lepidosauria > Squamata > Lacertidae > Podarcis > Podarcis pityusensis. Next base: position 8,871,156 of record NC_138043.1, on the reverse strand, counting down.
CTAGAAATTTCACAATACAAAATGGATGAGGAACAGAAAGTTTGCTATTTCCTGGGGACACCAGGACCTAAATTTCAAACAATTGCAACTCTCATGGGTTATAAGCTAAACTTAACGCTAGGAAATGTGATTGGGCACCCAAAAGAGGACTATGTAGAGAAAAGAGCAAACTCTTCAGCCAGCAGTGTAAGACGCAGTGACTCTACTATGTGTCCCAAAGGAGAGCCAAGGCTACAACCAGAAAAATGGTTTGCTTCAAGTGCAACAAAGAGGGACACATCTCCAGATTTTTTGAAGCCGTGAGTTCAGGAAAATCCCCTGCATTTAAGCAAGCGTGCCAAAATAAGGGGAGCAAAGAAAAAGTGTTGTCTTTTGCAAGGGAATAATCTAACTGTAAACAGTTATGGCACAAAATCAAATAGATTTGGGTGTTCTTTGCACGCGAGTTATGATAATAATTTCTTTGGAGGCATTAACAATATTAACCCATTAATGGATTGCAATATTCCCATAAAGGTATCTAGTGCAAGTTCAGGAAGCTTAAATTGCAAGCGAAACAATCACTTGAGAGAGAAAGTTGCATGTTGAACTGCAACATGCTTAGTGTGTCTACCTTGGACAGAAAAGGTTTCTGTGTGCAATTTGAAAATGGAAAATGCTGGGTAAACGAATGCATATTAGTTCCAACATGGTGTATAAACATAGATCTAAGGGAGGACTTGGAATGCCAAACTTACAATTCTGCTATGCGGCATTTCAAATTAAATCACTAATTCCACTGATTAGGGGCTGAATTGAACTATCCCCTTCCATGCCACTATTCCAAGCATTTTCCTTCTTAAAACTATCAGATTTGGAGATAAAGGGAATTGATAACCCTTTTCTAAAAACAGCAGTTATGACATGGAAAAATCAAAGGAAAATGTTGGCCACTGAACCGTCTCCATTAATTCCGTTTCTAGACCATCCCACCTTTATACCGGAAGACAAATACTGGCAATATAAAGAATGGGGAAATGGACATATATAGAATTTGAGTCCTGATATACAAAGACAAAGCAAAAATGAAAGAAAGGCTAAAGGGAAAGCTAAAAGACCTACATCCTAATTGGCTTCAACTTCTCCAGTGCTGCTCATTTGCAAAACATTTAGAAGAAAGAGGGGAAGGATTTCATTCCCTCACAATATTTGAATCAAAGTATATTGAAACCAAAGTATATTGGTTTCATTGATCTATAGTATACTTGCAGAACACAAATTGGGGAATGCAAAGAAATTAATGTCATTGAGTGGGATGGCATATGGAGGACCTCACCCTTAAGAACTATCTCATCTCACCTTCAAGAAACTTTTCTGAAGGTCATTCTCAGGTGGCATTGTACTCTGGTTCATCTAGCCAAAAACAATAAACCCCTCTGGGCAATGTCTATAGGACATAATACTGAATTGGCAGCATGGGAAAGATTGTAGAATGTCGATTTGAAATTTACAACGTGTGGTGCGATAAAATAAAATGAAATGAAAATGATGTATAGATGGTATCTGACTCCCAGTAAATTAGCAAAAATGCATAAGTCTGAATCCGATACCTGTTGGAAATGTAAAGAGAAGGGGAGTACCTTTTTCCAAATGTGGTGGTCATGTAAGGTAGCAAAAGCTTTCTGGGAATGATTTATAATGAATTGAAAAAAATGTTGAAGATCACTTTTGTTAAAAAAAACCAGAAGCTTTTCTTTTAGGTATAATTGGTGGAGAGGTACCCAAAGAACAGGAAGAATATATATTTATGTACTCTACTATGGCTGCCCGAATGATTTATGCCCAGAGATGGAAAGAGGAAACAGTTACAACGAAGGAAGACTGGCAGTTAAAATTGATGGAGTATGCAGAAATAGTGAAACTTACCGGAAGAATAAGAAATCAAGAAGAGAGTTTTTTAAAACAGAATGGGGGGGAATTACTGAATATTTGAAGATGTAAACAAAGCATTAGCAGGATTGACATAAACACGTGCAGTAAGAAATAATTAAAAGGGAATACAAAGGGAATATTAGTAAAGAGGTTTGAACTGGATATGCAGTAACAAAAAGATGTAAGCTAAGTAACTGCAGAAAGGAGAGAGATGTGGATTGATTATGTAAAGACCTAAGTTTATTCTGTTAACGTATTTATAAAATGAGAAAATGAAAAATAAAATTTTAAACAAAAACAATAAACCCCTATCGCCGCATTTGATGAAGGTGTTGTGGGAACCCTGCGACATATTTTCATGCTTGGTGGGAGGAGGAGGAGGAGGAGGAAGAAGAAGAAGAAGAAGAAGAAGAGATTTTTATAGCGCCCTATAGGTCTCAGGGCTGCTCATAGGATAAAATCACAATATAGAAACTCAAAATACATAATCAAAGCAAAAACAACCTAATAACCCCCACTCCAACACATTTTAAAAGGGCATTGGATGTCAATCATCCAAAGGAACGTTTTTGCCTGGTTACGGAGTTATGGACTTAAGAACAGGAAAGGTCAGCGCAAGACATATGGTTCATTTTGATGAGCCCAGCAGAGCTGATAAGAGAGGAGCGGTAATAGATTATTCTGAGCAGTCCGAGGAAGACACACAGGACCTCATATACTTTCCTGAATGATATATAACAGTTCATATCTGCCTTCTGCTACCACACCACCTGGCACAGAGGATGAACAGGAGGAAGAAGCAGAGGAGCAGATTCCAAGTAGCACTACTGCCAGAAGGGATGAGATGGAGACTGATGACGAGATGCCTATACAGGAGGGTGTTGAGGATGCAGGTGTGGCTGCAGAGCCCAAAAGTCAGTCGCTAATTGAGACCCGACAAAGGTATCCTGGCTCCACGACTGTCCAACATTGCAAGGTTGGTATGTCCCCTGGAACCTTCCACCTGGCCACTGAAACTTGCCTGTGGAAGGATGCTGCACAGGAGGAGTTTGTTGCACCAGAACAAGACCTGGACCCTCACCAAGCTGCTGCTTGGGAAGAAGGCAATTGGAAGCAAGTGAGTATTCAAGGTGAGGCAGGGTGCAGAAGGGTAAGTCAAGCACTACAAAGCAAGACTTGTAGCAAAAGGCTACTCGTAAATGTATGGAGAGGATGATACTTTCGCACCTGTGGTGAGGTACACCGCCATTAAACTGCTTTTAAACATAAAGGTAAAGGAACACCTGATCATCAGGTCCAGTTGTGACCGACTCTGGGGTTGCGGCGCTCATCTCGCTTTATTGTCTGAGGGAGCCGGCGTACAGCTTCCGGGTCATGTGGCCAGCATGACTAAGCCGCTTCTGGTGAAGCAGAGCAGCACACGGAAACGCCGTTTACCTTCCCGCCAGAGCGGTACCTATTTATCTACTTGCACATTGACATGCTTTTGAACTGCTAGGTTGGCAGGAGCAGGGACCGAGCAACGGGAGCTCACCCCGTCGCGGGGATTCGAACCGCCGACCTTCTGGTCGGCAAGTCCTAAGCTCTGTGGTTTAACCCACAGCGCTACCCGCGTCCCACTGCTTTTAAGCATACTAACTTCTAAACAAATGGACGTGAGACGTATAAAAACTGCATTTTTGCATAGCAGAATCTCAAAGAACAGCCCAAAGGTTTCGTCAAGCCAAAGGAAGTTCATCTAGTATGCAGGCTTCAGAAGGGCTTTATGGAATGAAACAAGCTGCAAACGCATAGAATGAGAAGTGGCACAGCATGCTCAAACAGCCAGGATATACGCAAGGTCACACAGACAAGTGTTTGTACTCCAAATGCAAAAATGGACAATTTTCTTATGCTTTGGCATTTGTGGGCGACTTGATCATTACAACTAAAAATTTCCAAGACAATTTCCAAGTCATGAGGCACTTAGCCAAGGATGTGAAGGTGAAAAATCTTGGGGAAATTTCCTATTACCTAGGTGTCCAAATTGAAAGAAAGGAAGATGGATCTTATCTTCGAAGCCAAAAGCAGGTGGTCATTGAATTGCTTGACAGTCTAAATCTGCAAGAAGCCAACCCAGTAACCATACCAAGGATTACTGACTTCCTAAAGAGTTGAAATGAATCTAAACTCTTACCAGACAACCACCAGTACAGGTCAGCAGTAGGGAAACTTTTATATCTGACCATGACAATGAGACCAGACATTGCAAATGCAGTGGGAATCCTGAATAGGAAAGTGCGTTCCCTCACCAGGATGGATTGGACTGTTGCGAAGAGAGTTTTCAGATACCTAAAAGGGAACCATGAATTGTAAACTTAAGCTGCCAGCAGATTGCAATCCATAACTAGTAGGTTACACAGATGCTGATTTGGCAGGAGACACTAAGGATTACAAGTCAACAGGTGGGTTCCTCTTTTTGTTTAGAAATGATCCATTTCTTGGGGCAGTTATAAGCAGAAATGTAGCTTTGTCTACCACAGAGTTAAGATTATGTAGCTGCAACTGAAGCATGCAGAGAACTAGCCTGAATCAGCCAACTGACTATGGACTTTGGTTTGGGACTGAAGAAGCCTATTTGATTGAAGACAACCAGACAGAGCTGTTTTAAGCTGTCGTAGAGCAAGAAATTCTACATGAGAACCAAGCACGTTAGGGTTGAGTAGCGCTATGTGTGCAACACGATAAAATGGACTTGTTGAATTGGCCTATTGCCAAACCAAGGAGATGACAGTGGACATTCTTACCAACCCTTATCGAGCTACTGAGAGGCAGCTTTGAGAACTTTCGAGTCAAGACTCTGGATGGTTTAACAAAATTGTGCATGCAATTGTTAAATTTTCCTGAGAAGGGGTTTGTTTGTAGGAGTTTTTGCAATCAGACAAAACCATGCATATCTGTGCTAGTCAGTAAAGGGACATGGAATTTCATGCTTGCTGCTGGGGCTTCAATTTCTTCATAATGAATTGATGGTTCTCCCAATGCTGGCCTCAGTTTGTGCCCACCTTACAAAGGTCACCCTTTGCACATGGGTAGACACTACAGTGGTGCCTCGCAAGACGAAATTAATCCGTTCCGCGAGAGTCTTCGTCTAGCGGTTTTTTCGTCTTGCGAAGCAACCCTATTAGCGGCTTAACGGATTAGCGCTATTAGCGGTTTAGCGGCTATTAAAGGCTTAAAGGCTTAGGGGATTAGCTGCTAAAAGGCTACTAAAGGCTATTAAAGGCTTAGCAGATTAGATAAAGGGGGGGAAAAGCGAAAAAAAAATCTCTAGACTCGCAAGACATTTTCGTCTTGCGAAGCAAGCCCATAGGGAAATTCGTCCTGCGAAGCAACTCAAAAACGGAAAACCCTTTCGTCTAGCGGGTTTTCCGTCTTGCGAGGCATTCGTCTTGCGGGGCACCACTGTATTTAAAAGTCAAAGTTTCGCAGTGAAAGTGTGTTGTTGTGGGGGCATAAGAGCTTTCCTGATTTCCCCTGCTGTCGGACAATGGAGTGTGTCTCCCTAGCAGTGCACAGTGCTGCTCTGCAGTGAACTTATAAGGAGACTTGGGCTCTGTTTAATCCTTTGTCCCTCGGTGCTGGTTTTGCTACCAGAAGCCTTGAGGTGCTCTTCTGGAGAGAGAATCCTGCTGAAAGAGGAGGAGACAGTTGCAAAGAAGTGGGGGAGGAACGTCTGTCTCCTTATGCATCTCTGTCTCTTCCATCCCTTCCCCCAAAACCCTTTTCAAAGGACGTTTGGCAAGTGGTGTATTTGAAAATAGCAACAAATGTGACTCATAGCTTCACTGTTCTTGTGGGATGAGCAGTGGTTCCTTTCTCTGCTCTCATTCGCTTGAAATAAATTCATTTTTTTCTCAAGGACAGAAAGGAAAAGCTGCCCCAAACAAGTTCTGTTTCCCTTTGTCTTGCCTCGTTGTGGCATAGCAGGCACTGAAATGGAGGCAAGAACCCTCCTGGACTCCACACCATTTCACTGCCCCGCCACCAAAGTAGTTAACAGGGCTAGCTAATCCATATGAAGTGATCTTGAATAAGCTCACTGCATGGGAAAAATTAGGATGCCAGGCTAGTTGGGAACACAGAGAGCCAAGACATGATGGTTGTTCCTGATTGATGGTCACAGTACAAGTATATGATCATACAAATGTTGCATTAATGTCCCCTTTCTTAATGTCCTGTTCTCTCCCCAAAACCTGCTTCTCTGTCATAACTCCTTCAGAAAACAGCAGCGGGTAACCCTTTCTGCATTTTCACCTACCTGTGAACCTCCTTTGCTCCTTCCTCTGAGCATGATGGATCAAATGCTTTGCAGTGCTGGCCATGCAGTTAGTATCAAATAAATGTTGAATTGATGTTTCTCAAGTCTAATGAGACACTGCCCCTGCTTAAGCCTGCCAGATTGCTCATTCCTCTGTCTCCTCCCTGAAGGCTCATTACTGGATCTGCCCACCCAGCTTCTCCACCCCACCCCCTTTCATGTTTCCTCCCTCCCTTGCTCATCCATCTCCTACAAAACCTACCATGTCCTTTTCCTTCTCCTCCTCCCCACCTCCTCCCCCATATACTTTATCTGCAGCACATCCTGCGGCCACCATGAACTCTTGATTTTTTCCAATGGTTCCACTGAAATTGGGGGATGTGTCAGCTGCAGCTTTTCATAGGTCTGGCACCAAGAAGTCGTGATAAACTGTTTGCATCCTCTTCCCCACGACTTCACCGTTGGGTGGGGCTACTCCTTAGTTTAAGAAATGTCACATCAATTAGAATCCCATGTTAAGCTGACACACAACTTTACAGGATTTTAAAATTGTATTCTTTCTTAGTTTTTCAATGTGAGTCACTTCAGCTCAATTCAGATCTCAAGGGAAACCATGTTTTCCTCCAGTGTGAATTTCCCCACTGTGTCATTTCGCTGGTGCCGTAGCTGGCGGGGGGGCGCTAGCCGGGTTTTTTGCCCCGGGTGAAGTCTCCTGAGGAGCACCATTGAGGCTCCCAGCCTGTGTGTGTACGCAAATGCACATGCAGGTGTGTGAGCATCTTTGACCTGCATGAAAATAAAACCTGTTTTTGCCCCAGTTTGGCTCGCTGCCTGTCCCATCTCTTTGTGACTGGAATAAAGGAGATTCAACCAAACCACAGCTTCCTGAGGAGCAGTGGGTCAGTGCGTCTGGCTGCCAACTAGAAGATTGGTGGTTCAAGGCCACCCACCCCACACCAGGGACAGTTGTGGGCAGTATTCCTGCATTGCAGGGGATTGGACTAGATGACCATCAGGGTCCCTTCCAACTCTACAATTCTTTGAGATTTACACCTGAGCTCAGCTGTGGTTTGTCTAGCTCTAGTTAGTGAGTAAACCAGGTCATGAGACCACAGTTGGATCTTGACTTCTCTCTAACCAGAGTTTAAACAAACTGAAGATCCCCAAGTTCAGACGGCATGGGGAACTAGAACTTGTTTAAAATGGTTATCAAGCGTTTCCCATCTCCTTGTAGCTGCAAAAGAGAAGAGGTGTGAACATGTGAACCCGAGGCTCACTGCAGCTCGTTCACATAGGGGGAAACAGGCTTTCTGTTACATCTGAACCCAGGACTTTGAGTGAACCCAGGACTTTGAGTGTGGTGAATGAGACAGATAAGTCTTGTAAATCGAATCAGTTGGATGGAGTTGCATTGTCTCCATGGCAAAAGGGAATGAACTGTAAAGCAAAGGGGGCTTGATATGTGATCATCAGAGGTTGGCTTTTCTATTTAATTGCTTTCCAGACTCTCTGGATGATGAGCAAGCTCTACTCAGTAGTAATTTGTATTTCCCCCCTCTTCTTGCAGTTGGAAAAAGAGAGAGCCACAATCTCCCCTGGAGAAAGCTCCTCGCTCCAGCCACCCCTGAAATATGAGCAGAAGACCAAGCCTCTGATTCCTGAGATGTGCTTCACCTCTAGTGGCGAAAACACAGAGCCCCTCCCTTCCAACTCCTACATCGGAGAGGATGGAAGCAGCCCCTTGATTTCCTGTGCCAAGTGCTGCCTGCAGGTCCATGCCAGTAAGTCTACGCTGAGATTCTCTGTATTTTGGGCCCAGCCCTTCCTTTCTTTTTGGTGGCATCAGAACTTCTGTCGGTCCTTCCCCCTCTGCCTTGCAGCATTGCATTAGACGAAAACACCCTCCACCTGTTGCTGCAGCACAGGTTGCCTGGTAAGAACAGCCACCTGAGAGCATCCCTGGGAGGGATGTAGATTTCCAAGGAGGTCTGTGCGTGCTTAGAACTAGAACTGCCTTTCTCTGGGTTTCATTGTCTCCTCCCTCAACCATCACAAAGCATAGAGACATCGAAAGCTGCCTTAGATAGTCCACATAGCCCAGGTTGGTCCACTGTGGCTGGCAGAGAGGTCTGTGTCTTGCAGACACAGAGAGGTCTTGTTTCCTGTAATGCAAGGGGGTTGGACTAGAAGACTCTCGGGATCCCTTCCAACTCTACAATTCTATGCTTGCACTTTTTACCTGATATTTCCAAATGGAGATGCCAGGAACCAACCCTGTGATCTTCTGTCAGTACAGCTCCCAGTACGTTTCCGAGCACAATTCAAAGTGCTGGTGTTGACCTTGAAAGCCCTAAATGGCCCAGTATACCTGAAGGAGTGTCTCCACCCCCATCGTTCTGCCCGGACGCTGAGATGCAGCGCCGAGGGCCTTCTGGCGGTTCCCTCATTGCGAGAAGCAAAGCTACAGGGAACCAGGCAGAGGGCCTTCTCGGTAGTGGCGCCCTCCCTGTGGAACGCCCTCCCAACAGATGTCAAAGCGATAAATAATTACCTGACATTTAGAAGACATCTTAAGGCAGCCCTGTTCAGGGAAGTTTTTAATCTGTGATATTTTACTGTATTTTTGGTTTCTATGGAAGCCGCCCAGAGTGGCTGGGGAAGCCCAGCCAGATGGGTGGGGTACAAATAATAAATTATTATTATTATTATTATTATTATTATTATTATTATTATTCTGCAGAGCAAGTGCTCTGCCACTTATGCTATGCTCCTTCTTCCGTCCTGTAACTTAATGTCACTCTTTTGTCTTCAACCGATTGTCCTTCATCTTTCTGACCTCTGGTTAAATGTTCATCAACCATGAGCATTTCTCCCGCTGACGCCTTGTTTCTTCTCTGTGAAGTTGGCTCAATTATTTCTTGAAGCTATACCCTGCCACCCCACACCTGTCTGCTCAGGCTGGCTGTCAGTGAACACAAGCAGCATTTCACAGACTCTGTTTCATGTTCTTTGGGAGCCTCATGACTACTGAGACTTGAATCTATTAGTATTGCTGTTGCTGCTGCTGTTGTTATTAATACCCTGCCCATCTGGCTGGGTTTCCCCAGGCACTCTGGGCGGCTTACACCACATAAAAAAATGTAAAGCATTAAACATTAAAAAAATTCTGATATAGGGTTGCCTTCAGATGTCTTCTAAAAGTCAGATAGTGATTTATTTCCTTGACATCTGATGGGAGGGTGTCCCACAGGGCAGGCGCCGCTGCTGAGAAGGCCCTCTGCCTGGTTCCCTGTAACCTCACTTATTGCAGTGAGGGAACTGCCAGAAGGCCCTCAGCACTGGATCTCAGTGTCTGGGCTGAATGATTGGGGTGGAGACGCTCCTTCAGGTATACTGGGCCAAGGCCATTTAGGGCTTTAAAGGTAAGCACCAACACTTTGAATTGTGCTCAGAAACGTACTGGGAGCCAGTGTAGGTCTTTCAGTGTAGGTCTTCAGTGTAGGTCAGGTCTGGTGTTATATGGTCTCAGCGGCCACTGCCAGTCACCAGTCTAGCTGCCACATTCTGGATTAGTTGTAGTTTCCGGGTCACCTTCAAGGGTAGCCCCACATAGAGCTCATTGCAGTAGTTCAAGCGGGAGATAACCAGAGCATGCACCACTCTGGCGAGACAGTCTGCGGGCAGGGAGGGTCTTAGCCTGCGTACCAGGTGGAGCTGCTAAACAGCTGCCCTGGACACAGCTCCATGGACAGCTATCAGTTCAAAATGACTCCCAGGCTGCACACCTGGTCCTTCAGGGGCACAGTTACCCCATTCAGAACCAGCCCCCCCCACACCTGCCCACCCCCTGTCCCCCTAAAACAATACTTCTGTCTTGTCAGGATTCAACCTCAATAGCCACCATCCATCCTCCAAAAACCTCCAGACAATCCATTAATATACCTATTCCTTGAATCACAAGGTATAACACAGACTGTGACATCTTTGGGGATAGCTATCCATGTTTTGGCCAGTTTGTGTTTAAACACCAGGACGTAAACTTTCCAGTCCTGCAGGATTGTTTTGCATAAATTGGACATTTTGCCTTTTGGTCCACTTTTCTCTCTTGCTCTTTGCTTCCCACTCATGGACCTGGCACCTGCATGGAGGGCATGTGCCCCTGCCCCGGAGCTGTGGCCTAATAAAATTTGTTCCTCATTAAGATGTTATTCCTGAAGTTGCCATTGGTCTGCTTCCCCTTCCCTTCTGAGCTCTTTTTGGGCAAGTGGGAAGAGAATGGAGATGTGAGTTTCAGGACAACAGAATGCCTTTAAGGAGTGTCTTCAGACACGAGCAGACGCTTAAGGGTTTTTAATTTTACGGAGAGTATTAAATGAGGAGGGGAGGGGTGGGTGTACCACATAGACACCTTACTCATGTATCCTTTTGCGAAAGTTATCAGAGTGGGGCTTGTGGCATCTTTCCCAGGGTGTCCTCTGCCTGCTGGGTATGGATTTCTTCCTCTCTGGCTTATCCTTCTATAACCCTTGTGAGGAACAGGCTCTGGTCTTGTCAGGATTCAACCTCAATCTGTTAGCCACCATCCATCCTCCAAAAACCTCCAGACAATCCATTAATGTGCCTGTTCCTTGAATTACAAGTATAACACAGACTCTGTGACATCTTTGGGTATAGCTATCCATGTTTTGGCCAGTTTGTGTTTAGACAGCAGGACGCAAGGAGGCCAAGGAGGCCAAGGAGTGTGGTGGAGTCTCCTTCTTTGGAGGTCTTTAAGCAGAGGCTTGACAACCATATGTCAGGAGTGCTCTGATGGTGTTTCCTGCTTGGCAGGGGGTTGGACTCGATGGCCCTTGTGGTCTCTTCCAACTCTATGATTCTATGATTCTATGATTCTATAGTGCGTATAAGTATATGCAAACAGTCCTTCACAAGAAACCTTGAGGGCATCTTCCAACAGAGATGCCAAAGCAAAATACTTGAGCAATAGGAAGCAGCTGCAGTTCCCATTTGAAAGCAAACCCCCAAGAGAAAAAGAAGCTAGGTCCAAGCCTCTCTGCCTCACCCCAAGCAAGGGTTGGGAATGTCACCTGCCATAAACCAAAGGGCATTTTTTTTTATTTGTTTCAGATGCTCAAGCCTCCCCTCAGATGTTTTCTGTTTATAGATTGGGCTCCTGGCAAGACCGTATCTATTAGAGGAGAGTCCATTATTTTATTGGGTCTTTCCCCCCCTCCGACACATCCATTATAGGCCGGCCTCCTTCAAAGCTTTCAGCCTGAGCAGAATGGTTAATTTGGAAGGCAGAGAAGGTCTAGGAAGGACAAGGGAAAGTTTCTGAAACATCTCTTTTTTATTAAAGGTTTCTTAGTTTTCAAAAATATGCGCATTGTCTCTTTTTTCAAGTTGTGTTTTCTGTGATCAGTTTCCTTCGTTGTGAGACATTAGTGTTGCATGCAGTATTCGGTTGGGAAGGAAAGAGCGGGAGGGTGAAATGGGGTGAGAATGCTTCTATTTTTCTACTTAGTGTATGTGTGGGGTTTTGTGTCAGCATCACTTGTATGCGTTCTCTTACTATTTGCTTGTTATATTTCCTTGGTGGTGAGAGAGGTTGGGGATGGCCAAGGGTGTGGTTGGTTGTCTTTGGTTGGCTGCAGTGAGATTTGTTTACGTGTGTGAGTGTGGGGTGTATGTGTGGAGTTTTGGATCAGGTTAGCAAGGTTGATTCCTCCTGTGCTGCTCGCTCCCCATGAATCCACAGTATATACAGTCCCTGCATTTGTACACACCCCACCAGAGTCATAAGAGACGTATTCTATACCAGCCCATGGCTCTCCAGAAGGGACCGTATGGGAAGGAGATATGGCTGCCTTGCCGTAACTCAGAACAGGAGCACTTTGCACTGTGGCATTTTGTTGCAGGTTTCACCGGTTTTACTAGTTCCATAAGAGAGATCTGAACTCGGTATATAAAATGCAGTTATTTGTCATACTTTGAAATGTTCAAGAATGGTCACAATCCATCTAATCTAGCCAGGCTCTTTTTTTCCATACCTTTTAAGAAGCAGAGCTCGAAAACCACACTGTGGTTGTTGCAAACACTCCCCACCCCCGCCCCGCACAATCAATACTTCCTTATTGTCTCTCTCCCTGTGTTTGCATTTTGTTTTTAGTTTGCATCTTTCAAAAAATGCATCTGCTCTTCCAAAAGACCTATTCTTCCATCCTCTCCCCAAATACAGAAGCATATTTTTCTGTGCTCTCTTGAAACAAGAAATCGATGTTGAAATTTCACAGTCTCTTCACACAGCTCTTTGGGACTCCATAAATATTTTAATTAAAGACAACAGTTTCCATTTTGCTTTCCTGATCAGCTTTCTGAAGGTGTGACAACCGAGGTCTTTCTTTTCCACAAGGTCTAGATTAAATCTTCTGCCTCCCCTGCCCTGGGGTGTGTGTGTGTGTGTGTGTGTGTGTGAGAGAGAGAGAGAGAGAGAGAGAGAGAGACTTCAAGGAGACTATGGGCTTTACATTATTGACTTAACCACTGCCCCATCCTTTCCCTTATGGGGATTATATCTGCCTCTGTTAAGTAGCTGCCTTTTATGTAACTCAAAAGGCTTCAGCATCACCTGAAGGTTTATTCTCTCCCCACCACCGAGATTGTAGAAATAAAGTATTAAAGTACCTCACCCAAGTATCCTGTTGAAAGAGAGAGAGTGGCCGTGCCTTACTTGGAGCCTTTCACTTTGCTTTGGCCCTTCTCCTAGAGTTAAATCATGTAGAACCAGAGTGGGGAACCAGCAGCATCCGAAAGCCATACAGACTTGTCTGTTAGCCATGGAGACTGAGGCTGAAGGGCCACTGATCAGTGGCAGAGTTAGCCGCATGGACGCCCGGAGCTGTGGCCATGCCGTGCACCCGGGGCGAGCTGCACGGGTTGGGGGGGGGCAATGTGCCACGCACGGCGGCGGCGGAGCGAGCCCCCCCCTCAGAGATGACACCCAGGGTCGGCCACCCCCACTTTCCTACACCCCTGCACTGGATTGCCCACCCCTGATGTAAAGCGGGTGTTTTAACTCATTGTGTGCACAGGGTCGAAGGGCCTGCCTCCTCTTTTATATATTAAATATGAAATGCCCTTGTAAATTTCTTTTCTGTCCATCTGAAGTGCAGAGATGTGCGTAGAGCACCAGTGGTGGCTGCTTCTCAGCTGCGGAACTCTCCTGTCCCGAAGGAGGGCCAATGCCCTAGCTTTTGAGCTTCTTGCAAAAGCGTTGTGAAATGTTTTTTTATTTGGGCTAGCATTTAGAGGGGAAGATTTTGGATGGTAGGGAGGAGAGAAGGCGTAGTATTCATCTTTTGTCTCTTTTTATTAGGTGTGTTATTCATATCTTGTTCTGAGCACCAGAAATGAGTGAGCTAGGCATGCGGATAATTCATTAGCTGAGCTTTGTGCACAAGATGGTTTTCCCTTCCTCTCTCTGAGCCTCTGGTTTTACTAAGATGGTTTCCTGCATTACTCCCATGGCATCAATTCTGCTCCTCGAAGAGCCAAAATGTGAAATATGTGCCTGGATTTTTAGTGTTGCTTTCTATTTATTTCCACCTGATGCTCTTCTATTTGTCACAGGTTGCTATGGGATACATCCTGACATAGTGAATGAAGGCTGGACCTGTTCCCGGTGCTCAGCCAATGCATTGCTAGCGGTAAGTCAAGCCTTTTTGGAGGCTACAATGTGCACGTCCCAATTTAGGGTTCAAGCTTAACTTCATAACCATGTGGGCTATAAACATACTGCTTGCTTGTTTTGTTTTAAAAGATTTCCCAGACGCTACAGCAATAGACATGCCCCTAGTATGAAAACGTTTGGATTCTTCCTTGAAATGTCTTTTTTCTTCTTTAATTGCTAACCTGTTTTTCCCCAATATTGTGCCTGTAGGATTGCTGTCTTTGTAATCTCAGGGGAGGAGCCCTTCAAAGGACCACAGATGGAAGGTATATAGAATACAAAAAAATATATATAAAATAAAATAATTTGCATGCCTCGGAATCCACCAGGATTTTATAAGTTTATAACAAGAAGATCCTCAAAATCCCATTGCTATGGCTACCTTTCTAGGTGGACTTGGATTTGTTATTTCCATTTGCAAAGTCTCTTGGGTGGTTTAGGCTACCTTAATCTGTGTGAGGTGCCCCCCCCCATGCCTTTTTAATTCTTCAGGGAGATTTGCAGCTAAGCTTTCTGTTTAATATTTCTGTTTTGCATTTTTATTTTTAAGTTAGTGGCGCTGTGGCTTAGCAGTGGCAGGGCCATTTTCTTCCTTCCCCGGGGACGATGGGGGGGGGGTTAAGCAGGGGAAAGGGCCATTCTCCAGAACTAGGCTGGGGGAGCTGTGGCCCTCCGTATGCTCTTGAATGATAATTCTCGTCTTCCCTGAGCGTTGGCCGCGCAGGCTGAGGCTGAGAGTTGGGAGTCCGACAGCATATGCAGGGCCTCATGTTCCCTATTTCATGCTTTAGAGACTTCTCCCAAAACTTTGAGAAAGAAATGTTGCAGGCATTCAACTAGTGAGTTCTAAAGTGAGACAGGCTGAGGCACAACACCCACCTTTCTATTGCGAGGTGTGCCAGAATTGTTGCTTCTGTAATAAGTGCTCCTAGATTACCGGAGAGTCAATTAGTCCAGTTTCATTGCTGCCAGTTAGCTTTCTGCAGGGACCAGCAACTGCTAGCCTATGGGCCACATGCTCCATGGACCATGAAGAGAGTAGCTTTTCATTATTATCATTATTTTCATCTTCGTGTGTTTTGCAGGTGGGTCCATGTAATCTGTGCAATCGCTGTCCCTGAAGCCCGCTTCCTCAATGTCATTGACCGCCACCCTGTAGACATCACTGCCGTTTTGGAGCAAAGGTGGAAACTGGTAAGGACCCATCAAAATGGGTAGGAAAAAGGAGGAGCATAACTTGAAAAGTGACGCAGGGTGTCAGCCTGCTGAGAGCTCTGGCAGACTTTGGCTTGGAGGTTAAGAGAGGCTCTGTTATGCTGTTGAGTTTCTCCCTCCCCCTACAAAGGGGGCTTTGGAGGTAAAATGCTGTGGAGGTAAAATGCATTCATTATTCAGGCCAGAGTGACGGCTCTGAATTGATACACAAGCGATAAATTGTGTGGAGCTAGCTCCTTTATGGATAACCTGACATTTCCAGCTCGCTGTCCTCTTCATTACCCACGCTTGTAACAGCAAATTAAAAATCCTTTTTTTACATGGGACTTGCTTGTACTGCTTAATGGGCCTCCCCAGAGAAATCTGTTAAGTCCTCTGCAGCTGCCATGAGGCTTTACGGCTTGTCCCATCCCTTTGTCTGCTCTGCATTTCCTTGCTGTTTTGAATAGCAGTTTCACAGAATGCGTTTGGTCTGGAGTTTCTGCCTTTTTATTTTTTATTTTTGCATGAACCATGTTACTAGCCCTTGTTTTTTCAGGAACCGCATGCACTGGCCCATATGCAAGTTTTAGAATCTAGAGCCTTAAAATGCAAACACGCACATACACACATAAACACAAATCGGGAGAGTTTCCAGCTGCTCCCAATAATCCCTTCATTCCTTGGGTGGTGGGATGAGCAGATCTGAAGTGCCGGGCAAATCATGGTATTGAGTCTAACTACGGCACTCCACGTAAGGAGCTGTGCTGAACTGCAGCAAACAGAAATGAAGAGGCACAGTCCTCCACCTTGCTGCAAGAATCTGTTGAAAGAATCCTTAGCTCAGTAGTAGAGCACATACTTTGCCTCTAGAAGGTCCCTCGTTCAGTCCTCCATTACAGGGCTCTTATCGGGGTCTGGGAAGATCTCTGTCTGTCTTGGAGAACAGATGGGGTCTGATTAAGGCACATGAAGAAGGGCCTCTGATGATGATTGCCGGGTCCAGGTTGGTTCATATGGGGAGAGGCAGTCCTGAAGGTATTGCAATCCTGAGCCATTTAAAGTTTAATAGGTCAAAACCAGTACTTTCAATTCGGCCTGGAAACTGATTGGCAGCCAGTGAATTCAGGACAGGATTTGCATTATATGCTCAAACCGTCTTGCCCCGGTGAGCAACTTGGCCAATGAATTCTGCAGCGGCTGAAGTTTCCTTTACAGGCAGCCCCATGTATAATGCATTGCAGTAATCTAGCCTAGTATTTGAATTCTTGTTCAGATTGTGCAGCTCCTCGTGCCATAAAGAGAGAAATAGCTCCCCCCCCCTTTTTTTTTTTGCAATGAAATCTTGAGTGGGTTAAATAGACCGGGCTTGAATTAGTCTCAGTGGGAAAGCGAATCAGGCAAGACATCTTGCAGAAGATGAGCCCCCTGCCGCAGTTAACTAGCTTAAAAGCTAGAAACCAAGCACCCAAATCCACTGCTTGTTCTCCTTTGCACATTTCACCATGCAGTGACAGGAGGTCTTTTAAGGAAACACCCAGGCACAACTGTTTAGCTGCTTCAGGGAAAAAAGTTCTGTGAGCTGGGTCTTGCTTCGAAGAAGGAGCAGATGATGATATAAAGGTCAATGAGGCTTGGGATCTTATGTGGCAGAACAAAGAATTGGGGAGAGGGCAGGAAGAGCATATTGCGATAATAAAGGCTTAAGCAGACAGTTATCTTGAGTTTAGAAAAGACAGGTTTTCTGTCTTCCCTCCATGTAGTGTCACCTGGGACTAGGCCTATTGTTTCCAGAATAAAGGCTGAAAGCTAGAGAATTTGCCCAGGTCTACCCAAAGACTCCATAGCTGAACAAGGAGATGAGGCCTGGTCCCCCTGCTCAAACTCTCAACACTGCAGGTTGGGCTCAGTTGTAACTGCTAAGGGCAGGGCAGGGTAGGGTATGTCCACGAACCCTGTGCTTCTGCATTCACCCTGTGCCATACCTGCAAGTTTTTCATCTGATCCGATATCTACATCCTCAAAGCAGCAATACGTGGAACATCGTAAGATAAGCATACCATATTGTGGTTATTGCCGGTATGCCAATTTAGGAACCGAATGGACTTTATCTCCTTTATCTACCATCCATTGGACTTTAATTTCTCTTGATATGTTCTGTTTGCATGATGTGTTGGTCTATGGAATTACACTTTGTGAGATATTATGGGTTGAATTGTGTTTGAAATAGAAGTTACATAGTCATTGTTACATTGTGTGTGTTGTTACCAAGAGTGTAGAATTTGGCATATGATTAGCAGCTGTTCTTCCCTCTCCCTCCTTGGGGGATTTTAAGCAGAGGTTGGATGGCCATCTGTCACAGATGCTTTAGCTGAGTTTCCTGCATTGCAGAGGGTTAGACTAGATGGCACATGGGGTCCCTTGCAACTCTTCAATTCTGTGACTCCAAAGGGCCACTTTGATAAGACATACACACACACACATACATAGCCTGCTGCCAAGGTTCCATTGACCTCATCACTGTTCTTAGCTTTGGGGGACCAGATTTGGCCCGAGTTTCTAGTTGCTGACCCCTTGACTAATATTTGATTTTGATGCTGTGTAATAAATGCTGATATGGCACAGTGAAGGAAGACAGCTGTCTTCACCTTGCTATTTCTGTTTGATTCACAAATTTTGTTAGCTGGGCGGTGGAGGGGGTCCTTCCTTTAGGGGGGAGGGACCTGAGCTGTGGCCCAGCCACACATGTCAGGTATCAAGGCCAAGCTCTCCTTTGCCATAAGTGCAATGTGCCGCTTGGTTTATCAACAACACCATTTGTGTGGCTCCTGATTAATGGGGCTTTGCGGGGCCCGCATCTGTAAATTATTTACGGCATACAGATTCGGAATAATTAGCTGTCATCTTCTCTGTGGAATACATGAAATGTAGCTTCCATCATGAGGCAGACAGGCCATTTCTTACTCTTAGCGATGATGGTGGCGATGATACGATTTTTCAACGTGGCTTTATTTCCGGGATATGTTTGTAGGCGCATGGTTTCTCCTTTGCTCCCTTCATCTCATACCTTTAAAAGATTTCTGCTGCTTCTTCCCTGGTAACATTTTATCTTGCGAGACTGATAATGGCTAAGGGAGATGCTCAGCTTCTTCCTCCTTGTCTGACTTGTCAGGACGCATTTATGGCAGAGTGTGTCTCCTCTTCCCCTTGCTTTGCTGTGTTGTTAACTTAATTTGCTAGAAAATTGGTTTTGAGTTGCGTGGGTTGAGTGACTGGAGGCGATGATGAGAGGCGGTATGTGGATGAGTGGGTGGTTCTAGATCAGCAAGTTTCAAACGGTGTTTCAGGGAACCCCAGAAGTTTTTCTCAATGAGAAGAAAAGCAGGCAAGCTCACTCCTGGAAAAGAGCTCCTGGGGTCAAGGCAAGTGACATGGTACAAATAGTTGGGTTGCTGAGTTCAGCGGCCAGGGATCCAGAGGTGCACAGTGCGAGTTAGTAGACATTTTCCATAGTGGGAAGATAGTGGGGCTGCAGGAATGGAGGTGGAGGTATCTATTTTAGCAGCGTGTCTCACTTGCAAGTTTCTCAGACTGAGGAACTGAGCATGGAGCAGTAGCCAGGCTCCTACTGGCTCCTCTGGTCTGGATGCACCAAGAAAAGCTACAGTACAGTGTCTGGCCATTCTAGGGGTAACACATTGTTGTGGCACTCCCAAGAGCTGCCCTAGTGTTTCAGAGAACAAGGAGTCTGGGCCTGGCTAACAGTTTGTTTCCCGTTATCCATATTTCCCTACCCAGTGTGACGTAGGTGGCGCTGTGGTCTAAACCACCGAGCCTCTTGGGGTTGCTGATCGTAATGATTGGCAGTTCAAATCTGTACGATGGGGTGAGCTCCCGCTGGTCTGTCCCAGCTCCGGCCAACCTAGCAGCTTGAAAGCATAAATAACACTGCGAGTAGATAAATAGGTACAACTATGGCAGGAAGGTAAGCAGAATTTCTGTGCACTCTGCCTTGCACAGCAGTGTCCCATTGCGCCAGAAGCGGTTTAGTCATGCTGGCCACATGACCCAGGAAGCTGTCTGTGGACAAACACTGGCTCCCTCGGCCTGAAACGAGATGAGCGCTGTACCCCATAGTCTATTTCCGACTGGACTTAACTGTCCAGGGAACCTTTACCTTTTTCCTACCATGTGTTGGGTACCACACACACACACACACACACACACACACACACACTCACACACACTCACACTCGATGTGATTCCCACCCCCCTTTTGTGGTTCCATGTAAAGTCATTTCCAAAACTGCATCTCCCACTTTACACCTTCTTGGTAGTGGCGGCTGCCCTGTGGAACACCCTCCCTTCAGATGTCAAGGAAATAAACAACTACCTGACTTTTAGAAGACATCTGAAGGCAGCCCTGTTTAGGGAAGTTTTTAATGTTTGATGTTTAATCGTGTTTTTAATATTCTGTTGAGAGCCGCCCATAGTGGCTGGGGAAACCCAGCCAGATGGGTAGGGTATAAATAATAAAATTATTGTTGTTATTATTATTATTACTTGGTTACTCTCTAGTTTTCTTTTAAATTAACCTTTTAAGTGCTTGTTTTTAGATTAATCCTGCTAATGCCGTTTAGTTGTTTGCAATCGTTTTTGAGATAGTGTTAGATACCTTCTAGCATGTGGTCTTGGCCTTGTCTGACCCAGCTGTTGCACCCTTGAATGCACCCCAGAATTCCCTGCACAGCCCACATCTTCCAGGGCAGACATGTGGAGAGAGTTCCTGGAAAAGAGGCCCTTCCCAGTGCTGGCTCATTTCAGCTTCAATCAGATCTACACTGGAAGCCATTCCAGTTGTCTCTGTCAACACTGAAAGGTGGCACCGCTTATTGCATTTCAGAAAGGAGGAGGTGGGCTGGACCTTTGGGTTTTGCACCACCCGGCCTTCATTTGCCCCTGACCCAGCCTTTGCCGCAACTTGAGATGTAGTTGCTCTTAATAATCTCTGCCTTTCTATCACTGTGCAAGGTCTGTTCAAATGCCATAGTGACAGCTAGTGGTCAGATGTTTGAGAATGACAGGCATGATGGAATCATCTGACCACTAGCTATATTGAAAGGTATTGAAGCAGTATAAGGAATGTTGGATTGTTTCTTCCAATAATGGGAAGAAAGAAGTCATAGTTCAAGAAGAAACTGGGCAGGTTGAATAAATTTGGGGGGTAAATTATTTTGATGTAGCTATAGGGTGGAACTTTTGAGTTTTTTGAGGAACAATTAGTACATGGAATAAATCTGCTACAGCGGCTGACATGCTATATGAGTAATGTTTTTAGTGGTTGATATATTTTTGTGTATGTTCCTGTATTGGTCTGGCATGTAGTTTTGACGTGTTTTCATTTGTGCACATTTTGATACTTCAGTTTTGAAAACAAACACAAAATGCCAGGGTTGGGGGCCTGTTGTGAAGTGTGTGATCAAGTCAGCTAGTCAATACCAGTGAAATCTCATTATTAAATTGCCAATACCCAAATCCCTCCCTGATTAGAACCAAGTGCTGATATATGACATGCCCTGTAGTGGCACCTGAAGGGAATCTTCAGCTTTTCTCAGCTCAGACTGCAACAATTGCAAACCCAACACGCTGGCTAATAACTCTTAGTAAATATATAATCGGTATGATGTCATTCAAAATACACGAATAAGCCACTTCAAAATAATGTATATATCATACAACACATCTCACAAATTATACAAGTAACTGCAAGTTGTTATATGTATCAGAGTCAAACAAAGGTTCAAACAACCAATGAATAGCGAGGAACTCCAAACTGTCTCTCAAAGGAAGACGTCTCTCCAAAGTCTCAAAAGGACAGTGCATCCGGAATAGTTCAACTTTTTCGGAATAAAGTCTTCATCAGCTAGAAATGGAATTGCAAGCAATGAATGACAACAAAACTGAGCAACCTGTATGTAAGATATACAGTAGAACAAAATATAGAAAGAGGTACATACCGAATAATTATCAATGAGATATACATACTAGTGAAGATCATACTAGTGGATTCAGTGCTCATTGGATAATGTAGCTGCTGATGCTTACAACACAAACGCCTAGAACATACAAAGTTGACCACAGGTGTTTCACATCACAACTGTTGCAGACAATGTAAAGAAACTTAAAGCAACAGTACGTCAATTCTGGCATTACAATGCAAGATGTAATGTAAAATGACAGACTTAAAATAGAACAGATTTGGATAGTATACAATGGATTTTACATAAAACAACATTCAAATAAAACAATTGAAGTCAGGTTCTGAATTCAACCCCCCCAGATATTTGGATTTAAACAAATAAGTGGGTTTCTTGTTGATGCAATAACCGCTCAACGTCTTGCCCAGCCCCACGTGTACGTATCTGCCTCTGGGCTGGCAATTTATGAATGAAGACAGGAGACAAGCATCACCCTTCCAGTAAACCCAGCTATATAATACTTGAATTGCAAAGGGGGGCTGAAAGAGCAGGGCCTCTCATAGGTTTACCTCATGGCTGATGTGAAATGTGGCCTAGCCCACACCCTAACAGCAGTTTCCTCTGCAAAGCAAATTATTCCAAGAGATTCGAACGCGTGAGCCAAGCTGCAGGTGGAGGCACAAGCATAAGAAGTCAAGTTAAAATTGCCAGAAATGTCCGTGGTGATGGGTAGCCCTGTGCCATGCAGTAACAACAACCTTTATTCCTTCCCCAGAAATGTGTGTACTGCCGGAGGTGGATAAAGAAAGTGTCAGGCGCCTGCATCCAGTGCTCTTATGAGCACTGTTCCACCTCTTTCCACGTCACCTGCGCCCACGCAGCGGGGGTGCCAATCGAGCCAGATGATTGGCCTTATGCGGTGTCCATCACCTGCTTCAAACACAAAGCAGCCAGCCACATGGTAGGTCTCCTCGGTGGCTTATCTCTTTCCCTTCACTCCTCTCTCTCTCTCATTTTAAAGAAGCCTAATCTCGTTGCTGTTTTTAATCTGCCGTTCGTAGATCCCATTTTCAAGGGAGGTATCGCTGGCCCAGACGGTGATTACAAAGAACCGGAACGGTCTCTACTACCGGTGCAAAGTGATTGGCGTGACAACGCAAACCTTCTACGAAGTCAATTTCGAGGATGGCTCCTACAGCGACAACGTTTACCCAGAGAACATTATTGTAAGTTAGAATAGGCTTCAGGTGGAAAAATATTCTATAGGTCTCTTTGCCATTCTGGAGGGTGTGTGCTACTTTTCTGCTTGCATGGCCGTGAGTCTTGTTTCTATTATTGCTAAAATAAGAATTCTGTCTTCTTGAGTTAGATTTAAAACAAAACAAAACAGAAAAGATCTAGTATGGAATTTATGAATGGCAGAAAAAAAATTGCTTCTGTTGTACCATCCAAGGAAGAGTGGCTTCACAAGTTTCGTTGGTAAAACTTGCAGAGTATGTGTATTTACGAAATCAAGAAGTTTGTGATAAAAGATGTTTTTTATTATATACAGTCGTACCTTGGATCTCGAATGCCTTGGCTCCTGAACAAATCGGCCACTGGACGATCGAAACCCAGAAGTGACTGCTTGGTTTTCGAACGATTTTCGGAAGCCAAACGTCTGGCGTGGCTTCCAATTGGCTGCAGGAGCTTCCTGCAGCTATTCAGAAGCCATGCTTTGGTTTTCGAACATTGTGGAAGTCGAACGTACTTCCGGAATGAATTCCGTTCGACTTCCAAGGTATGACTGTACATCGGCTTATATAGGGCCTTGTCCACTGCTCTCATAAATCGGGGCCTGTTAGATAAATGAGAGATTAAAATTGATAGAGGTGTGTGTATTCTCTCTTGCTATATATTAAAATTGTAAAGCCGTAATCGTGCTGCAGTTTGTGTGGCCACCTCCAGCATGGTGACAGAACGGCAGGCAAGCAAACAGCGGAGAGTGGTAGCAAGCTGTTTAAAGTAGAGCGGTAGGCATTTCAGAGTGTGGTTTGGCAAACGGCTTTCTGAAGACCCTCCTCCCTTCTGTTAAACATTGCTTCAGTGGAGAGGTGCTTCAGGTGGGGACGTCTGGGGTAGGCAAGGAGGGAGCAGGATGTCAAGAAAGGAGGGATTGGCCCAGGTGTGGGAGACGGGTTGGCAATGGAGTTCGCAGGTATGCGGGGTTGGCGAGCAGGGATGGCAGCCGCTTGTATCCTATATTTTGTGTATGCAGTTATTTTAAAAAACCAAGCTGGGTCAGACTAAAGGCCCCTCTAGCACTGCATCTTGTTCTCACACGTGGCTAGTCAGAGGCCTGTGAGAAGCCAGCAAACAGGATCTGCACAAGCATCAACTCTCCCCCCTTGTAGTCATGGGCTTACCGCCTCTCATACTGCAGGAAGTATGTAGACATCATGTCTGGTAGCCTTTATAGCAGCGGTTCTCAACCTGTGGGTCCCCAGATGTTGTTGGACTACAACTCCCATCATCCCTGAGCTCTGGCCTTGTTAGCTAGGGGTGATGGGAGTTGTAGTCCAACAACATCTGGGGATTCAGAGGTTGAGAAAGGCTGCTTTATAGCCTTATCTTATCATTTGTGCTGCCCTTGAAAATCCTGTAAAACGTGTCTGTGGGAGCTTGCCTGATACAGCCCCTTCCCAGACTTCCTTAGTTGAACGTGTTATGGTGCCAGCCATTTCTGCGTGCTCCCTCCCTCCCACAGTCCCTCTGACTTTCTTCCCTGACTTGCCTCTCAGAGCAGAGACTGCCTCAAGATGGGGCCACCCGCTGAGGGAGAGGTGGTTCAGCTGCAGCTGACGGATGGCATCACTTACCAAGCAAAGTTTATTGCTGCCCAGATCAGCCAGATCTTTCAGGTAAGAGCCCAGCAGTGCCTTTGCCTTTGCCTTCCAGGCTAGATACTTTTACTAGCAGAGAAATGGACTTGCTTCTGGAATTCAAAGATGGACTGGTGACTTCCCTGGAGTGATGTTTCCTGACGAGTGTGCTGCTCCTCCATGTTCTGCAGAGAACCATATGTTAGCAAGCAAGCCCTGCCTTTGCTCCAGCTGGTGGATTCAAACAGGGAAAGCAAAGCTGAGAGGGTTATGCCCTTTAAATTGGAGCCATCTTGATTCACAGCGTCAAAAAGCCAATGCAATTCTGGGCTGCATCAATAGGAGTATAGCATCTAGATCAAGGGAAGTAATAGTGCCACTGTATTCTGCTCTGGTCAGACCTCACCTGGAGTACTGTGTCCAGTTCTGGGCACCACAGTTCAAGAAGGACACTGACAAACTGGAACGTGTCCAGAGGAGGGCAACCAAAATGGTCAAAGGCCTTGGAAACGATGCCTTATGAGGAACGGCTAAGGGAGCTGGGCATGTTTAGCCTGGAGAAGAGGAGGTTAAGGGGTGATATGATAGCCATGTTCAAATATATAAAAGGATGTCACATAGAGGAGGGAGAAAGGTTGTTTTCTGCTGCTCCAGAGAAGCGGACACGGAGCAATGGATCCAAACTACAAGAAAGAAGATTCCACCTAAACATTAGGAAGAACTTCCTGACAGTAAGAGCTGTTTGACAGTGGAATTTTCTGCCAAGGAGTGTGGTGGAGTCTCCTTCTTTGGAGGTCTTTAAGCAGAGGCTTGACAACCATACGTCAGGAGTGCTCTGATGGTGTTTCCTGCTTGGCAGGGGGTTGGACTCGATGGCCCTTGTGGTCTCTTCCAACTCTAGGATTCTATGATTCTATGATCATTTCCCAATTGGAAATGCATCGCTTAAGAGGAATAGTGCATACAACCAAACAGTGAACAGAACGAGAACCCGTTTTCTGGGGCTAAGTAGGCCTTGGTTAGGTTGAGAAGGAAGGATGGTTGGCTGGCCCCACAGAGGTTGCGAAATGTAAGGTGGAGGTCAGGTTGTCTGATGGCCACTCTCATTCCCTTCTGTAGGTAGAGTTTGAAGATGGCTCTCAGCTGATGGTCACAAGAGGCGATATCTACACCCTGGAAGAGGAGCTTCCCAAGAGAGTAAAATCACGCTTGGTAGGTATCTCAGGGCTACTTTTTACAAAGCTGCTGCTGCTGCTGCTGCTGCTTTGAATTGTTTTCCAGGACAGTTGTTGCTGCAGTGGAGAGAGGTCATGTCTCCTTTCTAGTTACAGTGGTACCTTGGGTTACATACGCTTCAGGTTACAGACTCCGCTAGCCCAGAAATAGTACTTGGGGTTAAGAACTTTGTTTCAGGATGAGAACAGAAATTGCGGCGCGGCAGCAGCAGGAGGCCCCATTAGCTAAAGTGGTGCTTCAGGTTAAGAACAGTTTCAGGTTAAGAACAGACCTCCAGAACGAAATAAGTTAATAAGTTCTTAACCCGAGGTACCACTGTACTGACTGCTAAATCAGTTACCTGTTGGCTAGGGGTAGCCCAAGGCATTTTGGCACCCGAGGAAAAATAATTTCTAGTGCCCCAGCCACTCTGGGCAGCTTCCAACAAAATATAAAATAATTTGTTGTTTGTTGTTATATCACCATCACCATTGCTGCTGCTGCTGCTGCTGCTGCTGCTATTATTATTATTATTATTATTATTATTATTATTATTATCAGTATTATGTGGTGTGAATGTGGCCGCCGCCTTCTCCTCCTCCTCCTCCTCCTCCTCCTCCTTCTTCTTACACCACCATATTTGTGACTCTATCCATCCCTTGGAGAAACTGAGTGATCAATAAATGGTGTTGTAGTCATTCAGAAATCTCATTAAGTGAAGCTTGGGTCAACAAGGAGACGCTTTCACCAATTGTCCACCTCAGGATTAATTCAAGAGCCTTGGTCCAAGGGTCTCCTGCCAGCAAAGCAGTGGCTTTTGTGAAATGTTGTCTCCTCTCGTCTGAAAGGGTGCTTGAGTTCTCTCTGCCTATGTGCCTTCTGCCTTCCTCTCACACCTGTCATTCTCCTGTTGCCCTTCTAGTCGCTCAGCACTGGGGCGCCTCAGGAAGACGCCGTCCCAGGAGACGACTTGAAAGCAGCCAAGCGCCCTCGGGTGGGCAACACCAAGAGCCCCGAAGACCCTGGCCCCAGCCCCAACTACTTTGCCATCATGGAGACCCTGCTGCAGACACCCTTCCAGCCAGGAGCACAGAGCAGCTCTATGTTCTAAACCCAGAGGAACAGTTGATTTAAAAAATTTTCTAAAAAAAAAAAAAAGACGCAACTTTTTAAAACATCCTTTTTCACATCCCTGCGAAAAGTAATTTAACTAGAAAACTGTGGCGTGGGAGACCCAGCCTTTGTGCAATAACTTGCAAATTAATTATTTTATTCTGTTCTTGGTGTGGACTTCAGAGGAGTTTGTCCTGCTCTGGCCTACCTCTGTTCTTCCTGGTGACGAACTTTTGAGTAGAAAAAACCTTGGGGGGGGCGCGTTAACCTTCCGCACAGAAACTTTGGAAGAATATGTGTCAACGGAGCTTTGTGCAGCTGAACCTTTGATTCTTTGTTTGTTTTTTGTTTGTTTTCAGTGGTTAAAATCCTGGAGAAGTGTTCACTCCAGTTTTCAAATCTGTTTTTTTCTCCCTTACTCTCTCAATATATATTTTTCTTCTTTCCTGTATTTCTTGAAAAGGTGCTATTTCCCTGACTACTGAAGCCGCCTTTTTGGAATTAGCAATTTATGTGTGTCACACACACACACACACACACACACACACACACACACACACTTTCTATAAAAAAGGAAGAAAAAGCAATTGCATTTTAAAAACAAAACAATACAAGCAGCAGCAATGTAATGAAAAAGTGAAGTGTTTCTACTCCCCCCCCCCAAACATGGCTTTAAAACAAATGAACTCCCCCCACCCCCCATTCTGATTTTCTTTTAAAAAGAAAGAAAAAGAATTGATGCCTGGTTTTATTGAAACGCCTCTTTTAAGGGGAGAAAATATGTTGGGGTAATGTTTATGTTGAACAAAGAAAGTTTTCCTTTAGCCGAAATGTTTTATAATAAATGAGAGCATCACAACAGAACTGCTACTGGACAGAATTCAGTGTTAACGCTTTCATAAAAGTCACTAGGTTGCCTGTCGCATCACCACCACTGGGGAATTTTGTGTTGGACGTTTGGGAAGGTTGCATATTATTTCCCTGGCATTTTGTAAGCAAGGGGTTTCGGTTATGAGAAGAGGTTAGCCTTTACTCTGTATACAGGGCTTGCCACATGCTTCAAATGGTCCCGAGTATGATCTGTACCAAAAATAATTTTGCCCTCACTGCACCATTTTCTGAGAAGCTCTTCCTTGGTTGTGGGTCTGGGACAGGGCTTCTTCCCATGGCGTTTACCGCTTCTGGAAATGCCCTTTCCTGAGACAAAGGCTTTGAATTTCTTGGGGATTTGAGGAACCAAGACAAGCAAGTTGGGGGCCCTGTTAAAGTTTCCAGCTACATTAGCCTCTGCAGATGTTCAATCCATATGTGGGAGGTGGGGGGGTCATCCCTGACTTGCCTTTATGCGCTGGCTTTATCATTTGCACAAGGCGGAGAGCCCAGCATGTTAGAATTTCCACGCAGGTTCTGTTAGTGCTGGCAAACATGGCATTCTGTGTCTTTTAAGTGGCAGGCCTCGTCCCCTCCCACCCCCTGGGTGTGCATCCATGTCACATGGCTTAAGCAAAGAAGAAAAGGAAGTATTTAAATGGAAGATTCCTCCAGGAGCTTGTAGAATCTTTTCTACAAGAGGCATTCCGTAATGGACCCTGCTTTTTACCCTTCCTCACTAATGGGTGCCAATAAGATTGTCTGCCGGGTTAGCGAAGGGGAAGAGAAAGACAGGTAAAGGTGAGCTTGGAAGCCCACCAGCTTTCATCTCACAAACATCGTTTCCTCCCCCCCCTCCCCACACCCTCTGCCCCCCCCGGGGGGGGGGATCAAACCCAAAACGTACCTGACAAACAGGATCTTAGCAAGCAGTTTCTAAACTTCCTTGCCGTGGAGAATCAGAATGCAGCTGAAACTTTCCTCTGTGTTGTGTTCCCCTGTCTCACCCCAACACACACACACACACACACTTCAAACCCACCCATGTGTGCAGCGGTTCCCTCCTTGGAAGAAGAAAATGGCATAAAGGGTAGTACTGCTTGTATAAAGGACCTTTTTAAAGAACAAACAATTTGTGTTGGTTACTGGGTTGCCATAGTTCAAGTCAGTATTGGGGGTGTGTGTGTGTGTGTGTGTGTGTGTGTGTGTGTAGCTGCCTCTTTATTTTCTTGATAATCCCTGGGAGGGGAGGGGTGCATTTGTTCAGGATGGGTTGGTTGCAAGAGAAGGGGGCATGGTGGGCTCCACTGTATGGATAAATGCTGACTGAAATATCACCATTGCTGTATTTATTGTGTATATTTAAATTGTACAAAAAAAGGAAACAAAAATGTTGTTCTCCCCTGCCCCCCCCCCAAAAAAAAAATTCAGATGGTGACCTTTGTTTCTGCTTATGCCGTGAACCTGGCTTTTGTAGAACACTTTTTCTTTTTGTTGGTTGTTGTTTCTGTTTTATCCCCCATCCACCCCACTTCTTCTTTTTCTAATACACTTACCAGTTTTGGAATGTTTTTGTGATCTCTTTGGGGAAAGGGCCTCCGTAGGAGGAAGCACTAGCAAATCCTCCTCACTTCCTTGCCAACCCTCCCCTCCCCTGAATTCATATTTGCAAGTGGTCTGTGTGTGATACATCTCTAGCTATCTATCGGGGTTTGCTTACTCTTAAAACAATCTGGTTTTGTTCTCCCCTTCTCCCTCTATAATTAATGATGGGAAACTCAGGGATTTCTTTGGGGGGGGTGGGGTGGCCCAGAGTTGTCCCCTCCCTGAAGAGGGAAGATTTCTCTCCAAAATTTTGTGTTTTGTTGCTCCAAACCCAACTATCTTCTTGTCTAAGGCCAAAGTGGAGGAGAGGAGGGAGCAAACGCAGCCATTTCCCAGCAGAGGCATTGCGGCTTCTGAAACTGAAGGTTGCGAATAGCCATCGAACCCTAGTTGATGCACCTGCCTGGATTGGAAGCCATCTGAACTGTTGGCTATCTCCACATCTTGCAACAGTGGAATGTGTCATTAGTCCCATTTGTCTGCCCTGAATACCCCGCTTATCATTTTTCTTGGGACGGTCCCCAAATTCTAGCACAGCGAAGGAGGAAGAAATGCGTCTGCCCCCTCCATGTTGCTTTACCTGTACATCATAATAATATAATTCTCATCACACTCCTCCTTAGTCACTTCTAAACTGAAAAGCCCCCAGTGTAGTTGCCTGTTCCCACTGGGAAAGTATCCCAACCTTCTTGCTAATGTTTGCTTTCCCTTTCCAGCTGCTGTGATGTCCCTCTTGAGACTGGGCAACCCAGACCTGGCCTGAGTAATATGGCTGTACCACATATCTCAGCTGTTGGATGTCTCTTGTCTCCTCCAACCATGACCCCTGAGTCCTCTGGACCTTGGAGGTTTTTGGCAGGGAGACTCCTGAAAGCATTGTTCTCCTCGGGGGGTGGGGCAGTTTACAAACTTGGGAGGTCTCTTCAGACCTCAGGGTGCGGAATCTGACTCCAGCCAGCCACCTGTCGAAATTCTCTGCTCCTCTTAGAGAAGGCAGAGGGCACAACATAAGGCTGCTTGACAACTCCACAGTGTACCAAACCAAACTTGCCCTGCATAAATTCTCTATGTTGCCTGCCATCATCTGCACCCTGACAAACACTCAGTTAAGCCCTGGGCTTGGACGGCTCGGGGAGCATCTCTAGGCAGGGCTGGGAATGTCTTCTGCCTGAAACCCTGGAGAGTCACCGCTAGTCAGTAGAGGCAATACTGCGCTTAAATGGACCCAACTCTGTATAAGGCACCCTGGGCCTACATGGGACGCGGGTGGCGCTGTAGTCTAAACCACTGAACCTCTTGGGTTGCCAATCAGAAGGTCAGCGGTTCGAATCCCTGCGAAGGGGTGAGCTCCTGTTACTCCGTCCCAGCTCCTGCCAACCTAGCAGTTCAAAAGCACACCAGTGCAAGTAGATAAATAGGTACCCCTGTGGCAGGAAGGTAAATGGCGTTTCCATGCGCTCTGGTTTCCGTCACAGTGTCCCGTTGCACCAGAAGGGTTTAGTCCTGCTGGCCACATGACCCGGAAAACTGTCTGTGGACCAACGCCGTCTCCCTCAGCCTGAAAGCAAGATGAGCGCCGCAACCCTATAATCACCTTTGACTGGACTTAACTGTCCAGGGGTCCTTTTACCTTTTACCTTGGGCTCCTGTGATATTGTCAGGTTGTGTGTCACTCGTTTCTCTGGGAGCTGTGCCAAGCCATGAGCAGTCTGGCTTCCTTGTGATTCTGTGTTGTGTTTAGCAGAGGGCAAGAGGACCTGTCCCCACACCCTTTTCTCAGGTGAGAAAAACATATATTTAAAGCAGGTGCACAAATCCTCATAGTGATAACGTACATCATCTTAATACACAGTACAACAACTCTCCAAAGGGAGGTCGGTGCTAGCCCTAAATACGGACAGCAAGTGGCTAGGTGGACTTGCCAGTTCTCCCCACCACCCTTAACCAACCCCTCACACTGCTTTCTAAAGTCATCTTTGTTGGCTTTGTATTTTCCTCTTCTCTTTTTTGGGGGGAGAGGGGAGGGAGACCCACAAAATCTCTTACACAAGCAACGCCTCTGCAAAGGTGTTGTGTCCCCCAAAGGCCTGGGTGGTAGTGGGGCACTGCCACCTTGCCACGCTGCAGCTCCTCCTAAAGCACGTCTATTTACTGCCATAATCGGAAGCCCCTAAAAGGGAGAGAACGAAAGCCACCCGCTATTAAATATAATTGTCATTGTGACAGGACCATTGTGGGGTGGAAAATTTGTGCCTTTCAGAGCTGTCTGTGTGATAAAGAGCAGCGGTAAAATCAGAAATTAATCCCCTGGCAAGAGAATGACATGGTTATCGCTGGATTGCTGCTAACAACTTACTCAAGGCATCTCTTTAAAAGAGAGAGAGAGAATGGGGAGGGGGAAACCTTGCCTCTGTTTCCCCCCCCCCCCCCCGCTTCTTGTAGGTAGCAAAGAGAAGGTCGTTTGCTTATTTCAATCCGCTCAGATCTAAAAACAAAATCAGTTTTCTTTTGTTCATTGATACCATGGGGACATCAACTGCTGTTCTGGAAAACAAATAAACCAAAAACCCTTCTCCAAAGAAAGGAAAGGGATGGTGTGATCCTGAACCAGGAGCAGCCCACCAGTGAGGCAAAGTGAAGCCATTTGCCCTGGGGGGCAGGTCCAACCCTGTCACCCCAGCTTCTGGGCTACTGCCAGAGTTCTCCCCGCTGCCAGCATCATGGCAGCAATGCAGGTGAGGGTGCAGTTGTGGCAGAGGGAAGGAGGGGGCCCAGATCTGTGGGAATTGGGTGCTAACTTGCGGGTGGGGGGGGCATCAGGCAGCCCCGTCATGAGCTGATCTGTCTCCACTGCAGACCTTCTAGGTACCGGGGGGGGGGAGTGCTAAGAGAGGTGGTCTCTTAGCTCCCCATGTCGGCGGGATTGTCAACAGCCTTGGAACTCCTGGGGAATCTCTATCCTCCAAAGCAGGAGTGCCAACTTGGCCCCGCGACCGTGGGTGCCTGGGGGCGCCATGTAGCGTGCATGGCCCTGGCACTGAAATTTGTGGGTCCCTCCACGGGGAATTTTGTGGGTGCTCAGGCACCCAGGGAATCGCCACCTCTGCTCCCAAGGAGAGGATTTCACTACTAGCCACACCCTCTTCCCGAGGTTTGAGTGCCCAAAACCTTGTTCTCTTATAATGGCAATGGCTCCCACCTGAGAGGTGCCCAAACTGAGTTCTGATGAGTTCCAGCTGAAAAAAGCCCTGCTCTTCTTTACTACCCAACAGCACTCTGATTTTTCATATTCAGAGAGCTTCATTGTGGTGATTTAAGGGCAAAGAGTGCCCATACAGCAAATATTCAATACACAATCAGCTTCTCAGCTGTGTGCGAGCTCTGCAATGTCATTTAGGGTTCTCTCTTGCATTATTGCCCTTCCACTCATCTGACCAGTTTGTAAGAGCTAGCCAGGAGGGCTGTTCTCTGCCTCCACTCAGAGGCAGTCACAGTTCTAAATGCCTGTTGCTGGAGATACATGGCTTTCTGGTAGGGCATCTGAAAAGGATCTAGCAGTCTCACTGGAATCAAGAGTGTGATGCAGCAGCAAAAAAGAGCTAATGCTACTCTGGGCTGCATCAAGGGAATTAATAGTACCGCTCTATTCTGCCTTGGGACATGGGTGGCGCTGTGGGTTAAACCACAGAGCCTAGGACTTGCCGATCAGAAGGTTGGCGGTTCGAATCCCCGCGACGGGGTGAGCTCTTGTTGCTCGGTCCCTGCTCCTGCCAACCTAGCAGTTCGAAAGCACGTCCAAGTGCAAGTAGATAAATAGGTACCGCTCTGGCGGGAAGGTAAATGGCGTTTCCGTGCGCTGCTCTGGTTCGCCAGAAGCGGCTTAGTCATGCTGGCCACATGACCCGGAAGCTGTACGCCGGCTCCCTTGGCCAATAAAGCGAGATGAGCGCCGTAACCCCAGAGTCGGTCACGACTGGACCTAATGGTCAGGGGTCCCTTCACCTTCACCTTCTGCCTTGGTCAAACCACACCTGGAGTCCTGTGTCCAGTTCTGGGAGCCACAATTTAAGAAGGACATTGACAAGCTGGAAGATGTGCAGAGGAGGAGGACCAGGATTATCAAGGGTCTGGAAACCAAGCCTTATGCGGAATGGTTGAGTGAGATGGGTCTGTTTAGCCTGGAAAAGAAGGAGATATGAGAGCCATCTTCCAGTATCTCAAGGGCTGTCACAAGGAAGATGTGCAAGCTTGTCTTCTCCTGCTCCGGAGGGTAGGACTTGAACCAACACATTCAACTTACAAGAAAGGAGGTTCTGATTAAACGTCAGGAAGAACTTTCTGGCAGTAAGAGCCGTTCAGCAGTGGAACAGACTCCCTTGGGAGGTGGTGGACTCTCCTCCCTTGAAGGCTTTAAGCAGAGGTTGACCAGACATCCGTCATGGATGCTTTAGCTGAGTCCTGGCAGTTGGACTAGATGTGTCTCATGGTCCCTTCCCACTCTGCTATTCTATGATTATAGACCACAGGAGAGGAGGGCTCTGTTCTGCCGTGGTGAGAACAAGATGCTGGACTATGGTAGACCATTGGCGTGATCCAGTAGGCTCTTATGATTGGGCATAGCTTGGAAGCCCCATTTGGAGGAGGAAGGCGAAAGAGGGGGGGGGGCTGGAAGGCGGCACACAGAGGTAGAGATGGGAGGTTGTCCCCTAGGAGCCTCATTGGGGAGTGGGGAGGACTTTGACCAGCCAGAGGGGGGCAGGCTATAGAGGAAGAACTGGAGCTGAATGCAGAGGGGGGCAAACACTGTCTTGTTGCTGAAAACCAGGTGCCACCTTTAAAGGTAGGATCAGGGACACCTGCTCAAATGAACTAATGTGTGTTCACTTGCATGACAGAACCGTAGGTGGGGGGAGAGAATTTCATGAGCTCATCACTCCATCCTTAAAAGCTTGGCAGGACAGTGAGTGTCACATGTTGGAACGTCTTCGTACTTCCAGTTGCGAACTTCTTTCCTTGCTCATGGACCTTGCAATCTTGACCTTGCTGCTGAACCTGTTCCGCTATCAGCCTGAATGAAGAGCTCTCCCTGACTCTCAGGTAAGAGCCACTGCTGTTGTGTTTCGGGATGGGGAGCCTGAGAATGACTGTGTTTCTGCCCTTGGGGAGAGAAATGCGCAAAGGACCTCACCTCCTTTCTGACCCTTTTCAACTCTGGATTCTTCAGATTGAACTGTGACCTATTGCATGTGACGCAGCTCCCCACCCCCACCCCTAGCTGTGGTCCTCCCCCTGACTGCAGACCCCCCAAAGCCTTCTCCCTTTCACACACAAACGCACACAGACTCTTCCCTGCCCGCCCCTTCGCCCACACCCCCAACCAAATTCAATCAGATAACGTATAAATTAAAGGAAGCCCCAACAGTCAAAAATCTGCCAGGATCTGATAACAAAATCTGTTTGGAACAGCTGCCTAGTGACAAGTCTAATAAACTGTATTAATGGTGTCATTATTATTCCCTAATTAAAAGCTAATAACTAAGAGTTAATTGCCTTTAAAAAGATGAAGCAGCACCCAGCTCTGGCGTGGATTTATCTCTGTTTTGCTTTGCCTGCCTGGCAGGGCTGATATTTCTTGGGTAATTAACTGAGGCAGAAAGCTACTAATCTCCTTTTGTTGGTATAGCCACTTGAATTTAAAAGGTGTGTTGGGTGTTTTTTGTTTCAACGCCCCCTTTTTTCCTGTGTGTGACTTGAAGTGCGGTATGACTGAGCCAAGGATGATAACTTTTAAGGCTGTCTACTCACTTTAATGTTCCTTCACAGCAAATCAGGGTGCCCACATAATACATAGTTACACCTGCCAGATAGGTAAAAAAGGTAAAGGACCACTGGACGGTTAAGTCCAGTCAAAGGCAACTATGGGGTTGCAGTGCTCATATCATTTTCCAGTGTTTGTCCACAGGCAGCTTTTTGGGTCATGTGGCCCGCAGGACTAAACTGCTTCTGGCGCAATGGAACACCGTGACGGAAACCAGAGCGCTTGGAAACGCCATTTACCTTCCTGATGCAGGGGTACCTATTTATCTACTTGCCCTGGTGTGCTTTCGAACTGCTAGGTTGGCAGGAGCTGGGACCAAGTAACGGGAGCTCACCCCATTGCGGGGATTTGAACTGCCAACCTTCCGATTGGCAAGCCCAAGAGGCTCAGTGGTTTAGACCAGAGCGCCACCCGTGTCCCTGCCTCTCAGTATGGTCACTGGGTACCTCTCTTAACTGGTGTGTGCAGACATCATGAACTGACCTGTAAATAAAGCAACAAATCCATCTTCCTGGCATTCTTGAAAAACTTTAGGTCCACTGGAAACTTATTTACAGGAGACTTACTTTCTGGATCACTACTGCATTGGGGAAGACTTGAAAACGCCTTTGCAAGAGGTAAGTACACTTGGAGCTTGCCTAGTTTCTGTAGCTGAGTCCTTAAAGACAACTTAGAAACTTCAATTGGCTCAAACTGCAGCAGCTGGCTGGGGTTCCATTTAGATCCTACAATAAACCCTGATTTGAAACAGCTGCACTGGTTACCAGTTTGTTTGTGGGCCCAATTCTGGGTGCTCACTTCAGGGTTTAAACTCCTTAACAACCCTGGCCCCCAGTGTCTGAAATGCCACCTTTTTTGCTACAGACCATCTTGGGTGATGAGATCGACAGAGGGGACCTTATTGGCAATACCTCTGCCCTCAGTGGCTGGCCCAGAGGGAGAGGGCCTTCTCTGTGGCAGCCCCTCTGCTGTGGGACTCACTCTCCACAGAGGTGCATCACTGTGCAGCTTCTGGATTTACCATTCTTCTGACAAGCAGAAATCCAGCAGGTGATGAAGATGTGAGTCATTGAAATTAATGTGCGTTGCTAACTTAGATCTGTAAATGTCATTGTCTGTCCTCTATGAGTATAATCAGCATTGGAAACAACCCATTGCAATGGGATAGGGAGCAGGTGGCGCTGTGGTCTATACCCCTGAGCCTCTTGGGCAGAACAATGGGGGTGGAGACGCTCCTTCAGGTATACCGGGCAGAGGCTATTCAGTGCTTTAAAGGTCAGCACCAACACTTAATTGTGCTCGGAAACATAACTGGGAGCCAATGTAGGTGTTTCA
Source organism: Podarcis pityusensis (assembly GCF_964106645.2). Taxonomy (NCBI): domain Eukaryota; kingdom Metazoa; phylum Chordata; class Lepidosauria; order Squamata; family Lacertidae; genus Podarcis; species Podarcis pityusensis. Next base: position 8,835,227 of record NC_138043.1, on the reverse strand, counting down.
AGACTAGTGTATGGTCTTGGCAGCCACTCCCAGTCCCCAGTCTAGCTGCCGCATTCTGGATTAGTTGTAGTTTCTGGGTCACCTTCAAAGGTAGCCCCACGTAGAGCGCATTGCAGTAGTCCAAGTGAGAGATAACCAGATCATGTTCCACTTTGGCAAAACAAGGATCAGGCAGGAAGGGTCTCATCCTGCGTACCAGATGGAGCTGGTAGACAGCTGCCCTGGACACAGAATTAACTTGCGCATCCATGGACAGCTGTGAGTCCAAAATATCTCCCAGGCTGCGCACCTGGTCCTTCAGGGGCACAGTGACCCCATTCAGGACCAGGGAATCCCCCACACCTGCCCAGACATGCACTTGGGGACTCATTTTGCCATAGATCTGCATGGGGGTAGTGCTTCTGTTTTGACCCGTCTTGGATCAGGCCGTGACCCAGAGGGTCCTGAAGCCCACTGCTTGTAGTGCTGTGGTTTGTGGAGGGGCAAGTGGCTTCTCCTTAAGGTCCTGGCTGGTCATGATCCCGATAGCTGCTCAAATCAATCCTTTGACCTCCGTGTGGAAGAGCAATCCCTTCATCATTTAACGGAAAATGGGGCAAACCCCAAAGAATTAAGGAAACGAAATTCCCAAAGCATCCGCCTCAAAAGGCAAACCAGAATCTTTCGACATAAAGCCTGCGTTTGGTTGTAAACAATCCCTCAGGTTGAGGGAGAGAGATAAAGTACAGGCTTTATTTCATTTCCCTCGAGATTTTATCCAGGGAAGGAAACGGGGGGGGGGGGGGGGGATAAATACAGTCACTTCTGGGATTTTCCTCTTCAGATGTTGACTTAATCTGAAAAATTTTGGCAGCCAATGAGGCGTGGAGTGTCTGGTCTCGCTGCTATCTACTGCAGCTGAATATTTTATCTGGCTGGCAGAAGGCAGCAGAGAGTTGGGAACAGAGGAAGCTGCCTGTACGACGACTCAGGGCATCAGCCCAGTTTACCTCAGTGTTGCCAACCCTGAGTGGCAGCAGCCCTACAAAGAGATACTAGGGACTGGTCCTTCTGGACCCTGCTGCTGAGCTGCTATTCCCTCTACAGTGGTACCTCAGGTTACAGACGCTTCAGGTTACAGACTCCACTAACCCAGAAATATTACCTCGGGTTAAGAACTTGGCTTCAGGATGAGAAGAGAAATCGTGCTCCAGCCGCAGCAGGAGGCCCCATTAGCTAAAGTGGTGCTTCAGGTTAAGAACAGTTTCAGGTTAAGTACGGACCTCCGGAACAAATTAAGTACTTAACCCGAGGTACCACTGTACTTCAAACAAGTAAAGGTAAAGGGACCCCTGACCCATAGCTGTCAACTTACAGATTTGAAAATAAGGGACCAGCAGCCAAAATAAGGGACCTGCAGCCAAAATAAGGGACCTGCAGCCTCACCTGTTCCAGGCACTCCAGTCTTCCTGTCCTCCTGCAGTCTGGTCAAACTCATGCTGGTAGCTTTGAGAACACTGTCCAACCAACTTTGTAACCAGAGGTTCAACTGAATAGAATCTGAATCACATGCACCACAAGGCCTATGCAGCCTCAACTTAAGATGGCTCCCCGGTCTGGCTTTGCACTGCAAAGTTTGCAGCAGCACGTGCAACAAAATGGCGTCCAGCATTCAAAAACCTCCTCAGCTTGCATTAACTAGCCACACACAAGGCATGCAAGCTCCACCCCCCAGTCATTCTTAGACTTCTTATTGGGTGAGCAACGCAGCCAAGCAACACAGTTGGAGCCTCCCTCCTCCCTGGCCGGCAGGGAGGGAGGGAGAGGAGCTGCTTCCTTTGAAATTTAAGGGACATCATTTAAGGGACATTTAAGGGACATGTATCAATAAGGGACAGCAGCGGGACATGGCGCTGGAATAAGGGACTGTCCCTTCAAATAAGGGACACTTGACAGCTATGCCCTGACCATTAGGTCCAGTTGTGGCTGACTCTGGGGTTGCGGCGCTCATCTCACTTTACTGGCCGAGGGAGCCGGCGTACAGCTTCCAGTTCATGTGGCCAGCATGACTAAGCCGCTTCTGGCGAACCAGAGCAGCGCACAAAAACGCCGTTTATCTTCCCACCAGAGTGGTACCTATTTATCTACTTGCACTGGTGTGCTTTCGAACTGCTAGGTTGGCAGGAGCAGGGACCAAGCAACGGGAGCTCACCCCGTCGTGGGGATTCGAACTGCCGACGTTCTGATCAGGAAGCCCTAGGCTCAGTGGTTTAGACCACAGCGCCGCCCGCCCCCCCACTTCAAATAAAGGTAGGTCCTAATTCTCATGGTTCTGAGAGAAGCAAGGGCCACCAAGTCCGTCTGCTTCAGTTTTGCCTCTGCTGACTCTCCAGGATTTCTTTCCCAACCTTACCTGGAGTTACCTGGATTGAACTGGGACCTTGTACACGAGAAGCAGGTGCTCTGACAATGAGGCCTCCTCCCTCGCTGGGTCGAATACCTGTGAGGCAAGATTCCCCTAAAAATCAACTAGAAAGAGAACTCTGCAAAGGTGGTGAGGGATTTCATCTCCTTCATGCCACAGAGGAAGTGCCAGAGAGCCCTGCTGATAGAACTTGTATACCTCCAGTTGTAATAATGGATTGTTTCATCGATTTCACCCCTCCCTAAAGAAATACATTCCATCAATGGTGTCTCCGAAAAATTTTACACATCACCTGGGAAGACAGGTGAACTAACGCCAGTGTACTGGAAGAAGCAAAGATCTCCAGTGTTGAAGCAATGATTCTTCAACATCAACTTCGTTGGACTGGTTGTGTCTTTCGAATGCCTGAGTATCGTCTTCCAAAGCAACTACTCTATTCCCAACTTAAAAATGGACAGCGTAATGCTGGTGGTCAACAAAATAGGTTCAAATACCCTCTCAAGGCAAATCTTTAAAAATGTAGTATAAACACCGACAACTGGGAAACACTGGCCTGCGAGCGCTCCAGTTGGAGAACAGCCTTGACCAAAGATGTCATGGGCTTTGAAGACGCTCGAACTCAGGACGAAAGGGAGAAACGCGCTAAGAGGAAGGCACGCTTGGCAAACCCTCACCTGGATCAACTCCTGCCCAGAAACCAATGTCCCCACTGTGGACATGTTTATACTACTTTTTTTTTTTTAAGATTTGCCTTGAGAGAGTCTTTAAACCTCTTTTGTTGACCACCAGAATTACGCTTTCCATTTTTAAGTTTGGAATAGAGGAGTTGCTTTGGAAGACGATCATCAGGCATCCGCACAACATGGCCAGTCCAACGAAGTTGATGTTGAAGAATCATTGCTTCCAAACTGGTGTACTGAGTAGAGACAGCCAACATGGTGCTCTCCAGATGTTGGTCTATAACTAACCATTGTCTCCGCTGTCCTGGGGCTTGTGGGAGTTGGAGTCCAGCAGGATTTGAAGGGTGAGGCTCTCCAGGGTTTAGACGGGGGTCTCTCTTTCTTAGCCCTGCCTGGAGAGGACAAAGATTGAATCTGGGCCCTTTTCCATGCAACACAGTTGATGACTATGCCTCCTTCCCTGTAGATGGGAAAATCTGTGCAGTTGAGGATCACTTACTTGTTTTTTTGCATTCCTACCTCCCCAGTCCTCGTCCGGTGCACTAGCAACTACACCACACTGGTTTTGTAAAATACAGTCTTGGAGGTCTTGGAGTGCTCATGGAGTGACCTTCATTCACTGTAGGGGTTTCCAGGTGAGGAGCATCCCAGACCCAGAGATTTCAGGGCCCAAACCAGAGTCTTTGGGGGCAATCCCTGGAGATGTCATTGCAGGGAGACCCTGGAGCAGGCCCTGGAGATGGAAGTTAATTGGGAGAAAGGGAGTAGAGGAGGAAAGTCCCCCACCTCTAGTCTCTATACTGTAATTTGTCTGCCCCCCTGGAGATTGAGGCCCTCCAGCTGCCCTCCGGGGGGGGGGAGGGAAGGCAAACCTGGAGGACTTTGGGTCAGCCCTAGAGGGCTAGGAACCCCAATTCACTGTCTCCTGGAAACTTGGCCCAGGGAATTCTGCCTTGTCCTCTAATCACAGAAGGGTGAAGTCTCTCCTCCTCCCTCCCTCCCTCTGCTCTGCCGCTGCCCCCATCTCCCAAATCCAAACCACCATCTGCCTGGAAGATTATTAGCTGACGGAAGACAAATGTTGCTTTTTTGGAAAGTTCACTTTATCCGTGTTTTTTTAAAAAATAAATAAAGAAAAATTGTGTAGGAAGGGCTGATTTCATTAAAGTCTCCCCCGCCCCCAGAGCAAACTGCAAAATGCATTTAGTGACCATCTTGAGAAGGGTAGCTTTTCCTTGTTCTGTGTCTTTAAAATGTATTTTAAAAAATGGGGTGTGGGGGGTGGGAGAGAGATTTGAAATCTTCTGGGGGGTCTGTGATAATTAAAAAGATGATGCTCTAACATAATTCTTAATTAAACTGTAATGAGATAAGAATTTGTGTGGTCTGTTCTTTGTCTATTTGGCGGGATGTGCTTGCTCCCACCATAATTATGTGATTTATGATCTAACACGCCAAGATGTAATTAGTTACATTTTGCCTTGGCCCTCCCCTCCCTCCCCCTCCCACCTTTTCAAAATTTAAACTTTTATTTAGATTAGAAAAATGCCAAGATCTCAGGTTATGCTGGTTTCCCCTGGTGAGATAGATATTTCCCCCCCTCCTTTAATTACAAAAGAGAGGGGGAGGGGATGTTCCTTCAGAGGAGGGGGCAGAGGACAACAACTGCAATGTGTTGAGAAGCAGATATTCCAGAAAATGCAAATTGGAGGCGAAGGATTTGCAGGAGATGGATGGAATGAGTAAAGCCAGAGATTAGTGGAAGGATCTTGGGGGCAAGGAGAGTTCCCAGTGGAAAGAAAAGATAACAATGAAAACTGGAGAAAATCATCTCTGCCCTGGAAGAGAGTAAAACCAACACTGGAACACAATGTGCTCACAAGTCTTCTTCTTTGGCGATCCAAGCCGAGTAAGATTGTCTTCCATGAACACGGTTTTAAAAGTGAGTCCATAAGTGAGTGTGGAGGCCAATTCTGGATCCACACGTCCTTCCACAGTGGGGACATTCGTTTCCAGGGAGGAGTTGATCACAGTGAGGGTTTGCCAATCGTTCCTTCCTCTTAGCATACTTCTCCCTTTCATTCTGAGTTTGAGCGTCTTCAAAGCCCATGACACCTTTGGTAAAGGCTGTCCTCCAACTGGAGCTCTTGCAGGCCATTGTTTCCCAGTTGTCAGTGTACTACATTTTTAAAGATTTGCCTTGAGAGAGTATTTGAACCTCTTTTGTTGACCACCAGCATTACGCTTTCCATTTTTCAGTTCAGAAGAGAGTAGTGGAACGCCCTCCCATCAGATGTCAAAGAGATAAAAAACTACCTGACATTCAGAAGACATCTTAAGGCAGCCCTGTTCAGGGAAGTTTTTAATATGTAACGCTGTGCTGTTTTTAACACTTGATTGGGAGCCGCCCAGAGTGGCTGGGGAAGCTCAGCCAGATGGGCGGGGTATAAATAATAAATTATTATTATTATTATTATTATTATTATTATTATTATTATTGCTTTGGAAGATGATCATCAGGCATCTGCACAACATGACCAGTCCAACGAAGTAGACGTTGAAGAATCATTGCTTCCACACTGGTGTACTGAGTAGCGACAGTCAACATGGTGCTCTCCAAATGTTGGTCTATAACTAAGAGGATGTTGAAGAATCATTGCTTCGACATTAGGGAAGGTAAGCGCCTGTCCACACCTCGGCTTAATTTGGATTGTGAACCACTTGTGCCTCCTTTAACTTGCCCTGGTCCATGTAACATTCTCCTCCAACTCCGGCCATCCAACACTTTCTGCTCCCTAACTCCTGAGATTCCTCACGCAGGTGTGGTGGCTCCCCCATTCAAATCTCCAAAGCATAGGGATCTAGGGAGGAGATTGTTCCTCTTGAGGATGGGGACTGGCAAGAGCAATGGGGACTCTTGTCCTTTTACTCATGGGGAGGCAACCTGCTTTGAATCCTGGCCAATTTGTTACAGGTAGGGCCCATCCTTTATGCCACACATTCTAGGCACAGGTCTGTGCCATGGGCATAGCCAAGATTTATTTTTGGGGGGTGGTGGACCGGCTCTATGGGGGCAGAACCCAGTTATCTGTGATGCATTTAGTCAGTTAGGTATTTTTATTTATTTACTTGATTTTGGGGAGGCAGCTGCCCTCCTTACACTGAGGAAAACCCGATTGCCATTTGCCTGTTCAGCAGTAGAGCTCTTTACAGGCATGATCCATATTAATAATAATAATAATAATAATAATAATAATAATAAAAATAAATAATAATAATTTATACCCTGCCCATTTGGCTGGGTTCCCCAAGCCACTCCGGTCAGCTGCCAACAGATTAAAAACAGAATAAAACATTGCAAATTAAAAACTTCCCTAAACAGGGCTGCCTTCAGGTGTCTTCTAAAAGCTTCTTTTAAAGCTCCATACCTGAGCACTTTTATTTTTTTATTCTTTCCGGCTCAGGAACTTTCCTCATGAAAACCATTTATTTATTTTTTATTTGATTTTACAAATATAAATTTATAACCATACCAAATACACATCCATATAGAGAAATTACTCTGAATCTTGAGACTTCCTCCCCCCCGCCTCATCCCCCCCGTGGATCCTAATCGTCAACATGTTCAACTGCATATTATTTTGTAATCCATATTTTGGGGTTTGTAAAAGTGGCTGGGGGGGGGGATCCCTTTCCAACTCTCTTGCTTGTACCATGGTCTGCATTTTTTCTGCGGCGACTTCTCTCTCTCTCTCTCTCTCTCTCTCTCTCTCTCTCTCTCTCTCTCTCTCTCTCTCTTTTTCTCTCTCTGCCCCAAACTGGTTCCCTTGCCTTGATACCATCGCAGCCGCTGGATATATTGTGTTTTGAAATTCCGAAAGCAGCCCACCTGTGATGTGTTGTTAATTTTAACATCCAATCCCAACACCTGCAGGGTCTAAAATTTGCTTTTTTAAAAAAAAAAAAGTCTCAATGCTGCTGCTGCGAGCTCCTTTGTCTTTTTATCCTCCTGCAAACCTCTGTCTTCCTGTCTCTCTGTATATAAGGTAAAAGGTAAAGGACCCCTGGATGGTTAAGTCCAGTCAAAGGCGACCATGGGGTTGCGATGCTCATCTTGCATTCAGGCTGAGGATGAGGGAGCCGGCGTTTGTCCGCAGACATAGTCTATGTGCTGCAGTCTGTAGCTGGAGACCAATTTGGATAAATGTTTGCATTCTCCCCCTCCCTGGCTTACCCCCACCCGCTTTCTTCTCTGTCAAGGGTAATTGCTTTCCTAGTTTCATTTTACTGTAATGTGCTTATTTTACAAGTTAACTGTGGTCAGAAAATATAGATATTAGAAGATTGTGTATTCAACATTCTTGCAAAATCCCCCTCCATCGGCTTGTTTTGGGGGTGAAGTTGGTGTTGGATGGATGCATGTGGAGCAAAACAGCTGCTTTGGACACCTGAGCGCAATGCATGTTTCACTTGCTGAAAGGCGCATGTTGTGTCCATTAAACGAATCGGCGGGAAACAGTCTTTGTGCAATGGTTAATTATGAGAGTGGTGGTTGGAGATTTGGTGTTATGTACTGGAGTTCTCACCCTGGGCCAGCAGGGGGATACTGTAGATAGTTTTCACTCAGGTCCACATATGCAAATAAGGAATTGAAAGTGACGTTCAGTGATTGGATAGTTACAGAAAGTTGCTACTGTTGCTTTGTAGTTGAGCTCTATATAAGCAGGTTGGCTGAACCCTTCGGTTCAGTTCTGTTCTGGCCTGTGAATAAACAAGAGCTGTTTGAAGAATCGCTGTGTCGTCTGATACGTTCACCCACAACTTAACATTTAGAGCATGGGTAGGAAAACTAAGGCCCAGGGGCCGGATCCAGCCCAATCGCCTTCTCAATCCGGCCCACGGACGGTCCGGGAATCAGCGTGTTTTTACATGAGTAGAATGTGTGCTTTGATTTAAAATGCATCTCTGGGTTATTTGTGGGGCATAGGAATTCATTCATCCCCCCCAAAAAATATAGTCCTGCACCCCACAAGGTCTGAGGGACAGTGGACCGGCCCCCTGCTGAAAAAGTTTGTTGACCCCTGACCCAGACCAAAGCTGGATGGAGAGGTGTGTTTGCAGAAACTAGCTCCCTGTTGGTTGGCCTCCGTCTGCTTTGGGAGACAGCGGAGGAATGTGCCTTTGAGGGTGAGGTCAAGCCTGGCTGTAGAGAATGATGTGGGAGAGACATGTTTTGTTGCAGCTGGGGCAAGCGAAGGTGTCTGGTGGCGCTGCTGCAGATGCCCCAGGGCGTTCCTTCTCCTCGCTGCTCCCAGTGGTCATTCCTCCTCTGGTCACTGCACGACTCGACCATCTGTCTCCAGGGCAATCGTCTGCAAGGGATTCTCACTTGGCGTGGTTGGTGTTGCTTCCTGTCTCGTTTGTAGACATCTTTGTACTGCCAAAGGATCCTGCCATCTCCCAAGATGGGCTTGGGAGAGCGCAGCTTCGTCTGAGATGCTATACTGCCATGTGATGCCCACAATGTAAAATTTACATGTGTCGCTCTGCCTGTGGCTCATAGCTGTCATAGCTATTTGGAGGAACAGTCCCTTATCCCAGCGCCGTGTCCCACTGCTGTCCCTTATTGATGGATGTCCCTTAAATTTCCCGGGTTTCAAAGGAAGCAGCTCCTCTCCCTCCCTCCCTGCCGGCCAGGGAGGAGGGAGGCTCCAACTGGGTTGCTTGGCTGCCCGGCCCGCCCCCCTCCGGCCTCCTCTCACCAGCCTCGGCCCCTGGGAGCCCCTCCCCGCCAGGACTGGCGGGAGCCTCGGGCCCTTCTGCCGCCATCCTCCTCGTGGCAGTGTCTCTGCCTGGGGCCTCCCCTCTGCCCGCCGCCGCCGCTCCCATTAGTACTGCGGCTGAGCCGCCAAAGGACCCGGATGAGATGGGCAGCCTGGCATGGCCTATGAATTGCTGAGGAGCCTTGAGAGGAGAGCGAGGGCAACCATAGAGAAAGCAGTTCAGAGAGAGGAGGGAGAGGAGGAGGCGGAGGCGCGGGCAGGTGTTCCAAGGGCTACAAGGGAAGGACCGCAAGCAGTAGTGGTAGACTAGCATAGATGGTCTGATCTGCGGGTTTATTTTGGGCGCTGTTCCCCCCCTCCCCCCCCGCCTGATGGAACTGAGAGCTGCAGATGGAGCAGGAGATAAAAGATACAGAACGGCAGCAGCATCTTCGTAGCTTGGACTTCGATTTACGCAAAAAGTGGTTGCTGCTTGTAGTTCTTTAATTGCAGTGTTTCATCGGCTGGTGTCTTGAGCAGCAACCTCTGGAAACGAAGGGCTAAAAACCGTCACTGCTCTCCAAAATTATCTGGTCCCTTTTAACTTCGAATTTCAGCTGGTAGACTAAAATCCCTTATTTTGGCTGCTGGTCCCTTATTTTCAAGGCTGCTGGTCCCTTATTTTCAAATCTGGAAGTTGACAGCTATGCTGTGGCTCCTACAAGGCGGTCCAAAAAGGCATGTGGCCCCTGCAATAGCCAGTACCAGCCTTTAGGGGGCAGCAACAGCCGCTCCCCTCTGCCTCTCCCCTCCTTTTAATAACCAAACAAACCCCCTAGACCAACAATTGAGGCTTTGAGTTAAGAGAGAACAATTGAGATGTGACCTTTTGAAGCAACTTAAATAGAACATTTATGTTTAAAAGGAGGGGAGCCGGGCTCCAGAGAAGCTTTAAAGAGCCATTTATTAAAGTATGAAAAGGTTGTGGTTCCCCTCCTTCCTTTTCTTCCTCTCCTTTCAGGATTTGCATATAAATGATTGCAAAGGATGGTTTTGGCTGGATAGAAGGGGGGGGGGACGCAACTCCTCTATTTCTCAAAAGTCCACCTGCAGCTGATCTAAGTGGCTGCTGCAGGCTTGGGGGAAAATAAAGTCTCAGTAGCAATTTAGGATAATCCGGGCTCCCCTACGTGGCTAGGGCTTTTCAGTATGCAAGCTCTGGAATCTAATTAAGGCCTGTCTGCTTAAATAGAGGTTGTGTGCGGGGGGGGGGGGGCACTTGGACTGAGCAAAGGAACCTTTTGATGTTTATTTGTCTCTGAACTGGGTAAGTTAGGAGATCTTACCCTGGGAACTAACCTGTCAACTTTTGCTTCTTGCAACACTCCCCCCACCCCTCCTACCCCAATTCTAGGGTTGGAAAATATACATATATATTGCATTTTCATGCAAAATTTCCCAAATATGTGTCTCCCCCCCCCCCCAAATTTAAGTACAGGGGTGACCAAAATCGTTGTGCACAGACCACCACCCCCGACCTGTGAGTTTCCTTCAGGTGGGCTTCAAGGGCGACTCTAATTTATTTATTTATTTTCTTTATTCCTTCTTTTGTTTTGTATTGTATTTCACTGTGTTGAAATCTTAATCTCGTATGACTCTCTTGTTTTATAAAAAAAAGTTTGCATGTAGCACAGCTCGTTACAATTGCTGAACAGTGGGTGGTTGCAGCAGCAGGGGGAACATGGCAGAATCACTAAGCAAAGACCCTCAGCAATTTCCAAGTGGTCCAGGAGGGAAGAAGTTTTTGAAGCTAGTATAACCATTTTTGCAAGCTATGTCTCTCCCCCCGCGGCCCCCCCGGACAAGAATGCATTTTTGCACATTATTGTGAATAATCTTCCTCTAATACAGTGGTACCTCTAGTTGCGGACATGATCTGTTCCAGGGTGCCGTTTGCACGCTGAAAAGTCTGCAACTAGAGCAGCGCTTCTGCTCAAGCGTGATAGAGCACTTCTGTGCGTGTGCAAAGTGCTCAGAACATGCGCAGCAAGCTGAAAAGACGCAACATGAACCTAACGCAACATGAGGTATGACTGTACAGAACAATGTAAGGTTGGTCGTCACGCTGCAGTTCACATGGTCGCCACTAGGCGGCCACACCAACTCAAGCATGACAGGGGCAGGTGAGCTGTTTAATGGAGGGTGGAGGCACTTAAGAGAGCTGTGAGCTGGGAGGGGAGGGAAGGTTTGGGCTAGCTGTGAAGCAGATAGGTGAGGGAGGAAAGGTTGGCCAAGTGGGATTGGACCCCAAAGGGTCATCTAGCCGAAACCCCCTGCAGTGTAGGAAGATTTGCATTGAAATGGGAACTAAACAACTTTCTCCCTCATCCTGACTCTCACTGGCCCTGTGGAATAGCCAGTGTCCTACGATGCGGAAAGTCTTGCAGAAGAGAATAATAATATAATAAAATTTTATTTATATCCCGCCCTCCCCAGCCGAAGCCGGGCTCAGAGCGGCTAACAACAATAAAAGTAACACAGCATTCTAAAATCAATTCATTCTAAAATCAATTCAGAATCAAATTAATGACAACCATTGGGCTAGAGTGCTATGAGGATTACCAAAGGAGGGGGTCAGACTGTGCCTTGGCCAAAGGCCTGGTGGAACAGCTCCGTCTTGCAGGCCCTGCGGAAAGATGTCAAGTCCCGCAGGGCCCTAGTCTCTTGTGACAGAGCGTTCCACCAGATCGGGGCCACAGCTGAAAAAGTCATGGCACTGGTTGAGGCCAGCCTAACCTCCCTGTGGCCCGGGATCTCCAAGATGTTTTTGTTTGAAGACCGTAAGGTCCTCCGTGGGACATACCAGGAGAGGCGGTCCCGTAGGTACTTGGGTCCTAGGTCATATAGGGCTTTAAAGGTGAAAACCAGCACCTTAAACCTGACCCTGTACTCCACCAGGAGCCAGTGCAGGGTAGAGGGGAATTCTTCACTTCAGGAAGGCTGGGCCAGAGCTGGCAGTGACTAACCAGGAAATAGAGAGACCCTGGAAGCTTAGGAGAAGCACTGACTGGGTGTGTAACAACAGGACTTGGTCCGGGAGGTGTGCAGAGCAGGGCAACCAAGATGATCAAGGGTCTGGAAACCAAGGCCTGGAAAAGGAGGGATGGGAAGAACCATCTTCCAATATCTCAAGGAGCTGCCCCATGGAATTGGGAGCAAGTTTGATTTCTCCTGCCCGGGCTGCAGGACTCAAAACAATGGCTTCAAGTTATAAGACAGGAGATCGCAACTAAGCATCAGGAATAATATTCTGATAGTAAGAGTTGTTTCACAGTGGAACGGACTTCATCAGAAGGTGGTAGTAGAGTCTCCTTCCTTGGAGGTTTTTAAGCAGAGGATGGATGTCCACCTGTCATGTATGATCTAGTTGAGATTCCTGCATTACCGGGGCGGGGGGGGTGGGTTGCTCTGGATAACCCTTGAAGGCAGGTGTGTGTGTGTGTGTGGTCCCTTCCAGCTCTACAATTCTATGAACGCAGGCACCCGCATCCTATTGATGAACCATCCCTACCATCTGCCAAGGCTATAATAAAAACTAGGCTGTGGGACATTGAACACCAAGAACTAACAGTAGCAGCAGAGAAAACATGTCCCCCTCTTTATTTTCAACTTTCTTGGGCACATGAGTCTAACCACAATTACCTTGAATTTCTGCTCAGCCCTCAAGAAAGAAGGGCATTTTCGCTGGCCAGGTTTAATTCAAATCCATCAAACCTCCTTTGGGAAGGTTCTCAGGCAGGGTGGAAGGAGAAAGAACTTGCCCATGCGAAGACCACCTGGTGGAAACTCTTACACACATGGTTCTTAATTGTAAACTATATGCTGATCTCCATCAGCAATTTCTAGATCAACTATGTATCCCCAGATGGAAACCAGAGTTGGAGGTCATGCATTTTCTATTACCGGCGAATGATCACCAAGTTAGTGGCTAAATATCTCTATTTGGTTTATTGTCATCAAAATACACTGCAGACGTCTGATCTCCCTGGGGACCTAGAGATGTGACGATAGACTGCTCTGCCTCCTTTCTTTTAGCAAATGTTTTGCTAAAAGTTTTGCTAAATGTTTACCACTGGGGAAGTGGTAATTCTGTACAGTGGTAACTCAGGTTAAGTATTTAATTCGTTCCGGAGGTCCGTACTTAACCTGAAACTGTTCTTAACCTGAAGTACCACTTTAGCTAATGGGGCCTCCTGCTGCTGCCGCGCCGCCGGAGCCCGATTTCTGTTCTCATCCTGAAGCAAAGTTCTTAACCTGAAGCACTATTTCTGGGTTTGCAGAGTCTGTAACCTGAAGCGTATGTAACCTGAGGTACCACTGTATTGATTTGTTTTGGATGTTTGTATGTGATGCCAATAAAAGGTTTGATGATATTGATGAACCCTCTTTCTCTCTGAGTTCACTCTTTGGGCTGAGTAGAGAGGGCATTGTGTTAAAAGTGGTTGCAGAGTTGGTTCCAGAGAGCTGGCATTGGGACAGGAATGCTTTTGGCTGCCCCCCCCCCCCGCCGGCATTTGCATTCAGGTATTGGGGGGTATTTTGCCCTACAATGCTCTTTAACAGCTACATGAAGCTGTTGGCAGGACTGGGTGGGAATGGTCCCTTGTGTGTGGCTGATGGCACCCAGTTCTGCCTCTTTGCAATATCTGAATCAAGAGGAGCGGCCAAGCAAGTTTTCTTCCCTTGGCAAGGTGATAGCCCTATTAATGAGACAGGTCAGGTACCTATTCTGACAAGGTTGTGCTCCCTTTAGAGAAACAGACACATAGTTTTGGAGCATCCCTGGATCTTGAGGCACAGGTGACCTTGGTGACTAGAATGATAGAACTTGGAGTTGGAAGTTTCCTTTGCAATGGATGGATCACAGCTAAAGGCTAGAGGAGCCTTTTACCAGCTTCAGTTGGTATGACAGCTGCATCCATTCCTGGACCAATGATGGTTTGGGCACTGGTAGACCCAGGGATGGATTACTGCACTGCAGTCTGTGTGGGGCTTCCCTTGGACTCAGCAGCTAGTGCATCTTGTTGACAGCGTATCTGCTGTGGGAGCAGAACTGGCTGTCAGTATGCACTGGGGCACAGTTCAATATTTTTTCTTTTAGCATTTGAGTCCCTAGTCATCTTGGGTCGAGGACTCTAGGTCATCTAATAATAATAATAATTTTTTTTTATTTATACCCTGCCCTTCCCGGTTCAAAGACCGGGCTCAGGGCAGCTAACAACAAATTTAAAACACTTAATTGTAAAAGCAGCATAAAATACAGTATAAAAACATGAATAACAATAAAATTCAAAGTTCAGAAATTTAGGAGAAATCCATCGAATAAGCATTAGATAATCCCCAGGGCTAGCTGGCTGAGTTGGTCTTACTTGGGCCAGCGTGGAGGCCAGGGGAGAATTAGCTGTAGGGTCTCAGAGCGGGTGATCTTCATAAAAGGGGAGGGGGAGGGAAGAGAAGGGAAATAAAAGATCAGGCTGAATTCAAATTAAAGGCCAGGCAGAATAGCTCTGTCTTACAGGCCCGACGGAAGGAGGTTAAATCCTGCAGGGCCCTGGTCTTATGGGACAGAGCATTCCACCAGGTCGGAGCCACCACTGAGAAGGCCCTGGCCCTGGTGGAGGACAGTCTGACTTCCTTAGGGCCCAGGACCTCTAAACTATGATCATTCATGGACCTTAAGGTCCTCTGCAGGGCAGACCAGGAGAGGTGGTCCCGTAAAGATGAGGGCCCTAAGCTAAGGGACCACCTCACCCCTATTGATCCTTCCCTGGACCTTGCACTCCTCAGGTGGGGGCACTGCAGAGAGAAATGTACACCCCGGAGGTGTGCTTAGCATGTATTAGAAACTGGGCTTTTAGTGTTGCGGTCCTTGCTCTCTGGAATCAATTGCCAGCTGAAATGAGCCAAGCGCTGAGCCCATTGATATTTAGGCAGCTGCTAAAGAAAGCTTTTGCTGAAGTCATTTTACGGCATATTAATTGCAGAAATGGCTTTCTTGCTTTTCATTTATTGAGTTTGCAGTCTTTTGTGTCTTATCTCACTGTGCACTGCTTCAGTGGTTTTGGTTGCAACGTGGCTTTATAAACCCAACAAGGCTATTTGCCAGAGTTTAGCACAGCACAGACCCACGTTTGCTCCCCTTAAAGGTAAAGGTAAAGGGACCCCTGACCATTAGAAGAAGAAGAAGAAGAGTTTGGATTTGATATCCTGCCTTTCACTCCCCTTCAGGCGTCTCAAAGCGGCTAACATTCTCCTTTCCCTTCCTCCCCCACAACAAACACTCTGTGAGGTGAGTGGGGCTGAGAGACTTCAAAGAAGTGTGACTGGCCCAAGGTCACCCAGCAGCTGCAGGTGGAGGAGCGGAGACGCATTAGGTCCAGTCGTGGCCAACTCTGGGGTTGCAGCACTCATCTTGCTTTATTGGCCGAGGGAGCCGGCGTGCAGCTTCCGGGTCATGTGGCCAGCAGGACTAAGCCGCTTCTGGCGAACCAGAGCAGCGCATGGAAACGCCGTTTACCTTCCCATCAGAGCGGTACCTATTTATCTACTTGCACTTTGACTTGCTTTTGAACTGCTAGGTTGGCAGGAGCAGGGACTGAGCAACAGCAGCTCACCCCGTCGCGGGGATTTGAATCGCCGACCTTCTGATCGGCAAGTCCTAGGCTCTGTGGTTTAACCCACAGTGCCACCCGCGTCCCTTAAGCCCTTCAAAAAGCAAGCCACAACTCTCCTTGTGGCTACCAATACATGCCCCATCACTGTTGGGTTTGGCCTGTTACTTTGCTCATTTCACTAAATATTGCGTCCCAGAATTTTGCCACCTTGACGGGGCCATCACATGGGGATGCATGATCCTTGTGTTACAGCGCCTCCTAAGCATCGTCATGCACCACTTCTGGGTAGAAGCTGAGACAAGACCTAGAGGGGGACTTGTGGTTGTGAGCAGTAACCCGGGTAGATGCCTTGCTTGTTTCAGCGGCTTGCCCCAGGGGAGCAGCCAAGCGAGAGCAAGTATCAGGCAGGTCCAAAGTCCATTTTTGGGGCCTAATCCGGAAAAAAAAGCTCAACAACTTTGGTCGGCCCTCACACATTCTTTACTTCATCAAATCCGGCCCTCTTTGAAAAAAGTTTGGGCAATAGCTGTCAATGTTTCCCTTTTTTAAAGGGAAATTCTCTTATTCTGAGGGATACGGGTGGCGCTGTGGGTTAAACCACAGAGCCTAGGACTTGCCAATCAGAAGGTCGGCGGTTTGAATCCCCGCAATGACGGGGTGAGCTCCTGTTGCTCGGTCCCTGCTCCTGCCAACCTAGCAGTTCGAAAGCACGTCAAAGTGCAAGTAGATAAATAGGTACTGCTCTGGCGGGAAGGTAAACGGCGTTTCCATGCGCTGCTCTGGTTCGCCAGAAGCGGCTTAGTCATGCTGGCCACATGACCCGGAAGCTGTACTCCGGTTTCCTCGGCCAATAAAGCGAGATGAGCGCCGCAACCCCAGAGTTGGCCACAACTGGACCTAATGGTCAGGGGTCCCTTTACCTTTACCCTTATTCTGAATAGGATTCCTCGTAAGAAAAGGGGAAAGTTGACAGCTGCGGTTTGGGCATCCCTGGAGTATCGGCATTTGCACACTCCTTGTTTGCAGTGCGCAACAATCAGATGTGCATATGCTGCCCACAGGCTTTTGCAGATGTGAGTGCATTATGCAACAATTCCCTTCCTTCCTCCACGGCGAGAGAGGGTGAGCATGCCGTTTATCTTTCTTGCTTGAAGGCTCCTTCTCCACCTGCATCAGAAGCAGACCAGGTGCGTTGGCAGCTAGCAATGAATGCCTAGCATATGCTTGTTGCTTGCAATGCAAGAGGCTGCTGTTGAAGTGTGAGAGTGTTAGCAGCTGTGGGTTACTGGGAGGCGGCCTATATAGACTGAGCTCAAAGCCCAAGCCTTATTCAGATTGGATTGCTTTATCCAGCTGTAAAGTGCCCCCTGCCCCCGTGCTTTTTAGCATCAATAAAGGAGATGCCAAAAAAGAAAAAGAAAAAAGAATTTAAGGAGCACATTGCTGCAAGCATAAAAGATCAACAATAATCCTTTTAGACACATTGCTGGAATGAGAGACCAGTTAGGGAAGCAGCCGGACCTTTGGATGATAAAGGCAGGCTAGGTAAAGGTAAAGGGACTCCTGACCATTAGGTCCAGTCGTGGCCGACTCTGGGGTTGCGGCGCTCATCTTGCTTTATTGGCCGAGTGAGCCAGCATTCAGCTTCCGGGTCATGTGGCCAGCAAGACTAAGCCGCTTCTGGCGAACCAGAGCAGCGCACGGAAACGCCGTTTACCTTCCCGCCAGAGCTGTACCTATTTATCTACTTGCACATAATAATAATAATAATAATTTATTATTTGTACCCCGCCCATCTGGCTGGGTTTCCCAGCCACGCTGGGCGGCTTCCATAGAAACCAAAAATACACTAAAATGTCAGACATTAAAAACTTCCCTGAACAGGGCTGCCTTAAGATGTCTTCTGAATGTCAGGTAGTTGTTTATCGCTTTGACATCTGGTGGGAGGGCGTTCTACAGGGCGGGCGCCACTACCGAGAAGGCCCTCTGCCTGGTTCCCTGTAGCTTTGCTTCTCGCAATGAGGGAACCGCCAGAAGGCCCTCGGCGCTGGGCCTTTAATGTGCTTTCGAACTGCTAGGTTGGCAGGAGCAGGGACCGAGCAACGGGAGCTCACCCCCTCACGGGGATTCGAACCGCCAACCTTCTGATCTGCAAGCCCTAGGCTCTGTGGTTTAACCCACAGCACCACCCGCGTCCCAAAGGCAGGCTAAGGTGTGCTAAAGGAGGAGGTCGCTGGGCGGATTCTTTGCACCTGCCTTCGCAGCAGAGAGACGCAGAGCAGATTCACAGGAAGGGAGGAACCGAGGCAAATAGTGGAGACAAAGTTGTAGCCCTAATAGGCAAAATGAAAACCGCCAAACCGCCAAGCCTTGGTGCCATCTACCCAAGAGCTCTTAAAGAATGCCAGTGTGACATTGCTGACCTTGTAACAAAAATACGTAGCTTGTCCCTCAGATCATCCTCTGCCTCTATATCAGAGGATAGGAAAGTAGCCAATGTAGTGTCAATTTTAAAAAGGGGGAGATCCTGGAAATGTCAAGCCGGTGTGCTTAACCTCTGTCCCAGGAAAACTGGTGGTTGTTGGGAGATTGAATTACCCTAAACGGCCCCGGTCCAGTAGACCTGAAGGAGCGTCTCCACCCCCACCATCCAGCCCGGACACTGAGGTCCAGCGCCAAGGGCCTTCTGGCGGTTCCCTCCCTGCGAGAAGCCAAGTTACAGGGAACCAGGCAGAGGGCCTTCTCGGTAGTGGCCCCCTCCCTGTGGAACGCCCTCCCATCAGAAGTCAAAGAGATAAACAACTACCTAACATTCAGAAGACATCTTAAGACAGCCCTGTTCAGGGAAGTTTTTAATGTCTGATATTTTTTTTTTTAAATGATATTTATTAAAGTTTCAATAAAAGATTAAACATAAAACATAAAAAAGAAATACACAATTCAAAATATACAATACATAATCTAAAAGAAAAAAAAATAGAGAAACAAGAAAACAAAAGACAAAAAAAAAAAAGTAGAACAATTAAAAACAATATCACCTTTTCGTCTCCATTTTTAAATTTACTTATTTTCTGGACCTCCTCGTACCTCCCTCTTTTGTATTCCAGTTCAAATTGTTTGTCCAGCAATTTCTTTCCCTCTTTTTTTAATCCCAATCTTAACTCTTAATATAATATAACATTAAAATTTTACCTTTTAAGAACCAAATTTCCATTTCCTTAAACTTTTTTAATCCTAATCCTTAATCTTAATCTATCCATAATTTTAAATCCTAAACAGCTGGAAGCCACTTATTTTTAATCCAACATCACTCTAACATTCTTTAATTTTGCAATGTTTCTGCAGATAGTCTTTGAATTTCTTCCAATCTTCCTCCACCGACTCTTCTCCCTGGTCACGGATTCTACCAGTCATTTCCGCCAGTTCCATATAGTCCATCAGTTTCATCTGCCATTCTTCCAGTGTGGGAAGCTCTTGTGTCTTCCAATACTTTGCGATGAGTATTCTTGCTGCTGTTGTTGCGTACATAAAGAAAGTTCTATCCTTTTTTAACACCGTTTGGCCGACTATGCCCAGGAGAAAGGCCTCTGGTTTCTTCAGGAAGGTATATTTAAATACCTTTTTTAATTCATTATATATCATTTCCCAGAAAGCCTTAATCTTTGGGCACGTCCACCAAAGGTGAAAAAATGTGCCTTCAGTTTCTATACATTTCCAACATTTATAATCGGGCAAATGATAATGTCTGATATTTTAGTGTATTTTTTGTTTCTATGGAAGCCGCCCAGAGTGGCTGGGGAAACCCAGCCAGATGGGCGGGGTACAAATAAATTATTATTATTATTATTATTATTATTATTATTATTATTATTACCACCGAGCATGAAGAACAAGCCTCGCTGAACCAGCATGGCTTCTCACCAACCTATTAAGTTATTTGAGAATGTCAACAAGTGTATGGATGTGAGCTTGCTGACATTGTGTACTTAGGCTTTTGACAAAGTAACTCACCAAAGACTCTTGAGTAAGCTTAGCAGTCAGTCATAGGATAAGAGGAGAGGTCCTCGTGTGAGCCAACAATCGGTTACGAAGCAGGAAACAGAGTGGGAATAAATGGACAGTCCTCCCAATGGAGGGATGTAGCAAGTGGTGTCTCCCAAGGATCTAGGCCTTTTGGCTAGTTCATAAATGAGCTAGAGTTTGGGGTGAGGCAGCCAAGTTTGCCGACGATACCAATTTTATCATGGAGCTTAAAGTAAAAGAGGGCTGCAAAGGAACTCCAAAATGATCTTTCCAAACTGAGCCAATGGGTAAATGCAACTC
This sequence comes from Podarcis pityusensis, assembly GCF_964106645.2. Classification (NCBI taxonomy): domain Eukaryota; kingdom Metazoa; phylum Chordata; class Lepidosauria; order Squamata; family Lacertidae; genus Podarcis; species Podarcis pityusensis. The sequence goes on along the minus strand of NC_138043.1, from coordinate 8,815,384 downwards.
ATTGCAAGCAAGTGTAGAGAGATGCAGGGCAAACAAAACTTAATTTCACATATACACTTGTGGGATCTGAACTTGCAGCGACTGACTCTCCCCAAATGAACCCACCTGGACCTTGCAATCATCCTCTGAGACCCTTCTTTGTGTGCCTCCTCCACGAGGGGTCCGGAGGGTAGCAGCACGAGAACAGGGCCTTTTCTGTGGTGGCTCCCCATTTGTGAGATGCTCCCCCCAGGCAGGCTCACCTGGCACCTTCATTATGCACCCCTATTAGGCACCAGGCAAAAACGTCCCTCCTCTCCCAGGCCTTTGGTTAATTAATCTCTGACCTTCTTAACTGTGTGTGTGTAAGGTTTATAGTTTTTGTTATGTTATTTTTGTGTGTGTTTTCATACTGTGATCTTTGGATGAAGAGTGGTATTTAAATTTAGTAACTAATAAGTTACTAAAATTTAGCTTGATGAAGATGCTGACCTAGGGTGCAGCAGCTATGAAAAACCCAAATTCCATGCTAGGGAGAATTAGGGAAAGAAACTGAAAATAAACTGCTGTCATACAAATCTGTGGCGTGACTGCATTTGGAATAATGCGCAGTGTTTTTGGGGAGCTTTCAAAGAGGATTAGACAAACGACAAATTCATGGAGGGTGGGGGGGGGGGAAGGCTCTCAGTGGCCACTAGCCACAATGGCGATGTCTGTTTTTCAACATTTTGGATGAACCGCCAGCAAAGTATTGTGATGCACTGACATATCACAATGTCTGAAATAAGGATGGAAACTACCGTGTTTTTTGCTCTATAAGACGCACCAGACCACATGACGCACCTAGTTTTTGGAGGAGGAAAACAAGAAAAAAAATATTCTGAATCCCAGAAGCCAGGACAGCAAGAGGGATCGCTGCGCAGCGAAAGCAGGGTATATTGTCCTGGCAACTGCTACTATTTAAGGGTCTAAAATGGATGCAATTTTTACTTACCTTTAACGTTTTGCTACAACTGTTAATTTTATAGTAGAGAGCAACAGGCGCAGAAGGAATCATGAAAGAAACGATGACTGGCTTAATGGGTTTCCCCCGCATCGGGATTTTTTTACGTAGCGCGGGCACGCCTTGTGATTTGCAATATGTTGCCGTGTCAAATATTTATGGAGCCATTACGATGATGCAGACTTCAAACCGGTTTTGGTCAATGTAGCGATACATCACCCAGCCCAGCTCCGAGCAGTGAACAGAGGGGATGATGGAGACAGGGCCTAGACTACTCACAGGACCCACTTAATGCGAAATCAAAGAGTCCTGGGAGCTGAGAGCAACCAGTGAGGAGACCCCTGTTTCCTGGAGTGGTTTATCAATAGAACCCTCTTCCCAGGAAGATCTGGGAGGGAAATAGGGGTCTTCCAAAGGTTCCTAGAACTCTTTTTTGGAGAGGCTAGGACTGTTAAGAGACGCGGGCGGCGCTGTGGGTTAAACCACAAAGCCTAGGGCTTGCCGATCAGAAGGTCGGTGGTTAGAATCCCCGCGATGACGGGGTGAGCTCCCGTTGCTCAGTCCCTGCTCCTGCCAACCTAGCAGTTCGAAAGCACGTCAGAGTGCAAGTAGATAAATAGGTACCGCTCCGGCAGGAAGGTAAACGGCGTTTCCGTGCGCTGCTCTGGTTCGCCAGAAGCGGCTTAGTCATGCTGGCCACATGACCCGGAAGCTGTACACCGGCTCCCTCGGCCACTAAAGCAAGATGAGCGCCACAACCCCAGAGTCGGCCACGACTGGACTTAATGGTCCATTTACCTTTACCTAAGACTGTTTAGAGTGATATCCTAGTGCTTTTAACTGTATGACATGAATATGGCCTCAAAGAGTCAGAATTTCATAGAATTGTAGAGTTGGAAGGGAGTTTTGCTGTTAAGGAAATGATGGGATAAAAGGCTGCAAAGCGTTGGGTAAGACTTCATAGGTAATGGTAATGGTAATGTAAAGGACCCTGGACGGTTAAGTCCAGTCAAAGGTGATTATGGGGTTGTGGTGCTCATCTCGCTTTCAGGCCGTGGGAGACGGCGTTTGTCCGCAGGCAACTTTTCCGGGTTGTGTAGCCAGCAGGACTAAACTGCTTCTGGTGCAACGGGACTCCGTGACGGAAACCAGAGCACACGGAAACACCGTTTACCTTCCCGCAGGAGCGGTACCTATTTATCTACTTGCACTGGCGTGCTTTCAAACTGCTATGTTGGCAGGAGCAGGGACAGAGTGGTGGGAGCTCACCCCGTCGCGGGGATTTGAACTGCTGACCTTCTGATCGGCAAGCCCAAGAGGCTCAGTGGTTTAGACCACAGTGCCACCCGCATCCCTAGAAGATTTCATAGACCTGTGGAGGAAGAAGGAACGAACCCCTGAGGGTCCTCATTCCACCCCACCGGTTGTAAAACCTCCCTGGAAAGAAATAAAAATGGTTGCCCCAATCAGATCCCTCTTGCCTCCCTCCGCCCACAACCCCCCCACCTTTCAAACAATTCTTCAGTTTTTTTCAGACAATCTTCCTTTAATACAAAGTCAATATATATATCTACATAAACAGTGGCATGGAGACCACTTAAACTGTTTCATTTCGAAATAACAGTGTGATAGCAACAGGGTCTTGCTTTCATACAAAGGAAGGGAGAAAAAGAATTTTTTTTATTTTTTAAAAAATGGGGGTGGGGAATAAAAAATAAAAGGTTGGCACACCCAGTTGCCCCCCTCCAACCTCTCCTCTTCCTCCCAAACATCTACCAATATATATGTCCTTAAGGAAATGTTAGGCAACATTGTGGGGAAGGGAAATCTCAAAGACCCCCCCCCCCTTTATCAATATTATCAAGCTAGTAAGTTGCTGCTGGATCATCCTGTCCTCAGCCCACCATTGCCCGGGGGTGGGGGGTTTAACCTAGCTGCAAAACTGCAAAACTGAGGAGTGGTGTAAACGGAACCCAATATGTTTAGGGCAGGCTTCCTCAACCTCGGCCCTCCAGATGTTTTTGGCCTACAACTCCCATGATCCCTAGCTAGCAGGACCAGTGGTCAGGGATGCTGGGAATTGTAGTCTCAAAACATCTGGAGGGCCGAGGTTGAGGGAGCCTGGTTTAGGGTGTGTGGTGGGTTAAGCTGTACCCTTTGGTACGCCTTGGCTTCTTCGCTCGGTACTGTAGGAAAAGAAAATATTGCTGCAGGGGTTGGGGAGAAGAGATCGGTTTGTTTGTTTTTTACCGCTGTCCAAAAGGTCTTGCTGCCTTAATCCAGAGAACATGTGGGAAGTAGCAAAAGCCACTGTTTTACAGCCTACGAAGCTCTGGAGTGGCCGGGGGGGGGGGCAGCGTTTCAGCCTCAAAACAACCCTGCGAGGTAGCTTAGGCAGAGAGGCAGAGAGAGAGAGAGAGAAAGAAAAAGAAAAAGAGAGATACTGGCCCAGTGCCACTCAGTATGTCTCTGTTAAGGCTGAGCAGGGTTTCGAACCGACATTCAGCACATCCAATAAACTGTCCCATTTTGCAGCGGAAAGCTCTTCCTATGACCCCCCCCCCCCGCGAATGCAGCCCTCCAAGCAGTTAATGGCGATCAGCAAACACCTTGTTTTTTGTTTTTGTTTTTTTACAGCCCCTTTTAGTAAAGGTAGAGGGACCCCTGACCATTAGGTCCTGTCGTGACCGACTCTGGGGTTGCGGCGCTCATCTTGCTTTATTGGCTGAGGGAGCCGGCATACAGCTTCCGGGTCATGTGGCCAGCATGACTAAGCTGCTTCTGGCGAACCAGAGCAGCGCACAGAAACGCCGTTTACTTTCCCGCTGGAGTGGTACCTACTTATCTACTTGCACTTTGATGTGCTTTCGAACTGCTTGGTTGGCAGGAGCAGGGACCGAGGAACAGGAGCTCACCCCGTCACGGGGATTCGAACCGCCAACCTTCTGATCAGCAAGTCCTAGGCTCTGTGGTTTAACCCACAGCGCCACCTGTGTCCCACCGTGCTGGCTAAAAGCAGGGTGTTTGCTACCGCCTTGCAAAGTGGGCAGACTCCCAAGTACAGTTCTCTGGATTCATGTCTGTCGTGGTGGCGGACGGGCGCCTGGTTTAAAATGTTCCGTTTTGCCATTGGTCAAGCATACAAAATGCAGGCTGCCGGAGCGGGGAACGCAACCCCCCCCCCCAAAAAATTAAAGTGATGGATCCTGTCTGTGCTCATCCCTCACGCCCCTTATTGGCCAAGCCCCTTGGAAAAGGAAGAAAATAATAAACAGCTAACAACAACAAGAAGCGTAATTCTTTTTTTAAAAAGAAAAGAAAAACGGTGAAGGTTTGTTTGTATGTGAGCAAGTTAAACCTTTCTTCTTCTTCTTCATTTCTTTTCAAAATGGTAAAAAAAACCGCAAGATGTAAAAGTAGCAATTATAATCATACGTCATTCCCTGCCCCCCCCGCCCAATCTTATCTCACACAGCCATTACACATAACGTTTCTACAGTGAAAAAATAGACTGTCTTTGAACATAATATGAACAAATAAGTAATTTGCTTTTTTTTTTTGCTTTTTTTGTGTGTAAATTCGTTGACTGATATTCTCCTGTAATTTTTTTTACATGTTTTTTTAAAAAGGAAAAAAAAAATACACTATTTTAAAAAGAGAGAGAGAGAGACTCAAAATAAAAAAAAATATGAATGCCACTTGCTAGAGATACATGAACATCTCTTTAAAGAGAGCCACTTGCAAGGTTCTCTCCAGCCCCCCCCCCGCCCATTTCTATAAGTCCTGGGTCCTGCCTGTGGGCTGCAGATGGGAGATGATCTTTTCCTCTGTTGATGGTCCCCTCAGCCTTGACAACAACAACAAAAAAATCCTCCCCTTTTTTCAAAAGATCCATCCTGTTCCAGGGGCCTCTGAAAAAATTCACCATTTTTCTCTTTGGCATCTGATGGAAGAGATGGGGAAGGGCACAAAAGACACCCCCACAAAAAAATACATGGTTTTGCAACAGGAAAAGGGGGAAAAAAAGGTCAGCTTTTGATGTGCTAATGGAATCATGTGGCCTTTTTTTTTTAATTTTTAAAAAGGTGTTTCATAACCTCCACCCGTGAGAGTAAAAGGCTACGAGGGAGCGGAAATGAAACCGAAGAGATGTTGGTTTAATTTTGTGTGGGGAAGGGGGTCAAGTGAAAAAGGGTGTTTGTGGAGGAGGAGGAGGGAGGGAGTGTGTTTTCCTGACTGAGAGACATTTTGGGTCCCTGATTGTTCCTTATTGCAGTTTTTATTTCGACATAAAAAAACCGTGGAATCATAAGGATGTGGAATGTTCCAAGTTTTCGAAAGGTGAGAGATACATGACCGTGTGTGTTTGAGGAACCCCACACTCATTGCTTTTCTTCTAGGAAAAAGGGGTGCTGGTACGGTGTACCCCCAGAAAAAAAGCACACCCCACCTTTCTGCAGGTTGGCAAAACATATATCCACCATTGAAATCAGAGGTTGCAATCCCCTCCAAAATAAAATAAAAGAGAATGCTTGCTGGGTGAAAGATTGGCTCAGTTGGTGCTCAAGGCTGGCTGATTCTTGCTTTCTGTCCCAAACCCTCTTTTTTTTCTCTCTCTCTCTCTGTTCCTGTCTGCAAAAAAACATCAACAACCCTGCGAGTGGCTTCCTCTAAAACTCACCAACTAGATTAGTATGCAAACCGAACTCTTAAAACGCGAGTGTGCCAGGGGCCATGCTTGTCGTTCCTCGCCGGCCCCCGCCTGGTTCGTTCTTCCGTTTGGCTGCTTTCAAGGTGTGTGTGTGTGGGGGGGGCGCTCTCTTGCTCTCTCTCTCTCTCGGATGTTTGTTTGTTTCAAAAATCCCGCCGAAGCTCTTGGGGTCCGTCCGGGACCGCTCCCCCACGCCGCAAACACCACATGAGGTAAGAACGACAAGTTCACCACTTTTAAAGAGAAAATGGGGAAGGGGGGGTGGACACTCTCCATCTGAGCCGCGTCAGGGCAGGAGAGAGAGGGAGCTGGAGGCAGCCCCAGAGGGGCAGGGTTTGCTGGGGGGGGGCGCGGAACTGCTGGCCGCTTCACTAGCTGATTGTCCCCCCCACTGTAGCATCCAAAACCGGGGCAGGGGCACAGGCGGCAGCTTCCTTCGGAATTCAGTCTGCGATTTTCTTTTTTTCCTAATAGAAAAAGGTCAAAGTTCACCTCTCTGGCTCGAAAAGACCTTCCAGGACTGCAAGTGGTCAGAGTCCGTGCAACGGATGGCTTTGTTTTTTGTTTTTCTGTTTCAGAGTTGGCGTTTTGTTTTGTTTTATGTTGCATAGTGATCAAAACTGCCCAGGTATTCCAGCGCCGCCTGGTAACAGAACTGATATTCATCCTGGAAGGAAATAAGGAAAGGGCAAGTCACGCCTCATGTTACGTCCGCTTCATGGTACGTTTTTTCAGGTTACGTCCTGCGGCGACCCGGAAGTACCGGAAAGGGTTTCACCACTCGCGCATACGCAGAAGCGCAAAATGACGTCATGCGCATGCGCAGAAGCGGTGAATCGCAACCCACGCGTGCGCAGACGTGCTGCTACGGGTTGCGATCTTTTCACGTTGCGAACGGGACTCCGGAACGGATCCCGTTCGCAAACAGAGGTACCACTGTTACTCTTTTTATTTTATTGATATACCCCACCGCCCTTCATCTTAAGATCTCAGGGTGGATAAAAACACAAGGTGAAAGAACAAATAGATAGTTAAAACAAAAGCAACAAAGCGGTAACACCCCCCCTTCCCACAAACACATTTAAAAGCCTGTAGAATATCAATCAATCAACCCAAGGTCTGGTTGAAGAAGAAACATTTTTGCCTGGCGCCTAAAGATATAATGAAAGCGCCAGACGAGCCTCCCTGGGGAGCGAAGAATGAATGAAGTCCAGGTTTTTATAATTATTATTATGAATAACCAGCCTTCCCTTCCGCCAAAAAAGTGAAAAATAAGTACAGTGAATACTGATTGTTGCCAAGAATTTTTATTTCTGCCCATGCTGCAACGTGATGTTGCGCTAGAGCAACGCAGGGAAACTTATATTGATTGATTGCACTTAGCTCAAAGGGGCATATACGTGGCTGTCCCCCACCTCATTTAATCCACAACAACTCTGCGAGGTAGCTTAGGCCGACTGGCCCCAGGTCACCCAGCAAGCTTCATTGGCATTTCTCAAACTTGGGTCTCCAGCTCTTTTTGGACTACAACTCCCATCATCCCTAGCTCTCAGGACCAGTGGTCAGGGATGATGGGAACTGTAGTCTAAACACAGCTGGAGACCGGAGTTTGAGAAACACTGCTCTAACAACTAACCCAACTGCTGTTACCATAAAGCACCAATGCTGCAGCAAGCAAAGGCTCTAGCAGCTCAGCCAGCTGCTTGTGGCTGGAAAGCCAGACAGGATGTTTGTGACTGTTGCCATGGAAACAAAGGGGCAGTCCATTCTGTACTGAGCACCGGATGTTAGCTCAGTGTGTGTGTGTCATATGACCCGTACTGGATGTACTTGGGAGGAGTTTTCTCCTTGCTGTTGTTGAGTGCAGACATGATTCTCTGTACTGATGTAAGAGGCAGAAATAAATGATGTAAATAGTTTTCTGTCTGCTTCTTTCCCCTCCCTGGGGACACCAAAGGGGAGAGAGGAAGAACGGTGTGTTCCTCTCATACATCTGAGAAGAATCGCCGGACCTCGCCTGCTTATCAGCAGAGGTTGGGAGACGCAGGGAGGTCGACAGGAATATCTGCCGGTGCCTACGCTTGTGGCACATTCCTCTGACCCAGGCAGAATTCCAACAGTGGCAGCCTTCGGATGGTTGCGATTCATCAGACATCTGCATGAGAGGCTGGTGGATTGTCCTCCTCTGCTCCAAGGAGGAAGAGAAGCGTCTGAAAGCAGCCAGAGGCTCCACAGACAGCTGATGGAAAGAAGAGGTGTTTTCCAGAGCAACAAAGTTCAAGGTATGCTGCATTTCGGGCTAAAAGTGTGAACGCAGGAAGATTAATTCCCTGGTTCACGGAGCTGCGTTTCAAAGAAAACAAAAGCTCCGGAGGAAGAGGCCTGCAGCTTGAAGGCTGAAGCCTGCATACCACAAATTTTTGTGGTAGATAAGAAGTCCTATTGGAATGCATTGTTGCTAGGTAACGGTCCTGGAAGTTACTGGCAAAGGGGCTGGACTCTGAGTGTGAGCCTGGGAAAGCGAAACAAAATCAGAGAATGTTTTGGCTACAAGGTTTACGAGCTCTTGGAAGGGACTTTTCAATAGCAGCCTGAGTTTAGCTGCCAGGTGCAAAGAGCGTAAACAATTTGCAGTTTGCTGCGTGAGAAAGAAAAAAACGACTGTTGGATTTTACAGTTTGTTTGACATTGGAGGTGAGAGAGGCTTGGCTTCAAGATGGATGCCAAGAAAGGAGCTTTGCCTTGCCCACCTTCCTTATCCAATGACAATTATTCATCTTGGTCTGTAAAGATGAAGGCCCTGCTGCAGAATCAGAGGCTTTTTGATGTAATTGAAAACCCCATCCCTGCAGCACCAACCAGAGGTTGGGAGTCACAGAATGTAAGGGCCAGGACTGCTATAATTCTATGTGTCTCAGATGATCAGTTGGTGCATGTTCAGCATTTAGAAAATGCGAAAGAGGTTTGGGACACGCTGCGTACAACGCATCAGAGAGATGCTGGTTCTTCAGCGTTGCTGTATTTTGAGAAATTGACCAATCTGAGACTTGCGCCTGATGGAGATGTTCAAGCGCACCTGACAGAAATGAAGTTTCTGCGTCAACAGATGGTGGAACGCAATTTCCGTCTTCAGGAGGAAGTGTTTTGCTTCATGATGATAAACAGCCTTAGCCGCACCTACAAGGTTGTTGCCAGTCAGCTTGGTTCCCTACCGGCCGCGCAGCTGACCGCGGAGAGAGTTTGTGCTGTGGTCCTGAATGAACACGACAGACTTGCTGCACTGGAAGAAAAAGACAGGGGGAGGGAAGAACAGAGTTCTAATTCCCCCACTGCTGATGCTACTGGAGAGCATGGTGTAGCATTGAGTGCTGTCCGATGCTACAATTGTGGGCAGACTGGGCATCTACAGCGAAACTGTAAGAAGCCGCGCCAGTCAAGAGGAGCAAAGAGCAGCTCTACGAAGCCTGAGGCGTCAGGCAAAAGCCGTACCAAGTGCCAGGTGAAACCTGCAAAGGCTATGATGGCGAAAGGAACCACGCCAGATGTTGGGAACGCATTCATAATCGACACGGGCTGTACAAAACATTTGTGCCCGCACAGAGGACTATTTTCGACGTTGAAGAAGCAAAGCTTCACTGTGAAACAGGCCAACGGTCAGGAGCTGGAAGCGACTGGAATTGGGACTGTGTATCTTGAGAGTCTGAACTTGACTATAAATGATGTTTACCTGGTTCCAGAACTGAGATTTAATCTGCTGAGCGTGTCGCAGATTGCAAAGAAAGGACTGAAACTGTCCTATGATGCTAAAAGCTGCAAGATCTACAAAGATGGAGAACTGTTTCTTACTGCCAAAGAGAAAGATGGACTGTATTTGTTGACTTTTGATCAAAGTGATTACATGAAATGTAATTCTTCTGATGTTTCTAACGAAATCTCTCTTGCAGGGGTGACTAAGACCAAGAAGGTCGACAGAGCATTTCAGCGGGTGTATGCTGATGTGATTGGTCCTCTAGAACCATCTAGAGGCGGTGCAAAGTATTACCTTGTGTGTGTGGATTGTTTCACTAATTATTCTTGGGTTTATATGATGGAGAAACCGCAAGAAACTTTAGAAAAGTTTCAGGAGTTTTGTGACAAGGTTAAAAGTATGCATGATGCTAACATTGATTGTCTTTTCACAGATGACAAACAAGTTTTTCTGTTACAGAAGTTTCAGAAGTTCCTGGATGGAAAAGGGATAGACCACAAAGTTGCAGTCTCGCAAGAAGCGTGGAACAGGGGGGTCTGTGTGAAAGTGAACAAAGAATTGCAAAAGGGGATGCATGCGCAATTGCTGAGTTCACATTTGCCACATGAATATTGGGCCGAATCGCTAGCGTCCTATCTTCATGTGTGGTTGAGAAAGGTCTCAACAGAGTTGGGATGTTCTCCTTTTGAGAAGCTGTTCAATAGAAAACCTTCTGTTGCCTATTTTAAGGTTTTCGGGTCTCATGTGAGAACAGAAGCTCCAGGTGGTGTAAAGAATGCCAGAGGCATTTTTGTGGGTTATGAAAAGGGTCTCTACAGAGTAATTTTGTCTGAATCTGGTCAGGTGATTCTCACAAAGTTCCTAGAGAGTGCTCCAAAGCAAGAGCGGATAGTACAGACATTTCCCACAGGAAACGATTCTGATGATGATGATGATGAGTTTGATCTTATTGAGTTCAGTAGTACTGATGATGACAGCGATAGCTCAGACAGCTCAGTTGTCACAGTCATTGAGAGGAAATCTCACACAATGGATAGACCTTCACAGGTAAAGGAAGAACCACTGATTGCTACTGGTTCTCAACAGAATCCAAAGGTTGAACCAGTGAGCACAGAGGATCAGAACCTCATAGGTAGGTCTGAGAGAGCAACGAAGGGTGTACCACCCAAGAGGTATTCAAAGGAGTTTGCTAACCTTGCATATGTTGCTGTTGTAAACGACCAAGGACAGATTGAAGCTGTGTCTGAGTCAGAGACAAAGGCACAACAGAGAGTTGTTAACCGAGGTAATGCGAAGTCACACAACCAGAGAGGTACATTGGTTAAACCAGTGGCGGGTAGTTCCAAGGGTGGAACTGAAACAACAGGGGAATGTTATAAATATAACAACTGTTTGTTTTCTTCTCTGGATGACGCTTTGCTCGCAGCACACATTGATACTTTAGGGGGAGTATGTTACCATAAAGCACCAATGCTGCAGCAAGCAAAGGCTCTAGCAGCTCAGCCAGCTGCTTGTGGCTGGAAAGCCAGACAGGATGTTTGTGACTGTTGCCATGGAAACAAAGGGGCAGTCCATTCTGTACTGAGCACCGGATGTTAGCTCAGTGTGTGTGTGTCATATGACCCGTACTGGATGTACTTGGGAGGAGTTTTCTCCTTGCTGTTGTTGAGTGCAGACATGATTCTCTGTACTGATGTAAGAGGCAGAAATAAATGATGTAAATAGTTTTCTGTCTGCTTCTTTCCCCTCCCTGGGGACACCAAAGGGGAGAGAGGAAGAACGGTGTGTTCCTCTCATACATCTGAGAAGAATCGCCGGACCTCGCCTGCTTATCAGCAGAGGTTGGGAGACGCAGGGAGGTCGACAGGAATATCTGCCGGTGCCTACGCTTGTGGCACATTCCTCTGACCCAGGCAGAATTCCAACAACTGCATCATCCCTTACTACTTCGGAGCAGGAAGAGCAGTCGGCTGCAAAGGAGGCTGCCGGCTTTGGCCACTCTGCCGCACAGCCTTCCTTCCTGTTGTGACTGCACAGCTGCTGAAGGGAATCCCTGCCCCAACTCTGCCACTCCAGAGGTGGCAGGAAGGCTGCCTCTCGCCCCCGCGGCCAGGCAGAGGAGTCCTGCTCCCTGAGTCCAGCCAGCAGGGAGGAAAACACACCCTTTCCCTTTGTTTACCTCCGTCTGCACCATGGCAGGCCTCTGCGTCCGAAGCATCTTCACTGTCTGGAAGATGTCCACCACGCCCTCATAGCGCATTCTCTCCAGGACGATGCTGAGGGTGATGAAAACGCCGGTCCTGCCCACACCAGCGCTAATGAAGGAGAAAGGGAAACATCGTGGAATTGGAAGGGACCCCGCGCTTTGGACGCGACGCTCGGAAACCTCCCTGGGAAGAACCGGGAGTGTGTCCCCCCCCCAAAAATCAGCTCCCTCCTGACCCCCCATCTTTTAAAGCAGGCACGTCCGACTTTGAGTAGGGTGTGATCTACAATCCAATATCAAAAACTGACAGTGATCCACCAGTCTCCGAAGTCATTTAAGTTGAATGAATGGATGAGATTTCACAGATACAGTAGTTATATTTGGATATCGTCACGAGAGATCCAAACAGTTGTTAGATGGACAAGTACGATACGATACGATAATCTTTATTGTCATTGTCCCGTACAGAACAATGAAATTGAAAATCTACATCAGACATTCAAAAACCAACAAGGAAGGTGGGGGGAAACGCTGTCTGATTTGTTTAGTTTCTTCCCCCTCCTTCCCTCTGTGGTTTCTGGTGAAACGGCTGCTGTGCACCAGAAAAATGCCAACAAGCAAGTCTTGTTTAAGGCTGCTTATTTCCTTACATGCAGATCTGTCTGTTTGGATATCTGAACCTTTTGGTGTGTAGTGCAAGGCTTGGGCATGCTACGCAGACTCGTGTTTGGATAAGTGAATCTTCGCATAACCAACCTCTGGATAGCAGGAGCTGTGTGTATGTTTAAAACAAACAAACACGAATCCTAACAATGCCAAAAAAGGAAAAAGCTATCACCACTGTTGCCTGTGCAAAAATAAAAAACCAAAAACCGGATTGCAAGAGACGAAACGTGACAAGCTGGTGAATTTCTGCTGCACATGTCTCTCTCCGCACCCAAGACGACTGACACAGACTTCTCTCTCAGGACCAAGTAGGAGCCTGAGAGTGAATAGCTTGTCAACTTTGCCGTCCTCCTAGTCGCTTGGCTGGTCTCGCTCGCTTCCTTGAGGCGCAGCTCGAGAGGCGAGCGGGAGAACGAGGCGGGGGTGTGTGTGGAGAGGGAGGAAGGTGCTGGCTCACACAGACAATATATATTCCGTACGACGACTTAGCAACTGCGATGCTAAGTCTGAAAGCCAGCAAGCCAAGGGCTTGGACGGGGAGCCTTTAATCTCTCCAGTGGTGCGATTAATCAACTAAGGCTTTAATCGCAGATTAACAACAAGCCACTGCCCAGGGGATTTGGTGCTCTTGAAGGAGTTTGGCGGGGTGGGGAGCAAAATAATAATTCAGAGGAGGACCGGTGCTTCTGTGGGCATAAATTGGACAGGGCGGGGGGGGGGGTAGAAAGGGGTCTCTGTCTGTGACACTTAGGGAGAGCTACTCCTTTGTTGGTCATCGCATGTTTTGAGGCACCAATCCCACCCTGGAGTCCGTAATAAAGCCAGCAGCATCCGGCCGTTAAGGCAGAGTAGATGGGAAAGTTGTGGCCATCAGTCGCTGCTGTTTAGGGGCCTCTTGGGGGCATCGGTTGAATCACTGCAATGCACTCTATGTGGGGCTGGTCTGGAGCCTGCAGCCAGTGCAGAACATGGCGGTTAGACTGCTTCTGGGGGCAAATTACCGGCAGCGTATAACACCCTGATTGCGGGATCTGCACCGGCTTCCAATTTGCTCCCGGCCCAAGTTTAGGTGTTCGTCCTGACAGCTGAGGCCTATACAACTCAGGATAGCAACCTTTTTATCTAGACAAACCTTTAGAAAGCTTGCATGAGTTTTACTCTAGCCTACTGTGGCTTTTGGGATGCGGGTGGCGCTGTGGGTTAAACTACAGAGCCTAGGACTTGCCGATCAGAAGGTCGGCGGTTCGAATCCCCGCAATGACGGGGTGAGCTCCCGTTGCTCGGTCCCTGCTCCTGCCAACCTAGTAGTTCGAAAGCACATCAAAGTGCAAGTAGATAAATAGGTACCACTCCGGCGGGAAGGTAAACGGCGTTTCCGTGCGCTGCTCTGGTTCACCAGAAGCGGCTTAGTCATGCTGGCCCCATGACCCGGAAGCTGTACGCCGGCTCCCTCAGCCAATAAAGCGAGATGAGCGCCGCAACCCCAGAGTCGGTCAAGACTGAACCTAATGGTCAGGGGTCCCTTTACCTTTACCTTACTGTGGCTTTTACTTTCTAAATCATGGCTGCAATTTTTAAAGTGACCGTTTTATTGTTTTATCTTTTTTGTTTTTGCAAACTGGTTTGAGGGTCATCATACCCTAAAATATGTTAAGGATTTCGCCTGGTTGTAAATGTTTTTAATTATCTTGTGTGCGAATTACCACAGTGAATTATCTTGTGTGTAAATTACCACAGTGCTTAGAAGGCAATTAACAAATTGATGATATTATTATTATTATTATTATTATTATTAATATTATTTAAAGGTAAAGGACCCCTGGACGGTTCAAGCCAGTCAAAGGCAACTATGGGGTTGTGTCGCTCATCTCGCTTTCAGGCTGAGGGAGGCAGCATTTGTCTGCAGACAGGTTTCCGGGTCATGTGGCCAGCAGCACTGAACCGCTTCTGGCACAACAGAACACTGTGACGGAAACCAGAGCGCATGGAAACGCCGTTTACCTTCCTGCCAGAGCGGTACCTATTTATCTACTTGCACTGGTGTGATTTCGAACTGCTAGGTTGGCAGGAGCAGGGACTGAGAAATGGGAGTTCACTCCGTCGTGGGGATTCGAACCGCCGACCTTCCGATCGGCAAGCCCAAGAGACTAGGCCAAAATTGTGGAAACCTTTTTGGAAAAAGTGCATTTCTTAGGTTTGATGGCTCATAACACCACTTTTTTTTTTGGAGTAACACCATAAAAGTATATATCAATGGAAAGATAATTTTAATTTTTTTTAAAAAATCTTAAATGATACAGAAAATTGAAATAAAATAAACAAACAAATACAAAATTAAACTACATGTACACCCAACACTGCAAATACAAACCCTACTACCCCCGTGACTTCCCTCCACCACGACTCGACTTCCTTTAGCTCAAATTCAAATACTATCATTGCATTCTTTGGATAACACATCTCTTATAGCCATTTCTAATTATTGTTCTCGCTTGTACTTTACATACTTAATCCATGCATATCAACAAATTCTTTTTAGAGCAGTGTTTTTCCATATACTCCTCAAAACATCTGAGGTTTGATGGCTCATAACTCCACTTTCTTCGGGGGGGGGGGGATGTGACACCATAAAAGTATTTATCAATGGAAAGGTGATTTAATGAAGACTGTAACGCAACAAAGTTTGTTCAATTATCTGTGTTCTATCAAAAGTTATAGCCAAATAACCAGAAAAAAGGAAGCACAAGTTGCTTAGGTTGATATGCAGTTTTTGTTCATTTGAATGCAGCCAGTGAGCATGGGTGTTTAGAGCGCCAATCAGGTGTTATGTGCCATCAAACCTCGGAAATGCACTTTCCCCAAAAGGTTCCACAATTTTGGCCACTAGTGGAGGAAATAGAGAGCGAGGGGGAGGAGTCCGAAGGAAATGTCAGCGATGACAGTGGTCCGAGGTCTCTGAGTCTTTCCAGCGAATCGGAAGATTCACAGAAAGGGGCTCCCATGGTCAGAGCAAGGGGGGTGCCTAGGGGGACACCCCAGGAAGAAGGGGCCAGAGGGGACTCAGAGAGCAGCAGTTGGAAATCAGGACCAGCGTCCACACCAGAGTGCAGTAGGGGGGAGGAGTCCCAGGCATCGGGATCAGGCGGCGCACTGCCAGTGGGAGGACATGAGTCAGGATTGGCCACGCCTCCATCGGGGAGCGAGGAAACGGTCGAGAGGAAGGTTGAAGGCTGGGCGCGCGCGCCAAGTTCAAATGTACAGGAGGGCGGCGCAGTTGGCAGCCCGGATAGGGAGCCAGGTCCCAAAGCCCGCCGAAAAGAGGGGGAGGAGTCAGGGGGGTCAACGTCAGCGTCAGAAGAATCCAGGAAGGAAGGGACCCCGGGGGGTAGCAGGACCCAGAGGAGAAAGGAGAGACGGAAGAGGTGGAGTAAGGCTAGAATCTTAAACTGGTGTACAGGGGGCGGAGACTCAGATGGAGCTTCGCCGATCTAACCCCTAGACGTAGAGCTGGGGCGCTGCGGCTTGAAAATGGAAACTGTACTTCAATAAAGACTTTTGTACATTACTGCCGGCTAGCGTTGGTCCTCTGTGAGCTGGGACCTGGAGCCAGCTCTGACAAATGCTTTTCATAGGGGTAGTGAGGGGGGGGCATTGGGGATGAGTCTGCGGGACCTAGTGGGTGGTGGCCCCCCAAAAAGTTCAGAAACCACTTGGCACCATTAGAAGCTGGCCTTGAATAACTGCCACCACCCTCAAATTAAGAGGAAGAGAGGGAGACAAAGGATACACAATAAAAAGTCAGAAGCTGCATTTTGGGGCTAAATCCTGTGCTAATGCCAAGGATTTAGGGAGGCGGGAAACTCCAGCTTCCCATCCAATCAGGAGACAGCCCATCCACAGAGGCTTAAGCTTAGCATCAAAGGATGGCTGAGCAGCCGTCTTTCCATTCCAAGGTGCAAATTAAGCAGGAGGAGAATTTGCAATGGATTATTTCCTTTCGCACAGTTTGTGTTGCTGGTTCCAGGATTGCTCCTGGCTCCTCAACTGCTGCCTGCGAAGGGGCTTACCTGCAGTGGACGGAGATGGGCCCGTCTTGGCCAAACTGCTCCTTAGTTTTATGCACCTGCCCGATGAAATCAATGAAGCCTTCGCCGGACTTTGGCACGCCTTGCTCTGGCCAGTCCGTGAACTGGAACTGGCGCACGGTCCGTGACTGGCCATCCTGGGGGTGGAGAAGGGGGATGGAGAAGGGGAGAGGGAGGAAAAAACACAACACCTCTCTGTTAGGCTGGGGTGGAAATGCAAGGGAATGAAATTGAGTTTGAATCCTGTAAGCAGGAAAGCGAGATTTTTGAGAGCTGAGCGATGGCTGTAGACTTGAGCAAATTTGATTTGGGTTCTTTCAAACCCCCAGCTGGCTGGCGTTTCCTCCGCAGCCAAGCTGGCCCTGCCTGTGGAGGATGAATAAAAGATTTTAATTTAACTGTATTGCTTTTTCCTCCCACTCTCCCTCCTTCTCAGGGGCAAGGGGCAGCCTACAAGGCTACTTCTCTTCCAATTGGCTCAGATTTTCGGCCCTCCCTTAAAAAGTCTGCATGAAAACCCACCGGCCTTCTAACACATGCACATTTTGGGAGATGCAATTTCCCCTAATGCAATAAAGTTTTGACTGTTATATGCATTTCCATGCACACTTGACATCAGGGCGTTTTTTTTTGTTTCGTTTTGCATTTTTGCACACGAAGAACTGCATGGCAACATTTGGAGAAGTGCAAATTTCAAATCATTTGTTAGGCCTGCACATCGTTTTGAAAAGTGTGACCTGGGTAAATTCACATTTAAATGTGAAACGAATTGAGTTCCCTCCATCTCTTTATGTACGCCAGCCATCCTAAGCTCCTTTTTGTAGCAAGGGCAGGCTGTCCTGTATGTTTTCTGTGTGCGCTTAAACAGCCACACACACGAACAACAGGAAACCATTTCCAATCAGACACTTTCTGTACAACTGGCGACGGTGTGTTCGCGCATCCCAAAACGTAATAATCTTTTGAAATGAGTTCAAAGAAATTACGCAGTGGGAAACAGGCGGCTGCTAGGAGGAAACGCAGCAGCGGCTCCATCGCCAGAGCTCACGCAGTACGAATTGCGGGGGGCCTTGCATCGTGGCGGAGAAAAATTGCGATAAGCCGACAGGAAGAAAAACAACATCATCAGAACAGCCAGCGAGGGAGAGAGGTTAGCAAGAGAGTTGCATTGTTTCAAGAGAAAACAGACGAAGTTGAGGGAGGACCAAATCTCGGGAGTTAAGAACATCTGCCAGGCATGCAGAAGGTATCCGTTTCAATCCTCAGCATCTCTAGGCAGGGAGAAATACCTGAGTCCCAAACATTTGGCAAACCCTCACTGTGATCAACTCCTGCCCGGAAACCTATGTGGATCCAGGATTGGGACTCAGCTGCAAATAAAACACTTTAAGTGTGCTTTAAGTGCAATATACAACGTGTGACACTAGATGGCGATGATGAGCCTTATGGAAAATTCAATCTACAGTAGTACCTTGGAAGTCGAACAGAATCCGTTTAGGAAGTCCAAAATGTTCGGAAACCAAAGCGCAGCTTCTGATTGGCTGCAGGAAATTCCTGCAGCCAATCAGAAGCCGTAGAAGCCCCAACGGACATTCGGCTTACAAAAATAGTTCACTCACTTCCGGGTTTGCTGAGTTTGAGAGCCAAAACGTTCGACTCAACCAAGTACAAATGTATTTTTAAAAAGGCTTTTAAAATAGCGTTTTCCGAACGTTTTTTAAATGTGCGTGTAGATCCAACCTTGGCCTCCACAGTCACTTACGGACTCACTGCTAAGACCTAAGCTCAACATCAAAAAAACGAAGATCATGGCCACTGGTCCCATCACCTCCTGGCAAATAGAAGGGGAAGAAATGGAGGCAGGGAGAGATTTCACTTTATTGGGCTCCATGATCACTGCAGATGGTGACAGCAGTCACGAAATTAAAAGACGCCTGCTTCTTGGGAGAAAAGCAATGAAAAACCTAGGCAGCATCTTAAAAAGCAGAGACATCACCTTGCTGACAAAGGTCCGTATAGTTAAAGCTCTGGTTTCCCCAGTAGTGATGTACGGAAGTGAGAGCTGGACCATCAAGAAGGCTGATCGCCGAAGAATGGATGCTTTTGAATTATGGTGCTGGAGGAGACTCTTGAGAGTCCCATGGACTGCAAGAAGATCAAACCAATCCATTCTGAAGGAAATCAGCCCTGAGTGCTCACTGGAAGGACAGATCCTGAAGCTGAGGCTCCAAGACTTTGGCCACCTCATGAGAAGAGAAGACTCCCTGGAAAAAACCCTGATGTTGGGAAAGATGGAGGGCACAAGGAGAAGGGGACGACAGAGGATGAGATGGTGGGACAGTGTTCTCGAAGCTATGAACATGAGTCTGACCAAACTGCGGGAGGCAATGGAAGACAGGAGTGCCTGGCGTGCTCTGGTCCAGGGGGTCACGAAGAGGCGGACACAACTAAACAACAACAAAGTTTAGGCTAAGTCTGCTGCAACTGGATTTCTTATGCACAGGGCCAATCCTGAATGTATTGGATTTGTGGCCATTATGCTCATTTGCCTTTAGTAAACTGCATGAAATGCAATTGCCTCTGGTCTATTTTGGGGGGAATCTTGCAACGTGTTTAAGTTTTTACTCTGCTAACTGTATGCTGGAATCTGCTCTGGATCAATATTGAGGAGAATTTGGTGACAATATGGCCCCAAACTAACCAATGGCCTTCCTGAGCACCAACGGCGCTGAGTGTGGACTCACCCTGGCATCGGTGACCTTGAACTCCCGGAGGATGTATTGAGGCATGTTGTATTCAGCCATGGGGTCGACCACAAAGTACTGGTACCGGGCGGACCTCTCAGCTGGCCAGTATTGGTGGCACTTTTCCTGTTGGCCCAAAGAGAAGGAATCACACCCTCTTCATAGCTCAGCTTTCGCCATATGCTAGAGACACACCCCTTCACCCTGGCCTTTTGTGGACAGTCAAGAGCAGCCGTTTAGCAGCAAACTCAGGCGGACACGGTCCTTTCACAAGAGTCATCGAGCCATGCCCCCTGGCAACCACACCCCTCTTAAGATCACACAGCCTTCTAAGCTTATACATAATCTTATAATCACCGTATTTTTCGCTCTATAAGACGCACCCGACCATAAGACACACCAAGTTTTTGGAGGAGGAAAACAAGAAAAAAAATATTCTGAATCCCAGAAGCCAGAACAGCAAGAGGGATCGCTGCGCAGCGAAAGCAGCAATCCCTCTTGCTGTTCTGGCTTCTGGGATAGCTGCGCAGCCTGCATTCGCTCCATAAGACGCACACACATTTCCCCTTACTTTTTAGGAGGGAAAAAGTGAGTCTTATAGAGCAAAAAATATGGTACTAAATAACAACAATTAGCATTGCGACGATCAGGGGATATCTGCCTTTCAGCTTGATCAATTTCCTCTGCACGGTTGATTTGGAATCCTCCAATAATCCTAATTTTAAAGAGTGCTTTCCTTGGTGTTCCAGCGTAGGTAACAAAACTTGGCACGCCCTTCTCTTGAAACGGAAGGAACCTTGTCTTTTCGGCGTTCCTAAATGGATTAACTCCGGACTTCAGAGGACAACTCCTTGCTGTTCTCCAGAACGACCCAAGGAGCCCATCCTTGGCGGCCGATTCCCCTCCTTTCCCTCAGTACAAAGGGCGAGGAGGCCCCCAGACTCCCCTTTCTTGCTGATTCGGCAGCTGTGGGATGCTGGAGACGGGGACCCCCTGCTACACAAACAGCAAAGGGACTTGGACCCCAGAGCTCTGCCACTTTTAGGATGCACACCCTAGCTGTGATCACAATTTGTTTCAACTGCTCTATTTTATATGTTGCTGCAAGGCATCCTTTGGTTGCCGGGAGGGCAATGGCTGCAGTAGTGATCACAACAATTTACCGTATTTTTCGCTCCATTGGACGCACCGGACCATAGGACGCACCGGATCATAGGAGGGGGAGAACAGGGAAAAATTTTTTTTTCTTGTTCTCCCCCTCTAAAACAAGGTGCGTTCAAGGTACATTCACCAGAGCTTGTGGGGCTGGCGGTGGGGGGAAGCGCTGCTTTCCCCCACCGCCAGCCTCAAAGATCCCTGAAGCCTCTGGAGCGCAGCGCCCCACTGCCCTGCAGAGGTTTGCGCGCAGCCGTCCCCAATCTAGAGCAGTGAAACGGAGCCCTCTGCCTCGCTGTTCTGGCTTGGGAACAGCCTTGCTAGCTTCTGCAGGACAGCGGGGTGAAGGCACCCCGCTGCACTGGAGAGGTTTGCGCGCAGCCGTCCCCAAGCTAGAGCAGCGAAACGGAGCCCTCCGCAGTGCTCCGTCTTCCTGTTCTGGCTTTGGGCTTAGCGGCGCAGCCTGCATTCGCTCTATAGGATGCACACACATTTCCCCTTAATTTTTGGAGGGGGAAATGTGCATCCTATAGAACGAAAAATACGGTAATACCACAGCTACGAAGGAAGGCCCACCTGGCTTCTGCAATCTATCCTGCTTGACCTAAAAATACAAACCCCGTTTTGCATTCCCCACGGAAGCTCCGGGAGCTAAACATAGTGCAATTAGGAAAAACAGGCTGGGTCTGCTTAGGGAGATGCCAAGCTGCAGATTTTAATGGAGGGCAGAGAGTTGTTCCTGTGTTGCTTTGGGAAAACAAGGTCACTGACCCGGCTCTTAAGACCCAGAAATGTTTCAGAAGCAATTCCCTGCCTTCTCCTTCCCTCCACCTCTTCCGGGACTTCTATCTGATGGCAAACATCTCCTATTAGGCCAATGTCCCCTTTCCCACGATTCTTTAGGGAAAGAACTGCGCGGTGGGAGGCGAGAATTCTACCACTGAACCACCAATGCAATAGCTTATCCTAAAGTTTTCAG
The DNA here is from genome assembly GCF_964106645.2 of Podarcis pityusensis. Lineage (NCBI taxonomy): Eukaryota > Metazoa > Chordata > Lepidosauria > Squamata > Lacertidae > Podarcis > Podarcis pityusensis. Next base: position 8,794,108 of record NC_138043.1, on the reverse strand, counting down.
TGTCTATACGCTTATTGCATTTATAAATTGTAAATTTATTGTTGTAAAGATAAAGGGACCCCTGGCCATTAGGTCCAGTTGTGGCCAACTCTGGGGTTGCGGCGCTCATCTCGCTTTATTGGCCGAGGGAGCCGGCGTACAGCTTCCGGGTCATGTGGCCAGCATGACTAAGCCGCTTCTGGCGAACCAGAGCAGCGCACGGAAATGCCGTTTACCTTCCCGCCGGAGCTGTACCTATTTATCTACTTGCACTTTGACATGCTTTCGAACTGCTAGGTTGGCAGGAGCAGGGACCGAACAACGGGAGCTCACCCCATCGCGGGGATTCGAACCGCCGACCTTCTGATCGGCAAGTCCTAGGCTCTGTGGTTTAACCCACAGCGCCACCCGCATCCCAATTTATTGTTGTACATTGTTTTAAATGTTTGTTTTCCTTCTGGGATTGTACCCCCAAGTGTGTTTTATAAGCTGGTCTCCCACCGTAATAAATTATCTATCTATCTATCTATCTATCTATCTATCTATCTATCTATCTATCTCTATCATCTATCTATCTGCACGGTGCTTTAAATGTCCGGTGCAGACAGGAGCTTCAAGCTATGGACTCCAGGGCATAACGGGGAGATTCTCTCATCTCCTTTCCGCCGCCACCAGCCCGCCTCCTTCGGCTTACCCGCCCCATCTCTCGTAGTTTGGTCAGCATCACGACAATGGTGGAATTGTTCTCCCACAGCATCCGCCAGAAGTCCTCTGTGGTCTCCGCCAGCGGACCTTGCGTGGCGATGTACGCTCTCTGTTGCCTGCCAGGGAGAGAAAAGGCCAATCGTCATTAAAAACGCATGTGGGCTTCTGCATACAGGACTTTTTATCGTATGTGGTGGTCTGGAAGTAAGGTTAAAGCTTGCTGGGAAATGATATACAATGAATTGAAAAGGATGTTCAAAAACTTTTATTTAAAAGACAACAACAACAACCCCAGAATATAAATGAATAATAATATAAATACATTTTTATTTATACCCCACCCTTCCCGGTTAAGAGGGCTCAGGGCGGCTAACAACAAATTTAAAACACTTAATTGTGATACAACAAAAAACAGCATAAAATACAGTGTGAATAACAATAAATTCAAAGTTCTAAAATCAATTTAGGGGGAAATCCATCCAATAAACATTAGATGATCACCAGGGCTAGCTGGCTAAATTAGTCCTATTTGGGCCAGCGTGGAGGCCAGGGGAGAATTAGCTGTGGGATCCCAGAGTGGGTAATATTCATAAAAAGGGGAAGGGGAGGGAAGGGAAGGGAAGGGAAGGGGAATAAAAGATCAGGCTAAATTCAAATTGAAAGCCAGGAGGAATAGCTCTGTCTTACAGGCCCTGCGGAAGGAGGTTAAATCCGGCAGGGCCCTGGTCTCATGGGACAGAGCATTCCACCAGGTCGGAGCCATCACTGAGAAGGCCCTGGCCCTGGTGGAGGATAATCTGACTTCCTTAGGGCCCGGGACCTCTAAACTATGATTATTCATGGACCTTAAGGTCCTCTGCAGGGCAGACCAGCTTTTCTTTTGGGAATTATAGGGACAGAACTACCTAACTTGCATAGAAATTTATTCCTATATGCTACTACAGCAGCAAGAATGCTACTTGCCCCAAAATGGAAAGAAGCAGAAGTCCCAGCAAAGGAAGAACGGATACAAAAACTTATGGAATATGCAGAAATGGCGGAACTTACCAGAAGAATAAGAAATCAAGGTAACAAACATTTTTATAAAAGAATGTTAACGGTTTATTGAATATTGACAGATAAAATTGTAAACAGATAAAAACACTAGCAGGGTTACTGTAATAACCTGCAGTTTCACAAGAGTATATATTTACAGTAGATAATTAAATGAGAAAGTTAAATGAATTTGGATATGCAGAAGATATAAAAAATAATAAATTTAAGGAACTGCAGAAAGAGGGGGGGAAGGAAGTCAAATTTTGAAATGTTAAATTGATTGTAAAACTAATGAAATGTATAAACTTGAAAAGCATAAATAAAAGCTTTTTTTTTTTTTTTTTAAATAAAGACCTACATCTGAGGGACCGTATTCCGTCATATGAACCTGCCTGGGTTTTGAGATCTTCCGGAGAGGCCCATCTCACGGTCCCGCCAACTTCACAGGCCTGCTTGGGGGGGATGTGGGAGAGGGCCTTCTTGGTGGTGGCTCCTCCCAGGCAACTTTGGAACTCCCTCCCTCAAGAATCCTGTCTGGCTTCCCTCCTTCCTTGTCCTTCCACCAGCAGGTGAATACTTCCTTGTTCGAAGAGACTTTGGGGGAACTGACTGCTTTTAAGGAAAGGGCTGGTTCTGTGTTGTTTTTTATTGTGACTGTCTGTACGTCTATAATATACATGTCACATGTCATAAAGGGACCCCTGACCATTAGGTCTAGTCGTGGCCGACTCTGGGGTTGCGGCGCTCATCTCGCTTTATTGGCCGAGGGAGCCGGCGTACAGTTTCCGGGTCATGTGGCCAGCAGGACTAAGCCTCTTCTGGCGAACCAGAGCAGCGCACAGAAACGCCGTTTACCTTCCTGCCAGAGCGGTACCTATTTATCTACTTGAACGTGACGTGCTTTCGAACTGCTAGGTTGGCAGGAGCAGGGACTGAGCAACGGGAGCTCACCCTTTTGCGGGGATTCGAACCGCCAACCTTCTGATCGGCAAGTTCTAGGCTCAGTGGTTTAACCCACAGCGCCACCTGTGTCCCTTTGTCACATGCCATAGATATATGATAGTCACACAATGACGCATCGCTAGGGGTAGAGCGAGCCTCCTGCATTGTATTCTGCCCCCTTAGCTATTTCTGAAGGAAGAAGGGGGGAGGCCCATTAACCCTGTGTTGGACAACAAGGAGGGTGGGCCAAGTCGCCCCTCCGGCTGGATCCAGCGAGGCTCTTCGCAGGCTCTGCAGCCCAGGAGATGTCTGAGCCTTACCTGTAACCATCGATGAAGCTGGAGTTGATGTAGTCGGATCCCTCGACCCCTCGGATAGGCTGCAGGCAGACCCGCGTGGTCTCGTATGGCATGATGTTGACAAGGCGGTTCTTGAACTTGTTGCATGGGAGGTTGGCACTGATGAATCGGGAGGTGTGGGCTTTGGAGTTGGCAAGTCTCTGGCGTGGCAAGAGAGAGAGAGAGAAGGAAAAGCGTTAACCACCCAGGAATGACATTGTGCCAGCAAATACCGCATTTTTTGCTCTATAAGACTCACTTTTTCCCTCCTAAGAAGTAAGGGGAAATGTGTGTGCATCTTATGGAGCGAGTGCAGGCTGCGCAGCTATCCCAGATGCCAGAAGCTTTCACTGCGCAGCGATTCCTCTTGCTGTTCTGGCTTCTGAGATTCAGGATATTTTTTTTCTTGTTTCCCTCTTCCAAAAACTAGGTGCGTCTTGTGGTCTGGTGCATCTTATAGAGCGAAAAATACATGTATTTGTTGGAGGTGTGGTGGGAGTAATGGCGATATGTACAGTGGTACCTGTACTTAATTTGTTCTGTAGGTCTGTACTTAACCTGAAACTGTTCTTAACCTGAAGCACCACTAGCTAATGGGGCCTCCTGCTGCCGCCGTGCCGTCGGAGCACGATTTCTGTTCTCATCCTGAAGCAAAGTTCTTAACCTGAAGCACTATTTCTGGGTTAGCGGAGTCTGTAACCTGAAGCGTATGTAACCTGAGGTGCCACTGTATCACAATGTGGTGGACATGTAGAAAGATCAAGGTGTTCTGGGGTTTAATTTATTTTGGAGTTAAAAAAAAAAAAGTTTGGAATAACCTTTCTAAAAAGACCAGAGGCATTTCTGTTAAGCATTGTTGGCAGGGACATCCCGAAGGCTTTTAGGGAGGTATTCTTATATGCAACAGATGCAACTCAGACTTTGGTGGCAAAGGGGTGGAAGGAAGAAGAAGCCCCGACAATAACGGACTGGCAATATAAGCTACAAGAATTTGCTGAGATGGCGCAGCTGACAAATAGCCTGAGAGGCAATTCAAAACAAAAAGTTACGGGAAAATGGGACAGATATAAAACGTACGTTCAAAAATACAATAAAGGTTCGTTATCTATGCTAGCATTTGAACGATGCTGGAGAGAGACTGAGTTGAGAAATAAGAACAAGAGCACATATTGTTACAGGAATGTACTAGATAAATTGTAAAAGAAAGATACAATAATATGAGTACATTCATTTGTAAAAAAAGGAATATACAACGGGATAGACAGGAAGCCAATGTGTTGGTACGTATATGATTTTGGGGGGGAAAAAACTTTTCTCTTTGTTTTTTTCTCTTTGTTTTGTTTTTCTTTCTTTTTAGGTATATAAAGTGTGTATATAATCTCGGTGTATATAATCTCGTTAGAAAATATATTATAATGAGCTCTCTAATGTAATATGACAATGTTTACCAATGTAATATAAGAATGTTAAAAAATAAATAAAACTGCAAAAAAAGAAGGAACGACATTGTGCCAGCTGTGGCCTAGTAAGCAGTGCCAAGGCTCCAGGGGCTACCTCAGGACAGAAAAAGAAAAGCCCTTCTTCACACAGTGCAAAGTTAGACAGTGGAACTCCCTTCCACTGGAGACAGAGTCGGCTGTCAACTGAGATGGCTTTAAACCAGGACCGGACAAACTCATGAAGGGCAGGCCTATCCATGGCTTTGCTCTGCGCCTCCACAGCTGGAGGCAGCGATGTTTCTGAACGCCAGTTGCTGGAAACCGCAGGAGGGGGAGACGGATCTTGTGTTCGAATCCTGCTTGAGGGGTTTGCATCATTGGGGCATCTGGTTGGCCTCTGTGAGTTACAGCCAAGTTACAGGGAACCAGGCAGAGGGCCTTCTCGGTGGTGGCACCCTCCCTGTGGAACACCCTCCCATCAGATGTCAAAGAGATAAACAACTCCCTGACATTTAGAAGACATCTGAAGGCAGCCCTGTTTAGGGAAGTTTTTGATGTGTGACATTTTAATGTATTTTAAATCTTTGTTGGAAGCCAGCCAAGGTGGCTGAGGAAACTCAGGCAGATTGGCGGTGTACAAATAATAAATTATTATTATTATTATTATTATTTGGTCACCTTATGCACGGAGCCTTGGGCAAGCTGCAGCTATGATGTAGAGTGGAAAACAAGAGGTGCAGGGATGGGGCTCAAAATTTGGGCATTGCACAGGGTGCTGCTGAAATTTGAGACCTCAGCGGCCACCACTGTCAGCGGGCGCTTGACCCTTCTTGAAATGGGAGTCTGTTGCCAAGGCCCCGTCCAGACTAGACACCCCAAACTCTTAACAATACTTGTTTTCCCCCTGCTCCTTTCTCTGCTAAATTGCTCCCACACTTTCTATGCCCCCATCAACACCTTAAGAATTGCAGGGCTTCAGGAATCTCAGCTCAGGCATTCCTGATCTGCGCCCATCCGACCTCTGCTTAAAAACCCCCAAGCAAGCAGAGCCCGCCATTTTCCTGGGGGAGTCTGTCCCACTGCCCGACAGCTCCTTACCACCAGGAACTTATATAAAAATAATAATAATTTATTATTTATACCCCACCCATCTGGCTGAGTTTCCCCAGCCCCTCTGGGCGGCTTCCAACCGAATATTAAAAACAATACAGCGTTAAATATTAAAAACTCCCCTAAACAGGGCTGCCTTCAGATGTCTTTTAAAGATAGGATAGCTGCTTATTTCCTTCACATCTGAAGGGAGGGTGTTCCACAGGGCGGGTGCCACTACCGAGAAGGCCCTCTGTCTGGTTCCCTGTAACCTCACTTCTCGCAGGGAGGGAACCGCCAGAAGGCCCTTGGAGCTGGACCTCAGTGTCCGGGCAGAACGATGGGGGTGGAGACGCTCCTTCAGATATACAGGACCGAGACCGTTTAGGGCTTTAAAGGTCAGCACCAACACTTTGAATTGTGCTCGGAAACGTACTGGGAGCCAATGCAGATCTCTCAGAACCGGGGCTTATGTGGTCCCGGCGGCCACTCCCAGTCAACTACTTCCTAATGTTTACCGTATTTTTCGCTCTATAGGACGCACTTTTTCCCCTTCAAAAATGAAGGGGAAATGTGTGTGCGTCCTATGGAGCGAAGATGCCATAGCCCCGCGACCCTCTCCCGGCTGGAGAGGTGACGCGCGGCTATGGCAGGAACCTCTACAGCCCCGTGTCACCTCTCCAGCCGGGAGAGTGCGTGCACGGGGCTAAAGCAGCCCCCCCGCGACCCTCTCCCGGCTGGAGAGGTGATGCGCGGCTGTGGCAGGAGCCTCTCTGCTGCGCCTTTCCGCTGCTCCCTGACCTGCTCTTTGGGGCTGGTGGTGGGCTTCCCCCCGCCAGCCCCAAAGAGCAGGTCGAAAGGAACCTGATGCCTGGAGAGCGAGAGGGGTCAGTGCACACCGACCCCTCTCGCTCTCCAGGCTTCCAAGGTAGCCGCCTGAACGCACCTTAAACGGCACCTTGTTTTAGAGCGGGAAAACAAGAGGGGGAAAGTTCTCCCCCTCTCTGTGCAGCGCCTCCTGCTGCTTCACTGAAGGGGCGCTGGGCAGAGAGGGGGAGAATTTTTTTTCCTTGTTCTCCCCCCTCTAAAACAAAGTGCGTCCTATTGTCCGGTGCGTGCTATGGTGCGAAAAATACGGTACTTGAAACCCCTAGGTATGGAGGCCGGCTGCTGGCAGCAGCTCACCTTGAACCCCCAGCTACAGCTCACCTTGAATTCGAGTTCCATGCCAGTGACGTGCTCCCCAACTTCTATCTGCGCCAGCTTCTGAATGTAGGTGTACAGATTGCGAGCGGGGACTTCTGTGTTGCCGCAGGCGACGGCTTCCAGCAAGGAGTCGTGTATGAAGCTGTACTGGTCCTCTGTCTGCACCATGTAATTTCTCTGCGACCTCATGAGAGTGACGTGGCCGTAAATGTCCACCGTCTTCTCGTGTTTTATCCTCTCCAGCATGGCGTCGATCACGATGAAGCAGCCCGTGCGGCCGACTCCAGCGCTGAAAGAAGGCGGACACAGGAGGGTGGGCAACATATAAGTAGAAGAAGAGCATCAGTTGGAATTGGAAAAAAACTTGAGGATATAAGACATGGGTAGGGATGCGGGTGGCACTGTGGGTTAAACCACAGAGCCTTAGGGCTTGCCGATCAGAAGGTCGGCGGTTCGAATCCCTGTGACGGGGTGAGCTCCCGTTGCTCTGTCCCAGCTCCTGCCAACCTAGCAGTTTGAAAGCACGCCAGTGCAAGTAGATAAATAGGTACCGCTCCGGCGGGAAGGTAAACGGCGTTTCCCTGCGCTGCATTATTTACTGCGCTTGTTTCTTACCATTTTCTCTAAGGCGCTCCAAGTACACAGTCCTCGTCCTCCTCATCTGATGCCCATAGCAATCGTGAGAGGTAGGTTACGCTCAGAGGCAGCGACTGGTCCAAGCGAGCTTTCCTGACCCAGTGGGGAATTTGAACCCAGCTCCTAGTATAGCACTCTAACCACTGCACCACACTGCCTCCCGCCTCCTTCCCAAAGCTGGGAAAAGTGCTGACTAGGCTTTGGGAAGGAGGGGGGAGGACTCCAGGACCCTCTCAAAGCCCCCGGGCCTCTTTTCCCCAGCCCAGTGCCTCAGTTACCCAGCTATGGGAAGGGCTGCAGATGGGGAGGGGGGTGTCAAATGTTGCTGAAGACCACCGAAGATGGCCTTGAAGGAAACATGCGGTCCTCTGGCCTCGTGTTGGACCGCCCTGAACTAGATCTTTCAAATCATTGCAGTTCCTGCAAAGCAAGCTTGAGTTGATTTAATTGAGAAGTCCCCGGTCCCTAAAATAGTGCCTTCTCCAATTATCAGCTGTCTTGTGCCCTACGACTGGGCAAGATGATCGGGCCTTTTTGGTGGTTCCCCCACTGGGGGGGTTGCCCAATTAGCCCTGACCTGTGACAGGGCCTTTTTAGTGGTGGCTCCCTAGTTGTGGCATGCCCTCCCTTGGTGGGGTACACCGGTCTCCATCACTGTTAACACTCAGGAGGGATTTAAAAACATTCCTGTTTGCTCAGGCATTTGTTTGGCAACCCTGAGATCACTGAATGGAAGAATACTTTTAACTGAAAAATGCTTTTAGATGTTTTAAAACTATTAAAAAGTTTTAACCTGTCTGACGGTGGTTTATACCTTGTCCCCCCCCAAAAAACCCCTGACCAGGTGAAATGCTTTAATCCTGTCTTTTAAAAACGGTGTTTTAGAGTTTTCTTTGTCTTCTATTTTAAGCCATTTTTGTTTGTTCTTATATAATTACTCTTATTATTATTATTATTATTTATTAGATCGATACACTGCCCTTCATCCGAAGATCTCAGGGCAATACATTGCGTGCTGCTTTGAGAGTTCTTGGCAGGGGGGAAGCACCCAATGAATTTAACAAGGAACAATAATTAAAACTGTGTAACTACGTTTGCTTGCCTGGGCAATCGGGGGAGGAAAGGTGGGGTATAAATTCAATGAAACACACACACACATACACACCTGCAGTGTACAACAATGGGCCCTGCATCGGGCGGGTTGCAGGTCTTCACTCTCCTGAGGAAGGCCAGGAAGGGGGTCGGATACTCGGGGACACCATGATCTGGCCAGGCCGTGAACTGGAACTGCCGGACTTCTCGTTTCTCGCTGGAGCCGTTCTGCGGTAGGTTGGGGGGGGGTAGATGGAGAGGAGGGGGGAGAGGAGAGACGACAGCATGAGTTGAAGCTGAGCCAACGCTCAGAGCAACGGGACAACCCACAGCGCAAAGGGAACCTCTGCATAGGCGTCTCGACGCAAGCAAGCCAAGCCGCGTTTTGGAACGGAGAAGGAAATCCAGCCCTTGCTTTCCGTGTTGCCTGGGGGTTCTGGTTTCTGCACCTCTTACCTTGTGAAGCGAGAAGGTTCGGACGCAGAACGTGGCCAGCTCGATTGTATCCAGTAAGGTGACTTGAATCATTCCGTACGTCTCAGTGCCCCGGCCTGGCCAGTACTGGTCACACTTTATCTGGAAGGAAATAATACATTATTATTATTATTATTATTATTATTATTATTATTATTATTTAGTTTCAAGCTAGTGGCTCTTTGGAAAGTGGCAGCATCATCTCAAATCTGTCCGTGCATCCGTGTGGTCAGCATAGTGTTTACTGAGTGTCAGACTAGGACCCGGGTTCGAATCACCATTCAGCCATGAAGCTGATTGGATGAACTTTGAGGACCCGGCACTGCCTTTTTCTCTGCCTAACCCACATGGCAGGCTTGTTGTGAAGATTAAATGAGGAATTTGTGGGGACTAAATTGCCTCCTTGAGCTCATTAGAAGCACAGAACAAGAACAAGGTAGGTAAATAAATGCAAAACTAGACGCTGCGAATTGGTTGGAACGCGACTCTCTTTCTTGCACCAGCAAATCTGAGCACTGAGCCATCCACCTGGGGGAATTCTCATCCAGCCAGCCTCTGTATGCAGAGACCCTCGCATTTTCAAAGTGTATTTTCAAGGACATAAGGACTAGAAACTTGAACTAAACACGTGAGGGATTTTCAAGGAAGCTGAAACCCAGAACCAGATTCCGAGGTTTTTGCTCCAGATTCCACACCTGTTAAGAAAGATTCCACACCTGTCTTTTTTGTAAGGGGGGGGGGATTTGCAGCTTTTTTGTTTTCTTAAAAAAAAGTACTTTAAAAAAAATAAACTTAAAAATCAAGATCTGCTATCTAGTTTATCGTGATCAACTTTTTTTTTTATATATGATATTTATTAAAGTTTCCACAAAAGATTAAACATAGAACATAAAAAAGAAATACACAATTCAAAAAATACACAATACATAATCCAAAAAAGAAAAAAAAGAACAAAAAACAAAAGAAAAAAAAGAAAAAAAACAGTTAAAAACAATATTGCCTTTTCATCTCCATTTTTAAATTTACTTATTTTCTGGACCTCCTCATACCTCCCTCTTTTGTATTCCAGTTCAAATTGTTTGTCCAGCAATTTCTTTCCCTCTTTTTTAATCCCAATCTTTAGTCTTAATATAATATAACGTTAAAATTTTACCTCTTAAAAACCAAATTTCCATTTCCTTAAACTTTTTTAATCCTAATCCTTAATCTTAATCTATCTATACTTTAAATCCTGTACAGCTGGAAGCCACTTATTTTCAATCCAACATCACTCTAACATTCTTTAATTTTGCAATGTTTCTGCAGATAGTCTTTGAATTTCTTCCAATCTTCCTCCACCGACTCTTCTCCCTGGTCACGGATTCTACCAGTCATTTCCGCCAGTTCCATATAGTCCATCAGTTTCATCTGCCATTCCTCCATATCGTGATCAACTTTTAAGCTGATTGAACTGTTCTTAGATCACTGGTTTGAAACCCTTTTTCGGGCCACCTGCCCCCTTGGTTTCATAAGCTCACCCCCCCCCCGGTGCCCCTTACCCTATACAAATCATTATTCAGAATAGCGGTTTGCATGACCCACCCAGAAAGATAATAACACAGTACAGCTCAAAACAGTCGCACATTTACTCAAAATCCGATTAAAACGTGAGCTTAATTAAAGGAAATTGACTAACCTGATCCAGCGGGGTACCAGCTTTTCAAAGTTTATACCTCTGACACCCCCTGCCTCTTAGTGCCCCCCCCCAGGTCATCCTACTTCACCTCAGGGGCAAGAACTCTCTGGGAGACCAGGGTTCAAATCCTCCACTCAGTCATGAGAGCTCCCTCGGTGATTTTGGGTGGCCTACCTCGCAGGTTAGTTGGAGGGATTAGAAGAGGAGGGGGAGAAGGACCTTTTACACCACACCTTGAGGTCCTTTGGAGGAAAACAGTGCGGCAAAAATGCAATAAACAATGAACCACTGGATTACTGGTGACTGGGAGCGGCCGCCGAGACCATATGACACCGGTCTTGAAAGACCTACATTGGCTCCCAGTACGTTTCCGAGCACAATTCAAAGTGTTGGTGCTGACCTTGAAAGCCCTAAATGGCCTCGGTCCAGTAGACCTGAAGGAGCGTCTCCACCCCCATCGTTCTGCCCGGACGCTGAGGTCCAGCGCCGAGGGGCTTCTGGCGGTTCCCTCCCTGCGAGAAGCCAAGTTACAGGGAACCAGGCAGAGGGCCTTCTCGGTAGTGGCACCCGTCCTGTGGAACGCCCTCCCACCAGATGTCAAAGAGAACAAGAACTACCAGACTTTTAGAAGACATCTGAAGGCAGCCCTGTTTAGGGAAGCTTTTAATGTTTGATGTATTACAGTATTTTAATATTTTTTTGGAAGCTGCCCAGAGTGGCTGGGGAAGCCCAGCCAGATGGGCGGGGTATAAATAATAAATTATTATTATTATTATTAGATGCCACAGCCCAAGCAGTTGCCCCTTCCCCACCGGAAAGGTGTGTGCGTTTTCCTCACCCGCGATTTCTCCTCCAGCTTGGTCATCATCACCACCGTGGCCGAGCGTTGCTCCCACACCATCCTCCAGAAGTCCCCAAAAGTCTCCGGAAGGGGCCCCTGCGTAGCGATGTACGCATTTTGCTTACGGTAGCCGTCGATGTAGTTGGCGTTAATGTAGTCGCTGCCCACGATTCCTGTGTCGAAACAGTCAGAAACCAAACAGCTGTACTGAGCAAATCCTGTCCTCCAGGGACCCTGGGCGATCGGGGCGGTGGCAGTGCACACGACTATATAATTGTGGAGTCGAAAGGGACCCCCAGGGTTCATCTAGTCCACCCCCCTACAATGCAGGCATCTCACCTAAAGTATCCAGGACAGAAGGCCGTCCACAAGGTTGACCACAAACCTGACATGAGCCAACAGTGTGACGCGGCAGCTAAAAAAGCCAATGCAATTCTGGGCTTCATCAATAGGAGTATAGCATCTAGATCAAGGGAAGTAATAGTGCCACTGTATTCTGCTCTGGTCAGACCTCACCTGGAGTACTGTGTCCAGTTCTGGGCACCACAGTTCAAGAAGGACACTGACAAACTGGAACGTGTCCAGAGGAGGGCAACCAAAATGGTCAAAGGCCTGGAAACGATGCCTTATGAGGAACAGCTAAGAGAGCTGGGCATGTTTAGCCTGGAGAAGAGGAGGTTAAGGGGTGATATGATAGCCATGTTCAAATATAGAAAAGGATGTCACATAGAGGAGGGAGAAATGTTGTTTTCTGCTGCTCCAGAGAAGCGGACACGGAGCAATGGATCCAAACTACAAGAAAGAAGATTCCACCTAAACATTAGGAAGAACTTCCTGACAGTAAGAGCTGTTCGACAGTGGAATTTGCTGCCCAGGAGTGTGGTGGAGTCTCCTTCTTTGGAGGTCTTTAAGCAGAGGCTTGACAACCATATGTCAGGGGTGCTCTGATGGTGTTTCCTGCTTGGCAGGGGGTTGGACTCGATGGCCCTTGTGGTCTCTTCCAACTCTATAATTCTATGATTCAGTCTCTGCTTAAAAACCTCCAAGGAAGGAGAGCCCGCCCCCTCAATGCCGAATAGCTCTTACTGTCAGAAAGTTATTCCTTTCTTGCAATTTGAAGCCGCTGGTTCGGGTCCCAGATTCTGGAGCAGCAGAAAACAAGCTTGCTCCATCCTCCAAGTGACAACAGCCTTTCAGAAATTTGAAGATGGCTCTCCTATCTCCTCTCAGTCTCCTATTATCCAGGCTAAACGTACCCAGCTCCCTCAACCGTTCCTCATTCGGCTTGGTTCGCTGTCATTTGCACATATTTCAGCTTGTCAATAATCATATTAAACTGCGGCGCCTGGAGCAGGTCACAGAACTCCAGGTGGGTTCAACAACTTATTATAAACAACTTGGATGAAGGAATTGAGGGCCTTCAAATTTGCAGGTGACCCCAAACTGGTAGGAGCAGCAGAAGAAAGAATTCAAGATGACGTTAACAGACTGGGGTAAAGGTAAAGGTAAAGGGACCTCTGACCATTAGGTCCAGTCGTGACCGACTCTGGGGTTGCGGCGCTCATCTCGCTTTATTGGCCGAGGGAGCCGGCGTACAGCTTCCGGGTCATGTGGCCAGCAGGACTAAGCCGCTTCTGGTGAACCAGAGGAGCGCACGGAAACGCCGTTTACATTCCCACCGGAGCAGTACCTATTTATCTACTTGCACTTTGACGTGCTTTCGAACTGCTAGGTTGGCAGGAGCAGGGACCGAGCAACGGGAGCTCACCCCGTTGCGGGGATTCGAACCGCCGACCTTCTGATCGGCAAGTCCTAGGCTCTGTGGTTTAACCCACAGCGCCACTCGCATCCTTTAATAGACTGGGGAGCTGGGCCCAAAATAACAAGTGGGCCATGACTAACAAAATGAATTTCAAAAGGGACAAGTGTCTGGTTCTGTACTTGGGCAGGACTAGCCACAGGTTCTTCGCCCCTGGCTATGCGCAGGTGTGCAAGACTTTTTGGTCCTCCTGATTTTGCTGAACGACGACTCCCATCGGTACTGACCAAAGGGACCATGTGGCTGACGGGAGCTGCCGTTTGGGAACTCTGGATTGCATCCGATCGAACACCTTCATCAGTCCCGGTCTAAATTCCCTCCTTTGCTTCCGTGAGAAACGGCTTAAGCATTGCAGCAGTGGCAAGAGGAGAGAGAGAAAGATGGGGAACCCTCACTGCAATTCCTATCGGGGCCACAGATGGAAGCAGGGAATTAAGCGCGGCTTTGAAATTAGCAACCGTGACCCCCTTTTAATTACGCGGGCCTGTTATGTGTGGGTGTTCTCTTCCAAGCGCTCCTTTTAATTTAAAAGTATGTCAGGTCAGAACCGCCACGCTGCTTCGCTTCCCAAGTTAGCAGAAGGCAGGGATTCTCAGAGGGAAAGCGGAGGCACTAATCACGAACCAGGTGGCGACTGCGGCTGCGGCGCCTTCTCCTGCCGCTGCAGGGGCCCCCATTTATATACACATATACAGTTCAAAGAAATTACCGGTGGTGGCGGAGAAGGAACATTGCCCTTTGGTGTCCGGGGAATCTGCCGCGACCTGCTTACAAGAAAGCCGCTGGGTCTGGTTTAAGGTTCTTTGCGAGGTTTTAACTTGGTACAGGAGCTTTCCGAGGTGGGAGGAAAGCTAATCCCCTTTCCTGGCTCCCGTATGGGGTCAGTGGCGGCTTGATGCTTTAACCCTCGGCCAACTGCTTCCCTGCCCCCAGAGAGACGGCAGAGGGAGGCAATTTCATATACCTGGGCGAGGAGCAAGGATAGGGAGCAAGGGAGCTGGGTGGTGCAAAAGCCCGTGAGCGTTTGATGGGATTTCGGGTGGGAGATTGGAGAGGTGCAAGCAAACACCTTTTCCTCTCTCCTTCTCTCCCCCTCTTTGCAGATGTGAAGCCCAGGGAGGTTTCACGACGAGATGAGCCGTCATAGAAGGCCCACTGCCTGCAATGCAGGAATAGAAGAAGAAGAAGAAGAAGAGGAGTTTGGATTTGATATCCCGCCTTTCACTCCCTTTAAGGAGTCTCAAAGCGGCTAACATTCTCCTTTCCCTTCCTCCCCCACAACAAACACTCTGTGAGGTGAGTGGGGCTGAGAGACTTCAAAGAAGTGTGACTGGCCCAAGGTCACCCAGCAGCTGCAGGTGGAGGAGCGGAGACGCGAACCCGGTTCCCCAGATTACAAGACTACCGCTCTTAACCACTACACCATACTGGCTGGGAAGCATTGGAAACAAAAAGGGCTGAAGGTTTTGGGCCCGAAAAAACGCACAGACTGTGCAGGGAAGGCAGAATCTGTGCTCCCTTCTCCGCAGATGTTGCTGAACTCTCAAAGGCCACCATACCTGACCATTAGTCATGCTTGCCACTGGGAGTTAGAATCCCCACAGCAACTTGGAAGACCCGCAAATTCTCCATTTCTTTTTCTGGGAGGTGATGTAATTTCCTGATCAATTAGGTGCATAACCTACGGACGCTGCTAAGTGCGCACTGCCCGGTTGCAATCCCGATAATAGCCCTGAAAGGTAGGTCAGAGTTGACCAGCAAGTCACCTTGAAGCTTCTGGGATCGAGGACTTAAAGGGGTAAGGGGTGGGAGGAGACTCACAGAGCGCTTTGCAAGTCTCCCTGCACTCCCCCTTTAAGGGTGGGGGGTTCAAAAGGGGAGCGCACGGCAACTTGCAAAGCGAAGGATTCTGACGGGTGGGCGGCCCCACTCAACTGTCAATCATGTGATGTCATTTTCTGCCAGTAAGAGCTGTCAAAAACTGTGGAACGGACTCCTTCGGATTCTCCCTCCTTGGGGGGCTTTTAAAATGTTACAAATATGAGCTGACAAAAGCTTGAAAAATCTGACCTCAGCCCCTCCTCTCCTTGCGGCAAAGTGGTTCGTACCTTCAATGGGCAGCAAAATGACGCGGGAATGGTCGTAGGCGATCACATTGGCGTAGCGGTTTTTCGGCTTGTTCACCTCGAGGTTGGAGTGTTCCCAAGTGAACTGCTGACCCGGGTCAATGGACTGCAGGAGCAGAAAGAGAGAAACGTCAGCAAAAATTCCAAAATATAAGAGTAGAAGCTAAAGAGCAGCCGACTTCCCTTTCTCCCAGGGACCACGACCTGAAAACAATTCACAGGCGCAACCAACATTGACAACTCAGAGCCAGTGTGGTACAGTGGATAGAGTCTCCAACGACTAGGCCCTAGGAGAGAACAGGGTTCAAATCCTGCCACCTTGGCCATGGAAAAAGCTCGCTGGGTGCTAGTTGCTGCCTCCCTCAGCCTAACCCAACTCTCCAGGGTTGTTGTTGTGGGGATCAATTGAGCAGAGGGACACCCATGTACACCGCCTTGATCTTGGAGGAAAAGGTGGGGTGTAAATGGAATATATAAATATATCAGAATAGTGTCTGGGGAACGGTGGCTGGCGAGTGAGCAGGGCCACAACACCCTCTTCTCCTTCCCATCAATTGCCAATCACCTGCCGCCATAATCTGCCCCCAAAGGTAGGGAAAAACATTTGCACAAATCTCCTTTGACGTGCTCCTTTTTTCCTTTCTTCGGAAGGAAGGTGGAATAATAATACCAGACAAAAGCCACCTCCGTTCTTGCTGTAGTCCAACGAGCTGGAAGCTACGCTAACAGACGCTCCCCTCGTCACTGGGGACCTCACTGGGTGCGGCCGGGGGGGGGGCAGTCGTTGCCTCTCAGCCTAACCAGGGCCGTCTTAAGCATGCCCAAAGTTGTTGGCCTTTTTTAGGAAAGGTTCCCTAGAGTTGTCAACCTTTTTTTAGGGAGCTGACGACGTGATTACCTCTGCTTAGGAAAAGAAAACAGGAAACGTAAGGAGCCCAGCAGAACAAACCAGTTGGCTGCCTCGCGGTATGAGCAGCGTGCGCTGGGCAGACTTCTCCACGGCCCTACGCCAATCCCAGGCACGCACAGCGGAGCTGCCCGCCTCAGCACCTTGCTGGCTCGTTCTCCCTCGAACTCGCGGCTCAGAGCCGCCCGCAGCAGAAGAGCCCGCCAGGATGCTCCGACGGATGGTCGGGCTCTTCCCCAGACTCCAACTCTCGGGCCCCGGATTCTCGGCCTGGCGCCCCTGAGAGCCTGGCGCCCGGGTGCCCCGCACCCCTAGCACCCATGGGTAAGGCGGCCCTGAGCCTAACCTACCTTACAGGGGGGTTGTTGTGCAGGGGATTGAATGAGGAGCGGAAGAGTAAGACTAGGCATGCTACCTTAAGCTCCTTGGAGCAAAAGGTGCAATATATATGCAACAAACAAATAGGATGCCGTACTAAATGGGCCATTGACCTGTTCTCTAGCAAGACTCTCCTTATCTTCTGAGCAGCTCCAACCTGCCTCCGCAACCACACTCCCTCTCCAACCTTTCACCTCCACATTTCTTTCATTAGGTGTGCTGTGTTTTTTTTTTTTTTTTTTTTAAAGTATCTCCAGATCCGCAGCTCAGGAGGAAGGCTGCCCTGGAAAAGCGCCAATATTACATTATGCAGATTATCTGCTGGCAGGGGGGTGGGCAATTGGAGGGGAGAACTGGCAGAGA
Organism: Podarcis pityusensis; assembly: GCF_964106645.2. Taxonomy (NCBI): domain Eukaryota; kingdom Metazoa; phylum Chordata; class Lepidosauria; order Squamata; family Lacertidae; genus Podarcis; species Podarcis pityusensis. Next base: position 8,777,064 of record NC_138043.1, on the reverse strand, counting down.
GAGAGAGAGCACATTAGGCTTCTCTACGCTTGCTTGCCTTGCCCGAGTGCTGAGGTGGGTTAGGAAAGATCCCAGCAGAGCGCTGAGGATCTCTTCCCATCATCTTCCCAGCAATTAGCAATTCATACGCTGAAAGACTTTTGGTTCCTAGCATTTTTTAGTTGTTGACGAATGCATCCAACCACCTGCCTCTTTCTCTGCCAACCTGTGGGTGGGCTTCTGCCATTGCTCATCTTGGTGCCCTTCCTGGCGCCGTTAGGTCCAATTCCTGGCGCCGTTAGGTCCAAGGCTCGGAGCCAGAGGATTGGGGGCAGGACAATGATGAGCAGTCAGAGGGAGAAGACTAGGGTGGGATGAGATGTTGGAAGCATTCCTCCATCTTCTCTCTGCCCCTGTTCCTTCTTAGATTAAGCATTTCTTTTACTTCAGTGTATTATAAAAAGTTATTTTGTACTGAGTATGAACTTTTGTGAAAGGGACTGTGGTCCCTTGGGCTTGCTGATCAGAAGGTTGGTGGTTCGAATCCCCGCGACAGGGTGAGCTCCTGTTGCTCAGTCCCAGCTCCTGCCAACCTAGCAGTTCGAAAGCATGCCAGTGCAAGTAGATAAATAGGTACCGCTCTGGCGGAAAGGTAAACGGTGTTTCCGTGCACTGCTCTGGTTTCAGTGTTCCATTGTGCCAGTAGCAGCTTAGTCGTGCTGGCCACATGACCCGGAAAAACTGTCTGCGGACAAACGCTGGATCCCTCGGCCTGTAAAGCGAGATGAGCGCTGCAACCCCAGAGTCGTCTGGGACTGGACTTAACTGTCAGGGGTCCTTTATCTTTATGAACTTTTGTATATCTTTGGACAAGTATCTATCTATCTATCTATCTATCACACAGTGGTACCTTGGTAGTCAAACGCCTTACTTGTTGAACAAATCGGCTCCCGAATGTCACAAACCCGGAAGTGAGTGTTCCGGTTTGCGAACGTTCTTTTGGAAGCCGAACGTCCGACGCGGCTTCCGATTGGCTGCAGGAATCAGAAGCCGTGCTTTGGTTTGCGAACGTTCTGGAAGTCAAACAGACTTCCAGAACGGATTCTGTTTGACTTCCAAGCTACGATTGTATATTAAAGGAAGCTGAAAAGGTGACAGGGCTTAGCGAGCGGGAAGAGTCTGTGGCAGAAGGCAGCCCAGACTCAGAGGCAGGTGAGGAGGGTGACCAAGAGGCAGAGATGACATAGGCTGGTGAAGAAGCATAGCAGTCTCCCCTCCTCCTGGTCTCCCAGGACCAGAAGAGGTATGAAGAGGGTGGAGCAAAGAGAGACAGAGCCTTCGGCTGCTGGGGAAGGATCTTGCAACTGCCTCACTGGGACAAGACTTACTGGGAAGAAAGGTAAAGGACTCCTGGACAGTTAAGTCTGGTCAAAGGTGACTAGGAGGCTGCAGTGCTCATCTCGCTTTCAGGCCGAGGGAGCCAGCGTTTGTCCGCAGACAGCTTTCCAGGTCACGTGGCCAGCAGGTCTAAACTGCTTCTGGCACAACGGTACACTGTGACGGAAACCAGAGCAGCGCAGGGAAACGCTGTTTACCTTCCCGCCGCAGCGGTACCTATTTATCTACTTGCGCTGGCGTGCTTTTGAACTGCTAGGTTGGCAGGATTTGGGGCAGAGCAATGGGACCTCACCCCGTCACGGGGATTCGAACCTTCTGGGAAGACTTGCTGTGCTCACTAGGCATGCACTGTTTTTTTGGGGGAGGGGGTTGAATGAAGAGTTCACTGACACAAGTGGTTTTTCTTTATTGCTGACCTGCTCCTGACACAGCGTCTTACTAGAGCTGACCAATCAGCATGAAGGTGGCGCTTTTCAGCCACTAAGAGGCTCGCCCTTTGATCTGATCGGAGCCAATCCGAGAGGACGGAGGCGAATCGGTGCCTGAGGATGGGCTCCTGGGGCCAGTCCAGAGAAATGGCATAAGAAGAATGCTGAGTAGTTCTGGATGCTTCAGAGCTAAGCGTTTAAGAAACATGCAGAGGACCACAAACACCCCCAGTTCCTGGGCTTGCCGTTACGGAGCAGAGGGCTGCAATTTTAGGCCACGTCCCCCATAACACATAGCCCCATCCTCCACCCCACCTGCGATGCGTCGTCCCCCCCAATCCGCTGCCAACCCATAATGCTCCTTTGTACCTCGTATTCCTGAGAGAGTTTCAGGTTGTCGTTGGCCTTGAGGTGCTCCGTGTGGTCTGCCAGTTCCGAAATGGGGATGGGTGGGTGACTCAGCATACCTATTGGGGGGGGGAGGAGACAGGTGGGGGGGGGAGAGAAGTGGGAGGGAAAAGTGGCCTTCAATTAAAAACAAAAAACACACACCGTTCCGTAGCAAACATACAATTCAGATTTTTTAAAATTTTTATTTTCGAAAACAAAAAACTGCAATGAAAGGAGGGTTAGAAAGGAGTGCGGGGGGGTGGGGTGGGTGGGGGGAGAGAGAAACTGTGAGGGCTCGAAATTGTGTCCTTGGAAACTGGAGAGGGAAATGAAGAGAGTTCTTTCCCCGTGATGGCCCCGTTCTCGACATTTATCGATAAATCGGAAGGGAGGGGAGGGGATTTCTTCCCCCCTTCGTTTTTGTAAAGAGAGACGAACTAACAAAAGGAGCAAACGAGAACAGAAGAGAAAAAAGATTCTGATAGCAGGCACTTCGCAGCGATTCCAAAAGGGTGACGTCGCGAAGGGAGGGTGGTGTCGGGTGGAAGGGAGGAAGGAAGCGAGGGAACTGCCCCCCCTCCAAGAAAAGCAAAACAAAGTCGGCAGAACGCCAGTGCCAACGCAGCAAACAAACGATGTGTCAAGGGCAAAGGGGGTCGTTGCAATGATAAATAATACTAATATATATATAGATACCCAGATAAAAACAAGACACACTGCACAGAGGTTTCAAAAGGGGGGGGGGGTTATGGTTGAGTTGGCCAGTGAAATGAGGAGGGTGCGATGCGCCTGGGGTGGTGCTGGAAATGGAGGAGGAAAAGCAGAGGTTTCCCAAAAGGTAAGAGTGGCTTTGTCTTGCTGTGAAGATAAAGGAAGCAGCTGCAGCAGGCAGCCAGAGTGGTGCCCCCCCCGGAGGTAGCTGCTTTGACTACAACTCCTATCATCCCTGACAACATCTGGGTGGGGGCACCACTTGGGGAACACCTGGTCTGTAGCAGCAGGTAGCAGCTCTGCGTGGTTTCCGGCAGCCTGACGACAGACTCGTGCAAATATTCTATAGAGAGAAACTATCTTGCACTGAGTCACTGAGCTCAATATTGCCCATTCTGTTCAGCGCTGAATCTCCAGCCCTACTTGGAGATGCCGGGAACTGAATTTGGAGCCTTCTGCATGCCAAGCAGGTGAGCTGTGGACCTTCCCGTAAAGGCTCTGGAAGGGGAGAGCTTCTGCAGGAAGAATGCCATAATAGTGCATTGCACCACAATGCACACTAAGGGGGATGAGGTGTCTTTTAATGTTCGGAATTTGCCTTTGAAGCAGGGGGGGCTCACAGCACCCTCCCCTAATCACACCTAACATTCATTCATCTTCCTGGAAGAGCCCATTTCTGAGTCACTAAGAGGCTCCTTTCTCTCCATCATTGGGGGAGAATAAATTGGTCTTGTGAAAGCTGCCGCCCCAGCTCATATCAGAGGTTTCCTGAGAACATATAAAATGCAGGATGTAGTTATTTGAAATCTTATCACATGGGGAGGGAGAGAAACGTTCTACTGCACGGGGGGGGGGGGTAGATTTCTCCACTTCCAAAAAAATCGATGCTTATGGAAAAGGTCACTTGGTTGAACCCAATGTTAAGTCCTACTCAGAGCAAACCCATTGAAATTAATGGATGCGACCGATACCCATTAATTTCAATGGGTCTATTCTGAACAGGACTTAAGTTGGCTACAAACCACTTCTACAGAATTTTGGAAATGTTTTCCCACTTCTTTCTCGCACAGGATTTTTTAATAAAAAAAAGTCAGGCCTCTTTATTGGAGAGGGTGTTTGTTAAAGAGACGGCAGATCTTCTCTTCGTCATTTGCAAATATGGAGGAAGGAAACCCCCTTGGCGGTTTGGTGCTGCTCCCCTCGAAAGGAGGGCAGAATCTGTCCAATGAAACTATTCCCAGATCTCTAATTCTGCTGCAGTTTTTTTTTTTAAATAGCAGCAGTTTTGGATCCTTCTTCCCAGGAGAACTGGGGGGTGGGGGCAAAGCAGAGCCATCAGTTCAGCAATAGCCCCCCCATCTATGAATAAGTCTAACTCTCTTTCAAAGCCACTGCTTTAAAACAGGTGGCCATTGCTAAAAGTCCTTCCTTTTATCTGTCAAAATTCTTCCAACATTCACCCTGCTTGACAAATGCCAGTGTTCAGAATGCCTTTGCTTAACCTGAAAGACTTCAGCCTGTCCTCACATGTCTGAGGTTGTTGCGCAAAGGCATCAAGGACAGAACTCATTCCTCCTTTTGAAATTGGGCAGCTGTCCCCCAAACCCCCTTGTACCCCTTCCCAGTTCTAGTAGCTGTTTGGGTATGAGATCCACAGGATTTTCCCTTCTCTCTGAAATCTGCAGCTAGAGTGTTTTTGTGCGTGTGTGTTAAACCAGCCCCGGCAAACAGAATTTCAATATGATTAAGAAGGCTACAAGGGAGTCGGTGCGCGAGAATGACGCCTGGAATTGCAAGGAGAAATAGAAAAAGTGGCGTGTGCGTGAAAATAGTATCTCATTATGTTTTTTTAAAAGATTCCACACTGCTTGAATTTGTGGAAGGAATGTGAGGACGCAGAATCAGCGCCGCTAAGGAAACGTTCACATTAATTAAGCTGATTCATCGTGGAACCGTCTTATGACAATGCATAGATCCAGAGAAGTAGGTTACTGCCTAGAAAACGCCGTGGCATAAATCAGTTACAGCCCAATTTCATGCATGCTTACTCAGTGGTGACTTCAGCAGGACTTACTTCCAAGAAAGGACAAATAGGACTGTCATCTTAGAGAAATTCTACACTTTATTCCGAAAAGGGGGGGCGGGCAGATTTCTGGACTCTACTACAACAGACAGTTGCAGATGAGCTGTGTGTTTTGGTTCTAAATGTTCGCCTTATGTAAAAACATCTCCTTGCAGGAAGCAAGCTAGCAAATCAGGACCCAAGGAGTCCCATCCCTTTCTCCCTAACCATGATAACCTTCGGCAGGCACAAGCTTTTGCTTAATAAAGGGAAGCACTCAAAAAAACAGCTCCCTCTCGCCTGCACTTAGATGTCTTATGGTTTCACTGCCACAGATGCCTTTCCGGGGAATTGCAGTTTGCAAAAGAGATAGTTGCCGATCTCAGCAAAGCCCGCAAATTCTTGGGAGTTCTCAGAGTGAACCTATGGCAGTTAAACCGGTTTAAAATGTGCAGTGTAGGCATGTACCCTAAGAAGGCACTCTCTGACGGTTGCCTAGATGGGACAAAAAATATTTGGGGGTTGTGTGTGTGTGTACAATGGATCATCAGCTCTGCCTGTCAAGTTCCAAAGGCATTGAGAGCCACGGGGAGTCAGTTGGTGGTCATGGGAAATGAGTTGGGAACCATGGGAAGTGAGCTGGGAACCATGGGAAGTTCATTCCTCCTTCTGAGAAACCACCGCTGTGACTTGGGAACGGGAAAGGGAGAGGTGGGGGGAGATGATGGGGAGCCATGGAGAATTTCGAGCCCTATTAGGTGTTGCATGGTTAAAAGCAGCATCAAGCAGCAGTGGCAGCATAGCAATAAAATAACCTGAGAACTCGGGGACAAAGATGGCAAAAGCTAGTGCTGTGTTCACCAGTTTTACAGTGTGCTTTTGCAAAAAGCTGGCTTTCTTATTCACCAAACCTGGCAAGGAAGAAAGACTGTAACATGTGGAAGGGGTGGAGATTGAGAAAGAGGGTCTCTCTGCTCCCCTCTCCCACCCTTAGAGGCGCAGAAGGCAAACCTGGGAGCCAGAAAACACAGGAGAATAGAAGTTGTCAACCACCGAAACCTAGCAGATACCTCTGTAGACCTGAAAGGGCAGCTTAGCTTCATTTCCTGCTTCAATTAGTTTTTATCCAGAACTTTGGACTTCGTAAATGTCCCCAAAAGGGCTATGCAGACTCCTTCCTGAAACCTCTCACACAACTATTCTCCATCTTTAACCCCGGATCCAGAACAGGTAAACAGACAGGGCCTACAGTGTCTACTCGTAAGTTCAGACATTCAGTTCAATGGGCGGGACTGAAGCTTTCGCTACCCAGTGAGATCAGTAGCAGTGAAGCCTTTTGCGTGATTACTCGGGTGCAAGTTTCCCTGAGCTCGATGGGGCTCAGTCATCTTTTGCAAGTGGACTGCAAAAAAAACCTACCAAGGAATAAAAAAAGTACAGTCATACCTCCGGCTGAAGTCGCTTCAGGTTAAGCCTTTTCGGGTTGCGCTCCGCAGCGACCCGGAAGTAATGGAGCACGTTACTTCCGGGTTTTGCCGCTCGCGCATGCGCAGATGCTCAAAATGACGTCACAGACATGCGCGGAAGTGGCAAATCACGACCGGTGCAGACTCACGGATGCGGATTGCGTTCACTTCAGGATGCAAACGGGGCTCCAGAACGGATCCCGTTCACATCCAGAGGTACCACTGTACTTGAAATTCCTGGGGATTTAAGCGGACACCTATGAAAGAGGCCAGTAACCCCCCCCCCATCACAAATTGTGTTTACTTCACATGGGAAAGGAGCAAGTTAAGTAATAGAAGGCCTCTGTGAGTCAAAAGTACTCATCCACAGAGGAGGGTGCCCACTGTATCTCTGAATGATTCATTACCCTGAGCATATCTCTTTCTCTTCGGGCTCCCTGCAGATGAGTTAACTTGTACTCCTAATGTGGAGATGCAACAGAATTAGCCCAGCTCAGACAAGGCTGACTGCTGCAATCCTGTGCAAAGCTTGAGGTGGGTATGTTTTCAAGTTTAGTGTCCAGATCAAGGGAAATAATATTCCCTCTCTATTGTGCTTTGGTCAGACCACACCTGGAACACTGTGTCCAGTTCTGGGCAGCACAATTTAAGATGGTTATTGACAAGGTGTGCAGAGGAGGGCGACCAATATGATCAAGGCTCTGGAAACCAAGCCTGATGAGGAACGGTTGAAGGAGCTGGGTATGTCCAGCTTGGAAAAGAGGAGACTGAGAGGAGATACGATAGCCAGCTTCAAATATCTGAAGGACTATCCCATGGAAGATGGAGCCAGCTTGTTATCTCCTGTTCCGGAGGCTAGGAGCCGAATCAATGGATTAAATTATGAGAAAGGAAATTCTGACTCAACATTAGGGAGGATATTCTGATGCTTAAGAGCCATTCGAGAGTAGAACGGACTTCCCTCAGATGGTGATGGACCCTCCATCCTTGGAGGATTTTAAGCAGAGCTTGGAATCGCCACCAGCCCTGGGCGATCTAGCAGAATTTCCTGAATTGCAGCGGGTTGGACTAGATGACCCCTGGGTCCCTTCCAACGCTACAATCCTACAATTCTCCCTGTTCACGAGAGTTTCAGAAACACCCCGTTTTCTCAGGCTCCCCTTGCCAACTTGGGGACCGCGAGGGAAGCATTCTAAGCCCCCAAACCACTGCAATTCCTCCTTTGGATTCCGGTACCAGTCCCTTCCCGCAAGGGTTGCTATGATTGCGGGAATCTGGCTTTAACCACCTATCTGCTTCTCGTACTACTTTCTGCAATTGGGTGCATGGGAGAGAGAGGCCGCCCCTCCCTTCTCTCTCCGCCCCCTCGCCCCCCCCCAAACCCCACATTTTGCTCAAAGTCAAAGCAGCTTTCTGGGAAATCAAGCTGTTGACCGAGTCCATATTTTCTGGCTTTGAAAGAGAGAGATCTTAGGGGAGAGAGTTCTCATCTAGCGTTTCAAATCCCTTGAAATCTCCTTAATCTTGTTATTGCAAAGAATTCAAGCTCCTCTCTCTCTCTCCATCCCCCCCCCCTTCACTCTTTCTACGAGCCGGATCATTTGACGGACAAAATCGGCCCAACATCTGCTGCCTAGACCAGAGGCCTCCCCTGCTGCCGCTGAAGTAATTGCAGCTCAACAGAAGAGGCCTGCTGTTGCCGCTTGCTTCTTTAAACAAAAAGCAAAAAAACAAGTGAGGTGCCTAGTAAAACGATCGGCTCCAGAGCGGATTACAGTCCCCTGGAAATTCTTCTGCAGCTGAGGAGTTACTGTATTTTTCACTCTATAGGACGCACTTTTCCCCCTCCAAAAATGAAGGGGAAATGTGTGTGCGTCCTTTGGAGCGAATGCAGGCTTTCGCTGAAGCCTGGAGAGTGAGAGGGGTCGGTGTGCGCTCCCCGGGCTTCAGGCAGCTATCCAAAAGCCTTCGGAGCCCGGCGGGAGTTTCCGCTGGGCTCCGAAGGCTTGTGGATAGCAGCCTGAAGCCTGAAGCCCGGGGAGCACAGCCCCATGGATCCCGCTGGCTGTCTTGGCTTCTTTGCTCTATGGGGCTGGGGGTGGGATTTCCCCCCCCTTTATTTCCCCCCCTAAAAACTAGGTGCGCCCTATGGTCCGGTGTGCCCTATGGAGCGAAAAATACGGTAATGGTCGTGAGTTGTTGTTTTGCTCCCACAGTCGTGGAATGCCAGCTCAGGGTTCCTTTCCTAAACGACACCCACCTTTAAAGCACATGCGCCTCCCCCCCCAACCCACAAAAAAGGCTGGGAACCATAGTTTGCACAGGGTGCTTGGGGGGGGGGTTAAACAACAGTTCTCAGGATGCCGTGAGATGACGAACGTTGTCTCTGCTTCTGAGATGGAAAGCAGCACCTAGCAGAGCCTTTCTCAAACTGTGGGTCCCCAGATGTTGTTGAACTACAACTCCCATCACCCCTAGCTGGCAAGGCCAGAGCTCAGAGATGATGGGAGTTGTAGTCCAACAATATCTGGGGACTCACAGGTTGAGAACCGTTGAATCAGGGGGCGGGGAATATTTTCTCAGCCCGGGGGCTGCAGTCCCTAACAGGAAACCTAATGTGCCGTCCCTAGGTGAGGAGGAGATGCCGGGGGAGGGCCCCCCCCCGCTCAACCCCACTTCCACACATAAAAGACCCTCGGAGCGAGTCCTGGGAAACAGCTGATTGTGCTGGCTGTTCGAAGGTGGCCCTGAATTCTCTGAACTGCCATACAAGTGGGGGAGATGGGGGAAATTAACTATCGTAATATATAAATACAAACTGCTATACCGATAAACATGTGGGAGGGTTGCATCCAACTGAGTTCCGCTCAAGAGTAAACCCACTGAACCCAAGTTAGCCAAGACCTTTAACTGCAATGGATCTACTCTGAGTAGGGCTGCAACCCCTACTCATGAATATGCCCAATTGCAAAACATAATCCCAAGGGAAGTGAGGTTAGGATTGCAGCCCAAGTCGTAAATTAGCAGTGTCCATTAATGTACGTGGGTTTACTCAGAGTAGGATTTAGTTGGGTGCAAACCAAGGAAGCAAATGAAAGTGACTTTCATAGGCTCACTGATTTCCACCACACGCTTAGTTAGTGGTACCCACTGAGATTAATGGACCAAAGACAATTCATTTCAATGGGACTGTCGCTGGATACAACCTGGTGGGTCTACTCTTGAGTAGAATTCAAGTTGGATACAACCCACCGGCTGCAGTCCTATAGGAGTAAATCCCATTGAACTCAACGGGGCTCACTTCTGCGAAGGTTATGCGCAGGATTGCAGCGAAACGCAACACACTGATTCAGTCGCAATTTCGACCGTTTTGCAAAAAGCCTTTTCGTTTCGAGAACTGTAAAACTGGAAGCACGGTTTGGAAATGAGACAAGCAGCAGCACGAGGGACGCAATGGCAAAAGCCACAGATATGCAGAGAGAAAGGGGTGTGAGAATGAAGATGGAAGGAAGAAAGTGCAACAGAAGGAAAACAAAATATATATATTTGGGGGGTGGGGAGAGGGGGGGGAGGTCGGGTGGCGCTGAGAAGAAGAGGAGGGGGAGCACAACCAATGAAACGGACAGGAACGAAAACACACAGGAACTAACTTTCAAGGTCAAACTCAGGGTCACTGAGGGGACTGCTCAGCCCAGAATCTGCAGAAAACAGGAAAACAAAAAAACAAAACAAAAAAACAAAAACAAAAACAAAAAAACAAAATATATAGACTTTTATAAAAAAGGAAAAAACACTACTCAACCAAGAAAACAGAAAACGGAAAAAAGCAACACAAAATCCGAGAGGAAATGAAAGGTGTTTTCTTCTTCTTTCCCCTCCCTCCCCCCCCCCACTTTTTTCTCCTTTTCACAAAGGGTTGGGCTTTGTCTGTTTTTTGGCCACGTTCTTGGGTGTGTGCATGGGAGGAGGGGGGAGGACTTAAAACAAAAGAGCTGCTTTGTTTTATCCAGAATCTTACCCCCACCTTAAGCCCCTTTGCCTCCCCCACCCACCCCAAAAAGCGGCTGAGCAACGATTGAATGCATATCTTGATTTCAAAGAAACACTGAAGAAAATTTGGAGGAGGCGACTCCCCCCCAACCGTCAAAGTCTCATTACATGTTAAATTTTGCGTTAAAAGTTAGGCATGGGAAAATCTGTTACTTTCTCCATTTCCTCCTGTCTTTAAGTTCAGCTCTCTGCTTTGGTTTGCAAAAAGAAAACCGCAATTAAAAACTCATCAGCGTTTAAATGCAGATCAAATCCTAACGCACAAACGTTCCCGTGCATTTTAGCCCAGTGCGCGCACTTTTCGCAATGCAATCTCCCCATAAGCGACACACCCTTTTGTATTTTCGTTTTCTCTAACGCATGCATTTCATTTCATTTTTTTAAAAATGACACTTTGCCCTGACAACTTTGGGGTGAAGAACTACAGTGCAAAATTCGGAGGGAGAGAGAATTGGCAAAGGACGGTCACCTTTTCCCGGTTCTCCGACTCTTTTGGAAAGTTTGGGTTAGTAAGGGCTGCCTTTAAAGATGAACAGGACTGAATCCCCTCCCTCCCTCCAACATTTGAGAGGGAGATATCGGTTCCTCTTGCTCTCCGATTTCTTCTCCCCCTGTGATCCTGCCAATAGCACCAGCAGATGTGGCAATGACTCTTTTTCGTCCTTGGTACTGACAGTTTGCTCATTGTGCAGAAAGCCACAATGGAGACAGAGCCCTCTCCTCATTGAATAATAATAATAATAATAATAATAATATTAATAATAATACCCCACCCATCTGACTTGTGGGCCCCAGCCACTCTGGGCAGCTTTTAACAAATATAAAAGCCAACCAGCTTGGGGGACGTAGTTGCCTACTGCAGGAGGGAGTTCCACAGATTAAGTATCACTGCATTAATGAAGAAAGGGTTTCTGTCCTTTGGTTTGGCCAAAGCGAGGGGGAACATGCAAGCAGGCTGCAAAGGGGAAGAGAAGATGGAGGAGAAGAAGAAGAAGAGGAGGAGGAGTCTGGACTTGATATCCTGCCTTTCACTCCCCTTAAGGAGTCTCAAAGCGGCTAACCATCTCCTTTCCCCTCCTCCCGCACAACAAACACTCTACAATACGATAACCTTTATTGTTATTGTCCCATACAGAACAACGAAATTGAAAAATCTACTTAAGACATTCAAAACCCAACAAGCCTGCTATCCCAGCTATCCCAGCCTGGTTAGCCCCCTAAAAACTCTGAAACCCCATTTTTAAAACGCAATATACTCCCATAGAGACTCCTTACACTGCGTTTAAAACCAAAATCGCATTTGGGTAGAAACTGTTTGTCAGGCGGCTAGTCCCAGTCTTTATAACCCTGTACCTTCTTCCAGAAGGCAGAAGCTGAAAGAGATCATTTCCGGGGTGCGCACTATCCTGCGCTATCTCTGCAGCTTTCTTATGGCACCTGGAAGCATAGATTTGATCCAAGGTGGGAAGAGTGCACCTAATTATTCTCTCTGCAGTCTTTACAACCCTGGACAGCATTGTTTTCCCCCTGAGGTGAGTGGGGCTGAGAGACTTCAGAGAAGTGTTACTAGCCCAAGGTCACCCAGCAGCTGCAGGTGGAGGAGCGGGGAAGCGAACCCCGTTCACCAGATTACGAGTCCACCGCTCTTAACCACTACACCACACTGGCTCTCGAAGGAGCTCCAGGTCAGACACAGATGATTCCTCACCAAATGCCCAGAGATGCCAAACGTCGACATACTGTTCTCCGCTTCTGAGATGGGAAGCGGCACCTGGCAGCTTTCCTATACGTCAGGGCTGGAGAGCCTTTTCTCAGCTTGGGGGGTGGCTGCCTCACATGCCATAATGGCAACTTTATAATAATAATAATTCTATTATTTGTACCCTGCCCATCTGACTGGGTTTCCCCAGCCCTGCTACTTGGGGCTGCGTGCTTTCGGTGGGCAGGCGAACGAGGGAGAAAAGCAATGGGTGCAACCCCATTGCCATAGAATTGTGGGTGGGAAGGGACACCCACAATCATCTAGTCCAACCCAGTGAAACGCAGCAGGCTGCAACCCAGCCATGCAAAGAAAACCTCAGGCGGTCCTACACAAGCTGCAGGGCAAAGCAAGAAGTACATCCCGAATTGATTTGGGCAAAAGCAGTCACTGGGTTGATTCCTGCCATATAACAGCCCTTGGAATTAACTGATATTCCTTACACTGTTATGGGACGCGGATGGCGCTGTGGGTTAAACCACAGAGCCTAGGACTTGCCGATCAGAAGGTCGGCGGTTCGAATCCCCGCAATGACGGGGTGAGCTCCCGTTGCTCGGTCCCTGCTCCTGCCAACCTAGCAGTTCAAAAGCACGTCCAAGTGCAAGTAGATAAATAGGTACCGCTCTGGCGGGAAGGTAAACGGCATTTCCGTGCGCTGCTCTGGTTCGCCAGAAGCGGCTTAGTCATGCTGGGCACGTGACCCGGAAGCTGTACTCCGGCTCCCTCGGCCAATAAAGCGAGATGAGCGCCGCAACCCCAGAGTCGGCCATGACTGGACCTAATGGTCAGGGGTCCCTTTACCTTTACCTTACACTGTTACGCATGTATGTGCGCATGTACCTGCAAGCGAATGAGTGTGTGTGTGGTAAGTATGCACATTAAAAGCAAAACCCCAAACAAAAGAACACAGGATCATTCCTAAGCACACGCAGCAACCGGAAACCATGGAAAAAGCCAGGGTGGAAAAGTTAATAAAATAAAATAAATAAATACAATTCACTGGGGAAAAAACAGATTCTCTCCATTCTGGAGCTAGGCTTTTAAAACTCCCTTACTCCTGATCTCCAGCTGAGTTCAGGGGCCTGGAACTCTTAGAAATAAGAACTAGTTACCCACAGAATCGCAGAACTGTAGAGTTGGAAGGGACCCCAAAGATCATCTAGCCCAACCCCGAAGAGGTGTCCGTTAGGGTACTTTTCCTTGACCCCCCTCTGCCTACAGTCTGATGCTGTTCCTCCCAGAATCCTCTCTGAGTCCTGGGGTGAACAAGTTTCGACTTGGGCCAGAGGATTCTGGAATCCTGGTCTGGATCAAATAACGGATCCTTCCATAGACAATACATGGGAGATGTCAGCTGATGGGCAAGGGAAGGGGTCGACTCCGGCTCCCATCGTCCTTAACCATTGGCTATGCTGGCTGGGAATTATGGGAGTTGTAGTCCATCAACAAGGTTGAAGAAAAGTGGTCGTATCCTTCAACCTTGGGTCTCCAGAGGCTGTCGAGCGACAACTGCCTTCACCATCGGCCAGCTTAGCCAACACTCCAGGATGATGGGATTTGTATTCCTGCAACACCAGGAAACCAAAGGAGCTCTAAAGTCCCAGTATCTTATCTATGGACATAATACATACATGTTTTGCATTGTTTCATCATTATTTTACAATTTATTGCAGGCTGTTGCTAATTCAGCAGTTGACCCAGCTAAGGGATGATGGGAGTTGTAGTCCGACCCGAGACTGAAGAACATTCAGTTAGCAATAGCCTATAATAAACAGCAGCAGCTGTTGCACAATTCAGTGCAAAACCCGTGCAATATTTTTAGCTAGATATAAAGGAACCTTGGTGTCCCTTCAGCTTTTGTGTCCTTCAGCTTTGGGTTCCCAAATCTGGACTACAAACCCCATCATCCTGGAGCTCTGGCTAATCTGTCTGATGACAATGGGAATCAGAGAATCACAGAATTGCAGAACTGGAAGGGAACCCTACGTAACCTAGACCAGGCACCCCCAACCTGCGGCCCTCCAGATGTTTTGGCCTACAACTCCCATGATCCCTAGCTAACAGGACCAGTGGTCAGGGATGATGGGAATTGTAGTCCAAAAACATCTGGAGGGTCGAAGGTTGGGGATGCCTGATCTAGACCCTGCGAATGCAGGAATCTCAGCTAAAGCATCGCTGGCAGATGGACACCCAACCTATGCTTAGAAACCTCCAAGGAAGAAGGCAAATTATGGACCGGATCTGGACACCCCCCCTCTGCCTCCCTGCCAACAAAAAGGTCTTTCCATCAACAGACATCTTGTGTGCCTAAAGAGGCTGATAAACTAGCGGCAACTGACAAAGAGCCCTGGAAATTAAGCCTCCCTTTTTCCCCTGCTGTGAAGCCAGTGTGTGTGCCAATAACATCAGTTACAACAATAGCACAAATAATAGCAGCAGTAATAATAATAATAGCTGCTCTCATTATTATCATCAAAATCCCGCACCAATGAAAGTTGGATTCTGAACTATAAATCCTTGCAAAACTTGAGTGCGGTTCCACTAATTCACTTTTTTGGGGACGTAATTTATTGTGCTCCACCTCCCACAAATTTGGCATCACTAATTTTGAGTTCCACTAGGCAAATCAAGGGGGCAGACATCAAATCGCACCCACAGCCCACCCAGGCACTATAGGATTCCCATCCAGGCCTTGCGCCAAGCGTTCCCTGCCCACTTTCAGACTTCTCTGTCTGGTCGTGAGGACTAGCGCCTTGCCTTTTAAAAAAGCAAAACTAATAAATGAAAATCTGCATTTTTTTGTTCACTTCTGCATGGAGCAATGCTGCCTAAACCTACCTACCTAAATCCAGAAACCTTTTAAAAAAAAAAAAACCGGAAAAGAAAACAAGTCATTAGAAGTCAAAAGGCAGGCTTACATATCGGCAGAAGGCACAGATAAAACAGTAATTGGTGAATACCAGGAAAGCCTACAGACCTTACTCACTTCCCCGGGGAAAAAAGAAAAGTATCAGTCAGAGCACCAGGCAGAGAAACGTATGGGATTTCCCCCTTGCGTTGCTCGTGTTCATTCCATAATACATTAAGGAACAATAAGGACTAGGAACTTGCTTTTTTAAAATTAAAAAAGAGAGAGAAAAAGAAAAGAAAAGAAAGCAGAGCTTCTCAAGAAGCTAGATCCTGTGGCCACCATCTCATTCTGCAGCTTTTCGGCGATCGTCAAATATCGCGGACACAAACAGCTCTGCCAAAGGTCCATTACGATTTGCCGCCCGTTGCCAGGGATCTCCCTAGCAGGCGAACCTGCCGCTGCCGCCTCTGCCCCACACGATCTGGGCATTTCTTCCTCCTACCTGAGATGTTGCTTGATGCCGGCAGCCGTTTGCAAAGGCCGCAGGTATAGCCTGGCCGCACACTCTGACTGGCAGCAACCAAGCCGGGCCGGTCTTTCTTCGAGTGAAGTTTCAGGGGGCGAGGGGAGATTCCGGGGGTGCTGGTGGCATGCGGCCTGTTTACCTGGGGTCTGGAAGTTGATGCGCCTCATCTCCACAGGGTCCTTGGGGTGGTGAGGGGTGATCTCTGCGTTGTTCAACATGCATTTGATGCGCGGCTCTGAGTCTTTTCGTTTGCTGAGGATCAGGAGGAAGAAGAGAGAGACAGAGCAGATAAAAGACAAGGCTTTAAGGAGTTGTGTGCACATTTGTACAAAACTAGTTCAAATATATGTTGGAAGTGTAAGGAAAAGGAGGGGACATTTTATCATATGTGGTGGGATTGTAAGGTAATTAAAAAAATTTGGGAAATGATATACAACGAATTGAAGAAAATGTTCCATTTAACATTTGTTAAAAAACCTGAGGCATTTTTGTTGGGGATTGTAGGGAAAGACCTGCCAAAAAAGTTGCAAAACATCTTCATGTATGCGACAACGGCCGCAAGAGTTCTGGTAGCAGAAGGATGGAAGACTGAAGAAACCCCAACTAAAGAATCATGGCAAGAAAAATTGATGGATTATGCAGAACTGGCAAAATTGACACATAAGCTACGGGACAAGGATAACTGTGACTTTAAGGATGAATGGGAACCCTTTATAAAGTACCTGAAGGTGCAACAAAGCGAACTGGACTCCTTGGCTGGCTTTGAATAAACATTCACAAACTTTTTACTGATAATAATCAGCTAAAGAGTTTGAAGATCTATACAACTTTGTAACATGCAGAAAACAGCAGTCTCAGAGAAACCAAAGACTGGAACTGAGGGAAGTCGGGGGGAGGGAGGAAAAATGGGGGGAGACAAGGATGATGTGTTTTTGGATAATATGTCTTGTTATAATTTTGAATATATATATATATATTTAAAGGAGTTGTGAGCAGCGCTGCACCACTGTCAGTTTTGGGGACCCCCTGGTGCCCCTCCAAATGTTGAGCTCCAGCTCCCAGGAGTCATAGCAGCCAACGGTCAAGGATGGTGGGAGTCCAAGAGTCCAGCAACTTTGGGGCCGGGGAGGGGGGCATAGCTGTCAACTTTCAGATTTGAAAATAAGGGATCAGCAGCCTCACCTGTCCCGGGGACAGTCTATGGGATATCTAACAATCCGGGATAGCAGCGGGAAACGGCGCTGGAATAAGGGAATTTCCCGCAAAAAAAGGGAAGGTTGACAGCTGTGGAGGGGGGAAGTCATGGGTACCCTCCCCCAACTTGGCTTAAAAGGTAAAGGTAAAGGGACCCCTGACCATTAGGTCCAGTCGTGGCCGACTCTGGGGTTGCGGCGCTCATCTCGCTTTATTGGCCGAGGGAGCCGGCATACAGCTTCCGGGTCATGTGGCCAGCATGACTAAGCCGCTTCTGGCGAACCAGAGCAGCGCACGGAAACGCCGTTTACCTTCCCGCCGGAGTGGTACCTATTTATCTACTTGCACTTTGACTTGCTTTCGAACTGCTTGGTTGGCAGGAGCAGGGACTGAGCAACGGGAGCTCACCCCGTCGCGGGGATTCGAACCGCTGCCCTTCTGATTGGCAAGCCCTAGGCTCTGTGGTTTAACCCACAGCGCCACCCGCGTCCCTCAACTTGGCTTACGCTGTTCTTAAATGAAAAACACCACTACCACAAAACTGCACATTACGGTTCCCAAACAGACTCTCAAAAGCAGTGTCAAATTTATTCTGGCAAAATCTGTGCAGGGCAAAGTGAAACTCATGAGGCAGGGAGTTCCACAGTCTAGTTGTTGCTACCTAGGTGCATTTCCAATAGCCGAGGGAACAAGCGTTAAAACCGGAAGCATGATTGGCTTTGATAAGTTATGGCTGCTGAATGTCAGGACAATTCACAGGTCAGAATGAAGACTCGAGACTCAACGCGAAGTCGACTTTTTACTATTCAGAAAAGGAGAACGCAGCAGAGTTCACCTAGGCTTGACACTGAAGATGTTGCTGGGACAGGCATCTCCTTCAAGCGGATGAAAACTACGGTGAGGAGGAGGAACCTTTGCTCTCGGATTGTCTGGCTCATTGCTCAGCAACGCACAAGGCTCTTTGTGATCTGGGAGTCCCCAGACTCTGTGGTTAAGGCCATAAGAAACGGCTTCTGGATCAGGCCAGGGGGTCACCAAGCTGTTACCCCTAAACCCCTAAACGGAGCCCAAACCATCTCATCCTCCTTGCCTATCCTCCGTGATCAGCCAGAAAGCTTTTCCTTCATGGATGGAGAGGGAACAATGGAAAATATCACCTAGGAAGCAATACCTAGTCTGTGGAACGCCTTGCCTCATGAGATCCATTTTGTCCCATCCTTGGTGATTTTCTGCCTCCAAGCTAAGGCTTTTACTTTACTCTTGCCTTTTCTGTTTCACTAAATGTACCCCCCCCCCTTTCCTGGCTTTTGTTTAGCAGTGATTATCTTTCAACAGCATGATCTGGAATTTAGATGTTGTTTGCATACTGGTTTTAATTGCCTTGTGAGCTTCCCTTGCGTGTTCTATTAAGGTTGGAAAAGTGGGATATAAACAATGCAAATAAATAAAGACAAACAGCACCCGGACCTATCAGGGTTTTGTTGCGGTTTTTTCCCAAGAAGAAAAAGCAGCGTCAACATACAAAACGTCAAGTCTGTTGTCGGAAGCCAGCAATCCAATAGCCAGCCATCTGGAAAGCCCAAACTTTATTGTCTAAAGCCTTGAGAAACGGCTTGTTCTCTCCCCTTGAGGTCTCCTGAACTAACTGCAAATCAACTTTTATGGGAGAACCCTGAGCTCTAGTGCGAGTGGAGAAATATGTGACCCAAACCGAAATAATTCAAGAGCCTAGGAGTGTTGCCAGAATACTGCCCTCTCCACCTGCAACCTGTTTTTGGACAGGTTGCAATATCATTCCCTTTAGGTTGTCCCCCCTCTTTACTCGAGGGTTAAACTTTGCTGGCATTTTTAGGAACAGCAATGTTTCAGTAGCTCAGCTGCAGCTTAAAGTGCCACCTTTGTTTTACTGATTGCCTTTTCGATCCTAAGGTGCACCTGACTGGCACCTGAATCAGAGACCGGGAGCTTTTAAAAACTCTTACCTGTCTGGTTTGCTGTCCAGGGAAGCAGTAAAAAAAGAAAGAAAGAAAGAAAAAAGAAGAGAAGGAGGAAAAGATAAAGATGAGGTTAGTGAGAGTCGCCCTTCACACCCCTTCACCAGGACTCTCAACCATCTGAATTGTAGGAATCTTTAAAATAGTGGGTCGTATATACCTGTATACCTGAAGGAGCGTCTCCACCCCCATTGTTCAGCCCGGACCCTGAGGTCCAGTGCCGAGGGCCTTCTGGCGGTTCCCTCCCTGTGAGAAGTGAGGTTACAGAGAACCAGACAGAGGGCCTTCTCGGTGGTGGCGCCCACCCTGTGGAACGCCCTCCCATCAGATGTCAAGGAAATAAGCAGCTATCTTATTTTTAAAAGACATCTGAAGGCAGCCCTGTTTAGGGAAGTTTTTAATGTTTTATCATGTTTTTACCACTCGACTGGGAGCCACCCAGAGTGGCTGGGGAAACTCAGCCAGATGGGTGGGGTATAAATAATAAAGTGTGTGTGTGACTGACCCCTTGCAACATATTGTCTCTGGTCATGGCAGCTCCTGACACTTCCACAGGAAGCGAATGGCATCCCTTACCTCCCCCCTGCCACACACAATCTTCCACATTTATTTATTTATTCACCGATTTGATTTATATCCCATGTTTCCTCCAAGGAGCTCAGAGAGTGGCAAGTAAATAATCTTCAGTGTTCCTTCGTTTTATCCTCACCACGTTCCTGTGAGGTAGAGCAGGCTGAGAAAAGAAGTGGACTGGTCCCCACGGTCACTCAGTGAGCTACATGTGGCTGAGTGGGCGGAATTCGAACCCTGGTCTCCCAGGTCCGAGCCCAATATTCTAACTCAGCGGTTCCTGATTTGGAGCCGCTGCCTCCTTGGTTCCACAAACTCATCCCCAGTGCCCTGCTACCCTATAAAAAAAGCATTATTCAAAGTTTTGCATGGCACCGCTAAGGAAGATTGCAACGCAACAGATTTCAAAATGTCCATGATTACACAGTGTTAAAAGTACAATGAAAATG
Organism: Podarcis pityusensis; assembly: GCF_964106645.2. NCBI lineage: Eukaryota > Metazoa > Chordata > Lepidosauria > Squamata > Lacertidae > Podarcis > Podarcis pityusensis. The sequence continues at coordinate 8,757,237 of NC_138043.1, read as the reverse complement.
GCTTAGTTTAACTCCATAAAATGGATGAACTCAGGACTCTGGGGTTGGAAGGGACTTCTAGAGTTATCCAGTCCAGCCCCCAGCCATGTACGAATCGCAGCTAAATCACATGCGAAGATTCAAACGGAGCTGATTCTCGTTTCGCTGTGTCCCCACAAGCACCGTACACTCCAACACTTCAAAGGTCAGAGCGCTTTAACAGCTGACCCCTTTCCCCAGGGAAATTGCAGTTCTGAGGGGTTGTCTCCCAACAACTCCTGTCTCCTTTAGCAAACTACAATTCCCAGGATTCATTGGGGCGAGGGGGGAGCCATTATTGTTTTATCAGGGGTGCCCAAACATTTTCCAAAGAGGGCCAGATTTGATGAAGTGAACATGCGTTCAAAGTTGCTGAGCTTTTTTTAGGATTTTACCCCAGGACATATACCGTATTTTTTGCTCTATAAGACACCCTTTCCCCCTCCTAAACAGTAAGGGGAAATGTGTGTGCGTCTTATGGAGCGAATGCAGACGGGAGGCTCTGCTCAGTGCTCCCTTTAAAGAGCCGCATGGAGCGTGTGTGCGGCTCTTGGGGGCTTTTCCCCAAGCCCTTCTCCCTCCTCGGGGAAAAGCCCCCAAGAGCCGCTCACACACTCTGCATGCTCTTTAAAGGGCTCTTGGGGGAGCCTTAGCCGCATGCAGCCTCTCCCGGGAAGGGGATGCAAGTTCCCCCAAGCAAGAAGCCAGGACAGCCAGCGGGATCACTGCGCTGCGATCCCGCTGGCTGTCCTGGCTTATGGGATAGCCGCGCGCAGCCTCCCCAGCCCAGGAGAGGCTGCGTGTGGCTATCCCATAAGCCAGGACAGCAAGCTTCTGGGATTCAGAATATTTTTTTTCTTGTTTTCCTCTTCCAAAAACTAGGTGCTTCTTATGGTCTGGTGCGTCTTATAGAGTGAAAAATACAGTGCTGCCATGGGGGCCGGATTAAATCGACCGGCGGGTCGAATGAGGCCCCTGAAACAGACTTTGGACATGCCTGTTTTAAGTGGTATGATTCTGCTTCTAATGCATAGTGGTGACGGCTATAGTGACATCAGCTTTTGGAAGACCGTGAGTTGTTGAGTGCCCCCTGCCTCCCAGCACGCCCCCCTCAAGATCACCCCACTGACCCACAGGGGGCAGTATCACCCACTCTGAGATCCACTGCCCTAACCACTACACCTCACAGCCAGCAGCATGGGGGTAAACAGACATGCTTTGGAAACGCAAAACGTGCACGCGAAACCCCACTTACTTTTTGTAGAGGAGGATTGCGATGACGATGCAGATGATGAAGACCACGGCCAAGACCGGTCCAATCACCCAGATCAATCCCTCCTCGCCGTCAATCTTTGGCTGTGGGTCCGGGTTGTCTATTTGGATCGGGTCAGAAAAGGGGCTGGCAGCATATAACTGAGGGAGAGGGAGAGAAAACAAAGGAGAGCCGAGGGAAGGGAATCAGTAACACGCAGGCGACGGAAAACGTGGAGTCACTTAGAATCAAACAGCTGGAAGGGGGACCCCAGCGGTCCTCTAGTCCAGCCCCCATCTGCAATGTAATAATAATAATAATAATAATAATTTTTATTTATACCCTGCCCTCCCCAGCCAAGGCCGTGGACTCTCAGTGCGGCTAACAAGCAATAATAAAAACAAGTTGAATGAGTACAACTTAAAAACAAGATTAAAATGCAACATTAAAATATTGAAACATGAAAATATTAAAATGCAGCCTCATCACAGGAGGAGAAAGAAAAAAGAAAAAAGAAAGCAGCAACCCTTGCACTAAGGTAAAGGCAAAGGACCCCTGGACGGTTAAGTCCCGTCCAAGGCGACTGTGGGGTTGTGGCGCTAATCTCACTTTCAGGCCGAGGGAGCTGGTGTTGGTCCACAGAAAGCTTTCCGGGTCACGTGGACAGCAGAACTAAACCGCTTCTGGCACAACAGGACACCGTGACAGAAACCAGAGCGCACAGAAATGCTGTTTAGCTTCCCGCCGCAGTGGTACCTATTTATCTAATTGCACTGGCGTGCTTTCGAACTGCTGGGTTGGCCAGAGCTGGGACAGAGCAACGGGAGCTCACTCTGTTGCGGGGATTCAAATCACATTGGATGCAATCTGTCTGAGCCAAGAGAATCCAGAGCATTACGCACAAAGTTCAGAAGCAGGAGAGGACTCACCGAATCGGAGGCCCGGAGCACAGCCAGGACGAAAATGACGTACTTCTGACCAGGTTCCAAGGCTTTGTTCTCAAAGCCGTCGTAGCGCTTCAAGTCCCCGAGGATGAAGTAGGAGGGCAGGGTGTTGAAGCGGGCTGCGATGTAGGGCTTGTGGAGGTCCAGCTGGCGGGAGTGGCGGAGGCTGCGGCGTTGCAGCCGGGAAATCTGAATCAACTGGGAAGGGGACCACGAGGAAGGAGGTTCAAATCAGCTACGCGAGGCACCACAGAGATTGAGAAGAAGGCAAGACAAAAGCTTCCAGGTGCACAAAAGTATGGTTACTCTTCTCCTTTATTAAACTATCCCAGCCTCCCTCAGGGAGAACAGTCTCAGAAGAAAATATAAGGGTCTGGACAGTGTTTACTGCAGACGCCGGCAAGGCTTACTGGGCATGGGCCAGATCCGTGGAGATCCTCCGTGGGCCGGACCAGCGCCGGAAACTACGCCTGCGCAGAAGTGATTTTCAGCGTCTGGGCATGTGCAGAAGTGATTTCCGGAGCCGCGGAAGAGAGCCCCCGTGCCGCACTGGTTTAGCGCAGTGTGTGGGGACTCGCCGAGCGGGCGGCTTGGTTTGGGGGTGGCTCATGGGGCAGTTAAGCAACCCTCATGGGCTGCTTCTGGCCCATGGGCCTTAGGTTGCTGACCTCTGGTTTACTGAGACCAACATGTCCCCCACCTCCACAGATATACCGTATTTTTCGCTCTATAAGACGCACCAGAACAGAAGACGCACCTAGTTTTTGGAGGAGGAAAACAAGAAAAAAAATCCCAGAAGCCAGAACAACAAGAGGAATCGCTGCGCAGCGAAAGCAGCAATCCCTCTTGCTGTTCTGGCTTCTGGGATAGCTACGCAGCCTGCATTTGCTCCATAAGACGCACACACATTTCCCCTTACTTTTTAGGAGGGAAAAAGTGAGTCTTATAGAGCAAAAAATACGGCAATTCCTTCTTCACAGAGTTGGAAGGGACCCTGAGGATCATGCAACTCCATGCAATGCAGGAATCTTCCACCCAACCTGAAGCTCAAACCCATGACCTTGAGATTTAAAGGTCTCGTGCTGACCTATCCCTCAGGGGCCCAATGGCACAGACCTTCCTAGAAGTGCTAACACGTTTGCAAAGCTAAGCAGGGCCCGGTGCAGTTTCCAATCGGATGGGGGACCCCGTTCTGAGATTCCTGTATTGCAAGCGGTTAAGCTAGCTGACCCTCAGGGGGTCTCTTCCAACTTTGCAATTCTTTGGAAGAATCGGAGACCAAAGGTTAGCTGTGCCTAAATATGCCCCTGGAAGAGGATTTATATATGAAAATGTGTTGGGCCTCCACACCGCTATGGAAGTTCCTTCTAAGCCAGGTATGGGGGGCATTTTGGGGCCTCTGCTTGTTGCTGAACTACAGCTCCCATCATCCCTGGCAACTGCCCATGCTGGCTGTGGATGATGGGAGTTGTAGTTCTGTAGCACCCAGAGGGCAGAAGCTCCCCCTCCCTGCCCCACAACAAGCTGTCCCAAGCCCTCCATCCCTGGGCTACTTAAAACTTCTCTATGCACCACTTTCAAATCTTCTCCCTGTGGCAATGAGGTCTAGAAACTTGTGAGTGCCCACAGCTAGAAACATGCAGGTTTTGAGGTGCAGTAGACTCTCCTGACAGACTTACAAGTTTGTAGGCTTCTGTAAATATCCAGGGGTGACTTCCTCCAACATTTGCTGAGGTCTTAGAGAAGTGCTTCCCAAACTTTTTTGCCCCCCCCCCCCGGTTCCATAAACTCACCCCCAGTTCCCCCTACCCTGTAAAAAGCATTGTTCAGAATAGCGGTTTGCAGAACCCACTAAAGAAGAGAATAGTAAAAGGAAAATCCAGAAAATTCAGAACAGCAACATTTAATTGCGCATTTATTCAAAAGCTAATTGTATGAATTCAACAAACCGGATGAACTTGATGGAGTGATACCAGCTTTTCAAAGTCTGATAGTCGTTTATTGCTCCAGCGCTCCCCGCCGCCTCTTTGCACCCCCTAAATCATCCCACTGCCCCCCATTCTTTGATCTACCCAAGAGGATTCTGGGAGATGTCCTGGGCCAACCCCGAGTATACACAAGAAGGCTGGGGTGCGGGGTACATGAATGATGGCTGCCACTCACCTCCTCCAAGTCCATCTCTTCCGGACTGTGGTATATGTTCTGAAACTGGCCGCTTTTGGATTTCTTCAGGGGAACGACGACGATGTAGTATGCCCTGGCAGATCAGGAAAGGAGAAGGAACTGAGATGGGGAACAGGCTAAAAAGGAAAGAGAGAACGGCAGCAAAGGACCAACCTAGCTAAGAAATAAAAGGTTAAAGGTGGAATGAAATACCACAGAATTTTAAACTTTTAAAAAAAAGGGATATAGGGCAATTTGTCTTTTTTATTGTGTTTTATATTTTTTCCGGAGCCTGCCAGAGTGGCTGGGGCAACCCGGTCAAATGGGCAGCATATTAATAATAAGATTATTATTATTTGTCTGCTTGCATTTCTTAGTACAGAAAATATTGATCTGATGTGTAGAGATCTTTCTTGTTCTGTTGAGTTCAGGAGGGTTCTGGAAGGTTTCCTCTCTGTGTGAAAGAAGGTTCTTGTTTGGGTTATTCCTTCTGAGAAGCTGAGTACAGCGGGTTTGAACTGGTCCTGTTATCTCTTTCTGTCAAAGCCACGCTGACTATAATAGTCAGGCCAGAAGGAGACTGGTTTTTACTTATGTTCTGATTCTATCTCTTTGTTCTGGTGTGGCGTTCTGTATGCCATAGTGTTAAGGTTTAGTCTTATTATAAGTTCTTGTAAGTTTTAAGTTAAGCTGCAACTGGATTTCTTATGGACAGGGCCAATCCTGAATCTATTGGATTTGTGACCATTATGCTCATTGGCCTTCAGTAGCAGTAAAGCTCTGCTGGATGAAATACAATTGCCTCTGGCCTATTTTGTTTGGGAATCCTGCAACGTGTTTAAGTCCCCACCCCACACCCCAGCGTGACATTGTTATCACCATTATTATTCAGAAATAAATACATTAAAATCCCTGTCAGGGAGCTACATGAAACCAGGCTTGTGGGCTGAAGGTTGCTTGACTTCCCAGCAGGGCTGTCTTAAGCATATGTGGCGGCTGGGGTGCAAAGATTCACCCCCCCCCAGGTTGCCCAGTCCCGGGTGAGCAGGAGGGCAGAGCCAGCCGGCCGCCTCAGCATCTCGCTGGCTTGGTCACCCTCGAACTCATGGCGCAGAGCCTCCTGCAGCAGAAAAGCCCGCCGTGGCGCTCTAGCCGGTGGCGGGCTTTTCCCCGGACTCACTTGGGCAAAAAAAATGAGAGGCACAAATACAAGATGGGTGACACCTGGCTTGAGAGCAGTACATGTGAAAAGGATCTAGGAGTCTTGGTTGACCACAAACTTGACACGAGCCAACAGTGTGACGCGGCAGCTAAAAAAGCCAATGCAATTCTGGGCTGCATCAATAGGAGTATAGCATCTAGATCAAGGGAAGTAATAGTGCCACTGTATTCTGCTCTGGTCAGACCTCACCTGGAGTACTGTGTCCAGTTCTGGGCACCACAGTTCAAGAAGGACACGGACAAACTGGAACGTGTCCAGAGGAGGGCAACCAAAATGGTCAAAGGCCTGGAAACGATGCCTTATGAGGAACGGCTAAGGGAGCTGGGCATGTTTAGCCTGGAGAAGAGGAGGTTAAGGGGTGATATGATAGCCATGTTCAAATATATAAAAGGATGTCACATAGAGGAGGGAGAAAGGTTGTTTTCTGCTGCTCCAGAGAAGCGGACACGGAGCAATGGATCTAAGCTACAAGAAAGAAGATTCCACCTAAACATTAGGAAGAACTTCCTGACAGTAAGAGCTGTTCTTCAGTGGAATTTTCTGCCAAGGAGTGTGGTGGAGTCTCCTTCTTTGGAGGTCTTTAAGCAGAGGCTTGACAACCATATGTCAGGAGTGCTCTGATGGTGTTTCCTGCTTGGCAGGGGGTTGGACTCGATGGCCCTTGTGGTCTCTTCCAACTCTAGGATTCTATGATTCTAACTCCTGGCCCCTGGACTGGTGCCCCTGAGAGCCTGGTGCCTGGGCGCCCCGCACCCCTAGCGCCTATGGGTAAGACGGCCCTGCCTGTTGGGATACTGCCAGGGAGACAGTCATCTCCAGACGATCCATCGATCTCCCGTAGAACAGCATCAGTCAGTTGGCGACATGAGCCTCAGACACATTCCAGGACTCGTGCACGCCCTTGCAGCGGACTCCGCAACAGAAGATGCACCCAGAAGAGCAAAGTGGTGCATGCTCTAGTTATCTCCCACTTGGACTACTGCAATGCGCTCTATGTGGGGCTACCTTTGAAGGTGACCCGGAAACGACAACTAATCCAGAATGCGGCAGCTAAACTGGGGACTGGGGGCGGCCGCCGAGACCACATAACACCGGTCTTGAAAGACCTACATTGGCTCCCGGTACGTTTCCGAGAACAATTCAAAGTGTTGGTGTTGACCTTTAAAGCCCTAAACGGCCTCTGTCCAGTATACCTGAAGGAGCGTCTCCACCCCCATCGTTCTGCCCGGACAGTGAGGTCTAGCGCCGAGGGGCTTCTGGTGGTTCCCTCATTGCGAGAAGCAAAGCTACAGGGAACCAGGCAGAGGGCCTTCTCAGTAGTGGCGCCCACCCTGTGGAACGTCCTCCCATCAGATGTCAAAGCGATAAACAACTACCTGACATTCAGAAGACATCTTAAGGCAGCCCTGTTCAGGGAAGTTTTTAATGTGTGATATTTTAGTGTTTTTTGGTTTCTATGGAAGCCGCCCAGAGTGGCTGGGGAAACCCAGCCAGATGGGCGGGGTACAAATAATAAATTATTATTATTATTATTTACAACTTTATTCAGCGTTGGTCAGAACAAAGGAAAAACATGACTGCCTGCCTTCGTGTCGAGGCAACAGACAGAAAACAAAAGCTATATACAAAACGGAAACTCCCTGTGAGCAGGAAATACGCAGGCTTGTGACACACAACAGCCTGCTCCCTTTTTAAGGAGGAACGGAATTATCCTAACACTGCCTCCCCGTTATTTTTACGTACTGCGCAGGTGAATCTGAGCCTTTCACTTCCGGCAGGTTCACCACGATGCTCCCGTCCAGGTCGTGTCTGTAGGTCACCTCCGGCTTCCGGCTGAGCAGGTTGGCTGCTGTCGAAACCTCCACCTGCTGTTGAAGGTTACCCAGAGTGCCCTTGGGACCTTTCAGGATGAACCTGTACAATGTGTGAGGTCTCAGGTTCGTGATGAGCTTCTTAGTGGCACGGCCGTCCACCTCGATCTCTTTGCCCTCGTACTGGATCTGAAGTTGGGAGGGGGAGGGGAGAAGCGAATCGAGATTTACGAGAGGTTGGCAAGTGAGGGAACGTAAACCTCGGGGTGAAAGGGGGGTCCCTCCACCCGCTACAGGTAGCGCAACGCTCCCCAAACATAATAGAAATCTGTACCGTGTACGGAACGGCAGAATTGTAATTCTCGGGGAATTCCCATCCTAGGAGAACGGACGTCTTGGTCACCATCCTCACTTTGAAGTTTTTGGGGAAAACTGTTGGAAAGAAAAGCAGTGAGGGGAGGCGGGGAGCAAGGGGAATGGGGTGAAAAGAGCCACATTTTGGAATTCCAAACAACCAGCAAGAATCATCTTCCAACCAATCGGCAATGCCTTCCGAAATACAGAACGCTACGGCTTCCGCCCAGAAAGGTTGCCCATTCCATTCCGTTCCATCCCGCACCCAACCCTGGCACCATGACATCACACAACGGGACACGCCCCTCCTCCCTGTGCCCGCCCCTCGAAAACAGGCTACGTAGCTCCTGATTGGCTGCTGAGGAGAAAGGGCCTCTGCGGGGGGACGGACATGTGGGGCTCGTGTTTTGTTTATCTCCCCTTCCCCTGTTTTGTGGTTTGCAAAAGAGAGAGAGAGAGAGAAAGAGAAAGAGAAAAAGAGAAAGAAAAGGCGAGAAAGCAGAAGAAAAGGCTCCTCCCACCTGTGATAGCGACTGCTCCGCCCAGCTGTCAATCAAGGAGGACTGTCTGGACTTGACTTTCGGAAGAAAGAGGAAAGAGGACTTACCTGCCGAAGGCAGAGAGAAGCCAGCTGCCTTTCTAATTTTGATTTTATTTTTTTTAAAGGAACGTACTTGCACGCCTGTCTTCCAAGCCAGCAGGGAGCTTAATGGCTTTTGATTTGCGGGCTTGCGTGTTTTTGTTTGTATTTCATTTTTAATCGCTTTGTTTTGTTTACTTCTCTGCCTCCCGGGAGCAGCTCAGGATACAGGGAGAGAGAGTCACCGTGGAGAAGTCGGCAAGTCCTACCTTGGTCCAGGAGGAACGTCCGGTATTGGACAGAAGGGCTGTACGGCCCAGGACCTTTACTGGTGTGGGCTCGGATTTTAACATCGTAGGCCGTGTTGGGCTTGAGGCCGTTCAGCGTGTACGAGTTCTCGGGAGACGGAGGGAGATCCTTCTCCTGCGGGCTCCCGGAAGACGCGGCCTCGCGATAGGCCACTGTGTACTTCACAATGACTCCGTTCCTCTCCGCCATGACCGGGGGCATCCAGTGGAACTGCACCGACTTGGAGGTGATGTTGCTGGCCTCGAGGATCTGCGGGTACCCCTTGGGCACGTCTTCTGGGATGGTGAGCTCCTGGACCGCTTCCTCCCCGAAGCCGGACCGGCTTTTGACGGCCAGCTTGAAGACGTAGGTGGCCCCTCGGTGGATGTTGGTGGCCGTGTACCTGTCCTCCTCCGAGGAGAATTCCAGCGTCGCCAAGGGGTCAACGTCCCTGCGGCCAAACTGCAAGCGGTAGCCCAGCACCTGACCCTCTGCGTCCAGAGGAGGCTCCCACTTGACCAGCAGGGCGTTTTCTTGAGTCGGGTGGACGGACAGGATTGGCTTCCCTGGGACTTGAGAAGAGAAAAGAGGCAGACCAGGTCAGGAGGAGGTGCGGCAGTGAATCACACACCGTGCGAGTTGGGAATTGATGAGAAAGAACACGACTTGCACAGGCTTGGTGGGATGTCGGGCCTAATGTGCCTGGAGGCGGTTGGAGGATGGATGGCGGCTAACAGATTGAGGTTGAATCCTGACACAGGATTGGGGGCACAGGGGGCGGGCGGGTGTGGGGGACTCCCTGGTCCTGAATGGGGTAACTGTGCCCCTGAAGGAACCAGTGTGCAGCCTGGGAGTCATTTTGGACTCACAGCTGTCCATGGAGGAACAGGTCAATTCTGTGTCCAGGGCAGCTGTCTACCAGCTCCATCTGGTACGCAGGATGAGACCCTTCCTGCCTGCAGACTGTCTACCCAGAGTGGTGCATGCTTTAGTTATCTCCCGCTTGGACTACTGCAATGCGCTCTCCGTGGGGCTACCTTTGAAGGTGACCTGGAAACTGCAATTAATCCAGAATGCGGCAGCTAGACTGGTGACTGGGAGTGGCCGCCGGGACCACATAACACCGGTTCTGAGAGATCTGCATTGGCTCCCAGTACGTTTCCGAGCACAATTCAAAGTGTTGGTGCTGACCTTTAAAGCACTAAATGGCCTTGGTCCTGCATACCTGAAGAAGCGTCTCCACCCCCCTCGTTCTATCCGGACACTGAGGTCCAGCGCCGAGGGCCTTCTGGCGGTTCCCTCATTGCGAGAAGTGAGGTTACAGGGAACCAGGCAGAGGGCCTCCTCGGCAGTGGCACCCGCCCTGTGGAACGCCCTCCCTTCAGATGTGAAGGAAATAAGCAGCTATCCTATCTTTAAAAGGCATCTGAAGGCAGCCCAGTTTAAGGAAGTTTTTAATGTTTAATGCTGTATTGTTTTTAACACTTGATTGGAAGCTGCCCAGAGTGGCTGGGGAAACTCAGCCAGATGGGCGGGGTATAAATAATAAATTATTATTATTATTATTATTATTATTATTATTGAGCACAGCAGATCATCCCCAGGAGGTTGAGTTGAAAGTCCTCGCCTCCCCACAGCTGCCAAAGTCCCCACTTCTCCAGGGCTTTTCCCAGGCAATCAGAGACTGTGCCTGCATGTAGCCCAACCATCCCTCCACCCTGTTCATGCCTCTCTTGGTTCTGTGAGACCAGAGGGAGGGGAGTTGGTTGCAGCAGGAGGGGGAGAAATCCGCAACTCTTCACCAGACGGACTTCCTCTCTACCTCTTGGTCCCTCTCCTTTTCTGTTTCTGAACTTTTCTCTTCCACAGCCTCTCCCTGCTCACTAAGCCCTGTTCCCTTTTCTGCTTCTGACACCTCCTCCTCCCACAGAATCATAGAATTGTACAGTTGGAAGAGACCAGGAGGGTCATCTAGTCCAACCGCCTACAATGCAGGAATCTTTTGCCCAACATCGGTAAACTCGAACTCACAGCCCTGAGATAAAGTCTCGTGCTCTACCGACAGATGGCCAGTTTAAAGAAATGAGAATTTTAGATGGCCGAGGATGGCTCTGTAAGAGGGGGCAGGGGTTGCCTAACAAATTCCAGCACTCTGAACAAACTACACTTCCCAGAATCCTTTGGGGGGGGGAGTCATGACTGTTTGAAGTGGTCTGATCCTGCTTTAAAGGTATGGCTTATACAGGGCCTTAGAGAATTGAAGAGCCAATGCAGGAACATATTTTGGGACAGAAGTGCAGCGAGATAAGGGGCTCTCAAGACTCAGAACAAACTGCAGTTCCCAGAATCCTTTGGGAGGGGGCTGTTTAAAGTGATATGGCACTGCTTTAAATGTATAGTGAAGATGGGTACTCCCTATTCTCACTCTCTTAGGGAGGAAAACGCCCCTTCCAAGATGGTTCAGGATTTGTTCTGACTCCCTGCAACAAGTTCTTGACAAAAATAGCAGTGCCTCTATCCTGCTTTAACCGTTCGCTGTGCAATGGCTTCCCCAGTTGTGACACCGCTTTGTTGCTGCCCTGAGAAGCTTCTTATATGCAACAACAGCGGCTCAGAAATGGAAGCAAGAAGAAATCCTGACGAAAGAAGAATGGCAGACGAAACTAATGGACTACGCAGAACTGGATAAAATGACAGGAAGGATTCGAAACCTGTGGGACCAGAGATTTACAGAAGATTGGAAGAAATATACGAACTATTTGAAGAGCAACTGTCATCAACAAATTACGCTAGTAGGACTACAAAAAGTTTTGTAAGAAGAAATATATGAAATATTGCAAAGAAGAGAAAGAAGAGAGACATCAGTTATGATATTTAAATGTAATAGTGAAAGTAAGAAATGTATATTAAGTGAAAAGATTGGAAAATTTTCAGATGTGATTGATGGAAGTCAAAGAAATTGTGTAAGATATAAAAGTATGTTTAATAACTGTTGAAAATGCTATGTTAAAAAACTAATTTTATACATATATGAGAGAAGCTATGGCACTGCAAAATCAGGAGAAAAATTAACCAGAATTACCTGCAGGATGAAACATTACAGGACTTTAGCAGGGGGATACTGGATATCCACCGCAGTGTAACTGGACTGAAAGTGGGATTGTGTGTGACTGCCCTGTGCACGAATCATCGCGAATGCACACTTTTTTACAAAGGACACCTGGAGGGGCCGAAACTGGGACTCCAGATCATCTGCTTGTCCAGGATTGCCTGATTCTGACCCACAATTGCCGTATTTTTTGCTCTATAAGACTCACTTTTTCCCTCCTAAAAAGTAAGGGGGAATGTGTGTGCGTCTTATGGGGCGAATGCAGGCTGCACAGCTATCCCAGAAGCCAGAACAGCAAGAGGGATTTCTGCTTTCAGAAATCTTGCTGTTCTGGCTTCTGAGATTCAGAATATATTTTTTTCTTGTTTTCCTCCTCCAAAAACTAGGTGCGTCTTATGGTCTGGTGCGTCTTACAGAGTGAAAAATACGGTACTCTCAAGCGTTGCAATGGGCAAAGAAGGGTTCCCTCGCCCTTATCACCTACTGTCTTGAGATTGCCAGGGGCTGAGCTTGGCATTTCTGTATGTGAGGACGGTTCTTTCTCCCAGCCCCCTGTTTTTATTTTCACAACAGCCATGTGAGGCATGTTTGGCTGAGAGGGGTAACAGCTGGCCCAAAAACACCCTGTGAGCTCCAGGGATGACGTGAGCTTGGGAAATTGTTTTCCCTTTACCAAAATGTGAATTATTGACTGAACAGCACAAAGCAGATAAAAGATCGCCAAAGACCCATTTGAAAGATTTGGCAAGGAAAAGAAGCAATTTCCCCAAATTAGGATTTTTTTTTCTTTAAAAAAAGAAAGAAAACAAATTATCTATCTGAAGCTAAGTGGAATGAGGTCTTGGATAAGAGCTTATCTGCTGCAGAGATACTCCTTCAGTGATGGATGGATGGACAAACCCAGAAGCAATGAAATAAGATCTAGGAAGAAGACGAGGAGGAGGAGGAGGAGGAGGAGGAGGAAAGGGAGAAAAACATGAAGATAAATCTTCACAAGATTAGGTTTTTTGTGGGGGAGTGTCCTGGAAGGTCTAGTCATCTAGTGAAATAGTCTAGCTAATCAGAATCCTCAGCTTCACACTAATCAGAATCTTGATCTTCTAGCCAATCTACATCCTTATTTTCTAGCCAATCAGGATCCTGATCTTCTAGCCAACCTATATCCTTATTTTCTAGCCAATCAGAATCCTCAGCTTTGCACCAATCAGAATGCTGATCTTCTAGCCAATCAGAATCCTCAGCTTGACACCAATCAGAATCTGGATCTTCCAGCCAATCTACATCCTTATTTTCTAGCCAATCAGGATCCTGATCATCTAGCCAATCTACATCCTTATTTTCTAGCCAATCAGAATCCTCCGCTGCACACCAATCAGGATCCTTATCTTCTGGCCAATCACTCTCATGAGCTTCTAGGCAATCACTGCCTGCACTTACGGCACTGAGTGGGATTTTTTATTTCCTGCGCTTCAAACTCAGAATACTCAACGTTCACCATCCACGCCACCTTGGGAAATATGGGTGCCTTGGTTGATAACGGGGTGCTACCATCACTATTGCTTCTTATTTATCGCTTGCTTTGTATATGGCACGAGGCAATACCCCGATCCTGAGCTTCTGGGTTTAGTAATGGTTGTTGATGATAAAACAATATTTTTAAAAACGATTTTAAAAGTAGAAAAGGAAGCATTCTGCAGCTGCCTTTGTGCAATGAAGGCTGGCGGTGTTACCCTCCGAGAGACGCTCACCTGCCCCCTTGGTCACGGCCACCCTGGGTTTGCTGCGGGCACCGTCGCCTTTCATGGTATAGGCAGCCACAGTGATGGAATAGGCAGTCTCTGGCTGCAGCCCAGCGATGATCATTTCCTGGGGACGGGAATCCAAGAGAAGGAGAGAGATTTTTACCCTTTTTAAAATACTGAATGCAGAACAGTTTGAGCTTGGCGGTGGCTTGGGGGTGTGGGGAGAACCGACAACGGCGATGCATGCAGGGAACACGACACAACGCAAGCGAGAGGAAAAGGAAAAGCAGGGTTGCGAGGTTGCGGGAAGGAAATGCACACAGTTTAGCTACGAAAACACACACACACACAAGCGGCTCGGAGGAATCCTCTTTATGCAAAACGCGCAGCTGAGGGGGGGGGGGGGCTTTGCTCCTCCATCTGCCTCCCAGCTTCTCTCCCTCTATCTCGGCAGAAAATGCATCCGCTGTCAAAACGCTCTGCCAGCTTCTTCAAAGGAGTCCAGAGTCTCGGAGGAGAGGGGAGGAAAAGAGAATCCAGCAGCTTCAAGGAGATTAAAAACCTCGTTTACACGTGCAAGCCCCTCCCCTGCCGACAAGCCGATTCTGGAAGAGGGTGCATGTGTGTTTGAGGGCGGCGGCGGCTATGGGGCGCTTTAATTCCAGGCAGGGGGTGCCTTTGGGGACTGTGAATGCAGCTGTTTTGGGGTACTGCCCCGTCAGCTCAAGGCCACTTTGCCAGGGTCTCCCCCCTTCCCTTGTTTCAGAGACGGGAGAGGTGGGGAGCAGGGCAGCAAGCGCAGGAGCCAAGGTCCCTTTAAAGGTAAAGGGACCCCTGACCATTAGGTCCAGTCGTGTCTGACTCTGGGGCTGCGGCGCTCATCTCGCTTTATTGGCCGTGGGAGCCGGTGTACAGCTTCCGGGTCATGTGGCCAGCAGGACTAAGTCACTTCTGGTGGACCAGAGCAGTGCACGGAAACGCCGTTTACCTTCCCGCCGGAGCGGTACCTATTTATCTACTTGCACTTGACGTGCTTTCGAACTGCTAGGTTGGCAGGAGCAGGGATCGAGCAACAGGAGCTCACCCCGTCGCGGGGATTCAAACCGCCGACCTTTTGATCGGCACTCCTAGGCTCTGTGGTTTAACCCACAGCGCCACCCACGTCCCACCAAGGTCCCTTTGGCTCCCCCCAATTAAATATTTGTGGGGGCTGGGAACCCAAAGCTCTCCTGGTATGTCCCATGGAGGACCTTACGATCTTCAAACAAAATCATCTTGGAGATCGCGGGCCACAGGGAGGTCAGGCTGGCCTCAACCAGAGCCAGGGCTTTTTTGGCCGTGGCCCCGATCTGCTGGAACACTCTTTTACAAGAGACTACGGCCCTGTGGGACTTGATATCTTTCCGCAGGGCCTGCAAGACGGAGCTGTTCCACCAGGCCTTTGGCCAAGGCACAGTGTGACCCCCTCCTTTGGTGATCCTCATAGAACTCTAGCCCAATGGTGCTATTAATTTGATTTGAACTGATTTTATAATGAATTGATTTTATAATGTGGTATTATTTTACTGTTGCTAGCCGCTCTGAGCCCGGCTTCGGCTGGGGAGGGCAGGATATAAATAAAATTTTATTTTTATTATTATTATTATTATTATTATTATTATTATTACTGGCATTGCGGCTCAAATTGTGTGCCTGTGGTGTGGTCTTGTGATCAATTCTTTGGGCTGGGGCTTACCTGCCCCTCCCCATATTTCTCAGCAAAGGAAAGGGGGCTTCTGCCGTGGGCCCAGCTGGCTTGCTACAGGGCAAGTGGGAGGGATGCTCTGCTGATATGGCCCCTGGACAGACCAGGAAGCGCTGCTTGCAGAATCCTGGTTCTGCAAGGACACTGAGCAGTCTCTGTTCCTGTGCAGCAAGCGTGGGGAAGGCCCCCCCCGAACCCGGGGGCCACATTTTCTCCTGGACAACCTCAGGGGGCCACTTGTCAGTGGTGAGCAGTGCGATTTGCTAAACACCACCTTTGGACACTCGGCTACTTTCCCCTCTCCAGGCAAGGCGAACGAATTCCAGCCCTCTGGACAAACTACACTTCGCTTCCATGAAGAGCTCAGAAAAAAATGGAAGGAGAGTGCGAATCAGGGCTGGCGAGGGGGCGGTGGCATAGCTGTCAACTTACAGATTTGAAAATAAGGGACCAGCAGCCTCGAAAATAAGGGATCAGCAGCCAAAATAAGGGATTTTCTGAAAACAGGTATGTTCAACTTCTGAGCCCCTGCGAGCCAAAGGCAGAAAGCCCAGCCAGCAGCCAAACGAAGCCTCAAGCGGTGGTTCCCACAGCGCAGCAACCCGGCTAAGGGGATGCAGCAAGGAAAAGCACCGTCACCTCTCTACTGGGAAGCACTGAGCAAAGGCGAGTCCCCAGACAACGCGGCCGATTTGATCGGCACAAGGCATGCAAGCTCCACCCCCCAGTCGTTCTTAGGACTCCTTATTGGGTGAGCAACGCAGCCAAGCAACACAGTTGGAGCCTCCCCCTCCCTGGCCGGCAGGGAGGGAGGGAGAGGAGCTGCTTCCTTTGAAACCCGGGAAATTTAAGGGACATCATCAATAAGGGACAGCAGCGGGACACAGCGCTGGGATAAGGGACTGTCCCGCCAAATAAGGGACGGTTGACAGCTATGGGTGGTGGTGCCTGGGGAGAGCTGCCTGGGCCAGGTAGAGAGGTCTGGAGGGCCACATTTGCCCCAGACTGTACACGTGTGGTTGGAAGCCGCTTTGAGAGCTATAAATTAGGAGAGACATCACGGATGATAGTGGACAGAAGCTGCTTCTGCGCAGCTGCCCAGTTAAACAGCTGGCAAGGCCTCCCTTTGCCTGGAGAGATGCAAGGGAAACTGCCAGAACGGGGCATGGGAGGAGAAAAAGGGTGAAAGCAGAAATCCACAAATGCCACAGCATCACCAACGGAAGGGAAAGGGGGTTGGGGAGCAGAGCAAAAGGGTCACCCGGACAAGAAAGAGTCCGTACTTACGTATTCTGCAGTGTCATCGGTTTCCCACTGAGCAAAAGAGGGTATGCGGTTAAGGACAGAAAGAGGAAAGAGAAACGTGTAAGACAGACAGAGAGAGAGAAAGTTTGCAGAGAAGCAGTTCGGAAGCAAAACAGCCCGCTTCTCGGAAGCCCGTGAAGAGGGGGAGGTCCAAGGAGGGATGAGGTTAGTAGGATGCGCTACTTGGGGGGGTTGGACTAGATGACCTTTGGGCTCCCCCCCAACTAGAATTTTATGATTCTTACGGATAGCAGTGGCAGAGCTTTGAAAAGGCAGCATTTGCAGTGGCGCCAACTGGGGCGAAAACAACAACCCTTTTCGGAGAGTGGAACATTTTCAAGGTGAAAGGTTTGTTTTGGGGGGGTGGGGGGGAACGTCGCTCAGTGGTTAGAGCTCCTGTGCGCATGCAGTCTCTGCCTGAAACCCTAGACAGCTGGTGCTAGTCAGAGTGGACGATGGTGAGCCAAATGGACCAGCGGTTCAGAAGGCAATTTATACTTGATGCAGGCAGAGCTCAGCTGCAGTGCATATTGCCTTGCATTCGGAAGCTCCCAGATTTAACCACCAACATATTTAAAAGGTAAAGGGACCCCCGACCGTTAGGTCCAGTCGTGACCGACTGTGGGGTTGTGGCGCTCATCTCGCTTTATTGGCCGAGATGACAGCTTCCGGGTCATGTGGCCAGCATGACTAAGCCGCTTCTGGCGAACCAGAGCAGCGCACGGAAACGCCGTTTACCTTCCCGCCGGAGTGGTACCTATTTATCTACTTGCACTTTGACGTGCTTTCGAACTGCTAGGTGGGCAGGAGCTGGGACCAAGCAACGGGAGCTCACCCCGTCACGGGGATTCGAACCACCGCCCTTCTGATCGGCAAACCCTAGGCTCTGTGGTTTAACCCACAGCGCCACCCGTGTCCCTCCAACATATTTAGGAAGAGCTTTTTTCCCTCTTACCGAAGCAATTCAAAGCGCTCACAGTAAATAATCAAATACGCAATGTTAAAAGCAATATGAAACAGAGCATATCAACATCTGAAACGCATTCATTCCCCCCCCCCCTTTTGAAAGGCAGGATTAAAACATCTGCCCACTAGCAAGAGGCTGCAGATAATAACTAAGAGCCGAAGTGTGGTGGGGAAAATGCTTTCGCCTTGTTGACTAAAAGCAGATAATGATGTCGACAGGTGAGCCTCTCTGGGGAGAGTGTTTCACAAGCAGGGACCCACCACTGAAAAGGCCTGTTCTCATGTTGCCACCCTCTAGAGCAGCAATTCTCAACCTGTGGGTCCCCAGATGTTGTTGGACTACAACTCCCATCACCCCTAGCTAGCAAGGCCAGAGCTCAGGGATGATGGGAGTTGTAGTCCAACAACATCTGGGGATCCACAGGTTGAGAATCGCTGCTCTAGAGCTCCCTTGGAGGGGACACAAAGATAAGGACCTCAGAGGACAATTTCAGGGTCCAGGTTGGTTCATAAGGAGAGAGGCGGTCCTGGAGATTAATAATAATAATAATAATAATAATAATAATAATAATAATTTATTATTTATACCCTCCCCATCTGGCTGGGTTTCCCCAGCCACTCTGGGCAGCTTCCAACAAAATATTAAAATACGATAGTCCGTCAAACATTAAAAGCTTCCCTAACCAGGGCTGCCTTCAGGTGTCTTCTAAAAGTCTGGTAGTTGTTGTTCTACTAGACATCTGGTGGGAGGGTGTTCCACAGGGCGGGTGCCACCACCGAGAAGGCCCTCTGCCTGGTTCCCTGTAACTTGGCTTCTCGCAGTCAGGGAACCGCCAGAAGGCCCTTGGCGCTGGTACTGGGGTCCCGAGCTGAATAGGCTTTGTAGGTCAAATCCAACGCTGGATTGGACAAGGAAGCTAATTGGTAGCCAGTGCAGTCTAGGTGTCAGCAATGTCTAGGCAACACGATGACCATGTACATACACAATAGACAATCTTTTATAGAATTCCTTAAAACCATAACAAGTCCAAAATGAAATCTTTAGTCTCAAAGTCTCTGAAAATCTTTAAATGTACCCGACTTTGTATGATGAAAGTCAAGCTGTGAAGCTTTGTGTATTCAGCAAATACGATGTCCAACACTGAACAGTGATTCCGGATATTGACTACTGTTTCGTAGAATTCTTTGTCAGTGTGGTGGGAGGATATAGAATTGCTTCATAAACCCACCTTATTTTGAATGAATGTATGTAAATGAAAACAGTCGCTACGTTATTACATGAGCACTGTTCCACAGCAGTTGATATTTTCATTTATATACATTCATTCGAAATAAGATGGGTTTATGAAGGACTTGTTATGGTTTTAAGGAATTCTATAAAGGATTGTCTATTGCGTATGTACACGGTCATCGTGTTGCCTAGACGTTGCTGATGTTCTCTTTGCAACACAGGGGTTTGTTCAGTCCAGGGGTCACCCAGGACTTGGCGTTATGCGCCCAGGCTCTGAACCATCTTCAAGGGCAGCCCCACACTTAGCACCTTGCAGTAGCCTAACCCAGACGTCAGCAGAGCGCCCAGAGAATGGATGTTAGGCTATCGCAGATCATTACCTGCGCATCAGCCAGCATCACGTCTTTGATCTGGGGTAGACCGCTGGCTTCCCCGTTCTCCATTCGGATGTAGTGTACTTGGTAGCCGCGAATCTGCCCATGTTGGCGGTTCTGGAGTGGTGAGCGCCAGGACACTTGGATGGCGGTCGAATTCAGAACCTCCACTTCCACTTTGCGTGGCGGGGCACTGGGCACTGGAAGAGAGGAAAAGGAAGGAGCCAGAGGAACAGAGAGAGAGAGAGAGAGAGAGAGAGAGAGAGAGAAACGAGACAGAGAGAAGGTGCATGTTTCAGCTTTAACCAGGAAATTCACACGACGCTCAAAGCATCCAGGGTTCAAAGGACCTGAGATAGGCTTCTTTGCCATTTAGCCCAATTTTATTCTCTACGTAAACACAGTGGTTCAGGAGCGTCAGGTCCCAAAGGTGTAGGAGTGAGCCTTGTGAGTGAGTTGCAACCTCTCCCTAAAGGCACTAGTCCGCATGGTTCTCAAGTTTGGGCCTCCAGCAGTTGTTGGGACTGCCACTATCCCCAACCAGTGGTCCTGCTACGTAGTGCCACGGGCTGCCTGGATGCAAAGGAGTGGTGGGAGGGACCAGTTGGGGAACCCCCAAGGGAACCCCCAGGGGACGAAGGCTCAGAGCCCAGAAGATTGGCAGGAGAAGGAGGTGTTGGCAGCTGGAGAGGCAACAGGCTTTAGTGAGCAGGAAGAGGCCGGGGCAGAGAGCAGTCCAGACTCAGCGTAGGGGGACCAGGAGACAGACATGAGGCAGGCTCCTTCCTGCTGTGACCAGCTACCCTCTCCACTGCTCTCCCAGAACCAGAAGAGGCATGAAAAGGGTGGAGCAGGGATAAATGAGGAAGAGAAGTCTCAGATTGCTGGAGAAGGACCTGAAGGCAGTGGCGGAGCTTCATGCTCCGGCACCGGGGGGTGGAGAGCAGGCGGGGGGGCAGCTGCGATGGCACCCCACCGGGATCGCGCTGCTGGGGGCGCTGCATGCCCCCGCACCCCTCTTCCTCTGCCAGTGCCCAAAAGAGAGACTGTGGGCGGGCAGGGACCTTCAGTCCTAGCAACCGCCTCATAGGGGCTGGGTCTTGCCAGGGCCAGTTGCTTTGCTCACTAGGCCTGGCTTCCTGGGCCAACCTTGTTTCCTTGAATATAGAGTTCACTGACACCAGGTGTTTCATTGCTGACCTGCTCCTGACTAGCTCCTGGCAGCTAGGGGTGATGGGAGTTGTAGTCCAAAAGCAGCTGGGTACCCAAGTTTGAGAAACAGTGGTCTACAATGAGTGGCCATTGGCTCATGTAAAGGTAAAGGTAAAGGGACCCCTGACCATTAGGTCCAGTCGTGGCCAACTCTGGGGTTGCGGCGCTCATCTCGCTTTATTGGCCGAGGGAGCCGGCGTTCAGCTTCTTGGTCATGTGGCCAGCATGACTAAGCCGCTTCTGGCAAACCAGAGCAGTGCACGGAAACACAGTCTACCTTCCCGCCGGAGCGGTACCTATTTATCTACTTGCACTTTGACGTGCTTTCAAACTGCTAGGTTGGCAGGAGCAGGGACCGAGCAACGGGAGCTCACCCCGTCGCGGGGATTCAAACCGCCGACCTTCTGATCGGCAAGTCCTAGGCTCTGTGGTTTAACCCACAGCGCCACCCACGTCCTGCTCATGTAGCTCAGTGCTATGATGACTAACGGTGGCTCTCCAGGGGCCGGTCACAGCCTAACCTGGATCTGCCATGGTTGCTGAGAAACAAAAGCAGGATTTAAGCTAGGATACTATTTCGGCCACCCAGAATCCTTGGTGAGTCAGTTAATCCCACTCTGCAAAGCAGCAGTTCTGGGTTCAAGGTGTGGCAGCTGTCAATATGGAAGAGGGAGCAAGCTTGCTTTTCTCCTGCTCTGGAGGAGGGTAGGACTCGAACCCACAGCTTCAAGTTACAAGAAAGGAGATTCTGACTAAACATGACGAAGAGCTTTCCGACAGCAAGAGCTGTTTGATAGCGGAAGGGACTCCCTTGGAAGGTGGTAGACTCTCCTTCCTTGGAAGTTTTTAGGCAGAGACAGGATGACCCTCTGTCATGGATGATTTAGTTGAGATTCCTGCATTGCAGGGGGTTGGACTAGATGTCCTTTGGGATCCCTTCCAACTCTACTATTCTATGATAGGTTATGTAGGAAGACTCAAGGACAATCAAATAAACATTTAAATACTTCAGTGTAATATAACAATAATAATGAATTTTTATTTATACTCCGCCCTTCCCGGTTCAAAAACCGGGCTCAGGGCGGCTAACAACAAATTTAAAACACTTAATTATAAAAGCAGCATAAAATACAGTATAAAAAACATGAATAACAATAAAATTCAAAATTCAAAAATCAGAAATCAATTTGGGGAAATAATATAGTACAGCATCAATTTTTAAAATTTATTTTCAGAATATGGATAGATATCTTCAAAATCAAGCACTAGTAGGCATTGTTGGTTTTTATTTTTAAATGTATTTCTTGTGAATTAAAAAAATCTGGTGTGGCGCAAGCCTTTAAAAAATTTTTTTTTGGGAAGTGTGGCCCAGGGGGAAAAGTTTGAGAACCGTTGCTATAAAGCATTGTTCTTCTTCTTATTAAATTTATTACCCCCACCAGAAGTGGAATGTCCCAGGGCAGGCTGCAACAATTGAAAATTCAGAATTAAAAACAGTTAAAAACGGACAGCAGCCACAGGGAGAGTGGGGCAGGGTTGCTAGAATCGCAGAACCGGAGAGCTGGGAGGGGGCCAAGGGTCATCTAGACCAACCCCCCGCAATGTGGGAATCACAGACAGGGGTGGGCCTTCAAAACACTCGTCCCAGGAATCAAAGAGGCACAAATTCAGCATTTGCCGAAAGCAAATTGTGCTGTAAAGAACGGTGCATGGCGAAGAAGCCAGATCCGGCTGCCTTTTTGCGGAACCGCAGAATCGTAGATTTGGAAGGGAACCCCAAAGGCCATCTAGTCCAACCCCCTGCAGCTGGGCACAGTCAACAAAGGGAATTATTTTTGCCGCGGGACAGCCCCCCGGTCCCCGGTCCCACGAACACTGCGCTGACGGACTAAAACGCCACAATGTGGAGATAAAAGAATATCTCAAACAAAGCAGCGATATAGTCCTTAAATCCTAACACAGGTCTCTCTCTTTTTAAATTTGTTCCAGAAGCTCCTGCGCTGTAATTGGTTTATCTTACTACATTACAGACATGGCTTCGGGTGCTCAGTCTTTGGCAGAGAGTGGGATATTTACGGCCCTCTAAAACAAAGAAAGTGCCACTAGGAATTAATTAAGGGCTTATCGAACGCCCAACCCACGGTGGGAGAAAGGCAGGGAGGAAGAGGCTGCCTGTTGCACCTCTGGGCGAGTGCTCCGGCACCCCCTCTTTCCAATACATTTCCACTCGGGAGCAGGGAGGTCCCCCTGCCAGGGTGAGACCAGATGCACGTGCACATCGTGGAATTATTCTAAGAGAGTTGTGTCTCTGCATGAGTCCCTGCTCCGGGCTAATCTTGTGCAGAAATAAAGGGGAGGAGGTGCTTCGGATGGAGCTAAGCCCTCAATCACACACCACTGGAAAGTAGATTTTTATTTTTACAGGGGAGCAAGTGTGAAGTATGCACCTGTCCCCTAAGGGGATCGGACCTGCAGCCTTAGCTGTTATCACCACCGTGGTCTCACCAACTGTTTGTCTATTGCCTGCCCTTCACCTTAAGGTCCCAGGGCAGGTTACAACGTTAAAACGCAACATTACAAAGCAGCTTAAAGTGAATTACAACGAGAAGAGAGTAAGTTGGGGCCCAAAAGGCAGAGGGATGTCTTCGGCATTCTCTGCAAGCTCTACAATGAAGGTGCCAGGCGTAGCTCTGAATGCAGCGAGTTCCACGGCTAGCTTAGGGGCTGCCACAGAGAAGGCCCTGTCCCCCTGGGCTGCCACTCTAAGGAACAACCATGAGCCCCCTCCCCACTGTTGATCTCAGCACCTGAGAGGCTACGTGGCAGCCTTTCAGATATTTTATTTTATTTTATTATTTTATTTTATTTTAGTGTTCTGTTGGAAGCCACCCAGAGTGGCTGGGGAAACCCAGCCAGGTGGGCGGGGTATAAATAATAAATTATTATTATTATTATTATTATTATTATTATTATTATTATTTGCGGCCCAAGTAGTTGAGGGCTTTAAAGACCAACACGAACACCTCAAACTGGGCTTGGAAATAAACCGGCATGTTTTAAAAAGCGAACTACGCATTTGAATTTGCAACCCAACCGGGTTGCCCCAGCCACTCTGGGAAGCTGCATTTCAGACTGACGTTTCCGGCTCGCCTTCAAGGGCGGCCCCCTGTAGAGCGAATTGCGGTAGCCCAGCCTGGAAGTTACCAGGAAGAGCGATGGAGAGGGCATAGGTTTTGGAAACCCTGCCTTAAAAGGCTCCTTATAGCTTTGTTTGGGACACCCTGCCCAGGGCTGTCTTAAGCATATGCAGCGCCGCAGGTGCAAAGATGTGCCCGGCGGACCCCCCTCCAGGTTGCCCAGTCCCAGGGGCACAGGAGCGCGGCCACCTCAGCGTCTCGCTGACTCAGTTGCCCCTGAACTTGCGGCGCAGAGCCGCCCGCGGCACTCCGACTGACGGCAATTTGGAATCAATCATGTTCTCCTGTCCTGTCCCCTTTATAAAGATCTGAGGAATGAGATCATCACCCCACTCTTACTTGCCATCCCAGGCCGTCCATCTGTGGCCACACTGTTCTTTCTTTGTGCATTTTCTTTGTGCGTTTTAACTGTGTTAATGTTGTATTTTAATCTTGCTTTTAAGTTGTATTCATTCAACTCGTTTTTATTATTGGTTGTTAGCAGCCTTGAGCCTGGCCTTGGCTGGGGAGGGCGAGGTATAAATAAATTATTATTATTATTATTATTATTATTATTATTATTATTTTATCAGATCAAAATGATCAGACAACAGCAAAGGTTGCTAGGTTTATGGAGGGTGCAATGAGATTAAGGGCCACTATCTGAACGATAAACTTGGTCATTTGAATGCCTTTTTTACCCAATGTTGTCTTTTTAATTGTATATATTGCTTGTTTTATGTTGCTATGGCCGTTGGCTAATGCAAATAAAGTTTATCTATCTATCTATTCCGGGCCCCGGACTCTCGGCCTGGCGCCTGGGTGCCCTGCACCCTTAGCACCTATGGGTAAGACGGCCCTTACCGCGCCCTCCCTCCTTGCCCCACCCAATATCTCTGGCCTAAGTCTCTAGGAGGCTCAACAGAGAAGCGGAGGAACCAATTACCGTCTTCGTCGGTGCGGACGATGACCGGTGAGCTTTCTGGCCCGGGTCCCACCATCGTGTGCGCCACCACAGTGATCCGGTATTCGGTCCACTTCTCCAGCGATTCCAGGAGGATCTGATTGGTGCTTGCGTGAATGTTGGTCACCTCTCTCGGCTCCGTGTCCTCTGAGTCCAGGGCTCGGTAGCGAACGCTATATCCGTTCAAGACGCCATTTTGGCTCTCGGCTGGAGGGGGCCGCCAACTTACCAGAATGGCCGTGGATCTGGTGCTGACACATTTTACGTCTCGAGGGGGGGCGGACGGTTCTGTTGTTGGGTGGGAGGAGGGAAGAAGGGAGCAGTAGGGGAAGTTTGGGGCGGGGTGGGGGCGTCGGGGGAAGAAGGAAGGGGAGAGGTATTGGGGACAGCGGGAGGGGGGGTCGGGTCGGGAAAACAACAAAAGATGGGGAAGGGGGGAAAAGAAAAACAGGAAAAATGATAACAAAAAAATCTAAAACGAAACGTACGAAAATTTGGCTTAGGAGGACAAAATTTAAAAGGGGGGGAGAAATTAAAAAAAAAGAAACGGGCTTCTGCTCCCTTTAAATAAATAAATAAAAACAAACCAAAACGAACAAAGCCAAAATTGCAACAGAAACAAAGCAAGGGAGGGTCTTGCGATGCGAATTGTACAAAGCAAAATAAGTGGCTTGCACAGATAGGCAAAGGTCTCTTCTCAACTGCTTGCAAGGCTACTACAGATTTAACTCCTGCCCGTTCCTTCGGAGCAGAATCTATCTAGGGCCAAATTTGCACTGTGTGCTTCTAGTGCTATGGCGCCACTTTGAGGACCCAAAGACTCCTGGGATCTGCAATTGGTTCAGGGTGCTGTGAGTTCTTAGGACAGCCGTAGGCAAACTCTGGCCCTCCAGATGTTTGGGACTACAACTCCCATCATCCCTAGCTAACAGGACCAGTGGTCAGGGATGATGGGAATTGTAGTCCCAAACATCTGGAGGGCAGGAGTTTGCCTAGGAACTCACAGCACCCTGAACAAATTACAGGTCCCAGGATTCTTTGAGGGGAAAGCTGTGACTGTTTAAAGCAGCAGCACAGAGCTTTACGGTGTGAATGTGGCCAATCTCAACAGTCAGAATTGCTCATCTACGTGGATTTGGGAGACGGGGAGACAGGGTCCCCCCTCCCCACGCCGGAAGAGATCGTGCCCATTTTTAATAGGAAAAACCCACGTAGGTGGTGGATCCTGCTGCGATTCTCTGAGTGCTTCCACAAAAGCAGCAAGGGGAAATTTCCCTCGGTTCTCCCCGGTCCAAAGGATTGGACACCTCCTCCAGTTCTTCACACGGGGAAGAGAAACTTCCGCAGGTGCTGTAGGCCAGCAGAAAAATGAAGCAAGGAAACGGGTCGTTTCTGCTGCACAAAATGGGCAGACAGATCCTTCCTCAGACAGATCCTTTGACCAAGGAAGGCCATCAGATCCGCTTGACTATTAAGCAGTCCAGTCTGCTGCTACACATTTCAGCAGGCGGTGCTGCTTACTCCCGAGTAGCTCTGCTGCTTTGGGGGAAGACGTGGCCTTTATCTGCAAAAGACTATTTGGAGGCCGCAGCAAGGAGGGCAACTTTTTCTTCCCCGCTTCCCGGCTGCCAATTCCCCCCCCAGGGAAGAACTGCAAAGGGGGTCCCTCCAACTGGGTGCTGCACAGAAGCATAGCAAGGTGCTTTGCGTCTCTGCAACATCTGGCGCAAGACGGATTACACTGACTGGCAGAAGCTCTGCCCGATTTCAGGCAGGCAGCGTTCCCAGTCCTAACTGGAGATGATGGGCGCTGAACCTGGGAACTTCAGCATGCAAAGACTGTGCTCTACCACGGAACTGCGGTCCTTCTGTAAGTGTAAGGTTCTAGTCCAGGGGTCTGCAACCTAAGGCCCGTGGGCCAGAAGCGGCCCACGAGCCGCCCCCAAACCGAGCTGTGCTGCACTAAACCGGTGCAGGGGAGTCGCTTCCGCCGCGCCAAAAATTGCGTCTGCACAGATGTTGAAAATCACAGGATCCGGCCCACAGAGGGATCACTGCGGGACCGATCCGGCCCAGGCAAGATAAACCTTGCTGACCCTTGTTCTAGTCCTCATGGTTCTGAGTGGAGCTGGCATATACAGGAAACTGCCTTAAAGTAAGTCAGATCATTGTCCCATTGGGCTCTCTAAAGTGGTGGCTAGCACTGTAGGAGCTGTCCCGAAGTTCCAGGAATTGGACATTCTTAGCCCTACCAGCAGATGCCAGATGCCTGACCCCTGGACCTTGTGCATGCAAAACCGATGCTCTGTCGCTGACCTACGCCGGTCCTCAGCCCCCCTTCCTCTTGCTGAACACCTGCTCAAAAGGGGGTTTGGAGGGCTCGCTGCAAACCAGCAAGTAATTCCTTCCAGGTCTGATATGCAAATGAAGTTAAAGTCCCCCAGTTGCCAAAGAGCTGCAATGCTCGCGGCGTAAAGATTTGCTGGAAAAAGAAGGGAGTCTTTCATAAGGCAGCTCTCTTCACACTGGGGTTACGGTCCTAATTTTGCATGGCAATTTTGCATTTTCTTCTTTCTTTCCCCCCAAAGTTGTTCAAACATGGGGAGAACAGCCTACCCTGTTTCAACAGGGGGAGGGAAATCAGGAGGGTCTTCCTGGAGCAACAGAAGAGTTATAGCCAACTAAGCTCTACTCACGAGTAGACCCACCGAAATGAACAGGCCTAAGTAAATTGCATCCATTAATTTCAATGGGTCACCTCTGACTTACGCTGGAGAGGTCTACTCTGAAAATGAGTACACACACACAGCGTCAATCAGTTATCACTTGTGATGAATCTCTGGATCCATCCTTCTGATTTTGCTCTCCTCCTAAATTTATGCCTCAAGTCTCCCAGCTCAGGTGGAAATACAGCTGTTGGGTTGCTGGAATAACAACTGGAACCAGGATTTCAATGAATACTGAGGTTAGGCAAAACTAAACAGAAAGTTGGCTGGGCTAGACACACATCCACCGGGCTTTGTTACAAAGCTGCTTTCGAGATACAGAGAGAGTTGAGTTCTGAATTCGGAGACGATATTCTCATCTTCTCCCCCCTCCACCCCCCAAATTCTGGCACTGCTCCAGCTTGTGATCTTAACTGCCCCGTTCTTCCCCTTGAGATGTAGGGTTGGTTTCCCCAACCCAATACAAAAATAAATAAAGCAACGCTTCCATTAATTCGGATGAGACTTTTTTTTGTACTGCAAAGCTGCAGTGCTCTAGATCGGGACCACGGCGGGGCGGAGGGAGAGGGGCAAAGCTTTTCTACTTTGCAAATCGGGGTTGCAGTCCAAATGGAGGTTTCTTAAATTAGCCAAGGGGTGGGTGTACCTGTAACTAAGTACAGTCATACCTCAGGTTACAGACGCTTCAGGTTGCGTTTTTTTGGGTTGCGGACCGCCGAAACCCGGAAGTACCGGAACGGGTTATTTCTGGGTTTCGGCGGTCGCGCATGCGCAGAAGCGCCAAATCGCAACCTGCGTGTGTGCAGGCGTGCCGCTGCGGGTTGCGGACGTGCATCCCGCACAGATCACGTTCGTAACCCGAGTGTCCGCTGTACGCTATTAAGGTCACAAGCAGCCTAGGCTAGCTGTCTTTTATCCTCCAAAACCAACTTTAGATAGAGGCCACGGGGTTCCTCTTGTAACTGTGAGGTTTGGGGAGTTGTATTTTGGGGCCTCATCTCTCTTCTTCCCCCCACCCTCGCAAGCTTCCACAGACCTTCACAGCATAGTGGGCAAACCCAGGCCTTAGAGCCTTTTTATTAGAGCACCGCTTTGTGAGTAAAAAAGTCCAAGCAACTTGCTAAACAACCCCTGGATTAATGTTCTTCCAACACACCAGACATTCAAAAGAAAGCTGGGGGTGGCGTGGGGGGTGGGAGACGGTACTAAAAAGCAAACGGCAAGCTTGGGGCAGCAACGGAAAATTAGTAACGAAAGCAAGTCACTGCATTAAAGGGGGGACAAATTCAAAAGAAGGGAAATAATGATTGTAACAAAATAAAATAATAATAATCTCTCTAGTTATACAAAAAGGTATAAATCAAGTACTTCCAGAGTCCTCGTAGTCTGTTTTACCTACCTTCCGCGCATCGGCTAACTTTATAAGACTTTCTTACGAGAGTGCTAAGGTCGCATGGTGCGGCGGAGACCAGACCGCACTCCTGGTGGGTTTCTAAGGCATTCCTCCAATGTTCTGCCTCCTCAAAAGAACGAGACACTAACTCACTTGATGCCCCCACCATCTGGGCTTTCCTCAAAGACAGCCCTTGTCCGCAGGGGGACGGTGCCGTCACATGGCAGAAGACTCTCCCGTCCTGACCAGGAGATGTCGGGATTCGAACTCAGGGCTTTATGCGTCCTCTTCAGAACAGTTTCCGTTTCCTCCTCGGCCTCTTGGTTTTGCACTGCAGCGATAAATGCAGATCTCTGCGTGTTGCCTTTCGGCTAGGTCTGCTATTTTCTGTGGCGGGGGCGCGGGCAAATGGTTTGGAGAGCTCCAACGCATTATTCTGGAGAGACTCCGAGTTGTGTTTTCCTTTCTACAGGGCAGAACTGGCGCCCTGTTGTCTTTAAACTGAAGCACCTACCGTATTTTTCGCTCTATAGGACGCACCGGACCATAGGATGGGGAGAACAGGAAAAAAAAATTTCTCCCCCTCTCTGCTCAGCGCCCCTTCAGCGAAGCGGCAGGAGAAACGGAGCCCCTTCCATTTCTCCTCCCGCTTCGCTGAAGGGGCGCTGCGCAGAGAGGGAAAACTGTGCAGCGCCTCTCCAGCGAAGCCTGGAGAGCAAGAGGGGTCAGTGCGCACCGATCCCTCTCGCTCTCCTGGCTTCAGGCGGCTATCCGCAAGCCTTCCGAGCACAGCGGGAACTCCTGCTGCGCTCTGAACGCTTGCGGATAGCTGCCTGAAGCCCCCGGAGCGAGGCCTTAGAAGCCTCCGAAGAGCAGCGGGGTGAAGGCACTCTGCTGCCCTGCGGAGGCTTTGCGCAGCTAACCCCAAGCTAGAACCGGAGACGGAGCACTGCGCAGCGCTCCCTCTCCCTGTTTTGGCTTTGGGCTTAGCCGCTCAGCCTGCATTTGCTCTATAGGACGCACACACATTTCCCCTTAATTTTTGGAGGGGAAAAAGTGCGTCCTATAGAGCGAAAAATACGGTAAATTGCTTAGCTTCGGAATATGCAGAATAACTCATCCTTAGTGTTTTCCCTGCGCCTTTTCTCCAGCGAACCTGGGAGCTCACCCGCAGCGCCCAACTCACCCGCCTTTTGCTCTGATCAGGGAGAAGACTTCTTCTCAATGCCTAAAAGCGGCTGCCCTCGCGGGCCGACTCTGGCTCTTTCAACTGCCTGTAACCATGGGACGGTTCTTCAGCTAAAACTTTCCAGAAACCCACTGCAGAGTCAGACCTGGCCTCACCTACCCAACTTCTTCCCCCCTTTTTTCCTGTTTGCATTCTGAGCCAACCCCCCCCCCCCCAGCCAGTACCAGAAAAGAGTAAAGTCCAGCCCCGGTCCAAAATAATGTTTTATAAAAATAAAAGCAGAGTGCAGAGTTTCTTTGGCTGTACTGCTATTTCAGAGGATAGCCCTGCTCACTCACCCCTCTAAGAGCTCTGAGAGGAAGACACGGTGTGCGTGTGCATGTGTGAACGCCTTCATTCCTTAGAGGGGCAGGGAAACAGGCGAGGAGACAGGGGACTTCCTCCTGTCCAAGCAAAGCAGGGGAGGCAGAAGAACCACAGCTCCTACTTGTCTGGACCGCATCGTCTGCGCAGGAGAACCCCTCGGAGGGGTTTCATGGCCTTTCCATCACAATCCAGCCCAACCTGTGCAAATCCAGGGGTGTCTGTCTGCATGTGTGCGTTGCATGAGAGACAGAGGACGCAGGAGGTTTTGCAGCGATTGGAGCAAGGTCAGAACTTTGGAGAGAGCTCCGAAAAAGGCCTTCGCCCACCTCCAACTCACTTGTCCTGCGCCTCCTTCCTCCCCCCACCCCCCGTGGGGTTTCCCGAAGGCCGCCAGGAGTAGGGGAGCGTGCCCAGAGCTGCGTGGAGCGTGGCCGAGAGAGAGAGGGGTGCCGAGCATGCGGGAAAGGTAACAGGTTGGGCTGTATTTGTGAATCCGCTTGAGACCAGCCAGTACTCACCTTCTGCGGCTGCTTTCACGCGGCCTTAAAAGATGACTGTCCAGGCCTCAAGAATTGGGCCCCTTCACTGAGTTGCCATGTACCAAATGCAAAGTGGCTTTACTTGTTGTTGTTTGTTTGTTTTTAACCCTTTAGGTACCATAGACTTTGTATACATCTGTTCGATGTCACTGGCTTATTCTATGCGCAGAAAGCGGGTGGTGGTGCAAGCTTGCAACTCTTTAAGAGTTCTAAATCAGAAAGACAACCTTTTCTCCCCTTAAATGTGTTTTCAACAGAGTCAAAAGCTCTGGAGGGGTGGGGCGGGGGCTCTCTCTTCATCCCGCCCTCAGTGTTTCCCTACAAATCTGTCCCGTGCACTTTGCACGCCCGTGAAAGTCCTCTGAATGGGTTAGCGCTTCCCAAAAATACTGAAAATAAATTGTTGTTATTATTATTACTTCTAAGGGAACCAATCGCCCAGCAAGAGCAAAGCCCAAATCTGTCACTTTTACTGTTGGGTTAGAAATGGCAACATATCCTCCAATAATCACTGATGTGGTTTCCTTTTTGAAAAATTACTTTTTAGGTCCCTCCCAGCCAATTTTCTTTTTGTCCCACTAGATTTTCCTCCAGGTGTTCTACAGTCTATTGTCTCTGGTACTTGAAGAGTTAAAGGCAGAATTCTTTCGCAAGATCAAAAAATAATACTTTACCTTTAGTTTAATGGATTTTTTTTTAAACAAAAAACGGGTTTTTGATGCTCGGGAACGCCACCCTGGCGGAGTAGCACGGAAAATGGTGCAGCGGGATGTGCTGGCATGCGGGGGGAGGATGGGGGGGTAGGGAAATGAAATATTGCCCAAACCATGCACGCTTGCGTGTGAAAAGCTGAGACGGAGGAGAATCGCAGGCAGGGGGCGAGGGAAAGAAAAGAGAAGCATGAAATCAGAGAGAGAGAGAGAGAGAGAGAGAGAGAGAGAATAAGAGAAAGGTGTATCCGTATTGAAGCTTTATCCCGGCTGCTCGTAAGGCCAGAGGCTTTAGCATCAAACCACAATTCCGGGAAGGTTTTCTTAGAAATCCAGCACAGGCCTGGCGTTTGGTACAGTGGTTTCCAAAGTGGGGGGTGGGATTATCCAGTGGGGTGCGAATTGGCAAGGGGGCAGCAGTAAGGCACTGGAGAATACCAGACTTTGAAAAGCTGGCATCCCTGGATCAAGATATTTGGAGACAACAAAGGTAAAGGGACCCCTGACAGTTAAGTCCAGTCGCAGACGACTCTGGGGTGCTCATCTCGCTTTACAGGCCGAGGGGGCCGGTGTTTGTCCGCAGGCAGTTTTTCCGGGTCATGTGGCCAGCAGGACTAAGCCACTTCTGGTGAACCAGAGCAGCGCACGGAAACGCCGTTTACCTTCCTGCCGGAGTGGTACCTATTTATCTACTTGCACTTTGACGTGCTTTCGAACTGCTAGGTTGGCAGGAGCTGGGACCGAGCAACGGGAGCTCACCCCGTCGTGGGGATTCGAACCGCCGACCTTCTGATCGGCAAGCCCAAGAGGCTCAGTGGTTTAGACCACAGCGCCACCCGCATCTTCAAAGGGCTGTCATATGGAAGATGGAGCAAGCTATAGTTTTCTCCAATGGCTTCAAGTTACAAGAAAGGAGATTTCAACTAAACATTAGGAAGAACCTTCTGAAGGTAAGAGCTGTTCGACCGTGGAACGGTCTCTCCCAGGAGGTGGTGGCCTCTCCTTCCTCGGAGGTTTTTAAGCAGAGGTTGGACGGCCACCTTCCATGGATGCTTCAGTTGAGATTCCTGCATTGCAAGGGGTTGGACTAGATGACCCGCAGGGTCCCTTCCCCCTCTACAGTTCTACTTTTGCTGAATTAACTGAACAGAATCGTTTCAACTCGATTCCAAATAAATGTGCCTAAATAGTTGCTCCTGGTTTCAATTTTGTTGTGTTGTTACCTCCCTTTGCGGGTCGTGCAAACACCTATTCTGAACAATGCTTTCTAATAGGGTAGCGGGGAGCTGGGGATGAATTAGGAACAAATTCAGTTGCTGCTGTTCTGCCAGTGGGGCAGAGTGGCGGAAACACGAAGGAAGACAGGGGCTGCATGCAAGGACATTTCACAGAATTGTAGAATTGGATGGGGGCCCCCCTGGGGTCATCCAGTCTAACCCCCTGAATTCTTTGGGGGAAGTGATGCACTTTATACATATGGTGGGAAGACAGGCTTGGTATTTCCCCCCTACTCTAGCGTCAGCGCTGGCATTGCTAGCACCTGCCCAAGCCCCTGAACCTAGGAGCTTCTTCAATCAGGGCAGGTGTTATGTGTTCTGGCACCAGTTCCTATCATCCCCAGCCACACTGGGTAGGGCTGATGGGAAACCGAGTCCAAAACATCTGGAGGGCACCACGTTGGGGAAGACTAACCTTGGCGAACCTTACTAAAAAGGAATCACAAGGAAAATGCAATGCACCTTGCTGTGAGTGTCGGGTGACGACACTGGCACTGGCCAATAGGCTGAAAAGCAATCAGTAGCAGCGAATGAATTTGCTTTCGCCTGGGTTAGCCTGAATGACAGAATAACACAGTGTCCATATTTTCAGAGCTCACTCTCTGCACACCAAGGAAGGAAAAAACAAAGAGTTGCAGTTAATGTTACTAATTCTCAAGAGTAGACATTGAATCCAATGTTAGGCATGCTCAGAGTAGATCCCATTGATATTCATAGGTCCATCAATGGACCTAAGGTATGATATTCATACCGCAGGTTCATTAATAGCAACACTGTCTTAAAAAAAACAAGTCGACGGATAGCTCAGTCAGTAGAGCAGGAGACGCTTAATCTCAGGGTTGTGGGTTCGAGCGCCACATTGGGCAAAAGTTTCCTGCATTGCAGGGGGTTGGACTAGATGACTCTTGGGGTCCCTCCCAACTCTACAATTCTGTGATTCTATGACACTCTTAATTTAACTTAGGCTGCATTCACAGTGCACATTTAAAGCAGTTTAATTCCATTTTAGTAATCCCAATTTAAACAGCCATGGATTCCCCCAAATAATCCCGGGAGAGCTGTACAGGTTACGTAAACTTCAGAATGCGTGCGCGGCAAACCCGGAAGTATTTTACCGGGTTTCACTGTGCGTGCATGCGCAAAGGCAGTAGACCGCGCATGCGCAGAAGCGGTCCTCAGGTTGCAGAAACCTCGGGTTCCGACCGGACCTCTGGAACGGATCCTGTCCACAACCGGAGGTACCACTTTAGTTTGTTAAGGGTCCTGAGAGTTGTTAGTAGGCTTCCTCTTCTCCTTGTGAAGCTGCTGTTCCCATAGTTCCCTGCGAAGAGGCATTGGCTTTTAAACCATTCTGGGAATTGCAGCTTTGTGAGGGGAATAGGGGGTCTCTTGACAACTCTTGGCACCCTTAGAAAACTACAACTCCCAGGATCCTTTGGGGGAAGAAGCCATGCTTGTTTGAAGAGGTATCGCAGTGCCTTCGATGTAGGACGTAAACTTTTGCAGGGAGGGAGGATCTAAGCACTACGGAGGACAGCCCCTGCGGATACGCCCAGAAAAGAGAAAGGAAGGGAGAAATAAAATCTACCGCAGATTGAGCAAGGCTCTGGTTCCCCATGCGTTTGAACAGGCATGCCAGCTAGAGAAGGAAGAAAAGGAGGAAAGGGTCTCGGCCATGATGTTGAGACTGCGGGGAGGGAGCTGTATGGAGTTGGGGGGGACGACTGCATGGGGGTGGGTAAAGGAGAGACACAAAAAGCCTGTCCCAAGATGGGAGGTCTGAGCGCCGAAGGATGCCGCCGGGATCAGGGAAGAATTGAACTCGTTCCTCCAACAGCCAGCCAGGAAACAAAAAGAATTGGTTTCACCACGTTACAAGACCACGTTACAAAGCCCCGCTCCTCTTCTTATCCCCACCCCAACCCAAAACCAGGTCTTCAAGCCAGGAAGCAAATCCTCTCTGAACTAATTAATGAGAGAAAGGAAGGAAGGAAGGAAAGAGAGAGAGAGAAAGAGAGAGAGAGAAAGAAAGAAAGGGAAAGAGAGAGAGAGAGAGAGAGAGAGAGAGAGAGAAATGGTGATATCCCTGCACCCCATCACAAAAACCTAGGTGCTTTTCACACACAAAAGAACCAAAATGTGGTGAGAGGGTCTCTCCAAGGGGTACATGCAAGGAAGCTTGAAGCAAACCCAGAACCATCGACAACTTCTTCCCTGGTTCCTCAGCTCCCAAAGGATTCCCAGGGACGCCTCTCCTAAGTTGTGATGGGGAGGGATCCTCCTCTTTTAAGGAGGAAAGCACTGAGTCGAAAGGTTAACCGCGGTCCCACACTGCTTCTTCTACTGATGCTTGTTTCATTTTTCAAAACCAAACCAAACCAAACCAACAAACAACAGCACTACAAGACAAAGACCCATTTTCGGGTCATCTCCACATTTCCTCCGTTAGCAGCGAAACAGCATGCCTGCGGAAAACCACCAAAGAGGACCGCTTTTCCCACGCCCTTTGTTTCGCATGGGACAGATATGAGAACCAAACATTTAACAGGAAGGCAACAGAACCACCACCACCACCACTGCCACGAGCGCGTGAGGCCTCTGAAAAACTTTGGGTGAGATTATTTGGATGGATGTTGTCCTCATAGGACCTGCTGCTGTGGGGCAGATTTATAACTGTGGAGGATGCAAAAATATAAATGGTGTGTATGTGAGCGGGGTGGGGATTTTGCAAAGGTTTTACCATGGATCAGATGACTCCAAGCAAGACATCTTCTAAATCCGTCTATCTAGGCACCTATCTATCTATCTATCTATCTATCTATCTATCTATCATCTATCTATCATCTATCATATCTATCATCTATCTCTCTATAATCCATTCATCCATCCATCCAACTAACTAACCAACCTCATCTCTTTTCCTCTATCCTATCTATCTATCTATCTATCTATCTATCTATCCCTCTAACTACCCATCCAGCCATCCTTAACTACTGCGTATTTTCAGTTTGGCTAAAATGTAACTTAACTAGAGTACCCCCTAGATTTTCAATTAACTGCCATCCACTGGACCCAAACACCATTCTTCCACAACGCACACCTTTTCTCTATAGCCTTGTTGTATTTCTAAGACGTAGGTTTATATGCAAAAGAAAGGGAGGAAAACCAAAGCAGAAATGAACTTTCTTTCCTGTTGTTTGCCAGCAAACTTCACGGTTTCTGGGGAGAGGCAACAACCACTATTCGTTATCATCTGAGCACTGTTTTGCCTGAAGAGCTTTTACACCATTACTCAGGGCACATCTGCACCTCAGCTTAACGTGCATTAGGGTAACCTTTGTGCACCCATCAATCCCACCCCCATTTGTACAACATTCACCGGAAAGAGCTGTCGCCCCAAACCTTCTCCCTGCTAAAATCCAGAGCTTCCTAATTCTCAGAAAATCCAAAAGGGACATCTGCTCAGCTTTAAAAGAGCTTCTGTTGGCTTTCTGCAGACACCTTTCTCCAATTTTTCCTAGCATGTAGGTGCTTTTGATGCATAGTAGCTTCCATAGGTTTGTTGGGAACAGCAGAGAGCAGGAGAATGGAGGTGGAATCTTCAGGTTAAAATTATATCTGGATATAAGCAGCTCAGGTAAATGCAAAAGGTAAAGGACCCCTGGACAGTTAGGTCCAGTCAAAGGCGACTATGGGGTTGCGGCGCTCATCTCACTTTCAGGTGGAGGGAGCCGGCGTTTGTCCACAGACAGCTTTCTGGGTCATGTGGCCAGAAGCACTAAACTGCTTCTGGCGCAACAGAACGCCGTGATGAAAACCAGAGCGCATGGAAACATCGTTTACCTTCCTGCTGCAGTGGTACCTATTTATCTACTTGCACTGGCGTGCTTTTGAACTGCTAGGTTGGCAGGAGCTGGGACAGAGAAACGGGAGCTCACCCCGTCACAGGGATTCAAACCGCCAACCTTCTGATCGGCAAGCCCAAGAGGCTCAGTGGTTTAGACCACAGTGCTACCTGCATCCCTAGCTCAGGTATAACTGCCAGGGGACAAATTGGCTCATATAAAATGCGGAGAATAAACTATACCTTCTCTGGAGACAAGTCCAGCTAAATCCTATAAACCTGTTTCATCATATGTGAGGGAACGTTCCCTCAAAGTTATTTATCGAATTATTAAATTTATAGACCACCTTTCATCCTCAGACTGCAGAGTGTTTTACTGTATAAAAACACAAAAAACAGCATAATGACAAATGAAGCAACAACCCATATAAGGTCATTAATGGTTTAATTAGTCAAGGGCCTGCTTTTGGTTGGCGCCTAAAGATATGTTGTGAAGGCGCCCAGTGAGCCTCCCTGGGGACAGCATTCCACAAAAGGGGAGCCACCGCAAAAAAGGCCCTGTTTTGCATAGATGGCATCACACAACTGTGTAGGTATCTCTGATCACATCGCAATCGACACATGATTGCTGGAATGGTAGTGAACTCTTGAGGGGCATTCTATTATCTTTGGTGGGAATGCCCTCTGGTTTCATTATTCTGGTCCCAAGTACTCAAATAAATTTCTGAAATAATCAATTTGCCTGTTCAGGCTTCCCCACAAGTGTCATTACTGAGTACGTGGACGGGCAACATGAAAGCTTATCGCTCTGAAGGACTTTTGACGTGAGTGCTCACTGCAGCCAGGAGTTCGATTGTCCAGCAGTGGTAAACTTTGAAAAATCTGCGTAGGACTGTGTTGACTTTGGCTATTACGGGGGGAAGAAAATCAAACATAAACTGCATGAATCCAGGGGCGTGGAACATCCAGGACATTTTTATGTCCTCTGGTGGGACTTTTATTTTCTGCGCTTTGTGATGCTCAGCATTCACCATCCATGCCACCTGAGTAAATATGGATGTTTGGATCTGTACTAGTGCATCACTCGTTCTGTCTCTTATTATTTATTGCTTGCTTGCTTTGTATGATATAATTGTCAGTTTGCATTTTGTAGCACAGGAAGTATTGATCTGATGTGTAGAGATCTATCCTATTTTACTTAATTCAAGAGGGTTCTGGAAGTTTCTGTGTGTGAAAGAAACAAGCGGAAGGTTCCTGATGTTTGGGTTATTCCTTCCGAGAAGCTGAGTGCCGCTGGCTTAAACTGGTCCTGTTATCTCTTTCTGTCAAGGTCATGCTGACTATAAAAGTAAGGCCAGAAGGTTTCACGTTCATTTTCTATCTCTCTTCCTTCTGGTGTGGTGTTCCGTATAGAGCAGGCATAGCCAAACTTGGCCCTCCAGCTGTTTTGGGACTACAATTCCCATCATCCCTGACCACTGGTCCTGTTAGCTAGGGATGATGGGAGTTGTTGTCCCAAAACAGCTGGAGGGCCAAGTTTGGCTATGCCTGGTATAGAGTGTTAAGATTTAGACTTATTATAAGTTATCGTAAGTTTAAGTTAAGTCTGGTGCAACTGGATTTCTTATGGACAGGGCCAATCCTGACCGTATTGGATTTGTGACCATTATGCTCATTTGCCTTTAGTAAAGCTCTGCTGGATGATATATTATTTGCCTCTGGTCTATTTTTGGGGAATCCTGCAACGTGTTTAAGTTGTTACTCTGCCAACTACACATTGGAATCCGCTCTGGATCAATACTGAGTAGAATTCAATGGCAGTAATACCCTGCGACCACACTTTTGGGTTGTTAGCAACATTAATAAAGGTTAAAAAGGGGGGAGGGGGAAGGAAAGAGAAAGCCCTGCTTCCCGCCCAAACACAAAATGAGCTGGATTTTCACTCAAAGAGCACAGAGATACTGTATTTTTCGCTCTGTAGGACGCATTTTTCCCCTCCAAAAATTAAGGGGAAATGTGTATGCATCCTATGGAGCGAATGCAGGCTCCGTGGCTTCAGCGATAGCAACGTGAAGCCTCCAAAGCGCAGAGGGAGCGCTCCCACCGCGCTCCGGAGGCTACGCGTTGCTTTCGCTGAAGCCTGGAGAGCGAGAGGGGTGGGTGCGCACCGACCCCTCTCGCTATCCAGGCTTCAAAGATAGCTGCCTGAAGCCTCCAGAGCGCAGTGCGAGTTCCTGCTGCGTTCCGCAGGCTTCAGGTTCCTTTCGCTGAAGCCAGGAGAGTCTTGCTCTTCCGGCTTCAGCAAAAGGAACCCGAAGCCTGCGGAGCACAGCAGGAACTCGCGCTGTGCTCCAAAGGCTTCAGGGATCTTTGAGGCTGGCGGTGGGGGAAAACAGCGCTTCCCCCCACTGCCAGCCCCACAAGCTCGGGGGGCACCACAGTTGAACGCACCTTGTTTTAGAGGGGGAGAACAAGAAAAAAAAAATTCTCCCCCTCTTTGCGCAGCGCCCCTTCAGCAAAGCGGGAGGAGAAATGGAAGGGCTCCGTTTCTCCTGCCGCGCTGAGCAGAGAGGGGGAGAATTTTTTTCTCTTGTTCTCCCCCTCTAAAACAAGGTGCGTCCTATGGTCCGGTGCGTCCTATAGAGCGAAAAATACGGTAATTTTGCATCCTCCACAGGCATAACCCATGGGAGAACAGCACCTACGTTTCCGGTTTCACGCGGTGCTGAAGCCACGATGCGCAAGGGCAAGGGTAGAGTCGAGGTGTGGAAGTCAGGGAGAAAACAGAAATGAAGAGTCGTCCAAATCAAGCCAAGGAAGAGACAACTGAGGCAACAGGAAGCTTGGGGAGAAAAATCGACTCTACAAGGCTGTTAGAGGGAGGCAGAGTTACCTAGTTGTGACATAAGGCAGGATTCCTTGAGAGGAGGAGAACCCTTTGCAACAACTGCTTTCCGCTCCAACCCAAAGGAACCCCACGCCGTCCACGGCTACTCTGAAGCCCTGGCCAAGTTTTTGTGGGTTGTTTTGTTTTATTAAAAAAATGGTGAAGATAAGAGAAGACAGGGAGACACAGAGAACAGCCTGCCACAGCCAATCATGCGGTTGGAAAAATAGAAAATAAAAAGTGAGAGGGAGAGAAAGAGAGAGAGAGAAAGGAGGGTTTGTTTGTGTTATGTTTGTGCCGGTGTGTGTGAAAACCACCTCGTCCGTTGTTGTTTCTTAAAAAATAATAAAAGCAAAGATCCGCGAGAAGCCCAGATTGCTGCCAGCCAGGGATCGTAGCCATCCCCGGTGGTGGGGGAGAGGTGGGTGGAGGGGAGGGGGGAAACAACAGCGAAGGGAGACAATCCATTAAACTAAAACCACCACCAGATTGCATCCTGGTGTCACCATTAATCCCAGTGCCCTCCGCCACTCAGGGGTTAGGGTGGCTGAAAGGCTGCCTTTGTCCTAAAGGATAGAAAGCGTCATGGATCATGGGCAAGGGATTGGGCCGGCAGGGCAGTGGGGTTCGAGAAAGGAGCGCTGGCTCCCAGCCACTTCCCTTCCCCTTCATCGGTGCTCTGTTGCTTTCTTCTGCACAACAAGCCCCGTGTGGCTGTCAACGTGCTCCTCTCGGTGGCTGCGTTCCCCAGGGGCCAATTCCCCACGTTGCGTTTGAGCTTCGGCACGGCGTAAAAGCCACACCCAGAGCTAAAGCCGAACAGAGGTTTCGCGCTCAGCTTCCGTATAACCGGCGAACTCTTCTCCTTTCCTGCGAGCGAGCGAATGAACGCGCTCTTCGTCCGGCTACGGGCGGCTTTTATGCTGTGCGAGAGCTCAAGACACAAACTTGGCAGCTAGGCGGAAGCCACGGAAATGGAACAAACCGCTGTGGGAACGCAGTCGAAAAGGGGGGTGGGTCAGCACACGCCACAGATGCTTTGAGTTCGAAACACACCTGGAAGGCGCCGGGTTGACAAAAGCGCCGGTGCGGGGACATTCTCGCCAAACAGGCACAAGGCCCCCGATATGGGACAACAGCAACTCTTACACCCTACCCACTAAGAGGCCACGCATCCATTCATCCCAAGCCACCCACCCTGCCCATCAGCTACAGGTGGTCCTCTCGCCACTTAAAAAAGTTTGGCAACGAACTGGAATTTGAAAGAAATGGCTCAGAACCTAAAGGAAGCAGGCAGCTGACCTCTGGTTTGGGGACAAACAGAAGAAGTGCAATGTTCCCTTGGTGCAGAGGGAGGGGGAATTACATCAGTTCCTTCAAGAGGCGCCTGTGCATAGCTGTCAACTTACAGATTTGAAAATAAGGGACCAGCAGCCTCGAAAATAAGGGATCAGCAGCCAAAAGAAGGGATTTTCCAGACACAGGTATGTTCAACTTCTGAGCCCCTCCGAGCCAAAGGCAGCCCAGCCAGCGGCCAAACGAAGCCTCAAGCAGTGGTTCCCACAGCGCAGCAACCCAGCAAAGGGGATGCAGCGAGGAAAACCACCGTCACCTCTGCGCTGGGAAGCGCTGAGCAAAGGCGAGTCCCCAGGCAACACGGCTGATTTGATCAGCACAAGGCATGCAAGCTCCACCCCCCAGTCGTTCTTAGACTCCTTATTGGGTGAGCAACGCAGCCAAGCAACACAGTTGGAGCCTCCCTCCTCCCTGGCCGGCAGGGAGGGAGGGAGAGGAGCTGCTTCCTTTGAAACCCGGGAAATTTAAGGGACATCATCAATAAGGGACAGCAGCGAGAAACGGCGCTGGGATAAGGGACTTTCCTGCCAAATAAGGGACGGTTGACAGCTATGCACCTGTGCCCTCTGCAAACGAGGGTTTAAATGCAGACACCTGTGCGGACAGAGGGACCAGGACGGGCTGCCCACCTGCCTACACTTCCACACAACACGCATGATCACCAGCTGGTTTGGACCGAACGGAGCCCAGAGAGCAAAACAGACCCTCGGATTAAGTGCCAGGGGGTGAGACCAGGCGAAAGGACCGAATTGAGGTGCGCAGCTTCCCGTGCCTGCCCTCCGGCTCCCCCTTCCCCCCGAGCTCACCATCCCATGACCACCATCCGCACCTCCTCCCAGACAAGGGATTCCCCCCCCCCACTGGCGGAGAATTTTGGGGAAAGGAAAAAAAGACACCTACTAGCCTGCAGGGTTCGCTCCCTGACCTCCGGGGTTTCGGCCCCAATGCCCAAGGCCGAGCGAGCAGCCAGTTTGAAGACATACTCTGTGTTGGGCTTCAGGTCTCTCACGGTGAACGAGGTCACAGGGTCAAAGGTCCTCGTCTGCAGAAGGGGGGCAGCGGGGAGATGAGAAGGGGGTGGGGGGGAAACGGGGAGACAAACCGAAGTGTAAAAAGTGTGAACAGGCACAAGAGGCATACTCCTTTCCCTGTAATGAACGCTCAGTTCTTGCGAATGCGCTGTTTGTGTTGCTCCCGAACTACAACTCCCATGAGCCTCAGCAGCGTGGAATGGGTTTCAGCCCTGGAAAGGGGGTCAGCCCTTCTTCCGCAGAGGTTTTTAAGCAGAGGTTCGGTGGCCACCAGCCTGGGATTCTTTAGCTGTGACTCCTGCATTGCCAGGGGTTGGACTAGATGACCCCTAGGGGTCCCCTTCAAACCGTACAATTAAATGATTTCATGAGAAGCATGGCCGATGGTGATGGGAGTTGCAATTCAGCAGCATCTGGAACTAGCGGGGGGGGGGCGGCGGGGGTGGTCTGAGGGG
The DNA here is from genome assembly GCF_964106645.2 of Podarcis pityusensis. Taxonomy (NCBI): domain Eukaryota; kingdom Metazoa; phylum Chordata; class Lepidosauria; order Squamata; family Lacertidae; genus Podarcis; species Podarcis pityusensis. Next base: position 8,715,009 of record NC_138043.1, on the reverse strand, counting down.
GAACTACACTTAAAAACAACAACTATATTAAACATTTTTGAATATACAAATGAAACAAACAGGATACAGTGGTACCTCGGGTTAAGTACTTAATTCGTTCCGGAGGTCCGTTCTTAACCTGAAACTGTTCTTAACCTGAAGCACCACTTTAGCTAATGGGGGCTGCTGCGCCGCCAGAGCACAATTTCTGTTCTTATCCTGAAGCAAAGTTCTTAACCTGAAGCACTATTTCTGGGTTGGCGGAGTCTGTAACCTGAAGCGTCTGTAACCTGAAGCATATGTAACCCGAGGTACCACTGTAGATGCAAGGAGGCAGCTTAGGGCAGCTCGATAACAACACACAGAGATTATCTTAATACTCCCTTTCTCTTTTAGATTTTTTACAGGTTTTGAGACGGAGCGATTCATATATTATGGGCCTTTTTGAGTTATTAGTTTTTACCGGATTTACACCCCCCCTTTCTTTCTCGCTAAGGAGCTCAAAACAGCATTTACGTGCTGACCCCCTGGTCTTCATTTAATCCCCACAGCAACAACCCTGTGAGGTAGGTCAGGCTGAGAGCTGTGACTGGCCCAAGGTAAAACCCGCGAGCTTCATGGCTGAGCGGAGATTCGAACCCAGTTCTTCCAGGTCCAGCCCAGCGCTCTAACCACTACACCTTTCAGCATGGCTGGGGGGCAGGCACCATCTTTTTACACCAGCAGAGTCAACAAACGCTTTCCGCGCATTCTCAAATGCCCTTTATCTTCTGCACGTGCCTCATTTCTCCAAAGGAGCACTTTGCCAAACTTTTTGATGTCGCCGGTCGATATTTACGCTCCTCCAGTTATGGGCTGCAACTGCTCTGGCAGCCGAGAGTAAACGACTCGGCGCCTTTATGATTAAGATCTGGATTTCTTGGAATACTCAGGATGAAACGGTGAAATCTGCTATGATTAAATGGGCACAAGATGTTGGACATAATATTATGATGGCTGACTGGGAACAGTTATGGACCACAGGTATGAAGTTCACGGCATGCAATGCCTTAAGAGAGAATATTATGAAAATGATATACAGGTGGTACATGACCCCAGTCAAGCTTGCAAAAATCTACCATTTGCCCGATAATAAATGTTGGAAATGTAAAGAAACTGAAGGTACATTTTTCCACCTTTGGTGGACGTGCCCAAAGATTAAGGCTTTCTGGGAGATGATATATAATGAATTAAAAAAGGTATTTAAATATACCTTCTTGAAGAAACCAGAGGCCTTTCTCCTGGGCATAGTCGGCCAATCGGTGTTAAAAAAGGATAGAACTTTCTTTATGTATGCTACAACAGCAGCAAGAATACTCATTGCAAAGTATTGGAAGACACAAGAGCTACCCACTCTGGAAGAATGGCAGATGAAGGTGATGGACTATATGGAATTGGCGGAAATGACTGGCAGAATCCGTGACCAGGGAGAAGAGTTGGTGGAAGAAGATTGGAAGAAATTTAAAGATTATTTACAGAAACATTGCAAAATTAATGAATGTTAGAGTGATGTTGGATTGAAGTTAAGTGGCTTCTAGCTGTACAGGTTTTAAAGCTATAAATATATTAAGATTAAGGATTAGGATCAAAAAGGTTAAGAGAAATGGAAAAATTGGTTTTTAAATAGGTAAAAATCTAATGTCATAATATATTAAGATTTAGGATTGGAATTAAAAAGGAGGGAAAGAAATTGCTGAGCTTACAAACTGAATTGGAATACAAAAGAGGGAGGTATGAGGAAATCCGGGAAACAAGTGAATGTAAAAGAGGTTACAAAAAGACGGAACTATTTTTAACTGTTTTCTCTCTTTTTTTTTTCTTTCTTTCTTTTTCCTTTTTTTTCTTTTTTCTATTTTGTATTCTGTATGGTGTATTTTTCTCTGTTTTTGTAAAAATTTTCTTGTTTACTAATGTGATTTTATTCTTTCTGAAACTTTAATAAATATTAATTAAAAAAAAAAAAAAAAAGATCTGGATTTCTATCCAAAAACCCTTTTCAGCCGAACCGATGTCGCGGAGAGGGGCACGTATTATTTTATTTGCTTACCATCCTCAGGTAAGCAAGAGGTATTATCTACATTCAAGGGCACATCCTGGTCAGGTAAAACAACAACAATAATTTAATTATTTGTACCCCGCCCATCTGAATGGGTTGCCCCAGCCACTCTGGGCAGCTTCCAACAGATATAAAAGCATAATAAAACATCAAAACATTACAAATCCCCTCTATACAAGATTGGATCCAAAAGCTGACAGAATATGCCGAATTAGACGGTCTGTCAGAAAAAAATAAAGAATAAATCAAACCAGGAATTTGTTTCAAAATGGGAGGTTTTCAAAGAATATTTGAAAAAATAAATATAGTAGTTTAAATTCTGTTGCAGCATTCGAGGAGCTTCAGTAATAGTTGCAAGGTAGATATAAGAAATTAGATATATTAAGAAAAAGTTTAATTATGATAAAAGTGTGTATTGGCAATAAGTAATATGAAATCGAAATACGGAATAGATGGGAGGTTGGGTCTTTAGTGTTAAGACCAATATATGTTTTATTGTTTGTTAAGAAAATTATGTGTCTATGGTTATTCCTGTGTGTAATTTGGTATTTGTGTTTTTTCTTTTTTCTTGCTCTATCTATCTATATCAAAACATTACAAATTTCCTTAAAAAGGACTGTGGGGTGAGCCCACAGAGAGGGGCATGGTCTGGTCCGGGTACCAAAGGCCAAACAGAGACTCCCCCGCCAGAATTAAGCTTCCTCGCTATTACTCTAGGCAGCCCCTGAATTAAACACGATAAAATGCAATCAATAAACAACTTAAAAACTATCGACGCGGAAGCGGTGCCAGAACAATGTTTAGTGCAAGCCGGCATAAAGCCATAAGAAGCAGGATGAAATCGATATGGAAAATAGTTCTGAGAGCCAGGAAGTGGGGCTCAGGAAGCGTGATTGTTCTAAGAAATAAAAAGAATGTGTTTTTTGTTTTTGTTTTGGAAAAGGGCTTTGGAGGATGGGGAGTTCTGCTCCTTGCCCTGAATGGGTCCTAACACAAGTGCCAGGTGAGTCTCTCTGAAGAGAGCATTCCGTCACCAGGGGAGCCACCACAAAGAAGCCCCCGCGAAAAAAGCACTTACCTCAGGTTTTGCCTGCGTGGCGTCTTTGAAAACCAGCTCGTACTTCAATATGATGTCCTGGCGGGGAGGACTCCAGGTCAGCAAAATGCTACTATCGCTCTTGGCTTCTGCACGGAAGTTCATGGGTTGCCCGGGAACTGATGAGAGCAGGAAAAACAAAAAGACCCAGACGTTGTTGTAGGTAAGAATATAAGAACGTAAGACGAGACCTGCTGGACCAGGGCCCAGCACCCTGCTTTCACGGAAGGAGGGAGGAAGGGGGAGAGATTGGACAAACAAGAAAGCATTCCCCCCCCCTTCCTTGCTTGTTTTTTTGCAAGTTGTTTTCCTGTGTGTGTCCCCACCTCCCCAACACTTATATAAATCACAGTGGTCGCTCGGGTTGCAAACGTGATCCATGTGGGATGCACATTCGCAACCCGCAGCGTTCACAACCCACAACGGCGCGTCTGCACATGTGCGGGTTGCGATCCAGCGCTTCTGCACATGCGCAAAGTGCAATTTAGCGCTTCTTCACATGCGCGACCGCTGAAACCCGGAAGTAACCCGTTCCGGTACTTCTGGGTTTCGGCGGTCCGTAACCCGAAAAAACGCAACCTGAAGCGTCTGTAACCCGAGGTATGACTGTATAAATTTATAGGAATCAACATTGACTTGTCATGTGAACACTCGCCTAGCAAATGATTATTCCTGCTGCATTCGGATGGTGGGACCCGCGTTGTAGTCACAACACTGGCTCGGCGAGAACTCACCTCCTTGCTTGGTTTTGACTTGGATCGGGTCTGAGAGTGGCCCGTCTCCCACGGAAGTGAAAGCCAGGACCCGAACGGTGTAGGTTTCCATCTCCAGGAGACTGCTGACGGTGGTCAAGAGGCTGTCGTCGACGTTGTGCTTCTGCCAGTTGCTGACCGGCTGGTCTGGCTCCATGGTGTAGTAGACCCTGTAGCCCCGGATTTGACCGTTCGGCTCCACGGGCTCCTCCCACTGGATGATCATGGTTGAGGCGCTCAGCATCCGGCCCTGGACGTTGCGGGGGGCGCTGGCGGGGGCCTGCTCCCCTGTCCGCATCACCACGGGGTCGCTGGGCGGCCCCTGCCCGATGGTGTTGACGGCCGACACCCAGATCTCGTACTCCGAGTTGGGGCTGAGTCCCCCGATGCTGTAGCGGGTGGTGGTGATGTCTTCTTTGATCTGGTAGGGTCCGTCCTGGCTCTTCGACTTGTACTCGATCACGTAGTAGGACACAGGGTCGGGGTTCCCTGAATCCCAAGTGATGGTGATGCTCGTCGCGGTCGTCTCCGTCACGATGGGGGTTCCAGGAGCCTTGGGGAGCGCTGAGAAACAAACCGGGAGAGGAAAAACTCAGGGAAACGAAAACCAAATGCAAACAGCAGGGCGCCATATGCTAAATGCTGCACCTAATTGGCACGTTAGGGCAACGGGAGCCGGCAGCGCAGGTCTATAGACGGCGCGGCTGTTTGGAGAAATGTTCCCAGCCTTGTTAGGCACAGTTTATTATCCTCCTTAAACGGCTCAATCAAAAGGGAAAGTGCTCAACTCGGCATCTGGAATCATTAACGTGAGCTCTGAGCTAAAAAAGTAACAACCCGCCAACCAACAGCTTTGCTTGTGAGTGTGTGTCTGAAAGGAGACGCGGTTTCCAAAGAAGCCAGGTGGGAGCTTAGCGCCTTGAGCACGGCCGCCATTTTGGAACACATCTTGCTCGGAAAACATATTGGAAAGGGCAAAATATTGAAAAACATCTTCATGTATGCGATAACGGCCGCGAGAGTTCTGGTAGCACAAGGATAGAAGACTGAAGAAACCCCAACTAAAGAATCATGGCAAGAAAAATTGCACACAGAAACGCCGTTTACCTTCCCGCCGGAGCAGTACCTATTTATCTACTTGCACTTTGATATGCTTTTGAACTGCTAGGTTGGCAGGAGTAGGGACCGAGCAACGGGAGCTCACCCCGTGGCTCTTATGTTACCAATAAAACAATATAATGTGTATATTGGTGAACGGGGGGGGGGGGGGCGTTCAAAGTGAAGATAGCAATTTATGTTTAATTTTAAATTTAGATTGACCAGACTGAGCCAAATGCAGAGGTGTGAGGGGGGCTGATGTTCATTTTCTGGAATACTGGCATATGTTATGCTAAACCACACAGGGGTAAAGCCATCTTTCTTAATCTGTTCACGTAGTTTATTTGTTAATCTTACCTCAACTCATTTTTTTTACAGCAAGAATGGTGACAGCTAAATACTGGGGTCGGGCAGGTAGTTAAGTTCATGAGTCTAAAATTCATGAGTAAAGGTAAAGGGATCCCTGACCATTAGGTCCAGTCGTGGCCGACTCTGGGGTTGCGGCGCTCATCTCGCTTTATTGGCCGAGGGAGCCGGCGTCCAGCTTCCGGGTCATGTGGCCAGCAGGACTAAGCTGCTTCTGGCGAACCAGAGCAGCGAACAGAAACTCCGTTTACCTTCCCGCCAGAGCGGTACCTATTTATCTACTTGCACTTGACGTGCTTTCGAACTGCTAGGTGGGAAGGAGCAGGGACCGAGCAACGGGAGCTCACCCCATCGCGGGGATTCGAACCGCCGACCTTCTGATCGGCAAGTCCTAGGCTCTGTGGTTTAACCCACAGCGCCACCCGCAGGGAGTTAAATTCATGAGTCTAAAATTCATAAGTACTGTTTGGCAAATAGCCGCCTTGGAAAGATTGGTCTCGAAAACCTCAAGCAACTTATTCTTATTTTTTAATTTCATTTCTTGCACCCCACTTTTTCCTCCAAGCAGCTCAAGGCAGTGGGAATGCTCCTAACCACCCTCACTTAATCCCCACAACCACCCTGAGAGGTAGGTTAGGCTGCGAGGCAGTGACTGGCCACCCCACCAGTTTCATGGCCATGTGGGAATTCGAACCCGGGTCTCCAAGGCCCAAGTCTGACAAGCTAACCACTACGTCACACAGGCTCTCAATTAATGAAAGAATAAAGCAAGATGGAAAAGCCTTTTTTTCTGTCAGGCTGGTCTTTGCTTATTTGATTTTATCAACAGCCAGGAATCTGGTAGATGAGTCTCAACCACACCGAAAAACGGTTTGGTCTTTTGAAAGGCTAATTGGAGGTGGATGGGCAAATTAAGAGAAAAAAACACAAAATGTGGATCGGATGAATAGCATCATTTGTTTTGATAATTGGCTGTAGAAAACAAACGAATGCCGCAAAGGAAGAAATACTGCGTATTACAGTAGACTGAATATTCTGCTAAATGGAAGTTTCTCAATTCTACTTGTAGAATAACGTTGAGAGTTTTGAAGAATATGAATCCTGAAATCATGGGGTTGAAAAGGACCCCAAGGGTCATCCAGTCCAACCTGTTGCAACCCAGGAATCTCTACTAGATCATACATGAGAGACGGGCCCCCCAACCTCAGCTTAAAAACCTCAAAGGAAGGAGAGTACGCTACCTCTCATGGGAGCCCGTTCCACTGTCAAACTACTGTTCATGCGGGAAGGGGGCAATTTATGTTTATACACACAATTCAAAGCGTTGCTGCTGACATTGAAAGCCCTAAGCGGCCTCGGTCCAGTATACCTGAAGGAGCATCTCCACCCCCATCGTCCAGCCCAGACACTGAGGTCCAGCGCTGAGGGCCTTCTGGCTGTTCCCTCCCTGCGAGAAGTCAAGTTACAGGGAACCTGGCAGAGGGCCTTCTCGGTGGTGGCACCTGCCCTATGGAACACTCTCCCACCAGATGTCAAAGAGAACAACTACTACCAGACTTTTAGACGACATCTGAAGGCAGCCCTGTTTAGGGAAGCTTTTAATGTTTGATGCATTACTGTATTTTAATATTGTGCTTGAAGCCGCCCAGAGCGGCTGGGGAAACCCAGCCAGATGGGCAGGGTATAAATTATAAATTATTATTATTATTATTACCCTGCTCAATATTATTTCTGCAATGCAGTTTGTTATTGGGTGGCTGAGGCAGGGGAGAGAACACAGAAAGCCCCCTCTCTACTGAGTCTGACCACTGGTCAACAGAGTCCAGAGTTTCTGCTGACCGACCATCTCTCCCTTCAGGGTCCTTCCCAGTCTCTGCTACTTGAGCCTATTAACTGCAGATGGCAAGGTTTGAACTCAGGGCTTTCAGGTTCAACCCCTTCCAAGAGCCCCTTTAACCCCCTCCCCAACTCCATTAGAGAACTCGTATCTGATGCCCCCTCTGCCCCTCTCAAAACCACTCTTCAAAGCCTGAACACAACCCAAAACCAAGTGTGTGTCCTCTGTCCCCCAGTCATTCCTCGTTTCCCAGCTCCCTCTTATCCCTGTGTCAAATTGTTGACTGTATTCTCCTTGGGGGCAGAGGCCTGCCTTTTTTTTTTTTTTTTGCTGTCGTCGCTCTGCAAAAACGCCACATGCTTTGTTAAAAAACGAACGGGAAGTAAACCGTCACACATCATACAACGCTGGCAAAAAGACACTAAGCTCATGCATAGTTCACAAGAAACCCGTGCACACTTAAGAACGGATGCATGGAGTACCCAAGGTGTGCTTTGGCCCCATCTCGAGTTTTCCGAAAAGCCCAGGGCTTTCATTCTTCATGCAGTAGCCTCTTGTTAGAGCTCTCGGGCGATTTGGGAGACATGCGGAAGCTGACCTGACAGATGGTTAGCAGCAACATCACGCGCAGATGCAGCTCTGAACGCTTCGTTCATGCTTTCTCTACGCATGCGAGCGAAGGGATTGGGCAAAGGGGTACCAGCCGACTGAGCCCGGGAGCCCCAGCACCGCTGACCACTGCCCAAAAGTTCTGCCCTGGCAGCAAGCTCTCCAGATCAGCCAAGGAACAAGCAAGGAGGAGCAACTGACGGAGAGATGGGTGATGCAGAAATCGGCATGCAAACACGAGGGAGGGGACAAGCCGGGAAGTCAAAACAGGTAGCGGGCTTAAGCAACAGCTCTTCCACCTGGGAGGCAAGCTAAAGCTCCTGATGCAAACAGAGGCAAGGCATAGAGAATGATGATATCTTGCTGGGCTCCTACTCCCATCAACCTCCACGCTGGTCCTGCTCGCTGGAGGATGATGGGCGTTGGAGTCCATCCGTGTGGGGAAGGGCACAGTTTTCCCTGCCTCTGCTAACCAGACTGGACCCCTGGCCACGTGAGGGCTGTGAAGACCCACCGGGAAGACTCGAGCGGAGCCCCTGTCACGCCAAGTGCCCGACAGCGGGAAAACTAGCCCTGCTTACATTTCACGGTGATCTGTGCCACGGCTTCGATGACGCCCAGGCTAGACATGGCCACGCAGGTGTAGTTGGCTGAGTCCTTCACATCGGTCAGTTCCAGGACATTCCGCCCCACGGGCATGTCGTCCTCTGGCGTCAAGTCTTCCGCCCCCTGCATCCATTTGACGTAGGGCATGGGGGAGCCAACCGCCACGCAGGTGATGTTGACATTGCCTCCAGGCATAATCTCGTGGCTGGAGGGAGGGATGGAGAAGCGAGGGGCCACTCGACGCACTGCGGACAAAAGGCACAGAGGTAACAAAAACAAAAGCAAAATAAAAAAGGGGGGAAAAGAAAAAGGAGAGGGGGGGAAAGAAAAAGAAAAGAAAGATAAGGGGGAAAGAAGAGCAGAAGAGATTTTAAATACAGATGGGGCTTCAGCTGTTATCATTTTGTTGTCGTTCCTTCATTTAAAGGGGAGGGGGGGACAAAAAAAAGAAGCTGAAATTAAAAATCATCAGAATACCGAGAAATGATAATCAATCAATAAAGGAAAAAACCAAACGAACAGAACTTCGAAAATAATTTTACTTTCACAAACGATATGTAGAATATAGACATAAAAGCGGTATCTCATAGCAACAGGAGTCCATTGATCGATTTTAAGACCCATCACAGCACAAATAAATACACAAAAATTTATTAGCAATTTCTCATCTTTAAGAGAGCAAAAGAAGTTGGGCGTGGCACTTCCGGACAGTGGGGCCCCCTCCCTGCGTACGTTGGGGTGGGCTATCCTTCTACTCCCCTTCCCCAACATTTTCGGCAAGGCCCCTTTCCGGCGGAGGCGAAGGGAAGGGGACCTTCCCTCAAATCGGAAACCAGGTTGCAAAGCTAAATTGGCCCCCTCCAGAGACCAAGACCCCTCGAAACAAAATAGTGGGTGGGGGAAGCAAGACTGGAGAAAGAGAGGGGGGGAGGGGAATGCAAATTTTCAAGTGAGAAGGTCACACGTGCCGAGACTGGTGCATCCTTCGCACACAGAACCACGCACGGCCACAACAATCTTGAGAGGGTAGCCTGACCATCCACGTTGCCTTTCCAAAAGGGAAGGAAGACCCACCTACCCATTAGGATAGCGGTTGCAGAAAGTGCTGTTTTTCTAGGGAAAAAAGTACTCACCACGAAGGCCTCCCTCGGTCTCTTACAATGGCACCCACATGAGAGGTGCCATCACTGAGCTTTGGTGGAAAGAAGAAGCAGCCCTGTTTGCGGATCCTGCGCCCCTCCAGATGCCGCTGGACTAAAACTCCCACCGTCCCCGGATGGGAAATGGACACCTACAACATCTCTGGCGTGGGGGCACAGCTTACCCCTCCCTGAGCTAAGAAGAAGCATTCTCTGGTCTCAGGAGGAAATGCCTCTCCTAAATGAGTCATTCTTCCCTCTCTTGCATGGAGCAGGATGCTTCTCAGGGTCAGGAATTAGGAACCTGCAGCCTTTGAGATATTGTGGAACTACAATGCCCATCATCCACAGCCAGGCATGTCCAAAGCCCATTTCGGGGGCCTAATCCTGCCCGCTGGTCGGTTTAATCCGGCCTCTGTGGCAGTTAATTTTCTAGGATAAAAACCTCAACAACTTCAACCCTAAAAAAAAGCTCAGCAACTGGAATCCTAAAAAAGGTCAACAACTTTGGTTGGCCCTTTGGTCGGCCCTCACGGCCCTTCACTTCATCAAATCTGGCCCTCTTTGAAAAAAGTTTGGACACCACTGTACCTTGGCCACTGGCCATGATGGTTGCAGGGACTGGTGGGTCTTGGGAGTCCAACAAATTGGGGGCCGGCCAGCCGGCCTGAGGCTTCCCCATCCTAGCATCTGGTGCAGATGTGGGCTACAATGAACATCTGCATGGGCTCAAAGCCCTGGTCTTTTCTAGAAATGTCTCCTAAGGGAGACTGGAGGGACAGAGCAGTTCTTGCCGCAGCCCCCCAAAACTTAAGGCAGGTAAAAATACAGTGGTACCTCGCAAGACGAATGCCTCGCAAGACGGAAAACTCGCAAAACGAAAGGGTTTTTGGTTTTTTGAGTTGCTTCGCAAGACGATTTTCCCTATGGGCTTACTTCGCAAGACGGAAACGTCTTGCAAGTTTGCTTCCTTTTTCTTAAAACCGTTAATACAGTTGCGACTTGACTTCGAAGAGCAACTCATAGCACGCGGTGTGGTAGCCTTTTTTGAGGTTTTTGAAGACTTTGGTGATTTTTGAAGCTTTTCCAAAACTTTTCCGACACCGTGCTTCGCAAGACGAAAAAAACCGCAAGACGAAAAAACTCGCGGAACGAATTAATTTCGTCTTGGGAGGCACCACTGTAGGTGGAATTGGGAGCTGGGTGGGAGGGAAAGGGGGCTTGTTCCCTGGAGGTGGCCAAAATCTAGCCTGCAAACCGGATGTGGGGAGTTCACAAGGGTGTCCTCTCTGGGTGGTGGTGGTGAGGGGTCCCCCCTTTCTTGTCCTCACCCCACCCCCACCCCCGCCTCCACGAAGCGACCCAGAGGTGTGCACGGCGAGAGGGAAAAGATGAGAAACTCTAATGAAATTTTTGTGGTTTTCGGGCAGTGAAACCCTAACGAAGCCTCTTTGAAAGGTCTGACATGATTCCATCAATAGATGCAGCTCTCAGAATCACAAACATCATGCAAAAGAGAAGAATGGAGAGAAGAGAACGAGAGAGGAAGAGGAGGAGAAAGAGAGAGAGAGAGAGAGAGAGAGACAGAGACAGGGGGGAGGAGGAAAGGAGAATGGAGAGCATTGGAACTGGTTTGTGGGCCACTGCAAATGCCCACATGGGTAAGGAAAATAGAAAAAGAGACCAGGAGAGAGAGAGAGAGAGAAAGAGAAAGAGAAAGAGAAAGAGAGACAGAGAGAAGGGTTAAAGGTCAGGGGGGGGAACCCACTTTTAAAAAATGCTGCATACTCATTTTATTTATTTTTTCTTGCCGATGTGAACCAATGCGCAGTAGGTTTTAACATTGGCACATCGCAGCCCTGGCATAATAATAATAATAATAATAATAAAACAATTGATAATAATTATAAGAGGAAGGAAAAACAAGTCCATGGAAACGGGCAACTTCGAGAACGGAAACAAACAAACGAAAGAATGGATGGATGGATGCCCAGTGCACCTCCTGGGTGGAAGGACGAAGCTTTCCAGACCTTTAAATGGGGTGGGGGGTGGGGGCAAAAAGGGCAAGGAGAGGGTGCTTTTTCCAGGGTGGGGTGGGAGCAGGCAGGGGTGGGTCCATATTTTATTTTGTTTTTTAAATTTTGTAGGAATTCTGAAAATCTCCTGTTCTCCCAGTGGCCCCAGAAGTGGGTGGGTGGGTGGGGGCAGTGATCTAAAGGCTGTGGAACCGGTTTCTGGGTGGGGGCCCTGCAATGTCCAGGGCCCTGCTGCAAGAGAAACACCCCCCACCTCGATTTAGAAAGCCTGTCTTACAATTTTATGAAGATTTCAAAGTAATCCCTCCAGCAACCTCACTAGGTTGTATTCAGCCTTAAGCTCCACTCCATAGCTGTCAACCGTCCCTTATTTGGCGGGAAAGTCCCTTATCCCAGCGCTGTTTCCCGCTGCTGTCCCTTATTGATGATGTCCCTTAAATTTCCCAGGTTTCAAAGGAAGCAGCTCCTCTCCCTCCCTCCCTGCCGGCCAGGGAGGAGGGAGGCTCCAACTGTGTTGCTTGGCTGCGTTGCTCACCCAATAAGGAGCCTAAGAACGACTGGGGGGTGGAGCTTGCATGCCTTGTGCCAATCAAATCGGCCGCGTTGCCTGGGGACTCGCCTTTGCTCAGCGCTTCCCAGCGGAGAGGTGACGGTGGTTTTCCTTGCTGCATCCCCTTTGCTGGGTTGCTGCGCTGTGGGAACCACCACATGAGGCTTCGTTTTGGCTGCTGGCTGGGCTTTCTGCCTTTGGCTTGGAGGGGCTCAGAAGTCGAACATACCTGTGCCTGGAAAATACCTTCTTTTGGCTGCTGATCCCTTATTTTCGAGGCTGCTGGTCCCTTATTTTCAAATCTGTAAGTTGACAGCTATGCTCCACTCATTACAGTGGGCTTGTTACAACGCAGCTTCCTATATTCCTATTTAAATCGTCCCCTCTTACTCTGAACCATGAGGGTTAAGAGACTTATCTGTTCAGGGGAAGGAACGCTCTACCTCAACTGGAGAGCATCTTGGGACTGGATTCAATTCCTGGCATCTCCATGTAGGACTGGAAACGCCCCTTCTCTGAAACACTGCAAGGCTCTTCCAGCCAGTGGGGACTATGCTAAATTAAATGGCCCAAGGTTCTGCCTATCATCTAAATGCTTCTGCACACTGCTGCCTCCCAACATGATCTTAACTAGGGATGACAATCTGCGACCTTCTAAACGCTCTTGGACTACAATTCCCATCATCCCTGAGTCTTGTTGGTTGGGGCCGATTGAGAGTTGTAGTCCAACAACGCTTTGGAGTGACACAGATTCACCTCGAGAGATGGAAGTATGAGTGTGAGGGAATCTCAGCCTCTTCCCCCCAAAAATATTCCTTTTGAGACTAAATATTGCCTTCTCTGCTTGGGATACTGTCCAAATCCAGCCACAAGTGGCAGTTCAGAGAAATAACAGGTATTTTTTAATGGAGCCCATTTTTTTGAGTTAAAATGGAGAGACGGACTTTGGAGAACGAAGGGAAGAGGGGCAGAGAGAGAGAGGGAACCGGTTGAAGGAATGCAGGCGGGAAAAGGGGCAGGAGGAATGAGCTTTTTAAAAAATTTCTGCGGGGTTTGGGAACCCAGTTTTTGGGAAGGGATGGGAGTAACAAGGGAAAAAGCAAGGGGAAGAAAACTTCGGAGGTATTCAACTGACTGGAGAGTTCAGGTGGAAAACAAATGGCAGGAATGAATGCAAAAACACACACACCTAAATAATAATAATAATTGGAAACACAACAGGGGAACTGAACGGAGACTTGCACTGGCGAGGGGAGGGGGGGGGGGGAGAAAGGGAAGAAGGAAGAAAGAAAAGAAAGAACAAACCAGAATTAAGTAAAACAGTTACCATAGTTCAAAACAAAGACCAGTGCTGTGAATCGAAGTCTGAAGGGAACCCCAATCGTTGTTCTCAAGTTAGCCAGGGGGGTGAAGAGAGCGTTTCAGCACTCTCCTGGCAAAGTGGCCGGGAAGGAAGGAAGGAAGGAAATGTTCCCATGGGGGGGGGGGAATGGGGAGGCGTTCACATTTAGTGTGAAGCAATTCACGATACCCCCCCTCTCCTGATGATCATATGGTTGACTGGGAGGAAAGGGGAGCATATTTATGCAAAAGCTGGGGAGAGGAAGGTGGAAGAGAACATTTGGAGTGAAGGTGTCATAAAAAGAACTACAAAACAGAAAATATGGGTTCAACACCATCTCAGCTCCCTGTCATGAGGTGGAGAGGCTACAGAAGTCATGGAAGGCTTCCAGGTTAAGGACATCTTGAGAGTGCCCAAAGGTGGTTTATTTCCCCACTGTTAAACTACTCTGGACGGTTAGGCTCTGTGGTTTAAACCAACCATGGTTTACTGTTAACATTTGAAAATAGCAAACGGTGGTTAGTTTAAACTATGGTTTTATTGCGGGGGAAGTCAGGATCAAACTGTAGCCCGTGACCCTGGCAAGTTTAACTAACCAGTTTCCAGTTCGGAGGTAAAGATTAACAATGACTGGTCAAGAACAGGAAGCAGGTGGTTCTGGTCTTTTCCTTGGAGTCGCATACCTCCAACTCATCTCCTGGGTCTGCGTTCCTGTGCAACTCACATGATTCATGCGAGATCGTGGGCCCGAAAGACACAATTTTGGGGGGTTGTGCTCTCACAGCACCCCAAAACATGTGTTTTTGGACAAAAGGTGTTTTTTTAAGTGGCTCAGTCGGTTGGACTCTACAATTCCATGGTTCTATGGGGTATTTTTTAACTGATAGTTTTACTGATTGATTCTTTCTGTAAACTGCTTAGACGTTTCTTTTCTTTTTTCTAAATCAAGAGGTGTGTAAGTTTTATGAAATAAACGAATGAATAAAACTCACATCAGTCCCAGTTGTGGTCCAAAATAGCTGGACGGCACCCGATTATCTGGGCACTGTAGGGTGGGGGCACTGTTGTTGTTGTTTTTTAACAGAATTGTAGAGTTGGAAGGGACCACAAGGATCATCTAAGTCCAACCCCCTGCAATGCAGGAATCGTTCACCCAACACGGGGCTCGAACCCTCAACCCTGAGATTTAAGTGTCTCATGCCCTGCCAACGAGCCAGGATCAGAATCCAAAGTTTGATCTTGGCTTCTCAGGGTAGTTTACGCTAGCCAGTTTGGACAAAACGACAGCCGAGCTTACTTCAAAACGGGCATGAATACATTCACACCATTTAAAGCATTATCGATAGAACCTGAAGCAACCATGGCTGCCCCCCAAAGAATCCTGGGATATGTAGTTTCTGAAGTAGGCTGAGAGTTGGTTAGGAGGCCCCAATTCATCTCCAGGAGCGGTTTAACAGTCAATATCTTTTCACAGGGGATTTCAGCTCCATGGGAAGGATGGATGGGGAGGGGGTTCTTCCTAACAACTCTTAAGAAATGATAGCCCCCACCACTTTTGTGAGAGAAGCCACGGGTCTTTGAAGAAGCACCATAACCCTTTAAATCAGCCTTTCTCAACCTGTGGGTCCCCAGATGTTGTTGGACTAGAACTCCCATCACGCCTAGCTAGCAAGGCCAGAGCTCAGAGACGATGGGAATTGTAGTCCAACAACATCTGGAGACCCACAGGTTGAGAACCGCTGCTTTAAATTATGGGTAGGCAAACTAAGGCCCGGGGGCCAGATCCGGCCCAATCGCCTGCCAAATCCGGCCCGCGGACGGTCTGGGAATCGGCGTGTTTTTACACGAGTAGGGTGTGTCCTTTTATTTAAAATGCATCTCTGGGTTATTTGTGGAGCAAAATTCATTATTATTTTTTTCAAAATATAGTCCGGCCCCCCACAAGGTCTGAGGGACCGGCCCCCTTGCTTAAAAAGCCTGCTGACCCCTGCGTTTAAATGGATGCTGCTAAGGTGGCCCAAGTCTTGTTCATGGAGACCAAACCACAGTTTAGTGTGCAGGCAGTGCCAAGTGCCACGTTACGCTAGACTGGAACCGGAAAAGAGAAGAGGTCTTGCAACTTGTAATTTTATCTCTACAGCTTTTCTTTTATGGGAGGGGAGAGGTATAGCTCACTGACAGAGAACACACTATGTGTGCAAAAAGTCCTGGGGTTGTTTTTTTTGGGGGGGGGGAGAGATAAAGGTTGAGAGGACTTTCTCTTGGCCTGAGACTCTGGAGAGACAGTTTCCAGTCAGCTTCTAAAAAACCCTGTGCTGTTCTTACTTATTTCACCTGGATGAGAACCAAAAGGATCCATGAGGGGTTGAAGGGAGAAAGCAGGAGGGGAGGAAGCTTTATTTTTTGCTTTTTACAGACCTGCTTGTAGAGGAACGGAGAGTCGAGGTTTGTCGGGCAATGGTGACCCCTGCAGCCTGCCCTGAGACCGAACTCCCATGCTGGAAGGAAAGTGCTGAGGAAGGTTCTGATTCCATTCTCTCCCTGCTGGTTTTTTGCTTTATGATAATCATTTCTCCCCACCGTGCCCAGATCACCCCCCCAACCCGGATTCATCCAGATTTTACCATGGAAGAGGAACAATTTGCAAGGGATTGTAAAGGGTTGGGAACGTGGAGAAGAGGGTGGGGTAGCCTTTTGGGCGAGTTCTCGTCGCTTCAAACCCCGATTCACGTAGAAAATCAAGTCAAAATTAAGACAGGAAGGGAAAGGTAGGTAGGTAGGTAGGTAGGTAGGTAGGTGGGAGGGAAGGTCATGGGTCGGGGTTGGGGGGAGAGGAGAAAAATAAAGTCCATGTGAAATTAAAACGTGGTAAAATAGAAGTCAACTGCAATTGTAATGACATAAGGAACGGGCGGGAAATAATTGTGCTTTGTTTTGCGTTTAATAAAATTTAAAATAAAAAAAAATACTAAAACAACCACACAACGGAAAAACCAAAAGAACACCAAATCAAAACTGAAGGGTGATTGGTTGAGAAAGCACCAAAGGAAACCGAAATGGTCTTAAACATTTTGACACCCAGCAAGCCCATAGCTCCGAATGAGGTGAGAAGGCGGACATTATTAGCATTTTGGGCAAGACAGAGGAGTCCGTTCTGTCTTACTCCAAAATGAGGAGGGGGGGAGGAAAGGGGGGGCAAAATAATGTGCAGCCTTGATATACATATTTGTAGTGAATATTAGATTACACCTGTCCCGTCCCTTCGCAAACAGGTGATTTGTGGGTACCTCTCTACTCCTTCTTCCTTTCGTCTCCCCCTAAATGCAAATTTCGGCTATGTTGCCTGTCATAAGCGGGATATGAGTGGAATTATTTACCCTGTACCCACAACGATGGGTTTCTTTCCTTCCCCCTTTAACAATTAGCGTGTTGGCTATCCAAATACAGGAACTCACGGGAACTGTTCTAAACGCCCACCCCAATTTGGTTGTTCAGCTGGTTTCCTTTTTCGTGTATCGGTTGGTTCATTTTGCACGACGGGCAAATGGGATCATTTGGAAGTCAAATTGGATCCCAGCCGGATGCTCCGATCAACACCCCCCAAATTAAGGGTGGCATTTGTTAAAAATGGTGGTTGTTGTTTTGTTTTGTTTTTTCGTCTGCCGTGTGTGTGACAAGGTGTAATCTAAATTCCCCACCCACCCCCCTAAAAACAAAGAGAACAGCAATGCAAAAAGGGATAATAAGACAAAAGCAGGCAGAGGATTTCGAAATCACAAATAGCACAGTGTTCCTGCAGCAAGTAATTTGGTCTTAAGGCATTTACTCCCCTGAAACTCTTGAGAAATCCTTCTGCAGAAACAGAGTGTTAATTTAACTGATTCTCGTTAAAGTTTTGTTCAGTATCTTTTCAGCTCAGATAATACTGATTTTAAAAGTAGCAGGCTTTCCAAAAATAGCAGGGGGCATTCCACTTACCCCGTGACCAATTCTCTTTCTTTCTTTCATTCTCTCTCTCTTTCTTTCTCTCTCTCTCTCTTTCAATGCAAATGTGGAGATGACTGAATTTTAATAAATAATACCGCAAGAGACAGATCTCTCACCCTGAGTTCCAGAGATCAGGGTAGAAAGCTGGATGGATGGCTTGCACCCAACTAAATCCTACTCAAGAGTAGACCTACTACAGTTAATGGTTAGCTGTGTCCTTTAATTTCAGCAGCTCTGCTCTGAGTAGGACCGACACTGAAGACAACCCATAACTGGCAAAGTTTTCCCTTACTTTCTGTATTCTAGATACCTCCCTGGTGTCCCTTGTTTGCAGGTGAGGTGGGAGTGGGGAATTCCTCAGTGGGGGGGGGCGTTGTGTGTGGGGGGGGTGTTTAAAGAGATGCACCCTGCAAAAAAAACCCCAACCTAACACTCCCTTAAAAAAAAAAAAAAGGTAAAGGACCCCTGACAGTTAAGTCCAGTCGCAGACGACTCTGGGGTTGCGGCACTCATCTCGCTTTACTGGCCGAGGGAGCCGGCGTTTGTCCGCAGTTTTTCTGGGTCATGTGGCCAGCATGACTAAACCGCTTCTGGCGAAACCAGAGCAGTGCATGGAAACGCCGTTTACCTTCCCGCCGGAGCGGTACCTATTTATCTACTTGCACTTTTGGCGTGCTTTCGAACTGCTAGGTTGGCAGGAGCAGGGACCGAGCGACGGGAGCTCACCCCGTCGCAGGGATTCGAACCGCCAACCTTCTGATCGGCAAGCCCAAGAGGCTCAGTGGTTTAGAAGACAGCGCCACCCATGTGCCTGCACCCTCCCTACACCAAAGCAATAATACTGAGAACTTGGGGGGGGGGGGAGCAAAAGGTGTCATGCCAAAAAGGTAAATAAATTCAAGGGACTAAATCTGGAGCACAGGTATGCGGGGAAAAATCCAACAACTTTACAAAGAGGAAGCCAATGGACGAGAGAATTGCAGTAATAACCAAGCAACCTCTCAATGTAGCTTTGCAACACTGAATGCTAATGTCACATCAATGTGTGCTGACTGGATACGGCCTCCAAATGCACCACAGCAGTGAAATACTGAGATATGGTCACCCCCAAAGCCTCGATATCCTGAAGACAGTTTGGTTATTACTGCAGGAGCCCTAAGAAGATCACAGCTGGATCAGGGTCCGAATAGTCCAACAGCTGGATCAGGGTCCGAATAGTCCAACAGTCTCACAGCGGCCACCCAGGCATTCTACTCCAGGCATAGGCAAACTTGGCCCTCCAGATGTTTTGGGACTACAACTCCCATCATCCCAAGCTAACAGGACCAGTGGTCAGGGATGATGGGAATTGTAGTCCCAAAACATCTGGAGGGCCGAGTTTGTTCTACTCACTGTAGGCCATGGACTTGATTTTTGTAAAGTTTTTGCTTTATTTTTCATAGGCATGTTACAGAACATACGTGTTATTTTTTTCGTAACGGGCCTGGCTGGTTTATCTACAATGGGCAGGTTATCCTTGAATGGTCCTTCCTCCAGAGGTGGTGTTTTTCAAAACTTTCTACCCTCAGGAGGCCTCCCCAATGATGTTATATGAAGACGCTCAACTCTCCCCTGAAGGGGCATGGACCAGGGGAAGTTAATAAGTGGTATCTTTGAAGATGAGCTTAAAAACTGAGGACCTCCGATAACTCTGAGGATTTTTATGTGGGGCAGACTAAAAAAAACCCCAAACAAACCACACTACTCTGTGGGAAGAAATCCTAGTGGAGGAATCCATAGGGCAGGGAAGTTCCCAGACTGCAAAATTCATGTTTCTGCTTTTTTATTTTTTAAGAGTGGGAGATGTTGACATTCCAACAAAATAATCTTCATGCAGGTTTGGCCTTCTCAAATTCCTGCCCTCACTTGGTTAGCACTGTAGCCTTAACCCCTTACTCTAGCACAAGGTATAAGTCAGCCCCTCGCCTCAAAATATTTTACACTGCAGGCTCCATCCATCTGCTGGATTCGGAACATGTCAGCTGTGCTTAAGTTCCCACCAAAATAAGTGGGGGCTTAAACGTCAGGGGTTTCATCCAACGAAGTCCTACTCAGAGTAGACTCATTGGAGTTAGTTGTCCTACATTACTTAGGTCGTTAATTAGTCGGGGTCTGCTCCACATAGGACCAACCCCAAGCCATGAGTACACTTGCCCCATAGCTTTGACAAGACCCAATTTCAACTAAGCCTGGGATCTGGGCCCTATATATTTCATTTATTTTCCACATTTCTAGAATGTGTGCAGAAGACTCTAACTCTGGAGGGTTATTGCTGCCTCGAACCCCTACGGCAGCCGTCGCCGGATTGGTGCCCTGCAGAGATTTTGGACCACAACTGAGGCTTGCGACTTGCCTGAAAGGTAGCTCACATTGCCTTGCAAGCTCACTTCACCCATCACCCTGTCCTCTAGCTGCGGTAATCATTTGCAAAACCCAGTCAAGAGGACACTAAGTGAAGCCTTGCTAATTAATCTCCGAAGGAAAGGGCAAGTGGGGTCAAGGATGCCTTGGTGCAAGGAAGAAACCTCTATTGTTTCATGAGAACATTGGATGAGCTGCGCTGGTCCAGATCAAATGTCTATCTAGGGACTCTTCTGGGAAGATTGTGGATACCCAGAAACTGGCGTTCAGATCCATACTTTGGATCCCCTGCTTTTGGGCGTTCTGGGGGTGAGGCACACGCCCCCCCGAACCCCAGAAGCGAGGGGAGCATCTCTGAAAGGATGAAGTGTGTGCATGTAAAAGCGCCAGCACCCAGGCGTTCTTGAGCATAGAAATACCAGCATCTTTAGAGAAAGACAGACAGAGAGAGAAAGAGAGAGAGAGAAAGAAGGAAAGAGAGAGGAAGAGAAAGCGAAAGTAGAAGAGAGAGGAAATAATAATGAGACAGATAACTGTCAAAGCTGCACCGGATTTCTCAATAAATAAATACACAAACAGATCGACCACACAGCTTTAATACCTGTACCTTAGGAACTTGCCCACTGGGTTTTATAAGGCTGTCATCTTTGTCATAATTAAGGAAATAGGAGTATATAGAAGAGGGGTGGGGTTTTTTGGGGTGGGTGGGGGGAGATTTGGGAATGCCGGAATACGTGTGTGTGTCTGTGTCTGTCAGTCAGTCAGTCAGAGAGAGCCATTTATAAGAAGCAGCAGACCCTTCAAAAGTTTGCAGTGGGGAGTCTTATCAAAATGATGCTGTCTGAAGTGTGTACAAGGGTGGGGCACTTTACTTATTTATGTATTATTATTATTATTATTTATTAAATTTGTATACTGCCCTATACCTGCATGTCTCAGGGCGGTTCACGAGATAAAATCATGATATTAAAAAGACATAAAGGTAAAGGTACCACAGACCGTCTGGGGTTGCACGCTCATCTCACTTTACAGGCTGAGGGAGCTGGCGTTTGTCCGCAGTTTTTCCAGGTCATGTGGCCAGCAGGACTAAGCCGCTTCTGGCGAAACCAGAGCAGCGCACGGAAATGCCGTTTACCTTCCCGCCGGAGCGGTACCTATTTATCTACTTGCACTTTGGCGTGCTTTCGAACTGCTAGGTTGGCAGGAGCAGGGACCGAGCAACGGGAGCTCACCCCGTCGCGGGGATTCGAACCGCCGACCTTCTGATCGGCAAGTCCTAGGCTCAGTGGTTTAGACCACAGTGCTACCCGTGTCCCCCCCCCAAAGGCATACTACATAATAATAACAAAAAAAAACAACAAGAAAAACCCAGTAACCTCCTCCCAACACATTTTAAAAGGGCACTGAATGTCAGTCAGTCCAAGGCCTGGTTGAAGATGAGTGTTTTTGCCTGGCGCCAAAAGGTGTCTAATGAAGGCACCAGGCGAACTTCCCTGGGGAGAGCATTCCACAGACGGGGAGCCACTGCAGAGAAGGTCCTGTTCTTGTGTTGCCACCTTCTGGACCTCTTGAGGAGGAGGCACAAGAAGTTGATGCCAGGGTCCAGGTTGGTTCATATTGAAAGAGGCGGTCCTTGAAGCGTTGTGGTCCTGAGACGTTTAAGGCTTTATAGGTCAGTACCAGCACTTTGAATTGGGCCCAGAAATTAATTGGTAGCCAGTGCAGTCGGACCAGGACCAGTGTAATATGCTCAAACCGTCTTGCTCTGGTGATCAACTGGGCCGCTGAATTCTGCACTAGCTGAAGTTTCTGAACCATCTTCAGAGGCAGCCCTACATATAACGTATAATCTAACACCCTATGATGATTCCGTCCTGCAAATACAAAGGAGTTCAAAGTTTAGCTTTAAAAATATCCAAAATGCAGATGGTTTCCAGGGGTATTCATGTGGCACCCATCTCAGTCACATAAGAAAGTCCATCAGGGTGGATTACTCTCTGGAACTCTCTGCTACTTGATATTAGACAAAGGCCTTTGTGCTTCTTCTTTCTTGGTGCCTGTTGAAAACTTTGCTCAGGCACGCCTACCAAGACATGTAAGTTGAATGTCGCTTTGAATTGGTTTACTCTGAGCAGGACTTTGTCCCCATCTGCACTGTATATTTTAAGTTGTAAGGAGACCCCCCATTCTTGATTGATTGCTAAACCACTCTGGGAACTATAGCGCCCCGAGGGGCTCTTTAACAACTCTCAGCACCCTCAACAAACTGCACTTCCCTGATTTCTGGTTCTCACCCAGGGAGGCAAAGTTAATTTTGTCAAATAAATAATGTGATTTTAATCTGTTCCACTGTTGATCTTAATCCCTTTGGAAGCTTTCGACAGTTTTCACTGATCCTTTAAACATTTATTGTAAACAGCTTAGGGGTTTTTGCTGCAACCGAGTGGCATATAAATTCAAAATAAGAAAAAGAGCCCAGGGTGACAGGTAACCCAGCCCTGAACTAAAAACGGCAGGAAAGTGGTCCTTATCAGATGCCGCCTGCCTCAGCCAACATGGCCGACGGTCAGGGATGATGGGCAGTGTAGTCCACCAATATTTTGGAGGGCCACGCAGGCTCTCCATCCCTGGTGCAAAGTCTCAGAAGGCCGTCAGCCTCAACGGGTGCGATTTTGTTCTGTGTGGAAGCCCAGGCACTTTGTGGGGAATCTTGAGAATAACCAGCGGTTTAGCTGAAGCTTTCAAAGAGAATTCTTTAATCCTCCTGCTGCGATGTACTTTCAAACAGGGCGCTGAAAGAGACGTTTATCGGCTTATTTTAAACGTTCGCAACCTTTGCAGACAGAGTCTGCATTTGCAATGCAGTCTTGACCATGGGTTGGCAAACTAAGGCCCAGGGGCCGGATCTGGCCCAATCGCCTGCCAAATCCGGCCCGCGGACGGTCCGGGAATCATGAATAGAATGTGTGCTTTTATTTAAAATGCACCTCTGGGTTATTTGTGGGGCACAGGAATTCGTTCATTACTATTTTTTCCAAAATACAGTCCGGCCCCCCACAAGGTCTGAGGGACAGTGGACCAGCCCCCTGCTGAAAAAGTTTGCAAAAGTTTGCAAGAGCATAATGATTTGCAAGTGTGTTTTTCTGAGTGATTAAAACCACTTTGGTGCGGTGGTTATCCGGAAGCGATTAAATTTAAGGAAAGTAAACTTCTGGTTGTGTAATGGGAGTCCAGGATTGTTCTGAGAACTTGAGGGCAACGCTTAAGTTCCCTTTTTAGCAGCCCATGAAATGTAAAGCTCAAGTTCATTTTGGGACCGCCTAGCTGAGACCCCCCCTCCCCTCGTCCCGGGAGGCTGTTCCTCAGACAGGCATTAGAGCTGTGTGGCTGCAATATTATCGGGCTGGAGGTTGTTAAATCGTCAGAGGGGTGTGGGTTGGGGGGGGGGTAGATTTTGAGGAGGGGGTAGAAGAAAGGGAAGCAGGAACACTGGCTTTTTTCCACAATGCAATTGGAATAAAATTACAGCACAGCATAACCGATCGAAACCAACCGACTGACAAACCGACAAAGGAAGGTTTTTTTAAAAAAAGAAAAAAAGAGAGAAACGAAAAAAAGCAAAAAACGAAAATCAAAATGTTTAAAAAGAAATAAATTTGCAGGTGGGGGGGAAAAGGGGAAAAAATTCCACTGATAACGTAAAAAAAAAAGTTCCTTTGAAATTATATGTATATATGTATATATATATACACACGCACGCACACTCACGCACACAATTTGAAAGAACAATAAAAATTTAAAAGGGGGCGGGAGAAACGAAATAATATTAATTTTAAAAAAATA
Source organism: Podarcis pityusensis (assembly GCF_964106645.2). Taxonomy (NCBI): domain Eukaryota; kingdom Metazoa; phylum Chordata; class Lepidosauria; order Squamata; family Lacertidae; genus Podarcis; species Podarcis pityusensis. Next base: position 8,691,274 of record NC_138043.1, on the reverse strand, counting down.
AACGGAAAAGGACCGTCATGCAAAAGATCGTTGCCTCGTAAACATTCTCCTGTCATGCAGATCAGGCCCAAAATGTCCATACAGCAAGGTAACCATGACGACAGAAAAAAGTGCACACAGAAATGCAACCAACGGATGCAGAAGAGAGAGCTCACACGTCCCACAATGCAACTCAACTCATCTCCAACGAGACCCGAGAACGAAGAGGGGGGGGGGTCTCGCTTTGTCAACTTTTTTTTTTATAATATATAAAATATATATATAGATATATATATAAATGCAGAGATTTTCTTTCTTTTTCTCTCGTTTTTTTTTAAAAAAAGAATATTCAATCATATATATATATATATTCACCATTTTATTTTTATGTTATTTATTAATTATTATTTTTTTCAAAAAAGATATATCGCAATAGTAAGATATAGGATTATTTATATATTTCTCTCTTTTTTAATTTTTTTATTTTTTTTTTAATTTTTTTTAATTAAGAAATGTAAAAATATGTGGGTAAAGAAAGTAAAAAAGGAAAAAAAAAAACCACACCAACCTTCTCGTAGCTCTGAGGAATGTTTTAAGGGGGTTTGATGCAGAACACAATGACATGAGAAGAGGAGAGAAGAAAAATAAGGGAAACACAGAGAGAGTAAAAAAAGGCCTTCACGGCTGGCAACTGCAATTTCAATTGCTTTCCTTTCCTTTCCTTTCCTTTCGTATTTCCGCCTTTTAACTTAAAAAAATAAAAATATCGAGCTAAAAAAAGTAATATATATCATCTCAAAATGTCCATTTTTAATTTTTCCAGTGACCGTCTTCCCCCACCACATTTAGCCACGTGACCCCCCTCCCTGTGTTAGCACGGCCCTTCCTTGCCAATTCGGCAGGAATGACCCCCCCGGCACCCCATCAGACCCTCCCCCCACCCCCACCCCCACCGGTGGATTCTAGCCTGCATCCACAGATCTGGCAAAAGCCCCTGCAGCTCAGAGAAAGGGAGGTTAAACAACATTTACAGAACGGCACCCCAAACAAAAGAAAAAAAATGATGTCTTCTCCTCCGTTTCCACCTTGGCACTGTCAGTCGTCGTCCAGGAAGTTCCAGCCACCCACCCGAATATTTTGAGGTGCCCTCGAAAACCCCTCCAAGGCATGTCTTCATGGGAACTGCAGGGGAATGGAGGCGGTGCAATCCTGTCCCCGCAACCCTGTGCCAATCCAGGTGAGTTGCACCTGGATAGAAGCGCTGCATCTGTCTCCCTGGGCTCACTCACCAGGTAAGAGAACGGCGGCTCGCAATTCGACCTGGTCCCTTGGAATATTTGGGGGCTCTTTATTATTATTATTATTATTATTAAAAAAAGGATGCTGTTTCCCGTGCTTCTGGTTTATTGTGAAGCTGCCAAGCCCATTTCCCGGCGCCCATTCAGACATGCCTTAAAAGCCCCGCCCCTTCCAGCTCAGGCTCCTCCCCCCATCCAAACTCATTCAGACATGAAGGGGGTGGACGGAAGTTCCCTATGGTGGTTAAAATTACTAATGACAACAGGAAAAGGGCAGAAATGGGGAGGAACACCAAACAGTGCAAACACCCTACTCTGTGCACCTGAAATTCCATTTTTGGGAGGGGATAAAAGCATATTATGGGAGAAACAGTTTGAAAAATCGGTAGGAGGGGGAAACAACAACCAGAGACCCAGCAATCATGTTCAAGGCTCTTTGGAAATAATGATAGAAAAGGAAAATAATGCTAATACTGATAAGGCCCCAGTCACACAATCCAAACCATTTCTCCCTTTTGCGCGATTATCGTAAAACACAATAAGGAAGCAGAAGTTATTAGAGAGAGCACTCCGTTGTCCAGGTGAACTTCCAAAGGTGAGCTTCTTGCCCCATCTACGATGCGAGGTGCTGCCTGACTCTACGGAAGACCTTACGTTTTGAACCCAAACAGATGTCTCCGTAAACACATGCGCCACACCTGTGGCTTTCCAAAGCTGGGTTCGAAACAGTAAGCAGCTCCTGAGGGGAGCTTGCGCAACCTGCGTCATTCAGTGATTATTCTGCACTTGGAAAGAGCTAGTTTTTCAAATCATTTCTTCTCTGGATTCCTAGGAGGTGAAGGACAGGTTGGGCAGGTGTTGTAATATTGTGCAATGCTGGTATTACCCCACCAGGTGCCGCTACTGCGTAGTGCTGAGCAAGCAACAACATAAAGCATTGATATTGGGGAGAAAGAGGTCTGTCTAAATTTCAGAACAAAGAGGAACTCGTAAATTTGGCCCACTTTTCTGACACTTTGGCCAGTCCCCACAAAAGATATCGGGTTTTAGACTGCTTTTTTTTGGGATGGTTACCATCGCTCACCGCTCCAACGTTTTCCGTGACTGAGTGGGCCAAACCATCGCAGCTTTGTAGGGGAAGAATGAAGCGTTTTTCACAAAATTAAGCAACTGAATTGAACAAATGGGGCGAGAGAAAGCTCCCGATTTCTGAACTGTGGCAGGTTAAAATTCTCAACCCACAGAAGACCCACGAAGGAAGGGACAAACCCACATGAGTCTTGGATCATGTGAGCTCGGCCCTCGAGGCCTGAGATTTTACCCACGGCACAAAAACTCTTGAGAAACATTTCCTTCAGCACAGCGCCAGATGTTACGCTCTACGTTGCTGGTTGCATCAACAATGGAGGCAACGGACATCATTTCTCATTTTTTTGTCATTGGGCCACAACATCAACAACATCAACACTAACAGCAGCAGCAGCAGCAAACAAAGACAAAAGCCTCCTTTAAAAATTTAGCTTGGGTGTAAAAACACACACACACACACAAAAAACCCAGAAAATAAGCAGTGTTATCAGGCATGTGGCCCCAAGCAGACTGGAAAAAGAGGTCACTTTACTGCAGTGTTAGACATTGAAACTTCTAAAGGCCTGTATGGCTTTCGATCTACTGTGGTGCATGAAGCTGACCAGCCATGGACTGGTCCATAGCAGAGACGCCAACAACCTCATTGCCCCAGGTAGTGAAAACAAGGAGGCTTATCGGGTATCTAGTGGGAGGCTGGGGAAACCTATGCTTACGAGATGACGGAAGGGTGTACTCCTAGGAGATATCTAGGACGGCCGCAGCTTCCAGCATCCATAGTTTGAAAGGGATGCTCGGTTTGGCAAGTCATTGGTACAGAAAGTTATTTTAATTTTTGTGCTCCTGACATCAGACTGGAAAGAGGAAGAAAAAGTGTTGCAGCCTATCTCTTCACAATAACTGCAAGAGGGATCCCCCAGCGCCCCACTTCTGTTGAGGAGAGCGCCCTTCTGATCGGAGACGATGAGGACCCATTTTGTCTGTGCTCAGGCTTCCAAAAACACTCCCCAAAAGGGGAGTTTGTCAAGCCTTGACGGAACGGCGTGAGCCTATGAGGGCTGGGGCTTGGGAGACCCCTGGCTGGACCGTGAGACTCTATACTCTGATGGTGGTGAACAGGTTCAAAGTCACTTCTGGCCATTTGGGGCAGGGGCCTTCCAAGAACCCCAACGCCACCTGATTCGTGCAGCCGTTTGAACCTCACTCAGACCACAGCTCTGTTGGACCACAATTCCCCATTATCCTTGACCACTGACCCAACTGGCTGCAGTTGGTGTGTCTGTAGCACAACAGCAACTGGAGATCCAAGGGACACTGATGTAGACTCTGAAACACGTCTTTTAGGGGGTTTCAGCATCCCTTCGCACACGGTGTTGTGTTTGTGCACGATTTTGTCTAAGCACCTGGCAGGGTTAGATCCTGGGCTTTTGCTAGGTGGCTCATGGAATCACATACGAAAAGGGGTTCCCCTCCCTTTTTAAAAAAAAGTGGGGTGCTGTTGTTGGGACAGCTTGAAAGGTCAGGTGTTTGATCATAATTCTGTGGCGGGACTGCACAACTCTCCTTAAAACATTCCTTTACAGCATCCATCACCAACTTGGTGCCCTCCAGACATTACTGTTTACTGTAGTCTAGCAGTGTTTCTCAACCTGTGGGTCCCCAGATGTGGTTGGAATACAACTCCCATCATCCCTGACCTCTGGCCTTGCTAGCTAGGGATGATGGGAGTTGTAGTTCAACAACATCTGGAACCCACAGGTTGAGAAAGGCTGGTCTAGAGGAACCTAGACCTGGGGTCTATAAAGGTAAAGGGACCCCTGACAGTTAGGTCCAGTCGTGGCCAACTCTGGGGTTGCGGCGCTCATCTCGCTTTACTGGCCGAGGAAGCCAGCGTACAGCTTCCGGGTCATGTGCCCAGCATGACTAAGCCGCTTCTGGCGAACCAGAGCAGCGCATGGAAACGCCGTTTACCTTCCCGCCGGAGTGGTACCTATTTATTTACTTGCACTTTGATGTGCTTTCGAACTGCTAGGTTGGCAGGAGCAGGGACCGAGCAACGGGAGCTCACCCCGTCGCGGGGATTCGAACCGCCGACCTTCTGATTGGCAAGTCCTAGGCTCTGTGGTTTAACCCACAGCGCCACCCGCATCTCTTAAAGGTGATGTACAGGAATAAATAAATAAATAAGGATGTACCTCCGGCCTCAAGGGAGGAAAAAAGGAGGATGGCCGCATTACGAACCAAATCCGAATTATCAGGGAAAGCCTGATCCACACTGCAAACAAAGACCAGCTTTAACAACTGGTTTACATCTTGGTGTGTGAGGATTTGTGGGAATCCCAGTACTTTTGGCACCCCTGCCCCCTCCTTCTGGGTAGACTACAATTCCCATAATCCCAAGAGGAAGGGTCCAGGAAGGTGTGAGTGTATTAAAAGTTGGCCTTGGGAGACTTGCCTCTCTCATTTCTTGCAGTCCCATGCCAGTTTGGCTGAGCCAATCGGCCCAGTAATAATGTCTAAATGGCGGAGAGGCTCACGACCAGCCCATGTGTTGGCTACCACAATGGTGGTAGCAAAAAAACCACCTTTTTTTGACAGGGGGAACAAAAAGAGCAAGGTATATTTTTAGGCGGGCTAGAGAGAAAAACACAAGAGTTTAGAAGTAAGGGCAGGGTGGCAGCTCCTTGCTTGGGGCACTTGCACACCCAACCGCTCCCTCCGCTGGCGCAGTCCATGCAAACTCACAAGAGTTGTAGGAAGGGACCCAAAGGGTCATCCATCCCAACCCGCTACATATGTAGCTCAGGTTGGTGTGGGATATTTACAGGGGCAGCTCCAGGTTCGAGCCACCCCTTGGCATGCCCTAGTGTTGGTTGGGAAAAGTGGGGAAACTGAGCCAGTTGTTAGCCAGAGGCCTCCTGCAGTGTAGGTGCAGACCCATATATTAGACATTTCCTCCTGCTCCCCAGTGCATATTCCCACACAGTTGGGTCTCTCCAATGTCCAGCCAGGCTCTGGGTCACCCGCTTGTCTTCGATATGGACTTTGCAACCCACCCCAAACACCTTCTGGATCTTGAGAAAAAGAGAAACGCAGCAAAAAACAAAAGCCTTCAGCGGTGTGTGCGCACGTGTAGGCTGGGTGGGGGGAGAGGAGTTTGGAGAGGATGGCATTTGCCACTCTTGCGAGTCACGGCGTTCCCTACCTCTCACATATAGGTTTGCGGGTGAGGAGTAGCGCACACCGGCGCTGTTGCTGGCCACGCACTCGTACTTCCCCTGGTCCGTCTCTTCGCTGCTTTCGATCTGAAGGCCACCTGGAAACGGGAGGAGGGTCCGGGAGCGGGGAGAGGAAGGAGATGTCAGGAAACGTGTTAGTTCAGAGGACCAGCAGCCCAGGAGGGAAAGGGCAACCTCTTCCCCGCTTCCCTCTCCATCGCAGCTCAACGCTTCCGGCGCTCACTCGGTGCTTCATCTTACCGAAAAGCGGCGCCCTGCTGCGATCCCAAGGAGGCTTACTCACCAGCTGGGCTCAGTGGGACTTACTCGCTAGTAAGGGCACGCAGGATTGCGACCCCAGCATGCTCTTGTTCGCATAGCATAGGTCATGGGTGAGAAGTGGTAGCCACTTGTGGACATGGGCTTGGTTCACATTATTCATTCTTCTCTCACCATCGATAGCTCTCCTATCTATCTATCTATCTATCTATCTATCTATCTATCTATCTGTCTAGGATCTTACATTACGGCTCTCCCCAGCCAGCGTACGATTCTCAAGCTCTCTCTCCTCCTCTGGCGCAGATGCATGTTTCAATTGTTGCGCCTGAGAAAAGTTGTTAATGCTAATTATGGTTTATCTGCTCTGAACACCAGACCTGGAAACTGTGGTTAACGTTAACCATGGTTTATCTACTCCAGAGTTTGGATCCAGGAAGTGTGGTTAGTGTTAACCATGGTTTACGTGTTCCATAGTTTAGACCTGGGAACTGTGGTTAGTGTTAACCATGGTTTATGTGTCTCATAGTTTAGACCTGGGAAGTGTGGTTAGTGTTAACCATGGTTTACGTGTTCCATAGTTTAGACCTAGGAACTGTGGTTAGTGTTAACCATGGTTTATGTGTTCCATAGTTTAGACCTGGGAACTGTGGTTAGTGTTAACCATGGTTTACGTTTTCCAAAGGTCAGGCCTGGGAAGTGTGGCTAGTTTAGCAGCAACCATGGTTTATCTGGGCAAGCCAGGGACATCAACCAGTGCCTGAAGTTGATTTCTTCCAACAAACCATAGTTAAAATGAACGCTTGCCATACTCTGCCCTGGCTGAGACATCTTGCCAACTAACTGTGCAGTGAGTTCAAACTGGAAACAGATGTTTGCAATCCCCTCCGGGAAAGAGATGGGGGTTGAAGAGTATGCAAACCATACAGTCGTGAACACAGTGCTTAGTGCTATGTGCATGCCAGACTGCAGCCCGATGCAGGAATTTGCATAAACTGAGCTCTCCATCTAGAAAAATGCGAGCCAGCAGACTAATAGGTGTCACATAGCTTCAAAGGCTTATAATGCGCTCTCTCAGCTCAGGCTAACCCTCTAACTTCACCACAAAATCGGCAGAGGCGGCAGAGAAAGCAGGTGGTGCCGGCCACTCCTGGAGAGGAGGAGGATGAACATCCTTTGTCCATATTCTTCACCCTCTGTTCCCTAGCTTTACAGACCTCTGTCCAAGACCCCACAAAAGGATAAGTCTATCAATGGTGAAACAGACCCTCCATGTTCAGAGGCACTGTTGCTAGAGACCAACAGTGGGAGAGGAACACTGTAGGCTTTCCAGAGGTAAATTATTATCCTTGGTCTGATCCAGCGGAGCTTCTCTTAAGACATTTGAGATATATTTTCCTCCTCCTCCCCCCCTCCATTTTTACCAGAAAATACAAATACAATTGCATTAATTTCCCAATTCACGTGTTCCGGACAACAGTTTCGGGTTCAATTTAAACCTTACCACTTTTGTGGACTGTGAAGGGGAAATGATTTAATAACGGGAGTGATTTTATAATAGTCTTAGGAACCGCAAGGAAAACCAGATATACACCTTCGGTGCTTCTTGGCGCTATGTTTGAGCCCACATCATAAATTGCAAGTGTGGCGGGGAGCTTGGGAAGTCTTCCTCCCCTGGCCCCTAGAGGACCTTGGGAAATCTTCCTCCCTTGGCCCCCGACAGACACAGCAGCCAGTTCCATCCATCCAGCCAAGGAAGAAAGAGAATTATACATGTATTGAAAATAAATGCAGAATTGAGGGAAGGAAATAAATGGGGTGGGGGTGGGGGGTGAAGTCACAGAAGACAGGACAAGAGGCAGGACAATAAATAAATACCCACAACAGTGAAAGGCTGACAAAACTCCAAGATTGTTATTAATATATATATATTTTTTAAAAAATCAAAAACCACACAACTAACACGGAACAAGAACTGGTTATAATTGAGAGGTTGAGGTGGCAAATAGGCTAGCAGGGAAAGTGAGCGCCGTGTGGGGCGGGTGTTTTGTGTGTGTTTGCGGAGGGTGTTTTCTTACCTCGGATCGGAGTACCTTCTGCAAGGAAAAACAAAAGAAAAAAGAAAAACAAAACAGAAGTGAAAACGAGCGGGGAGGAAAATAGTGGGAGTTTTTTTGTTTTTGTTTTTCGTTTCCCTGGACGTGCCAGTGGGAGAAGGGACCCTGAGGAGAAGGAAGGTTAGGATTCTCTTGGTTGGAGAATTTCTAACGCTGTCCTATTTTGAGTGGGTCGGGAAATGTAGAAGTACCGTATTTTTTGCTGTATAAGACTCACTTTTTCCCTCCTAAAAAGTAAGGGGAAATGTGTGTGCATCTTATGGAGCGAACGCAGGCTGCGCATTCACCCAAGAAAGCATCAATGGGGAGGAGCCAACGCCTGATGGTCTAGTGCGGCTGCTTGGCAGGTAGAACGTCCCAGGCTCAATACCGGTCATCTCACTGGTCAACAACTTTGGGTCAGGAAGCAGTTAAATAGGAAAGGCCTCTGCCAATCAGACAATTCTGGGCAATGTTATAAAACGGCAGCTTTTCGTCAGGACACCTGCTTTGACTGCAGAAGGTCCCAGGTCCAATCTCTGCTTACAAGGAACCCTTCGCTGCACTAAACTCTGAGCTGCTGCCAGTCCGAGCACAGAACAATGGCCCAGGTGGGTAAGCAGACTGACTTGGAAAGAGGCAGCTTCCTACGAACCATGGGACAACAAGGTGAGCCACTCTCCACGTGCTCAGAGGCACTGTTATCCTCCGAGGATGGGTCGAAATGGACATCCAGCATTGAACCCAACACCCCAGTCCAAATAGCTTCATGGGCGTTCTCCTCAAGGTTTGGGTTCAAAAAGCCTTCCTCATAAAACTGTAGGATCCTTCCCCTGCTCCCAGCCCCCACTGGCTTTCCAAGAGATTGCTGCACATCTCAGTCAAGAAAAGTATTGTTGTAAGAAGATCTCTAGGGTTTTACTCCCATCCTGAAAACAGAGCAGGTTTTGCAAAGCACGGCCCATTCTTTCAAGTCCAAAAAACTCCCCCTTTGCAGAATCTCCAAATATTGGCATTCCCCGGTCTTGCTAAACATCACCAATGTCTGCAGCAGAGGCATCTTGCTGAAAAATCTACGTCTGCCCTGAAATAACCGGCTTTCCTTTGTAAGAGTTTAAATGTCTCTAACACACTCTCTCCCCCCAAACTTCCTAGATGAATGTGCCCTGTTTTCAGGATAGGGGTAAAATAAATCACCTAGTTATTATGATTAGTTAGTGTCAGCTGGGAGGGGATAGGGCGAGATGTTATTTGGTTAAAGCTGGTTAAGGTTCTAGTTAGAGGGAGCCAGTTTCCGGCTGAAGAACAGGTTACAAAAAACGGGAATCTACAGAAAGGCGTTAGTTAGCGTCTAGTTAAGGTTACTAGCTAGTTAATGTTAATCAAAGCAAGGTATGCTCGCTGGAGGAAACAGTTTGGAAAGAAAAGAAAAGGAGTAAGGAAAGGGAGGGGGCGTTAATTTGGGCAAATCTCTGCAGAGAAACAGCTGGGGTTTTTTAAAAAAGGCAGCGAAAGAGAGAAAGCGAGGGAGAGAAGAGGAGAAAATTAGCAGAGGGTTGTGGATTTATTCAGTGGAAATAGAACAGCCTTGAACTCATCTTTCCGTCTCAGAAAATCAGGCCTGGAAACACATGCAAAAATCTGCCATCTGTGACAACAATCTGGAGCAATGCGGGGAGAGGACCAGTGGGGAGAAGGGGGGGGGGCGGTGATGGTCTATGGGGGTCTGACTCACTTGAAAGGCATCTTTGCTGCATCACTGGTGTGCTAGCGCACAACAACTATTTCCAATAGGAACAAATTATCTGGAGCCTACGAGGGCATTCAGGGGGGGCGAACATCAAACTTGGGTCTGGGGGGGGGGGAGAGGAAAGAGGGGTCCCCAGTCCCAAAATGGCAGTGTCCAACTGGCATGGCCAAAAACCATCACCTCTGCAAACCAGTGCAACCCCAGTGACAGCTTGTGTTGATAATCTTTGTGAATATCCAGGCTGCCACCCCCTTGCCCTGCCTTCAGGTCAGAAAACTGGGGTCTATAAAGGTAAAGGGACCCCTGACCGTTAAGTCCAGTCACGGATGACTCTGGGGTTGCGGCGCTCATCTCGCTTTATTGTCCGAGGGAGCCGGCGTACAGCTTCCGGGTCATGTGGCCAGCAGGACTAAGCCGCTTCTGGCGAACCAGAGCAGTGCACGGAAACGCCGTTTCCCTTCCCACCAGAGCGGTACCTATTTATCTACTTGCACTGGCATGCTTTTGAACTGCTAGGTTGGCAGGAGCAGGGACTGAGCAACGGGAGCTCACCCCGTTGCAGGGATTTGAACCGCCAACCTTCTGATTGGCAAGCCCTAGACTCTGTGGTTTAACCCACAGTGCCACCTGTGTCCCAACTGGGGTCTATACTTGTATCCTATTTGCCTGTGAATGGGATTTGCTCCCAGTTTTGCTGCTCCCGGTGAAATTTTACATGTAACGCCATGGGAAGGCAACCTATGGCCCCGGGGCCAGATCCGGCCCAATCGCCTTCTAAATCCAGCCCGCAGACGGTCCAGGAATCAGCCTGTTTTTAATTGAGTAGAATGTGTCCTTTTATTTAAAATGCATCTCTGGGTTATTTGTGGGGCACAGGAATTCATTTATTTCCTCCCAAAAATATAGTCATCCCCCCCACAAGGTCCAAGGGACAGTGGACCAGCCCCCTGCTGAAAAAGTTTGCTGACCCCTGTGTAACGCTGATGAACACTTTTTAGAAAAACCTTTCTCCCCATCGAGATTTCAATCCAGTAAGGCCAACCCTACCATTAGGCAAATTTCCCCTTAATACAGTGGTGCCTCGCAAGACGAAATAAATCCGTTCCGCGAGTCTCTTCGTCTTGCGGTTTTTCGTCTTGCGAAGCACGGCTATTAGCGGCTTAGCGGCTATTAACGGCTTAGCGGCTATTAACGGCTTAGCGGCTTAGCAGCTTTAAGAAAAAGGAAACAAACTCGCAAGAACTCGCAAGACGTTTCGTCTTGCGAAGCAAGCCCATAGGGAAATTCGTCTTGCGGAACGACTCAAAAAACGGAAAACCCTTTCGTCTAGCGAGTTTTTTGTCTTGCGAGGCATTCGTCTTGCGGGGCACCACTGTACTCCATTCCAGTAAGGCCGGCCCTACCATTAGGGAAAATGGCCCAGCCACCTTTAGGCAGCAGATACTGGCATCAGCAGTGGCTGTTCATCCTGTGCGCCACAGAAGCCTGCCTTGCACCCCCTAAACTCGCATTCTTCCCCCTCAGGGGTTTGTATGCGTACGGGATGCTTCGCCAACACCTAGACGGTGTTGCACAAGAAACGGGAGACAGGGATCTCGTCCGTCGCATCAGGCAGCAGTTGCCACGCGCTAGCCCTGAATTGCAGTAACGCCAGGCGGAAGTTCTAATGGGCAGGGCTTTGCTTGGCTCATGAAGAGTTATTTAAACTACTGGGGGTGGGGGCAGAAGGAAAATTTATGAGGGGGGGGGGGAATAAACCAGGACTACAGGGCACAGGTGGCAGATTTTTATTTTTTAAGAAACCTGTTGGAGTTTCACATCTAAGAAGCTGGAGAATATTTGCAAGGTGGGGAAGGAGACAAAGCTGTAGATGACCCCCTCCAGTGCAGGAATAAATTGATTTTGAGAAGAGTTCCTACTTTCCCCAAATACTCACGAACAGTAAAGGTAAAGGTAAAGGGACCCCTGACCATTAGGTCCAGTCATGGCAGACTCTGGGGTTGCAGCACTCATCTTGCTTTATTGGCCGAGGGAGCCGGTTTACAGCTTCCTGGTCATGCGGCCAGCATGACTAAGCCGCTTCTGGCAAACCAGAGCAGCGCACAGAAACGCCGTTTACCTTCCTGCCGGAGTGGTACCTATTTATCTACTTGCACTGGCGTGCTTTCGAACTGCTAGGTTGGTAGGAGCAGGGACTGAGCAACGGGAGCTCACCCCGTCGTGGGGATTCGAACCGCCGACCTTCTGATCGGCAAGTCCTAGGCTCTGTGGTTTAACTCACAGCGCCACCCGTGTCCCTCCTGAACAGTATATTGTGGCAATTGCCCAGAACCTTGCTTCTGGGGCAGTAGGCCAGAGATTTTTATTCGGTGGGCAGGCAGTGGTGGCATCTGACAAGTAAACAAGGTCCATAATTTAAAGGGAGACTTTGTTAATCGAGACCGGGCCGAGAGCTCCCGAAGCAGGAAAGCAAGCAAGGAGCTTGTTTTACTCCTGGACCCCCTTCTTAAAAGGCTGAACCAGTTATAAGGCAATCGTAGAATCAGAGAGCTGTGCAGCTGGATGGGACCCCAAGGGTCATCCAGTCCAACCCCTGCCCCCCTGCATTCATCAGGAATCAGCAGTCACACTGGACTCTATGGCGGGGATGGATTCTCAACTCCCTGGCGGGGGGCTCTTCCTTTAGCCCATCCATTAATAAGCAAAAGTGGCAGGCTGGAGTACAACAGGTGCTGTAGCTTGTTTATTTGAAACCATAGCGGACCCTGCTTAGCTTCACAAATAGGCTAGCTAATTAAACACCCTGCTACTCGGCCAAAAAGGAAGACCCCCAGAGTGGCTTACTTAAAGAAAAGCCAGCCGCTTCCTTCAGGGTCGGAATCTTTAAAAAAAAAAAAACCCACCACAACGCCAAAGGAAAATGCATTGGGAGGGAGAAGATAAGCAAACTCAAGTATTTTATTGCAAATCGTATATGTCTGAGCTGATAAAATGTTATATGTCTGATATAAAAAATGTAGACTACCTTGAGACTACCCGCCAGAAGTCCTTGGACTCATAGTCCTTAGACCAGGGGTCGGCAAACTACGGCCCCCGGGCCAAATCTGGCCCGAGCAGGTCCTGAATCCAGCCCGAGCGGCGATTTAAGAACCTGCCGCGTGGGCAGAGACTACCAGCGATGGCGACAGGAGGAGGAGGCTGAGCAGCCGATCAGACACCGTGCCTGGTTTATCTCAGTGATGTCTGATTGGCAGAGACGTCCCTGCGCCACACTGAGGTAAACCAGGTGTGGCGTCTGATTGGCAGAGCCGCCGCCACTCAGCCTCTTCCTCCTGCCGCTGCCGGGTTCTTAAATGGCCGTGCAGGCCGAGACTTCCGGTGATAATGACGGGAGGAAGAGGCCGAGTGGCGGCGGCTCTGCCGATCAGACACCATGCTTGGTTTACCTCAGCGTGGCACGGGGACGTCTCTGCCAATCAGATGCCTCTCTCCCCATCACCAATCAAATGGCACACCTGGTTTACCTGCGCACTGGGCCGCGGCCAGAGGGGAAGGCTGCGCGTTCCCGTGCGGTGATGGCAGCGCTTAGACGTGCGACAGTGGTAGCGGCGGCTGCTGAATCTCGATGACTTCACGGGGCAGAGCTGGAACCATAGCTGTCAACTGTCCCTTATTTGGCGGGAAAGTCCCTTATCCCAGCGTTGTGTCCCGCTACTGTCCCTTATTGATGACGTCCCTTAAATTTCCCGGGTTTCAAAGGAAGCAGCTCCTCTCCCTCCCTCCCTCCCTGCCGACCAGGGAGGAGGGAGGCTCCAACTGTGTTGCTTGGCTGCGTTGCTCACCCAATAAGGAGCCTAAGAACGACTGGGGGGTGGAGCTTGCATGCCTTGTGCCGATCAAATCGGCCGCGTTGCCTGGGGACTCGCCTTTGCTCAGCGCTTCCCAGCGGAGAGGTGACGGTGGTTTTCCTCGCTGCATCCCCTTTGCCGGGTTGCTGCGCTGTGGGAACCACCGCTTGAGGCTTCGTTTGGCTGCTGGCTGGGCTTTCTGCCTTTGGCTCGGTGGGGCTCAGAAGTTGAATATACCTGTGCTCTGAAAATCCTTTATTTTGGCTGCTGATCCCTCATTTTCGAGGCTGCTGGTCCCCTATTTTCAAATCTGTAAGTTGACAGCTATGGCTGGAACGCCTGCGTGGAGAGGGCCCACTGCCCAGACAGGTGACCGCGCCCGCCCTTCCCACAGGCTCGGAGGCAGGATATGCCTGGTTTACCCCTGGCCAGCTCCCTCTCGCTCCCCGCTCTCTGCCAATTGCCAGCGAGAAGGTGGCGAAGCAGGGGTACACGGCGAGGTGGAGGAGGATGGCGGCAGGCAGGAAAGCAAGGGGATTGGGGCTGGGGAAGAGAAGCCCCCCTCTGCCGGTGTGTGCGCGCGTGTGGTCCGGCCCTCCAAAAGATTTAAGGGACAGCTGGGAAAAACGTTTGCTGACCCCTGCCTCAAACTCTCCACCGTAGCAAACGGGGAAAGCAAAATTAGGAAGCTGTCTAATTGCCTTGTCTGGACAGACCACAACTTTTAATTTTATTTCAGGGATTCCTGCCTCCCCAACCACCTTGCGGTTTCCAGGAAATTTCTAACACACAGTTGTTAAATGTGAAACTCCAAGCTCCAAATCAGTTTGTAGCCGGGGCAAAATGAGACACGAAGCAGTTTTAAGGTAGCTCACGATATTGTGTTAGTGGGGATTCCAGGACAACTTTATTTTATAACTACCGAATTTACCTAATTTTGGAAGAGTTTGCATTTTCTTCTTTTCCTGGTAAACAGCCATGAGGTTTGAGACGCCGGTAATTTTTGCTTTTAGGTGCCTACGACAACCTCCCAGGTCACAAAGGTTTTGTTAAAAATGGCAGAATATCCCTACTGAAATAAAGACGTTAGTAGAAGAGTCAAGCCGCATGCCTACTTTGTAAGGGTGTGGGAAGCTGTTAAAAGAAGGAATTAGTTTTTAGGGTGGGAGGAGGGTGGGGCAGGCAACAGGTTTGGGGTTGACTGGTTGTCATTTTAAAAAAAAAGAACTACTAATATTTAAGAAAATGAAGAATTGACTTGATTTATGTGGAAAGCACACTTACCAAAGGTGTCTGAGTGAAATAAAATTAAAAAGGAAACAGAAAAGGGGAAAAAAATTAAAAGTGTGGTTATAAGCCAGTTACTTTTAAAATAAATATTTCCAAAAAAACTAAAGCCAACGAACCCAACACAGGACAGGACATAGATAAGACAGAGGTTATCACATACAGAAATTTAGACATTGATTCCCAGACATGACAGCTGAGGTTCCCCACCGCCTCCCCAAACGAGTAGAGGAGACACAGTTCATCCTTACCTTCTGAAAAGGTTTACTTTGAGAGTTATTGGAGGAGAGAAACTGCCGCACTCTCACCGCCGTGTCTCTGCATGAGCCATTGATTGGGGGGATGGCATACTCAAAAGAGGAAGGCACCAGGCCAGGGACTCACACAGAGAAGCAACATGGAGTATTCACCATGTTGGCCATTTTGCGGGGCGGTCGGAGGGACACTCTCCCTCCAAACATGCTATCAGGCACCATTTCGCCTGGTGTTCGCGCGATGCAAACGTCCAGTCTGCGCCCAGGTCTTCTGCTCTTCCTCACGAGTCGCCTGTGGCTAGCACAAGCTTCGAGGCTTGCAACCGGCAAACACCACAGAGCACCCCTCTCTCCCTCCTGAAGCGCAAATAGTCATCTCTGCACCGCCACAAGAAACACATGCACAAAAATCGACCTTCCCAGGCCTGCCAAAATTAAGTCTGGCGTCTTTCCTCCGTTTTGAGAAGACTCACACTAAAGCTTTCTCAAGTTCAATGGGGAAAAGACATTGGAGGGGGGGGTCTCTTCTGCTGTCAGGAGGGTCCTGGCTGGGCTTAGCTGGCGGAGACGTGAGGCCCCACCAGCACCCATCACAGACCCCCCGTCCCCTTACAGATGTTGCGGACTGGCTGGATGCTGATAACTGGTGGGAACGTCACATACATACGTAATAGACTATCTTTATAGAATTCTTTCAAACAATAACAAGTTCAAAATGAAATCTTAGACTCAAAGTCTCTGAAAGTCCATAGCCAAATGGGCTCATACCTTAGCCTTTTCTGACAAGGATTCTGAAGACATTCTCTGCGATGTACCTGCACTGGATTTTGATACGGGTCCTTCTAACGTGAATTTTCCACAACTTCTTAATTCACAGAAGCGCAAGATTCGCTATGAATTTCGTGCCTCTTTACTCTCCAATTATCTTAAATCTAGCCACGTACCGGGGGGGGGGGGGGGCTGAGATTGCAGAAAGTGCCAACCTTATTTGTTAATGACATTGAGTTGAAACAGAAATGGATAGCCATTCTTAACAAATGTTCCTTTGATTTAATGTTACTGTTAGTTCAGAGGTCTAAAGCGGAGGTTGTAGCGGGTTGCGAACGCTGCGGGTTGCGAACCTGCACGAATCACATTTGCAACCCGAGCGTCCACTGTAGTAGAGTTTACTTGCATTGACGCCACCAGAAATATTGGGGTGGGGTAGACCGAGGTGAAGACTCTTAATCTCAGGGTTGTGGGTTTCGAGCCCCACGTTGGGGAAAAGATTCCTGCATAGCAGGGGGTTGGACTAGATGACTCTGGGGGACCCTTCCATCTTTTCAACTCTATGATGGCCACCAATTCAGATGAGGATCGGACAAATTCATGGAGGGTGTGTGTGTAAAAGTATCCATGACCACCAGTAATGATGGATAGGATTTCCCTCCAGGATCAGAGACAGTTAAGTGCTTCTACGCATCAGTTTCTGGGACTCACAAATGGAGTTTTCTCGTTTGGGGAATCTGTTTGGCCTCTGGAGAACAGGATGCTGGACTAGGCAACCCTTTCATGCAAACACACACACATAACGCACATACCGCTTTGGTCTGATCCAGATTCAGGCTTCTCCTGGCGTTCTTAATTAAAACGGCATTCCTCAAAACGGAACGTTTTAACGTGCAGGGACTGGCAGTGTTTCAAAGCACTTTTTGCACAAAGCACTTGTTTTAATGAAATCTTGGACCTGCCAGAATGCAAAATGCAGCGGTTCGCGCTGGGGCGGGGGCAGGAGAGAGAAAGAGAGAGAGAGGAGCAGAATGGGAGGCAACGAAGGAATGAATCAACTCCGGCCACCCATTAAGCAAGACGGCTAACTCATGCCAGAAAGGAAAGCGAAAAGGGAGAGGACAAATTAGGCGGTTGTCAGGCTTCCAGAAATTCCAACGCAGCCAGCGTTTCCGACGGGAGGGGGGCGGCTTGCCGCCTGGCAGGCTGGTTTGCAAAAGGGCTGTTTGTTTGCCGGGTGCTGCTAAGCTCGGCTCGCCGCACGGGGGTCTGCTGCCCTACAGAAAGGGGCTTTTAAACAGGGCCTTGAGAGAGGTGCACAGGGTTCCCCTTCCAATCCTAAACGTTCCCGCAGCGACATCGGAACAAAGGGCAGGTTCATGTTGCCGCTGTGAGACGAGAGCCGGGTTTGAGGCCTTCGTGCCAATCTAACTGTGGCTCCTGCGTTGCACGGGGTTGGACTTGACGGCCCTTGGGGGTCCCGTCCAACAACGCTATAATGCTATGGTTCTGTGAAGCCCTAATCCACCTGGGTTCAGTGTAACTCAGGGACTGCCTGAGCCTTTACATCCCGGCTGGATCGCCGAGATCACCTGCAGGAGCAACACCGGAAATTCCCCTCAGTTGGCAAGGCTCCTCTGACAGCAGCAAGAAACTTTATTGCCATCGGTACAGTCTTGTGGAACTGCCTGCCACTGGAGAGCCAGCAGGAGGCCTGCGCCAAACGTTTTGGTTCCGTCAGGCTTACGCAAGGAACATGTCTTTCCACAACGGCTAGCTGATTTCTGATTTTAACTTTTTATATGTTTTTTTTAATTGTATGGCTTCAAGGTACTATTGCAGCAAACTAATAGCTGTATATACCGTATTGGCCTGAATATAAGGCGCAGGTCAGGTCTGTGTCCAGGGCAGCTGTCTACCAGCCCCATCTGGTACGCAGGCTGAGACCCTACCTGCCTGCGCACTGTTTCGCCAGAGTGGTGCATGCTTTAGTTATCTCCTGCTTGGACTACTGCAGTGCGCGCTACGTGGGGCTACCTTTGAAGGTCACCCGGGAAACTGCAACTAATCCAGAATGCAGTTTTTTAAGGGTGCAGAGAAGTATAACTTTCCGAGGGGCTAAACTACAGTTCTCAGGATTTTAGCAGAGTGAATCATAGAATCATAGAGTTGGAAGAGAGCACAAGGGCCATCGAGTCCAACCCCCTGCCAAGCAGGAAACACCATCAGAGCACTCCTGACATATGGTTGTCAAGCCTCTGCTTAAAGACCTCCAAAGAAGGAGACTCCACCACACTCCTTGGCAGCAAATTCCACTGTCGAACAGCTCTTGCTGTCAGGAAGTTCTTCCTAATGTTTAGGTGGAATCTTCTTTCTTGTAGTTTGGATCCATTGCTCCGTGTCCGCTTCTCTGGAGCAGCAGAAAACAACCTTTCTCCCTCCTCTATGTGACATCCTTTTATATATTTGAACATGGCTATCATATCACCCCTTAACCTCCTCTTCTCCAGGCTAAACATGCCCAGCTCCCTTAGCCGTTCCTCATAAGGCATCGTTTCCAGGCCTTTGACCATTTTGGTTGCCCTCCTCTGGACACGTTCCAGTTTGTCAGTGTCCTTCTTGAACTGTGGTGCCCAGAACTGGACACAGTACTCCAGGTGAGGCCTGACCAGAGCAGAATACAGTGGCACTATTACTTCCCTTGATCTAGATGCTATACTCCTATTGATGCAGCCCAGAATTGCATTGGCTTTTTTAGCTGCCGCGTCACACTGTTGGCTCATGTCAAGTTTGTGGTCAACCAAGACTCCTAGATCCTTTTCACATGTACTGCTCTCAAGCCAGGTGTCACCCATCTTGTATTTGTGCCTCTCGTTTTTTTTGCCCAAGTGCAATACTTTACATTTCTCCCTGTTAAAATTCATCTTGTTTGTTTTGGCCCAGTTCTCTAATCTGTCAAGGTCGTTTTGAAGTGTGATTCTGAGTGGGGGAAGCTAAGTGCTTTAAATGGATGGGGTTCATCTCTGCTGGCCACCTGTTCAGGATTTCTTTTTGCAAGCAGAGGACTCGTGTTTGGAGATTGCAGTTGGGAAACAAAACAGTGCAGAATCACTGAATCGTAGAGTTGAAGCGCCATCTCATCCAACCTCCTTCAATGCAGGAATCTCAACAAAAGCATGGCTTTCTTTAGCCGTACAAAGAGGAAACAAGGAGGTCTCCGTGTTGGAACTAAGAGCGGCCGACACCCCAAAGCTAAACACACACAAACACAGTTACACAACACACAACCAGGGGAGGGAACACAACGAACGTCGAGGAAACAACTCTGAACGCAAAGCCACATGGAAACACATCACGAGACGCAAAACCGCAACTCAAAATTAACTGAAGGGCAGGTAAACAAACGGACAGGTGGAAGCAGGAGCCTCACCTGCAGCGATTCCTGCAGCTCAGAAGGGTTGAACTAGATGTCCTTTGGGTGTACCCCTTCCAACTCTACCGTTCTTTGATCTGTTTGGGCAGCACACCCTGTGTGTTGTTTAATGTGGCATACTGCTTAGTGTGTTGGTTAGGGGGTTGGAGCAGGACCCGGGAGAAGCTGGGTTCGAATTCTCACTCAGCCATGAAGCTCTTTGTGTGTGACCTTGCACCAGTCACCACCTCTCAGCCTAACCTACTTCGCAGGGTTACTGCGAGGATAAATTGGGTTTGGAGAACCTTTTGCACCACCTCTTTGGGGGGAAAGGCGGTACCTATAAATGCGATAAATAAATGAATGAAAAAATAAGCGCGGAGAGCTGAATTTAAGAAATGGAAACCAACACAGATTCATCTGTCCCTTGATATAAGAGACGGGAGGCAAGCACTCCTGAAAAATGAGAGGATGGAAAAGACCCAACAAATGACTCAGAATTTCATGTGGTCGTTTCTACATCCGTTACTCCGGTCACAAAGCCCAGGTAGCGGCAGCAGAGTCCTGGGCCCACGACGTCCCTCAAAACATCGCACCAGCCGCCACCCTAGCTTCCAAACTGCCACAAACATTCACACAAGTGGGTTTGTAACACTTAACCCTGGCAAAGGCCATTTAAATGCAACCCTGGCAAAGGCCATTTAAATGCCAGCATGTTAAGCGCTATATGTATGAAGGAGCAGGTCAATTCTGTGTCCAGGGCAGCTGTTTATCAGCTCCATCTGGTACGCAGGATGAGACCCTCCCTGCCCATGGACTGTCTCACCAGAGTGGTGCATGCTCTAGTTATCTCCCGCTTGGACTCCTGCAATGCGCTCTACGTGGGGCTACCTTTGAAGGTGACCCGGAAACTACAACTAATCCAGAATGCAGCAGCTAGATTGGTGATGGGGAGCGGCCGCAGAGACCATATAACACCGGTCTTGAAAGACCTACATTGGCTCCCAGTACATTTCCGAGCACAATTCAAAGTGTTGGTGCAGACCTTGAAAGCCCTAAACAGCCTCAAAGGCCCGGTATACCTGAAGGAGCATCTCCATCCCCATCGTTCTACCCGGACACTGAGGTCCAGATCCGAGGGCCTTCTGGCGGTTCCCTCCCTGCGAGAAGCCAAGTTACAGGGAACCAGGGAGAGGGCCTTCTCAGTAGTGGCACCCGCCCTGTGGAACGCCCTCCCACCAGATGTCAAAGAGAAAAACAACTACCAGACTTTTAGACGACATCTGAAGGCAGCCCTGTTTATGGAAGCTTTTAATGTGGCTGGGGAAACCCAGCCAGATGGGCGGGGTATAAATAATAAATTATTATTATTATTCCTGAAAGAGGCAGTGCTAGCATAGTGGTTAGAATTCCAGCCCCGGACCTGGGAGATCAGGGTTCAAATCCTCACTAGGCCATGGATCTCCCTGGGGGCCAGTCGCTGCCTCTCAGACAAGGTGGGATGCCACCTTGAGCTTGCTGGAGAATATACGGACGCAATAAATCAATATATATAAGACCTTGTGATCCCCCAATCCTTTCCCAGAGTCAGCTTGGGGTTCCAAAGAGGACTCTCTGGCACAGAGAGTGGTTTACTCTGCAGACAGCACACACGAATGTCTGAGCAGGATCTTGACCGAAGCGTCACCTGCCCCACCAAGCCGACCATTTAGCCTCACCTGATCTCAGCTGCTTTATCCTTCCGTTGCTGGCGCTGGGGTCGACGGGCAGGAAATCTTTGAACCACGTGATCTCTGGATCTGGGTTCCCACTGGCTGCGCAGAGCATGGTGGCGGTCCTGGTGCGCTCCACCACTTTCAGCTGGGGTCCCATGTCGATGATGGGGAAGCCAGAAGGAAGCTGGTCCTCTGTTCAAAACGACACGGGCAAAAGGGGAAAGGGTTAGACTCTGCGGAGGCGTCAGGAGGTGGCATTCTCTGCGAAGGGCTCCGGGAGGCATGGGAAACTGTGACTCGGGGAGGCATGGGAAATTGCGACTCGGGGAGGCATGGGAAATTGCGACTCGGGGAGGCATGGGAAATTGCGACTTGGGGAGGCATGGGAAATTGCGACTCGGGGAAGCATGGGAAACTGCGACTCAGGGAAGCATGGGAAATTGCGACTCAGGGAGGCGTGGGAAATTGCGACTCGGGGAAGCGTGGGAAATTGTGACTCGGGGAAGCGTGGGATATTGCGACTCGAGGAAGCATGGGAAATTGTGACTCGGGGAAGTGTGGGATATTGCGGCTCGGAGAAGCATGGGATATTGCGACTCGGGGAAGCATGGGAAATTGCAACTCGGGGAAGCATGGGAAACTGCGACTCGGGGAAGCATGGGAAATTGCGACTCAGGGAGGCATGGGAAATTGTGACTTGGGGAAGCATGGGGAACTGTGACTCAGGGAAGCATGGGAAATTATGACTCAGGGAGGCATGGGAAATTGCAACCCGGGGAGGCATGGGAAATTGCGACCCGGGGAGGCATGGGAAACTGCGACTCGGGGAGGCATGGGAAACTGCGACTCAGGGAGGCATGGGAAATTGCGACTCCCATGCACCCCGGTAGGAAATGCTCTCTTATAAGAACATTAGCAGCTGGATCAGGCTCATATATTCCAGCATCCTGTTCTCCCAGTGGCCGACCAGACGCCCCAATGGGAAGTCCACAAGCAAGATGGGAAGTCCACAGCTGCAGCTCCCTTCCCCTTGCAGTATTCAGAAGTATACTGCCTTTGACAGTGGAGACAGAACATTGTGGCTAGGAGCCATCCTCTTTTAAAGCATCCCAAGTTGTGCCCATCACTGCCTCTTGTGGAAGGGAGTTCCACAGTTTAACTTTTAAAATGAGTCTGCATTTTAAATTCCATTTTAACCTGTATTTTAAATTGTTTTTTCCCGTTATGTTTTTCCTGTAATTTTACTGGTGTTAGCCGCCCTGAGCCCGGGAAGGGCGGGGTAAAAATAAAAAAATATTATTATTATTATTAACTGTACACTGTCATGAAGAAGTACTTTTTTTTTGCCTCTCCTCAGCTTTGCCAGATGCCCACAAGTCCTTGTGTTAGGAGACAGGGAAAAATACTTCCCCCTGCTCGCTCTCTCAATTCCCTGCGTCACCACCTCTGCCTCAGACCATAAGAATTTGGTTTGGCATCCTCAAAGAAAGGAGCCACAACTCGTTCCTTTGCACAATGTAATCTCAGGCTTCTGGAGCACACAAAACACCCAACGTCGCTGGCAGGCAATGGGCAAATACGGTGTGATCTCACGGGTAAACTGGTCCCCAGTTGCTAAGGTCTTTAAGAGTAACGCCTTGGACTTGGTCCAGCAACAAACTGGCAACCGGTTCTGAGCACAGGCACCATGTGCCATGCGCAGGCAAGGCCTCACCCCTGTCAGCAATTGCGCCGCAGCATTCTGCACTAACCGCAGCTTCCGAAACGTGAGGGAAGTGTGCATCGAATCAGATGGACCGAAGACCAATACAGTCGCACCTTGGAAGTCAAACGGAATCCGTTCCGGAAGTCCGCCGGAGTTCCAAAACGTTCCAAAAGCAAAGCACGGCTTCTGATTGGCTGCAGGAAACTTCTGCAGCCAATCGGAAGCCCCGTCGGAAGTTTGGCTTCCAAAAATAGTTCGCAAACCAGGACAGTCAATTCCGGGTTTGCAACGTTAACAACAACGGGAAGATTCACAAGGCAGAACTGGGCATGCGCTTAGGGCACTAGGAAATCAGGGGAGCATACACACAAATTTATTATTATTATTATTATTATTATTATTATTATTATTATGGAATTTGGACACTTTATAGTTTTTTTTAAAAAACCAAAACTTAGGAGCCATCATTGGGGGAAAAAATCAGAACATAGGCTTCTTTGAACTCCACACTATTCCCCCATTTTTTCCTCTTCTCTTTTTATCACTTGTCCCCCAGCTAAACTCGATTATTCTATCAATCATAAATATTAATTATTACGGATATAGTCTTCACAGTGGATTAGTTCTGATTCGTACTTGGTTGCCTATGGAGGCGGGCGCTGTAATATTTCCAGGATTTGATCTGGGCGAAGGGTTGGAGTTCAGAATAGAAAGATAAGGTTTTAGCATAATATGAGGGAGGGGAAGGGAGGGAGAGAAAAGCTGCCTCTCTCCACACAGGCGCCAGCAAACTTTTTCAGCAGGGGGCCGGTCCACCGTCCCTCAGACCTTGTGGGGGGCCGGACTATATGGGGGGGGGGAATGAATGAATTCCTATGCCCCACAAATAACCCAGAGATGCATTTTAAATAAAAGCACACATTCTACTCATGTAAAAACGCGCCGATTCCCAGACTGTCCACGGGCCGGAATGAGAACGCGATTGGGCCGGATCCAGTCCCCGGGCCTACCCATGCTCCACACCATTCAGAATTTCCTATGCATTCATCCGAAGCGCACCCGGCAGCCGGTTTGTTTGCATCATTCCATGTGGAGCGGGGAACATCTTGCACCTGATTGGCTGGATGTGACATCATGCTCTGAAGCTTCCACCTCCTCTGCTCAGATGCCGCCCTTTCCCGAAGCTTGTTAATTCCACAAACTAATTAATCTGCCAAGAGATAGATCAGCCCCTCTTGACAGGCAGGAGGAGGGTGGGTGGATATTATATGAGCGGGGAGATCAGGGAGGGAGGGCAGCGAAGGGAGGGTGCTTGCGACAACTATTATTACGGAGTGTTTCTAATTAAACAAAAATGTTAATCTTGTGGCACATTGTGCAGAATTCCTCGGAGTTTAATTAAAACAACCGCGGCTGGAGGCGTGATCAGATTCGAGATGAGATCTGCGAAGGACGTGGTTCCCAGAGGCTGGCACATGCCACCAGCCGGGGGTGGGGGAATAGGGGGGAAGACGAGAGCCCCCCACCCACCTGAGAAGGGCGCTGCTGGCATGCAAAAACAGGGACCACCGGTGCGCATGTAAACACCCAAAACGCCCGGGGTTCCCAACAAGCAATCGATCAAGCCTTGCAGCTAGAATTTTGCTGGCCAAAAATTGGAAACTACAAGAAGTGCCAACAGTGGAAGATTGGCAGATGAAGATGATGGACTTTTTGGAGCTAGCCGACGCGACCGGAAGAGTCCGCGACCAGAAGGAGTATCAAGAGGAATGGAAGAAATTTAAAGATTATTTAGTTAAATATGTTAAGATAACTTAAACAGAAATACTTGGGAGTAACAGATTGGCCTAGGATTTCAATATGTGATATTGTGAAGACTATGGATAAAAGTCAAAATGAAAAGGAAGAAAGATGTTAATTGACCAAGTAAATTCTATGTGAAAATAGTTTTGGGAAACTGCTACAATGATCTACAGTGGTACCTCAGGTACCTCAGGTTAACTTAATTCATTCGGGAGGTCCGTACTTAACCTGAAACTGTTCTTAACCTGAAGCACCACTTTAGCTAATGGGGCGTCCCGCTGCTGTCGCGATTTCTGTTCTCATCCTGAAGCAAAGTTCTTAATCCAAGGTATTATTTCTGGGTTAGTGGAGTCTGTAACCTGAAGCGTATGTAACCTGAAGTGTATGTAACCCGAGGTACCACTGTATATGGAAACTCAGCCAGGGGGATTCAAGGAAGTCACCCAACAATGATAACAAAAGTGGATTTTTTTACAGCTTGGATATATGTTTGTTTGCTTGTTTTTTGATGTTTTCTTTTTTTGTTTGTGGATATGTTTGTTATAAATTTGGAAAACTAATAAAATAAAAAATCGATCAAGCCTTGCGATCTGGCACAGCATCCTGTTTGACGCTGCTCTCGGCAGGTTCAGTGGCAGACTGGCATCTGAGGGCAAAGCTCTCAACGCCTGCTCGCTGGCAAACTCAAACTCAGGACGTGGTTCCTGCCCAAACCTTTGATGCTCAGATTGGGGCGATGAAGGAGCCAAAGGCAGACAGGCAGGCACCACGCAAGCAAAGGCGTTGAAGGAAGAGGTGTTAGTGCCTCATCAGAGATGGCTGCCTGTTGTCTTTGTCCATGGAGTGTTCTTGGCAGGGATAGAATCATAGAATCCTAGAGTTGGAAGAGACCACATGGGCCATCGAGTCCAACCCCCTGCCAAGCAGGAAACACCATCAGAGCACTCCTGACATATGGTTGTCAAGCCTCTGCTTAAAGACCTCCAAAGAAGGAGACTCCACCACACTCCTTGGCAGCAAATTCCACTGTCAAACAGCTCTTACTGTCAGGAAGTTCTTCCTAATGTTTAGGTGGAATCTTCTTTCTTGTAGTTTGGATCCATTGCTCCGTGTCCGCTTCTCTGGAGCAGCAGAAAACAACCTTTCTCCCTCCTCTATGTGACATCCTTTTATATATTTGAACATGGCTATCATATCACCCCTTAACCTCCTCTTCTCCAGGCTAAACATGCCCAGCTCCCTTAGCCGTTCCTCATAAGGCATCGTTTCCAGGCCTTTGACCATTTTGGTTGCCCTCCTCTGGACACGTTCCAGTTTGTCAGTGTCCTTCTTGAACTGTGGTGCCCAGAATTGGACACAGTACTCCAGGTGAGGTCTGACCAGAGCAGAATACAGTGGCACTATTACTTGCCTTGAATGATACTGGAGTGGCTTGCCGGTTCCTACTCCAGGTGGATCACGTTTGGTCAAAACTCTCCACTATGACCTGTCCATCTTGGGTGGCCCTGCACGGCATGGCTCATAGCTTCTCTGAGTTATTCAAGCCCCTTCGCCACGGCAAGGAAGTAATCCATGAAGGAACAACAAAGGTCAACAAATGCCAACAAAGGTTCGTATAGTTAAAGCCATGGTTTTCCCAGTAGTGATGTACGGAAGTGAGAGCTGGACCATAAAGAAGGTTGATCGCCGAAGAATGGATGCTTTTGAATTCTGGTGCTGGAAGAGACTCTTGAGAGTCCCATGGACTGCAAGAAGATCCAGCCTCTCCATTCTGAAGGAAATCAGCCCTGAGTGCTCACTGGAAGGACAGATCCTGAAGCTGAGGCTCCAAGACTTTGGCCACCTCATGAGAAGAGAAGACTCCCTGGAAAAGACCCTGTTGTTGGGAAAGATGGAGGGCACAAGGAGAAGGGGACGACAGAGGACGAGATGGTGGGACAGTGTTCTCGAAGCTACCAGCATGAGTTTGACCAAACTGCGGAAGGCAGTGGAAGACAGGAGTGCCTGGTGTGCTCTGGTCCAGGGGGTCACGAAGAGGCGGACACGACTAAACAACAATAACAACAGAGATGGATGGGGATGGTTTTTGACAAGTCCAGAGGCAGCGTTGGTGGCCGAACAGGCAGGGTGGGTGAGCCGGAACCAGCCTCCAACAGGGGAAGCCTGTGCCTTGAATTCCTTCACGCAACGCAGGGCTGAACTGCGAAGGAGGCAGCGATGGGCTCCAACTTGCATGGCTTTGAAAGGGGGTTAGTCTATTGCATGGGGGAAAATAATGCTCCACTGTTGGGGGCGGTGATGCTCCAGAAAACCAGTTGCTTGCAGGCTGCAGGAGGAAAGAATTGCTCTCGTGCAGGGGTCAGCAAACTTTTTCAGCAGGGGGCTGGTCCACTGTCCCTCAGGCCTTGTGGGGGGGCCGGACCACATTTTGAAAAAAATAATAATGAACGAATTCCTATGCCCCACAAATAACCCAGAGATGCATTTTAAATAAAAGGACACATTCTACTCGTGTAAAAACACGCTGATTCCTGGACAGTCCATGGGCCGGATTGAGAAGGCGATTAGGAGGGAGAGCATTTGCCGATGACTTAGTATTGACGTCACAGGAGCCAGAATCTAGTACCAAAAGGGTTTTAGAACTGATTCAAGAATTTGGTCAGGTTGCAGGATTCAAACTGAATAAGTTAAAAACCAAGGTTTTAGAGAAAAATTTAACACCGATTGAGAGAGATATTGCAAAATTAATGAATGTTAGAATGATGTTAGAATGAAGTTAGGTGGTTTAAGCAGTAATGCTATAAAGGTGTATGTAAAAATGGATTGATAACAGGTGAAAATTTAAAGTTATAGTATATTAAGTTAAAGGATTAAGAGAAAATAAAGAGGGAAAGAAATTGCTGAATTAACTAATTGAATTGGAATACAAAAAAGGGAGGTATGAGGAGGTCAGGGAAACAAGGATATGAATGTAAGGCATGGAAAGATTGATCTATTTTTTTTAAGTGTTTTTTATTCTTTTATTCTGTATTTTGTATTTTTCTTGTATTTTTACTTCTGTCTTTTGTTTTTGCTTTTCTTGTTTTTATGTAATTCTTTTTTTCTGAAATGTTAATAAATATCATTTAAAAAAAAAAAAGAGAAGGCGATTGGGACGGATCCGGCCCCCGGGCCTTAGTTTGCCTACCCATGCTCCACACCATTCAGAATTTTCTGTGCATTCATCCGAAGCGCACCCGGCAGCTCTTGTGCTTGGATCGCCTGGTTAGCCCCAGGATGCTGGAAAAGATGGACCCCCTCTGGCCTGATCCAGCGCACCTCTTCCTGCATTCTTATTTGATGCATGCAAAGACTTGGCCTTATGCTTGTGCAACGCTGCATTCCCCGCTGTCACCAAACTTTGGTTGAAAGCACACATTGTGCCTTGGCAAAGTGAGGGGGCTGCTTTCAGGTCAGGCCTTTGGGGGTCTGCGTTTGTCTTGGAACAGGTACAACGCAGACGTCAGTCGCCTCTCCTTGGGATGATGTCACCCCTACACGGCCACATCTGCAGGGCTTGGTCTTCTCTGTTCGCAGCAGCGCTTTCCCAGAGGGCTCTCCCCCTGGCTGTGCACCCCTTGTTGTCCGTCCGTCCCCGACTCTCCTTGCTGGAAACGGCCGCTCGTTAAGTGAAAGTGCAAAGGTCTTCCAGGGACGCCGACAGCTGCTGCTTTGCAGCTCTTTTAATAGGGTGCATTGAGAAACAAACGGAAAAGGCCGATCCCACGCGAAGGATCGTTGAAAATAAAACTGCCGATATCATAACGCTGATAAGAAAATCTGGGAGCAGCCGAGTTTGGAATACCGTGAAGAGTTCTGGGTGCCTTGGTCCAAAAAGGGTATCATGGAGTTGGGAAAAGGTTCAGGAAAGGAAAACCAGACTCGTAGAGTTGTAAAGTCGGAAGGGGCCATGAGGGTCTCATCCAGTAGCCCGACCCGTTGCAATGTAAGAATATTTTGCCCCGTGTGGGGATCGAACCCACAACCCTGAGATTAAGAGTCTCGTGCTCTACCAACTGAAAATGATCAAGGGGATGGACCGATTCCCCTGCAAAGAGAGGTTGCTACCTCTCAGGGTTGTTGTCGGGGATAAATGAGAAAAGGGAGAACCAGGCACAGGCCACCTTGAGCTCCTTGGGGCAACAGGTGGGAAATAAATGCAATAATAATACAGTGGGACGCGGGTGGCGCTGTGGGTTAAATCACAGAGCCTAGGACTTGCCGATCAGAAGGTCGGCGGTTCGAATCCCCACGACGGGGTGAGCTCCCGTTGCTCAGTCCCTGCTCCTGCCAACCTAGCAGTTCAAAAGTGCGTCAAAGTGCAAGTAGATAAATAGGTACCACTCTGGCGGGAAGGTAAACGGCGTTTCTGTGCGCTGCTCTGGTTCGCCAGAAGCGGCTTAGTCCTGCTGGCCACATGACCCGGAAGCTGTACGCCAGCTCCTCGGCCAATAAAGCGAGATGAGCGCCGCAACCCCAGAGTCGATCACGACTGGACCTAATGGTCAGGGGTCCCTTTACCCTTTAATACAGTGGACGCTCGGGTTGCGAACGTGTTTCATGCAGGATGCACGTTCGCAACTTGCAACATTTGCAACCCGCAGCGGCGCGTCTGCGCAGGTTGCAATTCGGTGTGTCTGCGCATGCGCAAAGAGCGATTTAGCACTTCTGCGCATGCGCAACTGCCGAAACCCGGAAGTAACCCGTTCCGGTCCTTCTGGGTTTCGGCGGTCCGTAACCCAAAAAAACACAACCTGAATTGTCTGTAACCCGAGGTATGAGTGTACAAATAATAAGCGGCCTTGATTTATGGCAGCTTCCAGTATATTCCTGTTGGAAACCTTTGTTGAGAGGGCTATCCTAGGTAGGAGAGACGGTGGACATTTGGAGCAGGGAAAAGAGGGAAGAAAGAAAAGCATTGGGGGGGGGAAGGGGGTTGGGGAGGCACAAAGAGTCTGGGAGGCTGTCCACACTCGTTGGCCTGCTCTTTGTGAAAAAACAGAGGTTAATAGATTCAGTCTTTGTCCTTTTAACTCTCCCCAGCAGTTACAAATGAGTCCGGCACAAGGGGAAGGAGAAGTCGATCTTTGCGGCCCGAAATCCAAAGACAGGTCAAAAGGATAACTTTGTCTGAGAAAAGGAATTGGGGGGGGGGAGGGGAGAGTGTGTGTGGCTGCACAGAAGAATCTAGTGACACTTTTTGGACCCTCGCTGCTTTCGGATGGGATTCGATTGCAAACTGGCAACTCCGGGGCGGGCAATTAAAGCAGCCCTGGAGCTCTTACACCCCAGACTCGCTTCTTGAAAAAACTGGACTTCTGCGACAAGGAAAATGTGTGGTGAAGGGATTCGCTCATAGGTTCAGAGGATTGCAGAGTTGGGAGGGACCCAGGGGGTCATCCAGTCCAACCCCTGCAATGCAGGAATCTCAATGAAAGCATCTGTGGCTGATGGACATCCAACCTCCAAGGAATAAGTTTTATGCTTTCTTTCTTCTTTCAGATCAGGACCCACTCCTCTTTTCTAGGGCGGCAAGTATTGCATTGTGCAAAACTCTCTAGGGAGAGTTACAGGTAGGTAGCCATGTTGGTCTGCCATAGTCGAAACAAAATAAAAAAATACAGTAGCACCTTGTTTAGTCGTTTAGTCGTGTCCGTCTCTTCGTGACCCCCTGGACCAGAGCATGCCAGGCACTCCTGTCTTCCACTGTCTCTCACAATTTGGTCAGACTCATGTTTGTAGCTTCGAGAACACTGTCCCACCATCTCGCCCTCTGTCGTCCCCTTCTCCTTGTGCCCTCCATTTTCCCAGCATCAGGGTCTTTTCCAGGGAGTCTTCTCTTCTCAGGAGGTGGCCAAAGTCTTGGAGCCTCAGCTTCACGATCTGTCCTTCCAGTGAGCACTCAGGGCTGATTTCCTTCAGAATGGAGAGGTTTGATCTTCTTGCAGTCCATGGGACTCTCAAGAGTCTCCTCCAGCACCAGAATTCAAAAGCATCAATTCTTCGGCGATCAGCCTTCTTTATGGTCCAGCTCTCATTTCCATACATCACTACTGGGAAAACCATAGCTTTAACTATACGGACCTTTGTCTTCAAGGTGATGTCTCTGCTTTTTAAGATGCTGTCTAGGTTTGTCATCACTTTTCTCCCAAGAAGCAGGCGTCTTTTAATTTTGTGGCTGCTGTCACCATCTGCAGTGATCATGGAGCTCAAGAAAGTAAAATCTCTCACTGCCTCCATTTCTTCCCCTTCTATTTGCCAGGAGGTGATGGGACCAGTGGCACCTGAGAGACCAACTAAGTTTGTTCTTGGTATGAGCTTTCGCGTGCATGCACCCTTCTTCAGATACACTGAAACAGACGTCCCCAGACCCTTATATATAGTGAGAGGGTGGGGAGGGGTATTATTCAGGGTGGTGGGAATGGGTGATTGGCTGATTGGTGTGGTAAACCTGTTAACGACTGCAATTGGTCTTATGGGAAAAAGCAAGGGGTGAGATGGCTAAAAATAGCTTTATCCTGTATAATGAGATAAGAATCCAATGTCTCTATTCAGACCAGGTCTCTCCATGGTTTTAAGTTTGGTAATAAGTTGCAACTCAGCAATTTCTCTTTCCAATCTATTTCTGAAATTCTTTTGGAATAATACAGCTACTTTGAGATCTTGTATAGAAGATTTTGCACAGGGAAGCACTGGATGAAAGGTCATCGAATCATTGAATTGCAGTGTTGTAAGGGATCCCAAAGAGTTATCTAGTCTAGCCCCCTGTAATGCAGGATTCACAGCTTATGAATCCCTGACAGATGCCCAACCAACTTTTGTTTAAAAACTTCCAGCAAAGAAGAGTCCACCACCTTCTGAGAGAGTCTGTTTCACCGTGGAACAGCTCCTATGACCAGAAAGTCTGTCTTGATGTTGAGGCGGAATCTCATTATTTTGTAAATTGAAGCAATTGGTTCAAATCCTATCCTCCAGAGCAGGAGAATACAAGCATACTCCCTCTTCCATGGGACAACCCTTGAGATAATTGAAGACGACTACCCTATCTTGTGTGTCTCCTCTTTTCCAGGCTAAACATCCCCAACTTCTTCAACCGCTCCTCACAAGGCTTGGTTTCCCGACCCTTCACCATCTTGGTCACCCTTGGTCACTCAGAATCTTCTAAACCAGGGGTCAGCAAACTTTTTCAGCAGGGGGCCGGTCCACTATCCCTCAGACCTTGTGGGGGGCCGGACTAGATTTTGAAAAAAATAAATGAACGAATTCCTATGCCCCACAAATAACCCAGAGATGCATTTTAAATAAAAGGACACATTCTACTCATGCAAAAACACGTTGATTCCCTGACCATCCGCGGTCTGGATTTAGAAGATGATTGGGCCAGATCTGGCCCCCAGGCCTATCCATGTTTGCCTACTCATGTTCTAAACTCCACACAAACAAATTAAGGATGCGTGCTCACTAAACAAGCCACTGATGTCTAATCTGCCTGGCAACAAATCAGGATAAATATGCTCAATTAACAGGTTGTCTAGAGGCGTCCGGCATTGCAGCAGCTCACTCAGTCCCCAACATTCCTGCTCAGCCACCCCAAGCTTGGAGTTCCTGCTGTGTCCCGGCGCAAGAACTTAGAGCTCCCAGGATGCAAATTCATGGAGGAAAGGACTTTTATTATTCTTACTCCCCACTCTCCAGTTCTGGCAGCGGGCCAGTGGGGGGGTGGGGGGCACGCAGACAACTTCTGCTTAACGCCAGCAGGGTTTTTCCGGCTGGGTGGCCCCTTTCTTTGCTAGCCGGAGAGAGCCGCTGCAATTAGCACATCACCTAACGAAGCTTTGAGAGCCCAGCGAGGGGGTGTTGGCTGTGTTTGAACCGGGAAGCACTAGTCGGCCGCGTAATGAGCATGCCAGCTGGTCGGTGGCAACCCCCCCCCCCTTGTCAGCCGGGTTCCTCCTCGGCTGACACTTTTGCCTGTTTGCCAGCCCCCAACGGAGGGGGAGACAAGGCAGGCTGCTTCGTGGGTCCCCACCCCAGACGAGCAACAGCTGTAGAGCTTGCAGAGGCCCAGAGCTTGAACAGCTGCAGTTGCGGGGCAATTCCAGCCTTGCATAATATATCCTCCCCCCCCCCGTTCTTTCCGCACATTTGTATTTGTCACCAAAGAGGGCTCCCCCACGATCCATTTAAAACAGTGCTCGCTCCGTGATTTATTCGCTATCAGCGCTCCAGTACTTAATGTTCGTTATTTGTGCTTGTTTGTTTTGCCACCTTGTTCTTTTCCCCAGTTTTTTTTTTGGGGGGGGGGAGACTGCTTTCCCCCCGTTTTTGTTTTTTTTGCCATTGCTCACTCCTAGGAATGTGGGTAAAAAGGCAAAGGGACCCCTGACCATTAGGTCCAGTCATGGCCGACTCTGGGGTTGCGGCGCTCATCTCGCTTTATTGGCCAAGGGAGTCGGCGTACAGCTTCCGGGTCGTGTGGCCAGCAGGACTAAGCCAATTCTGGCGAACCAGAGCAGCGCACGGAAATGCCGTTTACCTTCCCGCCGGAGCGGTACCTATTTATCTACTTGCACTTTGACGTGCTTTCGAACTGCTAGGTGGACAGGAGCAGGGACCGAGCAACGGGAGCTCACCCCGTCGCGGGGATTCGAACCGCCGACCTTCCGATCGGCAAGTCCTAGGCTCTGTGGTCTAACTCACAGCGCCACCCATGTCCCAGGAATGTGGGGAGAAGCCTTAAATAAGAGTCTAGGCTTGCATCAGGTGCAGCCATCCAGACAGCAGACCCGCAGATGTTAGCAGAGCTCTTTGTAGCGAATATGCAGACTGACAGCATGAAAGCTCGTTGCTCTGAAGAACTTTTGATGCGGATGTCAGCTGCAGGCAGGATTCTGGCAGCCAAGAGATGCAAATATTTGAAAAAAAAATATGCATTTGTTGTTGTGGTTTCGGAACCTACGGATTTGGGCTACTGAGGAAAACATGCAGATTTCTGGTCCCTTCTCAATTCTATGATTTTATTTCCTGTGCTTTGGACTCAAGATGCCCAACGTTGATCATCCCCGCTAGCTCAGGAAATACAGAAGTTGTGATTAATATTGCTGTTTCCCCATTTCTTCCCCTTATAATTTATTGTTTGTTTGCTTTGTACAGTGGTGCCCCGCAAGACGAATGCCTCGCAAGACGAAAAACTCGCTAGACGAAAGGGTTTTCCGTTTTTTGAGTCGTTCCGCAAGACGAATTTCCCTATGGGCTTGCTTCGCAAGACAAAACATCTTGCGAGTTCTTGCGAGTTTGTTTCCTTTTTCTTAAAGCCGCTAAGCCGTTAATAGCCGCTAAACCGCTAATAGCCGTGCTTCGCAAGACGAAAAAACCGCAAGACGAAGAGACTCGCGGAACGGATTAATTTCGTCTTGCGAGGCACCACTGTATACTTAATTCGTTCCGGAGGTCCGTTCTTAACCTGAAACTGTTCTTAACCTGAAGCACCACTTTAGCTAATGGGGCCTCCCGCTGCCGCCACGCCACCAGAGCACGATTTCTGTTCTCATCCTGAAGCAAAGTTCTTAACCTGAAGCACTATTTCTGGGTTAGCAGAGTCTGTAACCTGAAGCGTATTGTAACCCGAGTACCACTGTATAGCACAAGCAGGCTTGCTCAAAGACTCAGATCTCTCAGGTGAGAGAGACTGATCAGGTATCGGATTTAACTTTTTGTTAGGGGATAGGTCCCTCTGACACACGTTTGAAAAAGTGGCCAGTTTTTGCCTCGAAAGCGGCGATTTTAAGGAGGAAAGTCTGTGGGGGATGAGAAGTTAAACTCCAACTCTTATCTAAAAGAAGCCCTGGTTTTAATGATTATTTTTACTGTGTGATGTGTTTTTAATTCTGTTTAATGCATTTTATTTCATAATGGCTCGGGCTTCACGAATAAATATTACTCGTATTCATACATTGCATGACATAATACTCCGCTACTGCATTTTTGGGTTGTTAGTAATGGTAATGTTGGAAGCTGCCTTCTACTGACCTGGAGCAATTGCTCCATCTAGTGTTGTCTACACTGGCTGGCAGAAGCTCTCCAGTATTTCTGAGAGGGGTTCTCTCCCAGACTTACTGGAATATCCCTGAACTTGGGGCCTTCTCACTCCACAGATGAGCTACAGCCCATCCCCTAAAAAGTCAGTCCTCATGACTCTGATTAAAGGGCTGATTTAAACAGTAATATTGAAGGAATGGGTTTCCCAAACCCAAAACTGACCGTGCAGGCAGTTTGAAACTGCACCAAAATCCCTATTTTTCCTTAGCTAAAATGCTTTAACTTGAGCTCTTGAGCCAAAACCCAGCTGTATAAATAAGTGCTCAGAGCCCTCTCCTTTATCAGTTTATGACAGCAAGGATGGCCTTGACTGTACCAGTAGAACAGGGAAGACACGTCTGTGCCTTATTTTATATCCTGACCACAAGTACGCACAGACCTAGTCTGGGAACAGCGCCAGAGGGTGTTCTTGGAGATGGTGACCTCTTGCTCCAAGATAAGAGTGTAGGAAGGAAAACCCTTTTATGGTCAGAAGTATAGGAAGGAATACCCTTTTATGGTTAAGAGTGCCGGAGCAGGAACATCTGTGATGTCAACCTGCGTGTACAAGCTGAAGTGGCTGGATTCCTGGCGAAGGGGGGCGAGGGTGCCTGGAGGATATATATACTGCATGAAATTTCTCATTTCTTTGGACTTGCTGTGGACTGACCACACAAGTGCCTTCTGCTATCCGGAGAGCAGAATAAACTCTTTCTTGGAATCAACCTCGGTGTCACTTGACTTCCTTCCTCCCTCTCGGGAGCAACGCAGACCCTATCGGTGAACTCCAATAAGGCTACAATATAGGGAGCTACCTTATACGGCTTCAGACTTCTGGTCCACCTAGCCCAATATTGTCTACACTGACTGGCAGCTGCTCTCCAAGATTTCAAACAGGGGTCTTTCTCAGCCCTACCTAGAGATGCTGAGGAGTGAACCTGGGAAAATCTGCGTGGAAAGAAGCTTCCTTTTTGGGGTGGGGGCGGTGTAGGGGATTCCAAATTTTGCAGAAATACAGTAACATCTTAAGTGTGCGTGGAATCGAAACCTGCCCAATAAGGACTGAGCAATTCCCACGTGGCCACAGAACTGACTGCCCACGGAGGGGAAAGAAATTGGAAACTGAGCGGCAGAACACACAGAATGGCGCACATTGGAAAAGGAATGGCTGGCTTGTTGATGCTCTTAACAGGCTGACACACTCTACACGACCACATTTTGCGGCGTAGTAGCAAATCGCTTTCGGGTGTAGCATGGGGAACAATTCGCCAATGAATGTGGGTGGCGCTGTGGTCTATACCACTGAGCCTCTTGGGCTTGCTGATCAGAAGGTTGGTGGTTCGAATCCCTGCGACGGGGTGAGTTCCCGTTGCTCTGTCCCAGCTCCTGCCAACCTGGCAATTTGAAAGCACACTAGTGCAAGCAGATAAATAGGTACCGCTCCGGCGGGAAGGTAAACGGTGTTTCCGTGCGCTTTGGTTTCCGTCACGGTGTCTTGTTGCGCCAGAAGCAGTTTAGTCCTGCTGGCCACATGACCCAGAAAGCTGTCTGCGGACAAACGCTGGATCCCTCGGCCTGTAAAGTGAGATGAGTGCTGCAAACCCATAGTCGCCTTTGACTGGACTTAACCGTCCAGGGGTCCTTTACCTTTTATGAAGCTTTTGAAATTTCTGACAGCTGAAGCACCTTTTTCCCCTGACTTGAAAGAAGAGGGTCTGCTTCATTCGTATGAACCTTCTGAAAAAGTTTTGACTTTGAAAGTGTCTAGGCACGGGTAGCAAACTAAGGCCCGGGGGCTGGATCCGGCCCAATAGCCATCTAAATTCGGCCCACGGACAGACCAGGAATCAGTGTGTTTTTACATGAGTAGAATGTGTCTTTTTATTTAAAATGCATCTCTTGGTTATTTGTGGGGCCTGCCTGGTGTTTTTTTACATGAGAAGAATGTGTGGTTTTATTTAAAATGCATATCTGGGTTATTTGTGAGGCAAAATAACCCCCCCAAAAAACATAGTCCGGCCCCCCACAAGGTCTGAGGGACAGTGAACCGGCCCCCTGCTGAAAATGTTTGCTGACCCCTGGTCTAAGGTATACAAACTTGCTCTCTCGTCATCACTGCACCAGGCGTAATTGACTGAGCCCAACAGCAGAGATGCGAGGGACTGATCCAGCCACTGGGCTGATTGGAAGAAGGCAAGTTCAGCGTGGCAGTCCCTGCAAACAATCCATGGAAGGCCGTTCTGTTCAAACGATCCTGCAACAACTTACACAGAGGAGTGGCGAAGTTATGCGCCCTCAGAGGATGTTAAAGGAGGGAGCTCAGAACAGTGAATTGTGCAGAGGGGGGAGGAGACTAAAGTTTTATTTTTTAAAATAATAATAAAATGTCATGTTTTGGGGAAGAGAAGTTCAGCAGCTAAGAAACTGGTGTGCCTGCAGAAGACCCCAGATCCAGTCCTGTTTAAAATGATGAGATGTTCAGTGATGGGGGGCGCGGGGGAGGAATCCCTCTCTCGGCCCGATACCCTAGAGACACACTGTCAGTCAGAATTAAGAGCAATATCGGGGGAGACGGTCTATCGCAGTAAGAGAGCTTCCTGTGCTCCTAACAGGGTAATATTTCATTTTCCCAGAAACCATCACAAACAACTGGAAACGCAGCGAAGACATATCTGTTGCCCTCCAATCCCTGCCCCTTGAGACGCTGTTAAGATAAAGCGGTGCCTCGCCTGATACGGAAACTTCTCCCTGCTTAACTCCCGACAGCGGAGATCCTCGTCAAAGCGACACCTTGCCACTCACTGGGAGAGGCAGACGGCTAAGCAGCACAACGTGTTGGCATCGCAGAACAAGGACTTGGGGGCCTCTTTCTGAGCTCCAGGAACACCACCTGCTCCTTTGCAAGGCGGAGTGGCAGTTGGTTGAACGTACAGGAGCAAAGGGGAATAGGGGTTGGAGCTGTGGTCTAAACCACTGAGCCTCTTGGGCTTGCCGATCAGAAGGCTGGCGGTTTGAATCCCCGCGATGGGGTGAGCTCCCGTTGCTCGGTCCCGGCTCCTGCCAACCTAGCAGTTCAAAAGCACGTCAAAGTGCAAGTAGATAAATAGGTACCACTCCGGCAGGAAGGTAAACAACGTTTCTGTGCGCTGCTATGGTTTTGCCAGAAGTGGCTTAGTCCTGCTGGCCACATGACCCGGAAAAACTGTCTGCGGACAAACGCCGGCTCCCTCGGCCTGTAAAGCGAGATGAGCGTCGCAACCCCAGAGTCATCCGCGACTGGACTTAACTGTCAGGGGTCCCTTAAAGGTAAAGGGACCCCTGACCATTAGGTCCAGTCGTGGCCGACTCTGGGGTTGCGGCGCTCATCTCACTTTCTTGGCTGAGGGAGCCGGCATACAGCTTCCGGGTCATGTGACCAGCATGACTAAGCCGCTTCTGGCAAACCAGAGCGACGCAAGGAAACGCCGTTTACCTTCCCGCCAGAGCGGTACCTATTTATCTACTTGCACTTTGACGTGCTTTCGAACTGCTAGGTGGGCAGGAGCAGGGATCGAGCAACGGGAGCTCACCCCGTTGTGGGGATTCTAACCACCGACCTTCTGATTGGCAAGTCCTAGGCTCTGTGGTTTAACCCACAGCGCCTTACCTTTACCTTTTTTTTAATGTGAGAACAAGGAGGAGGTGCAGAACTTCCTACAGGAACTATCTGCTGCTATTATTATTATTATTATTATTATTATTATTATTATTATTAGACATGGACTCAGGGCAGTTTTCAGCTAAAAATAAGAACAGCTGACAACATAGGGGGAAATCGTTAAAAAACAATTAAACATGGATAGAGTTAAGTCTACCTATTAAAAGCATATGGACAATTGCATTAAAAATGGCACAGCACCAGCCCTTGCCTTGAAAGAACTCAAGTCTGCTGGAATCTTATACTGGCAGATCCAACGCACATTCAACTTGCCCTGCAGAGCTTTATCCCAGGTAAGCAGCCTTGGAATATTGGACAGACGAGACACCAAGCAATGAAAGATCTGCCCCGTCGCAGGAGTTTACCTCTCAGGACAGTCAGTTTGGCGTTGACGGTGATCTCTGCCACGGAATTCTGAGCAACGCATTCGTAAATGTTTTCGTCCCTGGGGGTGCGGAGGGGCTGGATCCTCAGGACAGCGCCGGCACCTTCGTCAAACTCAATCGTCTGAGACAGGGAGAGGAGGAGAAAGTAAGTGTTAAAAGGCTAAGGAGTTTTCGGGGGGGGGTCGCTGTTAGCAGAGCGCATCTCTAAGTCCCTGATCCCCCCTTCCCGTATTTTGTTGTCTCAGACTCAAAGGAAAGAACACTGTACAGTCGTACTTTGGTTTTCAAATAGCTTAATTCTCGAAGGTTTTGGCTCCCCAACGCCGCAAACCCGGAACTGTTCCGGTTTACGAACTACTTTTGGAAGTTGAACATCAGGCGGGGCTTCCGATTGGCTGCAGGAGCTTCCTGCAGCCAATCAGAAGCCGTGCTCTGGTTTCCGAACGTTTTGGGGTTTTTTTTGAAAATAATATTTATTACTTTTCCAACAATTTAACAACAATTTTTCACTACAAAAGAAAAAAAAAAGAAAAGAGCAATACAAAACAATACAAAAACACTACATAACACATTAAACTAACAAAACAGAACAAAACAAAAACAGTTTAAAACACATCAAACAATTTCAATATCTTATCTTTCATTCACCTATTTCAATGACCTCCTCACACCTCCCTTTTCGTATTTCACTTCTGTTAATTGTTTCAGCAATTCCTTTCCATCTTCCTCTGCTTTCTATCCTTTAATTATCTTAACAGATTCTAACCTTATTTTTCCCTTTAATACTCTATTAATCTATTTATACTTAATTCCTTATAACATTTCTACTAAAGCCATATAACTTCATTCCAACATTTTTCTAACATTCATTAATTTTGCAGTATTTCTGTAAGTAGTCTTTAAACTTTTTCCAGTCTTCCTCCACCGACTCTTCTCCCTGGTCTCGGATTCTGCCAGTCATTTCCGCCAATTCCATATAGTCCATCAACTTCATCTGCCATTCTTCCCGGGTGGGTAAGTCTTGTGTCTTCCAATACTTCGCGATGAGTATTCTTGCTGCTGTTGTTGCATACATAGAAAAAGTTCTATCCTTCTTTAACACCAATTGGCCAACCATGCCCAGGAGAAAGGCCTCTGGTTTCTTCAGAAAGGTTTCCGAACGTTTTAGAAGTCGAATGGACTTTTGGAACAGATTCTGTTCGACTTCCAAGGTACGACTGTATTTTAAAACTGAGGGTGCAATGATAAGAGTCATGCAGAAGATGTATAGTTTGGGACTTCTTGCAATTTTGAGTCAACCACTGTTCTCTCTCTGACATCCCCCTCTGACACCCCTTCTTTCTCTCTTTTATATTTTTTATTTATGATTTTCAGTTTTATACATTTCAATAATTTTACAATCGTTTTAACATTTCAAAACTCGACTTCCTTCCCCCTCTTTCTGCGGTTCCTTAAATTTATTTTTAATATTTTCTGCATATCCAAATGAACTTAAATTTGCTCATTTATTCACCTACTTTAAATATATACTCTTATAAAACTGCAGGTTATTGCGACAACCCTACCAACGTTCTTATCTGTTTACAGTTTGTTTGTAAATGTTCAATAAACCATTTCCATTCTTTTATAAAAAGTTTGTTATCTTGATTTCTTATTCCAGTATTTCTGCATATTCCATGAGTTTTCACATCCATTCTTCTTTCGCTGGGGCTTCTTCTTCTTTCCATTTTTGGGCAAGTAACATTCTTGCCGCTGTGGTTGCATGCATGAATGAATTTCTATAAAGTTTGGGTAGTTCAGCCCCTGTAATTCCCAAAAAGGAAAGCTTCTGGGTTTTTCCTTTTACAAACGTTATTTTAAACATCTTTTTCAATTCATTATATATCATTTCCCAGTATACCACACATGCTAAAAAGAACTTTCTTTCTCTTTACATTTCCAACACTCATTTGATTTGTATTTACCGTATTTTTCGCTCTATAGGACGCACCGGACCATAGGACGCACCTTGTTTTAGAGGGGGAGAACAAGAAAAAAAATCCCCCCCCCTCTGCTCAGCGCCCCTTCATTGAAGCGGCAGGAGAAACGGAGCCCCTTCCATTTCTCCTCCCACTTGGCTGAAGGGGCGCTGCGCAGTTCTCCCTCTCTGCTGAAGCCAGGAGAGTCTTGCTCTCCCGGCTTCAGCGAAAGAAACCTGAAGACTGCGGAGCGCAGCGGGAACTCGCGCTGCGCTCCGAAGCCTTCAGGCGGCTATCCCTGAAGCCTGGAGAGCGAGAGGGGTCGGTGCGCACCGACCCCTCTTGCTCTCCAGGCTTCAGCAAAAGCAACGCGAAGCCTCCGAAGCGCAGAAGGAGTGCTCTGTCAGGGAACTGACATCAGAGCCAGAGGCGGAGGCAAGGCTCTCAAGCGATGCTGGAGAAGGGCCCAGCAGGGAGAGAGGCAGCTCATCAGCTGGGGAAGGAAATCAGCGTAACACCAGGGATAAAGGGGGGGCAGATGGGGGAATCGGCGAGGGGGCTCCAGGACTCCTCGCCGGAGACCAGCGGAGAGAGCACGGGTCCTCCGCTACCCACGCCCTCCCTGCGCAGAAGACTTCCGCGCAGGGAGAGTAGGAGGAGACTTGGCGTCAAACAGCTTTTATGCTGGAAAAGGTTTAAGAAACGCCCACTGACGGATTCTGCTAGCGACTGAAACAGCCACGCAGTGAAGGGCTGTCCAGACAGAAAAGGTTTAACAAGGCAACCTAGCCAGGAGTGGCGGCAATTTACGCACGAGCAACCCCTATATTTATTACACGCTCCCTCTGCGCTTCGGAGGCTTCGCGTTGCTTTCGCTGAAGCCAAGGAGCCTGCATTCGCTCCATAGGACGCACACACATTTCCCCTTAATTTTTGGAGGGGGAAAAGTGCGTCTTATAGAGCGAAAATATGCAGAATTCATCATGCGAAAGGCTGGGCTGGATGAATCCGAAGCCGGAATTAAGATTGCCGGAAGAAATATCAACAACCTCAGATATGCAGATGACACAACCTTGATGGCAGAAAGTGAGGAGGAATTAAAGAACCTTTTATTGAGGGTGAAAGAGGAGAGCGCAAAATATGGTCTGAAGCTCAACATCAAAAAAATGAAGATCATGGCCACTGGTCCCATCACCTCCTGGCAAATAGAAGGGGAAGAAATGGAGGCAGTAAGAGATTTTACTTTCTTGGGCTCCATGATCACTGCAGATGGTGACAGCAGCCACGAAATTAAAAGACTCCTGCTTCTTGGGAGAAAAACAATGACAAACCTAGACAGCATCTTAAAAAGCAGAGACATCACCTTGCCAACAAAGGTCCGTATAGTTAAAGCTATGGTTTTCCCAGTAGTGATGTATGGAAGTGAGAGCTGGACCATCAAGAAGGCTGATCGCTTAAGAATGGCTGCTTTTGAATTCTGGTGCTGGAGGAGACTCTTGAGAGTCCCATGGACTGCAAGAAGATCAAACCTATCCATTCTGAAGGAAATCAGCCCTGAGTGCTCACTGGAAGGACAGATCGTGAAGCTAAGGCTCAATACTTTGGCCACCTCATGAGAAGAGAAGACTCCCTGGAAAAGACCCTGATGTTGGGAAAGATGGAGGGCACAAGGAGAAGGGGACGACCGAGGACGAGATGGTGGGACAGTGTTCTCGAAGGTGCGAACATGAGTTTGACCAAACTGCGGGAGGCAGTGGAAGACAGGAGTGCCTGGCGTGCTCTGGTCCAGGGGGTCACGAAGAGTCGGAAACAACTAAACAACTAAACAAACATAGAGCGAAAAATACAGTATACATTTTTTGCCAATTTCTCTTTCTTTCTCTGTCACCCCTTCTCTCTCCTGCTCTCCCCGCTTCCTCTCTGACACCCCCCCCCATCTCACTCCCCACTCAGCAGCCTTCCAGAGGAAAAGCAACGCTTTCAAGATGTCTCAACGGACTGACTACAGAGAGCCTTTTGAAACCAGGCTGAGAGTTGCAGGTCGCGCTTAAACCGACGGGAGAGAAATCTGTTGCATACGTACGTTGACAAAAACAGGGACTAAAACCACATCACTCTCAAACACATACACACTTCACACTGCCCTTCCTCTGAGTCCATCAGACAGAAAAAAACAACAACCCAGCAAAAGATTTTCCATTTGGATTTCCTATTTCCCGCACCGCACGACAGCTATTTTGTACAGGAGATGAAAATCCTTTTCCCTCCTGAGCTTGCGCATAGAGAAACATCTGAAGAGACGTAAAAGATTTTGCACTGGGGGGTGGGGGGTGGGAGAGGGGCACAGAACAAAACACACTGGAGATGCCGAAAGGACGCTTAAAAAAATTTAAGCGGCATTTCCATCTCAAACAACACTTTGAGGGACTAAAGATTGCACATGCACGATTTTATCCTACCGGTCCTCCCAAAAGCATGGACTGCTGTTGCTCTTACCCCCCCCCCCACTTTACAGTCATACCTCGGGATAAATACGCTTCAGGTTGAGCGCTTTCGGGTTGCGCTCTGCGGCGACCCGGAAGTAACGGAGCGTGTTACTTCTGCGTTTCCCCGCTCACGCATGCGCAGACGGTCAAAATGACATCACGCGCATGCGTGGACGCGGTGAAACACGACCCGCGCACGCGCAGATGCGCTGTTGTGTCTTACGTTCTGTTCAGGATGCGAACGGGGCTCCGGGAACAGATCATGTTCACATCCCGAGGTACCACTGCATCTTCTCAGCGAGCCTGTGATGTAGGCTGAGAGACGGCAACTGGCTAAAGGACACCCAGTTTGTTTCCCTGGGATTCGAACCTGGCTCCCAGTTCCTCTCTCGACAACCCGTCCCTCCCTCCTGCCCCCCTCCCCAACTGATGATGATCCATTAATTGCATTTATACCCCTATCTTCGCTCCGAGGAGCTCAATGTGATGTACGTGGTTCTCTCCCCCTCCTCATTTTATCCTCACAACAACCCTGTGAGCTGGAGAGACTGTGGTCATTCTGTGAGCTTCACGTGGCCAAGCAGGGATTTCAACCCTGGTTTCCCTGGTCCTCCTCCAACACACTAACCACTGATTTATAAATCACCCCCTAAACATAATCTAAACCAGGAATGTCCAAAGTCCCTTGGGGGGGGGCTAATCCATCTTTTATCCGGCCCCTGTGGCAGTTGAAAAGCGGAACAACTTCAATCCTAAAAAAAGGTCAACTACTTCGGTTGGCCTTCACGCATAATAATAATAATAATAATAATAATAATAATAATAATTTATTATTTATACCCCGCCCATCTGGCTGGGCTTCCCCAGCCACTCTGGGCGGC
The DNA here is from genome assembly GCF_964106645.2 of Podarcis pityusensis. NCBI lineage: Eukaryota > Metazoa > Chordata > Lepidosauria > Squamata > Lacertidae > Podarcis > Podarcis pityusensis. The sequence continues at coordinate 8,647,255 of NC_138043.1, read as the reverse complement.
TTCCAACACAATATTAAAATGCAGTAATGCCTCAAACATTAAAAGCTTCCCTAAACAGGGCTGCCTTCAGATGTTGTCTAAAAGTCTGGTAGTTGCTGTTCATGTTCACTTCAACAAATCTGGCCCTCTTTGAAAAAAGTTTGGGCACCCCTGATCTAAACATAAGACCCCTGAGAACATTTTAAAAAGACGCAAACAACAGAGGTATCTCAAGCAACACTACAGCCCTAAATGCTCCCATGTCAAGAATCTTTTTTTTTCCCATCGCAGGGGTTGGACTAGATGACCCCGGGGTGCCTTCCGACTCCAGGATGCTAGGATGCCCTTATTTTCTCCCCTGTAAAGACAGGAGACGCTTACCTCAAACCTCTGGGAGTTCACTTTCTTCCCCTTCTTGTTCCAGGTCACGCGGGGCTTGGGGTCTCCCCTCGCTTGGCAGACGAAGGATGCCACCCCGCCAGAGACCCCAATCTGGTCCACAGGATTCTTGATGAACTCGGGGGGACCTTTATGTGCAAGAAACAGAAAGGGGTGGGGGGAGGAAGTAGAGAATTTTGAATAACTTGAAATATTTCACAAATGACGAATTAAAAAAGAGTCAAAATGTACGGAGCAAGGAGTCATGAAGTCAGGGGTCCGAGGATCAAGGAGTCAAACGCAGCAAGGCAGGAAATGTGTTGCTGTGGCAAAGAGCCAAAGGGAAATGCTGACCTCATATCCCTTCCCGGCTCTTGCCACCAGGTGCAGTGAGTTACCAATCGGCCTCACCTATACGGCCGCACCTTGCCTCTTCAGAACAAACTTAGGAAGGCCCCAGTCCTGCAAAGCCCTACTGGTCACAGGGACTGGCTCCTGCACGCACACCTGACACCCTTTCCATTAGTGTCAGAATACATTTATGGGATGGCGGGGGTGGCGTTCGCTGCAGCTGCATCACACCCAGCAGACATGTGCAATCTGCACCATGCAACATTTTGCAGCTGCACATAAACCCACTCCCAGTCCTCAAGAATGGCAGAAGGCAGCTTTATGATCAAGAGCGTTTGTACGGGTTGGGGTTTTGTGTGTTTTTTTGGAAGGGAAGGAAATCACCCAACACAGCTGTGGCTCTGCTATTTGAGTATTTCAGTAAATTTCAAACTAACAAGACGGGAAGAGGCAAGGATGGAAGTGAAATCAGGAGAGAGACAGATGCCACGCAGAGAGAAAGAGTTCCTCACATCGCGGGTCCTGTCCCAAATCAGCTCTGGGTAACTTGCAGTCGGCACTCAAGCCAAGCAGAACCCCACCTCAAAACCGACCTCACAATTTACCGTATTTTTCGCTCTATAAGATGCACCAGACCACAAGACGCACCTAGTTTTTGGAGGAGGAAAACAAGGAAAAAATATATTCTGAACCTCAGAAGCCAGAACAGCAAGAGGGATCGCTGTGCAGTGAAAGCAGCAATCCCTCTTGCTGTTCTGGCTTCTGGGATAGCTGCGCAGCCTGCATTCGCTCCATAAGACGCACACACATTCCCCCTTACTTTTTAGGAGGGAAAAAGTGAGTCTTATAGAGCAAAAAATACGGTATTTTTTCTCGTGCAGAGGCGAAGTTGCACCATGCAATGGATGCGTCATCAGTCCACTTTAAACGGTTAAAAGATTATGACTTAGGGAGAGTGTGTCTGAACTTAACAGCGCTTAGCTGATTTTTGGGGTCGCTGTTTAGTTAATGTTGTTAATACTGTTTTATAGATTACAAATGTCGCATTGATTTGTTAATCATATAATACGACTTTTGCTGTAGTTGTTTAGCTTGTTCTAAGCTGCTGTTTCGTTAACAGCGTTTCATAGATCCATTGATCTATCCATTGTTCCACTGATGTGTTTATTTTTTCATATGAGCATTTATTTGCGATGCTCTATTATGTTACTCTTGTTTATTGTTTGTAAGCCACTTTGGGACTCATTTGAATGGAAAGATCAAAATCCTGGGAATTGTGTGGTTTGCTGTGGGAGCTGAGTGTTGTTAGGAGACCCAGCCCCATTCTGCTCACAGCACAGAAATTGCCTTTTAAAATATTTTTATTGAGACTTTTCAACATACAATATAATAATAATAATAATAATAATAATAATAATAATAATAATTTATACCCCGCCCTCCCTAGCCAAGGCCGGGCTCAGGGTGGCTAACAAGCAATAATAAAAACAAGTTGAATGAATACAACTTAAAAACAAGGTTAAACTACAACATTAAAATATTGAAACATTAAAGTATTAAAATGCAGCCTCATCACAGGAGGAGAAAGGAAAAAGGAAAAAGTAAGAGGGGGAGGGAATCAGACTGACTTCAAGCCAAAGGCCAGGTGGAACAACTCTGTCTTACAGGCCCTGCGGAAAGAAATCAGATCCTGCAGGTCCCTGGTCTCATGAGGCAGAGAGTTCCACCAGACCGGAGCCACTGTTGAAAAGGCCCTGGCTCTGGTTGAAGCTAATCTAACTTCCTTAGGGCCCGGGACCACTAGGGTGTTGCTATTTATGGACCCTGAGGCTCTCCGTGGGGCAGACCGGGAGAGGCGGTCCCGTAGGTACGAGGGTCCTAGGCCGTGAAGGGCTTTCAAGGTCAAAACCAGCACCTTAAATCTGACCCTGTACTCTACTGGGAGCCAGTGCAGCTGGAAAAGCACTGGGTGAATATGCTCCCATGGCAGAGACCCCGTGAGGAGCCTCGCTGCAGAATTCTGCACCCACTGGAGTTTCTGGGACAGCTTCAAGGGCAGCCCCGCGTAGAGCGAATTACAGTAGTCAAGCCTGGAGGTGACCGTCGCATGGATCACTGTGGCCAGATCGGGGCGGGAAAGGTAAGGGACCAACTGCTTGATAAAAGGCAGCAAATCTAAATAAAAATAAAGGAAAGGAAAGGAAAGAAGAAGGACCTTAAACTAAGACTCATACAACAAAAAATAATATTTTGAATTTACGGGACTCCATTACATTTTTTTTTAAATGAAAGAGCTAACTAAGACATCTAGCTGCTAGAGATGTAATAGAGACAATGCTTCTTTAAAACGTATGTTCTTACATTGTCCTACATTGGAAATTTTTTTGGCAGAGGGTAATAGAAACGATCAATGCGACAATACAGAAAAAACCTTAAATTCAGAGGAAAGCATCCCTTTGAATTATATACCCAATACATGGAACCTAACAAAGGGACAATATGAACTGACTCGGCAAACAGACTGGTACAGTGGTACCTCTGGCTGTGAACGGGATCCGTTCTGGAGGCCTGTTTGCAACATGGAAAGAACGCAATCCGCAGCGGCGCGCCTGCGCACGTGCGAGTTGAGAGTCACCGCTTCTGTGCATGCGCATGACATCATTTTGCGCGTCTGCGTATGTGCGAGAGGCGAAACCAGGAAGTAACCCTTTCCGGTACTTCCGGGTCGCGGCACAATGTAACCTGAAAGAACATAACATGAAGTGGACGTAACATGAGGTATGACTGTATTGATGAACTGGAAAAATAAAAAAGTGTCTCCTTTCAACCAATGGATAGAAGAAATGTATAATCTTGCGACACGTGGGCAAGTTGCGGAGAAATGTAAACTTGCCATGGACAAATTTGACGAGAATCGTAACAATTGACTTTGAAAGTCATCTAATCTCCCTTGCTGTATTATACTGTATTGGAGCAGTCAAATAATTTCGTTGTCCCCGAAAGGGGCAATGACAATAAAGATATTATTATTATTATTATTATTATTATTATTATTAATTGTTATTTTTTCGCATCTTATTTGACTTTGTGCACTTATAATTTTATACCGTGTATTTAAAAAATCCTCTCCCCCCCCAAGAAATAATTTTTAGGAAAGGAAAGGAAAGGAGGAACCAAAAAGAAAGGCAGAAAGATAAAGGGGGGGGGGATACAAAGCCCTCTATCAGAGGTAGAACTTAATCCTTGTCCCACACAAAAGGGGCTGGGCCCTCCTAATTCTCCCTTGGGAGCTTCACCCTCTTCTCCCAGCCCCCACCCTGGGCGATCTCCCCTTCCCCATCTCTCACACAGGGTCTTTCAACGCCCTTCCATCACCTTCCTGTTCATACCCTCCCATAACCCAGAACAAAACAAAACAACACATGAGCAAAGGCAAAATTAGCAGAGAAACAACAAGAAAAGGAAGGGGAAAAAGAGCAATGACGGAAGTTAGAAATCAGAAAGAATAAAAACAGAAAGAGAGATGATGGCGATGATTCTATTATTTTATATGCCGCCCATCTGACTGGGTTGCACCCAGCCGTTCCGGGCGGCTTCCAGCAAAATACGCAAACACAACAAAACACCAAGCATTAAAAACTTCTCCCTATGAGAAAAAGAAATAAAGAGAAATAAAGTACTCTTTAGCACTACAATTCCCAGAGTCCCCAGAGCTTAGGTGCAGAGGAGGAGCGAGAAGGCATTTGTGGCACCCAGACTTTGTCCTGTTTTGGGGAGCAGGAAAAGAGCTCCCCAGGCCGTCTCCATTCTCTCTCTTGTTGTTGTTGTTTAGTCGTTTAGTCGCGTCCGACTCTTCGTGACCCCCTGGACCAGAGCATGCCAGGCACTCCTGTCTTCCACTGCCTCCCACAGTCTGGTCAAGCTCATGCTGGTAACTTCGAGAACACTATCCCACCATCTTATCCTCTGTCGTCCCCTTCTCCTTGTGCCCTCCATCTTTCCCAACATCAGGGTCTTTTCCAGGGAGTCTTCTCTTCTCATGAAGTGGCCAAAGTCTTGGAGCCTCAGCTTCAGGATCTGTCCTTCCAGTCAGCACTCAGGGCTGATTTCCTTCAGAATGGAGAGGTTTGATCTTCTTGCAGTCCATGGGACTCTCAAGAGTCTCCTCCTCCAGCACCAGAATTCAAAAGCATCCATTCTTCGGCGATCAGCCTTCCTTATGGTCCAGCTCTCACTTCCATACATCTCTACTGGGAAAACCATAGCTTTAACTATACGGACCTTGGTTGGCAAGGTGATGTCTCCGCTTTTTAAGATGCTGTCTAGGTTTGTCATTGCTTTTCTCCCAAGAAGCAGGCGTCTTTTAATTTCGTGGCTGCTGTCACCATCTGCAGTGATCATGGAGCCCAAGAAAGTAAAATCTCTCACTGCCTCCATTTCTTCCCCTTCTATTTGCCAGGAGGTGATGGGACCAGTGGCCATGATCTTCGTTTTTTTTGATGTTGAGCTTCAGACCATATTTTGCGCTCTCCTCTTCCACCCTCATAAAAAGGTTCTTTAATTCCTCCTCACTTTCTGCCACCAAGGTTGTGTCATCTGCATTCTCTCTCTAGCATCTAGATATAATTTCCCCACCCCAACTTCAACTTCTTTCCCGGAGTTGCCTCGTCTTCCGTGACTAAAAATGTCTTTTTAGCCTTGTCTCATTGCGGGGAAGATTCTTGCAGGCAGGTAAGTGTCCAGTGAAATAGAAGCAGCAAGATTCACGCACGTACCCCCCCCCCCCAAAAGAATACCAGCAGCTTCTTCCAGGCTCGGGGATTACAAGGTACCCAAATGTAACCCCAGTCAAGCTTGCGAAAATCTATCATTTGCCCGATAACAAATGTTGGAAATGTAAAGAAACTGAAGGTACATTTTTCCACCTTTGGTGGACGTGCCCAAAGATTAAGGCTTTCTGGGAAATGATATATAATGAATTAAAAAAGGTATTTAAGTATACCTTCCCTAAGAAACCAGAGGCCTTTCTCCTGGGCATGGTCGGCCAAATGGTGATAAAAAAGGATAGAACTTTCTTTATGTATGCAACAACAGCAGCAAGAATACTCATCGCAAAGTATTGGAAGACACAAGAACTTCCCACGCTGGAGGAATGGCAGATGAAACTTATGGACTATATGGAATTGGCGGAAATGACTGGTAGAATCCGTGACCAGGGAGAAGAGTCGATGGAGGAAGATTGGAAGAAATTCAAAGACTATCTTCAGAAACACTGCAAAATTAAAGAATGTTAGAGTGATGTTGGATGGAAAATAAGTGGTTTCCAGCTGTACAGGTTAAAGTTAATGATAGACTAAGATTAAAGATTAAGATTAAAGATGTTTAAAGAAATGGAAATTTGATATTAAGAGGGAAAATTTTAATGTTATATGATACTAAGACCAAGGATCAGGTTTAAAGAAGTTGAAGTTATATATTTTAATATTTTATTAAATTAAAGTTTGGGATTAAAAAAGTGGAAAAGAAACTGCTGGACAAATAATTTGGATTGGAATACAAAAGAGGGAGGTATGAGGAAGTCCAGAAAGTAAGTAATTTAAAAATGGAAACGGAAAAGAGATATTGTTTTTAATTGTTATGGTTTTTTTTGTTTTTTTTAATTGTTGAATTTTGTGTTGCTTTTTGTGTGTGTTGTTGTTATATGTATTGTGTATGTTTTTTCCCTCTCTTTTTTTATTGTCTAAAATTTTAATAAAAATTATTCAAAAAAAATAAATACAAGGTACCCAAATGCCTTCCACACCTTCCAGAGCGAACTCTGACCCGCCTTGTGCCCTCAGGTGTGTTCTGTCCCTGTCTCAACACTTGACATCGCTGCCACACGGAGCAGAGCACGAGCCGCTGACAAAAGGCGCGCAAGCTTTGTCTTTTGATGCGCACCAGGGGCACGATCTGCTTGGATTTAACTCAGCTCCAGCACGGAGCACTATTGGAGACGCGCCATGCAGGGAAAGGGGGACGCAAAACGAGGGTTGCCCGTGTGCATCTCAAAGCACCGTTTCTGAAGTTTCGTGGGATCCTAGAATTGTAGGGCTGGAAGGGACCTCAAGGGACATGTAGTCCCAAATCCCTGAATTGCAGGTTTGGACACAGCAGCAATTGCCAACAGTAGAAGAATGGCGATGGAAGGTAATGGAATATGCAGAAATAGCTAAATTAACGGGGGAAATTAACAGGGCGAAGAAACATTTCAAAAAGAATGGGGAAAAGTTATGTCGTACATAGGGAAGATAAGGTGAAATAGTGAAACCAGGAGAATTGAAATAAACCTCATAATGTGAAATACAAAGAAAATTATTGTTCTTGTTGTTTAGTCGTGTCCGCCTCTTCGTGACCCCCTGGACCAGAGCACGCCAGGCCCTCCTGTCTTCCACTGCCTCCCACAGTTTGGTCAAACTCATGCTGGTAGCTTTGAGAACACTGTCCCACCATCTCGTCCTCTGTCGTCCCCTTCTCCTTGCGTCCTCCATCTTTCCCAACATCAGGGTCTTTTCCAGGGAGTCTTCTCTTCTCATGAGGCGGCCAAAGTATTGGAGCCTCAGCTTCACGATCTGTCCTTCCAGTGAGCTCTCAGGGCTGATTTTATGACAAGGTACACAGGGCAAAATAAACCTATTCTTTTATCTAGCATGAAGGTGGCTGAGAGGAGCCTTCTACCCACGGAAGTAAAGTATATATTTATATATATATATATTTTTTCAAAACCCGGTAACAAGAGAGGGCCTGTTGGGTGGTGAATATATATGTGCATTTGCATATGTGCAAAGGAAATCGCGAAATAAACGTCCTATTCTTCCCGCCGCCTCTGTGGCATCTGTCATCGGCACAGGGACAAAGAGAACCCCCTTCACAATTCAAATTCTGCTGATGCAAGGAACCTGTGGGATGGGCATGCTTAAAATTTCGTGCATATCTACGTAGGCAAATGTAGATCTTTTGGTGTGGGGGGTGGGAATGCAGCCCCCCCGGGATCAGAGAAGGTTAAATGATGGGAATCTAGGAGGTCCCAAATGCACTATGCCAGGGGTCAGCAAACTTTTTCACCAGGGGGCTGGCCCACTGTCCTGCAGACCTTGTGGGGGGCCGGACTATATTTTGGAAAAAAAATAAATGAACGAATTCCTATGCCGCACAAATAATCCAGAGATGCATTTTAAATAAAAGCACACATTCTATTCATGTAAAAACACGCTGATTCCCGGACTGTCCGTGGGATGGATTTAGAAGGTGACTGGGCCAGATCCGGCCCCCGGGTCTTAGTTTGCCTATCCATGCACTATGCATTTAAAGTAGAGCCATCCCACTTGAAACAGTCGTGGTTTCCCCCAAAGCATCCTGAGAAAACTTTGTTATGGGTTCTGATTGGACCCTCTGGCCCCGTTAAGAGATCTGCAATTCCCAGAGTCCCCTGCCAAGAGGGAAGCATGGCTGTACGCACCCTTAAAAAACTACACCTCCCAGGATCCTTTGGGAGAAGCCATGTCTGCTTAAAGCAGGATGATACAATGGTCCCTTGGTTCTCAAACTTTATCTGTTCCGGAAGTCTGTTCCAACACCAAAGCGTTCCAAAACCAAGGCGTGCTTTCCCATAGAAAGTAATGCAAAACGGATTAATCCGTTCCAGACTTTTAAAAACAACCCCTAAAACGGCAATTTTACAAGAATTTTACTATCTAGCGAGACCATTGATCCATAAAATGAAAGCAATAAACAATCTACTGCAGTCACACAATCAATCCATCAGTAGCTGGACTGGGTTCCACACTGTCATAAAAACAAAACAAAAAAAGAGCCACAAAAACGCAAAATAAATAGCAAAAACAGACAGACCTCAGTGTAACACTCAAATCAGAAGCGTAACACTCAAAACGGAGCACGTTTGGCTTCTGAAAAAAGTTCGCAAATTGGAACACTTACTTCCGGGTTTGCAGCATTTAGGTTCCAAGTTGTTCAACTATTAAGTCGTTTGATAACCAAGGTACCACTGTATTGCTTAAAATGCATAGGGCAGATGTGGCCTGGTCTTATCAGAGCAATCCCATGGAAATTAATGGACTTGAGCGAGTCCTGTCCATCAATTTCAATCAGTCTACTCTGAGCAGGACTTAATAGGGCACCAATCTCACGGAGCACGTCCTGGCTTGCACTTTGCACAGCTTCAAATTTGTGTTCTCTTTAAAGAAGAGAAAGGAAGAGTGGGGGTTTCTTTTGTTTTGGGTGGTGGGGCCCAAATGGGCCAGTTTTGCAATCCTTGGTCTCTATGGGAGACCCGTGGACCTCCAGATGTTGTGCTTTTTATTTATGCATTGGTTTAATAAAGTAAAAGAAAATTTAAATCCACATACACCTTGTGTTATCTGGCCACAAATGGTAATTTTGATTATTGTTCTCACGCCTGTCTTTCTTTCTCTCTCTTCTTTTTACATCTTGAATTGTATCTTTTTTATAGTAATAATAATAAAAAAATCCAGAATCGATGATCACAACAATAAATGAACAGGAAATTAAATTTATTACTCCTTGCGGCTGTAGGAGAAGAAAAGTGAGGAGGGGGGAAAACCACCCATGCCCCGTTAAGGGAAGACGTGATATATTTATAAACTATGCACTGAGAGGTGACTTTTCCCCCTCTGGTGGTGGTCTCATTTGGACAATTGTATATTGCCTTAACAGGATGAGAAATGAAAAAGTATTCTGGGCCAAAGTCCTTTCTGTCGGGGATAATCCAGACTGAAATTCCCAGGTGTCAAAAAAAGGTTATTTATGTATGCCACTACTGCAGCCCGTGTTTTATTAGCCCCAAAATGGAAAACGAGCGAGGTCCAAACTAAAGAAGAATTGCAACTTAAATTGACGGAATATACGCAGCTTGCAGGCTTAACGTATAGAATAACAGAACAAGAAGAACATACGTTTACAGAAGATTGGAAAACGTTTGTTGAATACATGGGAAACAAATGTGTACAGCTGAAAATGCTGGCAGCATTAAGATAAACAGTGTAAATAAGTTTTGATGGATGTAATAATGGTTTAGTTTTAAAAAATATGCAGGGATTTATGATATGCAACATGAACCATGGAAAGAGAAGAAGTGATGTCACTGATATCCTAAGCATGCAAAAATGAGTACTTTATAAATTGTAAAACAGAACATTTAATAAAAATTACATACAAAGTTCATTTTTTTAAAAAATGAAAAGGTATTCTGGACTAGGATTGCCAGGTTGGCAGTATCCCAGACCCTGAAATTTCAGGGCTCAAATCTGATACCTATATCTATTAGATTTATAGATAAAAAGGGTAAAGAGACCCCTGACCATTAGGTCCAGTCATGAAAGATTCTGGGGTTACGGCGCTCATCTCGCTTTACTGGCCGAGGGAGCCGGCGTACAGCTTCCGGGTCATGTGGCCAGCAGGACTAAGCCTCTTCTGGCGAACCAGAGCAGCGCACGGAAATGCCGTTTACCTTCCCGCCAGAGCAGTACCTATTTATCTACTTGCACTGGCGTGCTTTCGAACTGCTAGGTTGGCAGGAGCAGGGACCGAGAAACGGGAGCTCACCGCGTCGTTGCGGGGATTCGAACCACCGACCTTTTGATCGGCAAGTCCTTTGGCTCTGTGGTTTAACCCACAGCGCCACCCGCATCCCTTAGATTTATAGATATATAGATATAAAACAATAAAGCCCAGATTCAGCTCCCTCCACCAGGAGGGAGCCAGGCACACCTGTAGGAGTCAGGTCGGGTGTGGCAACCCTATTTTGCTCTTTCTTCCCTTGGTGCAAAGACAGCAAACAAAAGAAGGAAGTTTTTGGTTAGCGATCGTTTCCCGTTTCCGCCCAAACTGGGGAGCTGTGGCAAATGTAGTCAGGATATGAGGCTACGCTTGGAAGTCAACTGCCATCCTGCGGTCCTCAAACGGGAAGTTGTAGTTAAGTGTAAAACTTCCTGGATTTGTTGGTTTGTCTGAAGAGAAGGGTGTGTGGCTGAAACACTTGCTTATATCTTGCTAAGGAGACACATCCTAGAACAGAGGTCAGCAAGCAGGGGACCGGTCCACTGTCCCTCAGACCTTGTGGGGGGGGCCAGACTATATTTTTTTGGGGGGGGGGGAATGAATGAATTCATATGCCCCACAAATAACCCAGAGATGCAGTTTAAATAAAAGGACACTTCTACTCATGTAAAAACAAGATGATTCTCGGACCGTCCGAGGGCCGGATTGAGAAGGCGATTGGGCCGGATCCAGCCCCCGGGCTTTAGTTTGCCTACCCATGTCCTAGAACCATAGAAGTGAGAGTTGGAGAGTTGAAGCACCATCTATTCCAAGCCTCTGCAATGCAGGAATCTCAGCTAAATTGAACATATGATGATATCCAAATGTGGCCAGTTTTTGCTTCACTGTGGTCCCCATTTGCACAACACATTTAGGAGTAACGTTAAATAACCGATCGATCGGTCCTTTTATTTGTATGCCACCTTTCCAAAGTTAACACCAAGGCAACTTAGAGCATACCGTATTTTTTGCTTCATAAGATGCACCAGACCACAAGACGCACCTAGTTTTTGGAGGAGGAAAACAAGGGGGAGGGGGGAATTCTGAATCTCAGAAGCCAGAACAGCAAGAGGGATCGCTGCGCAGTGAAAGCAGCAACCCCTCTTGCTGTTCTGGCTTCTGGGATAGCTGCACAGCCTGCATTCGCTCCATAAGACGCACACACATTCTCCCTTACTTTTTAGGAGAGAAAAAGTGAGTCTTATAGAGCAAAAAATACGGTATTTTAAGAACTGCATTGCTACGAATGTAATGGAAGTAGTCGTGAACGATTAGATTTGTTTGATAATCTAATTTATTAAATCAATCAACTGTGCATTTAATTACATATACTTAATTAAATATATTGTGCATATAGACTCCTGCCTATACTACACAAAACAAAGTGCTGCTTGGCTCAAGAACCAAAATCTCTGCTAACAGATTCCCCCCATCTTCCCCCCCTCTTCCTCAGCCACCCCTCCTGCCTCATATGGAACAGGAAAAAAATGAGATTAATACCAGGCGACGATTCTCTCCCTTTTGTTGCATGTGGGGGAGAAGCAAGGGCTCCTCACCGCCGCCCCCCCGCCATGAAAAAAAATTGTGAAAAAAACATCAAGCAGAAAATTATAATCATTTAGCTGTCGGTGTCCATCTGCCTTCAGCACATCGCCTCCTTGTCACAGAAAGTCCATTAAGAATATCCGGTGGGGAAGTACGGAGGGGGGAAAACAGAGCCTCACTTTAACCATCAAGACAAGATAATTACGGGCCACAGAGAGAGAGACAGAGAGAGAGTTCCTTTAACGGACTGCGCCTGTCAGTTTCCCCTCAAGTGAAAACAGAGGAAATGGCAGGATGAAGGAACGGAACTTTCTTTTTAGGAGTGATGGCTGTTATTTTTAAACGCAATTCCCTCTAGAACAGGGGTAGGCAACCTATGGCCCGGGGGCTGGATCTGGCCCAATCGCCTTCTAAATCCGGCCCGTGGACAGTCCGGGAATCAGCGTGTTTTTACCTGAGTAGAATGTGTCCTTTTATTTAAAATGCATCTCTGGGTTATTTGTGGGGCCTGCCTGGTGTTTTTACATGAGTATAACGGCGCTGTGGGTTAAACCACAGAGCCTAGGACTTGCTGATCAGAAGGTCGGCGGTTCGAATCCCCGCGATGATGGGGTGAGCTCCCATTGCTCGGTCCCTGCTCCTGCCAACCTAGCAGTTGGAAAGCATCTCAAAGTGCAAGTAGATAAATAGGTACCGCGCCGGTGGGAAGGTAATCGGCGTTTCCGTGCGCTGCTCTGGTTTGCCAGAAGCGGCTTAGCCATGCTGGCCACATGACCCGGAAGCTGTACACCGGCTCCCTTGGCCAATAAAGTGAGATGAGCGCCGCAACCCCAGAGGCAGTCACGGCTGGACCTAATGGTCAGGGGTCCCTTCACCTTTACCTTTAGAATGTGTTTTATTTAAAATGCATCTCTGGGTTATTTGTGGGGCATAGGAATTCGTTCATTATTATTATTATTATTATTATTATTATTATTATTATTATTTTTCAAAATCTAGTCCAGCCTCCCACAAGGTCTGAGGGACGGTGGACTGGCACACGGCTGGAAAAGCTTGCTGACCCCTGCCATAGAATGTGGTTGACCTTATATGTCTGGACACTCTACCACCACAGATGGGGGCAGGTTAGGTGATGCGGGGCCAAAATCACCCTTGTATTGCAAAATTGCACAGCAGAGAGATGGCAAGATGACAGGAGGAAGGGACGCTGGATGAAGATTAGATTGTTTATATTTCCTTTTCTACTTCTAGGATTGTTTTATAAAATTGATGAATGTTAGAAAAATGTTGGAATGAAATTACTTGGCTTTAGTAAAAATGTTTAAAGAATTATGCAAGAATATTATGGTTATGAGAAGTTGGTAAAAATAAGATTTAAGTTTTAAGTTTCAAGGTTTTTTATAGTAAGATAAGATTAAAATAGTTTAAGGTAATGTAATGACAGAATATTATGAAATATGGAAAGGATTTGCTGCGACAATTAACAACTAGGATACAAAAAAAGGGAGGAGGAGGAGGTCAAAGAAAGAAGGTAATGACAGCTGAGGATTTGAGAATAATGGATTTGTTTTTAAATGTTTGTGGTGTATTTTTTTTTTTTTGAATTTGTATTGTTGGATGTGGTTTGTTTTTTTCTTTGTTCTTTCTTTGTTCTTTTTCTACTTTGTTTTCTTTTGTAACTCTAAAAAAAAAAAAAATTTCCAATAAATATCATTTAAAAAAAAAAAAAGAGAGAGATGGCAAGATGAGAAGAGCCTGTTGGATTGTCATGGATGCAGAGGTGTGGGGGGGGGGGACCAGCTGGGGAAGAAGGTCAGAGAGACAGGAGGGAGAAAACTGGGAGGAAGAGGTGTCCGAAGCAGATGAGGTAACAGGCAGCGGTGTAGCGTGGGTTGTCAGCACCCGGGGCAAGGCAAGGAATTTGCGCCCCCTAACCCGGGGCAAGGCAAGTAATTTGCGCCCCCTAACCCGGGGCAAGGCAAGTAATTTGCGCCCCCTAACCCCTAACCTGCCGCCGCTGCCAGCTTCTTCTTGCTGCTGCCTGGCCTGGTCTGGTGTGGTTCTCTCCCGCGCTCAGCGCTGCGCTGGGCGGCCGCTGCACTGTCCCTCCCCCAGATAGTCCCTCGCTCTCTCTCCGCACCCCACGCCTGGCACCCACCCCCTCCACAGTGGGCGGCGACCCAGCGGCTCGGATCGGATTCGCACAGCCAGCACTGCAGTGAGAGAGAGTGAGTGAGCCAGGTAGGGGCAGAGAGCTGCGAGTGCGAGCGCGCCCCCCCAGATGTTGCGCCCGGCCCCCCCTGCACCCCCCACGCTACGCCACTGGTAACAGGGCTTAGTGAGCAGGTAGAGTCTGTGCCAGAGAGCAGTTCAGAATCAGAGGCTGGGAGAAGGGAGAGAGGAGTCTGGCTGGCGAAGAGACACAGGTGTCTCCCCGTCCTGTTGCCCACCTGGTTTCGCAGAACCAGGAGAGGCATGACGTGGGAGGAGCAAAGACAGGCGCAGTCTCCGAGTGCCTGGAAGAGGAAACCCTGGAGAGGAAGAGGTATAAGACAGCTCTGGGGAGGCAGGGACCTTGAAGTCTCGGCAACTGCTTCACGGGGGCAAGATCCGATGGAGGTTGAGCCCGACAAACTCCTGTGTAGACCCTGGTTTTGCTAATTCCAACTTCCTCCGTGTGAATTACTGCTGGCTCACTTCTGTCAGTGCCATAACATGGGGACGGAGTGTGTTTCCCCGGGTGCAGAATGGGGGCGGGGACCGGGTGCCCCCCGCAGAGGGCTGGGTGAATGTGGAGAGTGAGAGCACCCTCTGCCCTCCACCCCCACCTGATCTTGGATCCCCCCCCCCGAGCCTAATTGAGTGTGTGTGATTTCTCTCCTGAGCCTCATGGAGTGTGTTACTTTTCCCGAACCTGACTTGAGTGTGTACAGTGGTACCTCGGGTTACATACGCTTCAGGTTACAGACTCCGCTAACCCAGAAATAGTGCTTCAGGTTAAGAACTTTGCTTCAGGATGAGAACAGAAATTGTGCTCCAGCGCCGTGACAGCAGCGGGAGGCCCCATTAGCTAAAGTGGTGCTTCAGGTTAAGAACAGTTTCAGGTTAAGAACGGACCTCCGGAACGAATTAAGTACTTAACCCGAGGTGCCACTGTATAATAAGACTTTTAAGAAACCTGCCTGTCTTCTAAAAGCAGGGAGAGGAGAGGGTATTTCAACATGAACGCTTGCACTTGGTTTGAGGTTACTCCTGGAGAGCCAGGAGAGCAGGAAAATTGATTTGCAAACATATGTCTGCAGTTAGGTTCTCTGGGTATGAATTACCACTCCACCCCCTCTCCCTTTCCTTTCTGCTGGATGGATATTATAGCATAGCTGCTTGCAACGTTATAGTGAACACAGTGTCAGCACTTTATTACAATTAAAGCTCTTCAACCCCCCCTCTCTTCTTTGGCAAAAGGTTTATATACAGTGGTGCCTCGCAAGACGAAATTAATCCGTTCCGGGAGTCGCTTCGCCTTGCGGTTTTTTCGTCTTGCGAAGCACGGCTATTAGCGGCTTAGCGGCTATTAACGGCTTAACGGCTTTAAGAAAAAGGAAACAAACTCGCAAGAACTCGCAAGACGTTTCGTCTTGCGAAGCAAGCCCATAGGGAAATTCGTCTTGCGGAACGACTCAAAAAACGGAAAACTTTTTCGTCTAGTGAGTTTTTCGTCTTGCGAGGCATTCGTCTTGCGGGGCACCACTGTAACTGTCTTAGAACCAAAAGGTGTTGATGCCTCAAATTTCCCCAACCTATAAAAAAGAAAAGAAACAAGAAGTGCCCCTGAAGGACCAGGTGCGCAGCCTGGGAGTCATTTTGGACTCACAGCTGTCCATGGAGGTGCAGGTCAATTCTGCGTCCCGGGCAGCTGTTTATCAGTTCCATCTGGTATGCAGGCTGAGACCCTCCCTGCCTGCGCATTGTCTCGCCAGAGTGGTCCATCCTCTGGTTTTTTCCTGCTTAGACTGCTTCAATGGGCTCTACGTGGGGCTACCTTTGAAGGTGACCCTGAAACTACAACTAATCCAGAATGTGGCAGCTAGAGTGGTTACTGGGAGCGGCCGCCGAGAACACATAACACCGGTCTTGAAAGACCTACATTGGCTCCCAGTACGTTTCTGAGCACAATTCAAAGTGTCGGTGCTGACCTTGAAAGCCCTAAATGGCCTCGGCCCAGGATACCTGAAGGAGAGTCTCCACCCCCATTGTCCAGCCTGGGATCTGAGGGCCTTCTGGCGGTTCCCTCACTGTGATAAGCAAAGTTACAGGGAACCAAGCAGAGGGCTTTCTCGGTGGTGGAGCCCTTCCTGTGCAACACCCTCCCATCAGATGTCAAGGGAATAAACAACTACCTTGCTACTCAAACGGCTTGGCTCCCAAACAAATTGGATCCTGAATGCCGCAAACCTGGAAGTAAGTGTTCCGGTTTGTAAATGTTTGTGAACCCAGAGCCAATGTGACTCCATCATGTCCAGCTAGGAAGAGGTGTGAGGCCTGCCGCAGTGGATCACAAGGATTAATACCTGTGCGGCGGCAACAAGGAGGAAACGCCCCTGAGGGACTTGTCAGGAGCTTGTCCTACACTCGAGTAGGACCCTGGCAGAGACACATGCCCGACTGGCATGTTCTCTCCCTCCTGGGAGAGCTTCAAAAGCTTTCTTGTTCCCAAACATCACAGCAACCAATGCCAACAAACACCGGCACACTTAGGGATCCGCAGAGTTTGCGCAGTTGCGTGACAGAGCTCAGCAAGTCAGCATTTTGGCTAATCTACTTTCTTTACATATAAACACACACAGAGCACTGCAACATGGCTCCCTCTCTCTCTAGCATCAGACAGCAAAAGGACAATAGTCCCACTTCACGGAACACAGGAACACAAACATCCTGTCTCCGTCACTTCCCACTCTGTGGAGTCAAAACATACACCGTCATGTGAAAGACAACAATCCCATGACTGCAATCATGGAGCAGGAATTCTAACAGGACTCGGGCACCTCCAGGGGCTACTTCCCCTCTGGGTGCCCCCAGGACAAAGACAGTGGGGGCCCCAGGCTGGGAAGGAAGAGTACCCCTCCGCAGAGGGGCAGGGACCACATGGCAGCCCTCCGCCACCAAGGGGGCTCGGAGCAGGAGCAGGCCACAGAACTGGGGCTGCAGGACCAGCGCTCTTTGCCCCCCCAGCCCAGAGGAGGAGGCGGGAGCGACAGCAAGGAGGCTGTCACTTCCCTCCCACGCTTTTCTGGTTTGAGGGGCCTGTAAACGAATCCCCCCCCCATCAAATAACACATGAGCACTGAACTTCCAATGTGCTCTGCTAGATTTCCGGAAGTGGCTTTTATGTGGTGCAAAAGCTCAGCTATAACGTGGAATCGGATAGCACAGAAATGAGCGATAAGCACGCAATGTACTCCCTCGGTTTTGCAGAATGCGTCATGCTAAAGCTCACATTTGGTGCGGGAATTAGCGGTTGGGGAAACGAACTGCCGTGTGAAAGCAACCTTTTTCTAAATAGTATTTTTATTACATTTTGCTTTGCATACATCCATAGACATTTTCCATACATACCGTAATTCAAACTAACCCTAAAGATTAAAAAATGCATAAAAATACATAACAACTAAATATCTTTCCCAACCTCCCGTTTCCCATAATTGCAATTCTAAATTATCAAACCTTAATATTCTAATCTTTTGGACTGACTTCCATCCACCATCTCAATTTGAGTCATTTTTCCTTTCCTTAACTGCCTTCTTTAGATGTTTTCCATCTCTTGGTATAATTTAATTAGGATAACTGTTTTGTCTTTTTGCAAAAGTTAGTCAAACCCTAACCTTAACCCAACCTAGATGGCTTTAAAAGGAACCTTTTAAAGCCATCTAGGGTAGGCAAACTAAGGCCCGGGGGCCGGATCTGGCCCAATCGCCTTCTCAATCCGGACCGTGGACCGTCCGGGAATCAGCGTGTTTTTACATGAGTAGAATGTGTCCTTTTATTTAAAATGCATCTCTGGGTTATTTGTGGGGCCTGCCTGGTGTTTTTACATGAGAAGAATGTGTGTTTTTATTTAAAATGCATCTCTGGGTCTGAGGGATAGTGGACTGGCCACCTGCTGAAAAAGTTTGCTGACCCCTGGTCTGCCTATGGATCTATCTATGTGATCTAACCATCTCTAATGATTTCTATTAATTAAGAAGAAATCCCTTCCCCCCACAACCATCTCCTCTCCTTTTCTAAGGTTTGTAAGAGACAGAAAAGGAAAAGAAAGAGAGAGAGAGAGAGAGAGAGAGGAGAGTGATGGCTTCATTAATTATGCAGAAAATGCAAAAAGGAGGGGGGATCCACCCCCCACACCACCCAAAACCACCATCCTCTAGATGAGTTTAAAAGGAGGAGAAAACCCTTTTAGAACGGGGAGAAATTACTCCCCAAGGCAGATGAAATTTCTCTTGCAACTTCAAAGGACAATAAATTATTCAAATAGCTCCTGCCTTTTCACTCCCCCCCCCCCCCCGCTTTCTCTCTTCTCTTCCCCCTCTTCATGATGCTATGCTCTTGAGTCAATTAAAGGGGTTTTTTTGGGGTGGTGGAGTTGATACTTTAGAGTATCTTAAACTAGGCTAGTGTATAAATAAAATTCATATTCATATTTCTGTGTGCCTACTGTATATGGAAATAAATCTCTTCCTGCTTCAACCCGCCTGCCTGCAAACAAACTGAGTAAAAGCTTGAAAAATCTGGGCAAATAGCCCCTTTGACGTTCCTAACTAAAACCATGGAGAGAAAAGGGTTGGGAGAAACCACTGGGGGAAAAGCGATGACAAGCCTAGACAGCATCTTAAAAAGCAGAGACACCACCTTGCCGACAAAGGTCCGTATGGTTTTCCCAGTACTGATGTATGGAAGTGAGAGCTGGACCATAAAGAAGGCTGATCGCCAAAGAATGGATGCTTTTGAATTATGGTGCTGGAGGAGACTCTTGAGAGTCCCATGGACTGCAAGAAGATCAAACCTCTCCATTCTGAAGGAAATCAGCCCTGAGTGCTCACTGGAAGGACAGACCCTGAAGCTGAGGCTCCAAGACTTTGGCCACCTCATGAGAAGAGAAGACTCCCTGGGAAAGACCCTGATGTTGGGAAAGATGGAGGGCACAAGGAGAAGGGGACGACAGAGGACGAGATGGTGGGACAGGGTTCTCGAAGCTACCAGCATGAGTTTGACCAAACTGTGGGAGGCAGTGGGAGACAGGAGTGCCTGGCGTGCTCTGGTCCAGGGGGTCACGAAGAGTCGGACACGACTAAACAACAACAACAAACTAAAACCATGGCTCTGGCCTATCCTTCCATAAGACACCAGTTAAGGGTGTCCTGGTTGGATTGGACAGAGAAGGCCGACCAAACCCACTCTCCTGCTTCCAATAGGGAATGGCCTCTGATCAGCCCAGAGCACATAGAAAAAGAAATTGATTCCACAAAAATGCAAAAAAAGGAAAAGGAAGAGAGCAATTTTCAACTACTGGTCTATTAGCACTGGGCTGGCTAGTGCAAGATATGTGGCTGTAGCCAATGCAAGTCACATTCAGGCCAAAGGGTGACCAAAATGGTCAGGCGTAGGGGGAACATCTGCTGCCTTCTCATCCAAGGATTTGACTGCTAGGCACCAATCCATGGATTCCTCTAATTCTGTTTTAAAGCCATTCGTGACCAACAGTGTCCAGCAGTGGGGCAGTGGCTCTGCTTAACAACCTCCCCTCTGTCCTCCCCCCAATACAAAACAGCATGGAGCTTCTACACTGCGTGCCTTGAGAGAAAATAAGAAGAACCTGCCGGATCAGGCCGGCGACCCATCTAGTCCAGCTTTCTGTTTTCACAGTGGCTGACCAGATCCCCTAGGAAATCAGCAAGCAGAATTTGAGAACAAGAGCAACTTTCATCTCTTGGGGTTTCCATGCCATCAACAGCATCCTCCCCAAAGAATTTGCCCAATCCGCTTTTAAAGGCATCTAGGTTCACATACAGAGAGAGGGTCCTTGAGTTTTTGCAGTCCTGAACCATTTAAGGCTTTGTAAGTCAAAACCAGCACTTTGGGACGCGGGTGGTGGTGTGGGTTAAACCACAGAGCCTAGGACTTGCTGATCAGAAGGTCGGCGGTTTGAATCCCTGCAATGACGGGGTGAGCTCCCGTTGCTCGGTCCCTGCTCCTGCCAACCTAGCAGTTCGAAAGCACGCCAAAGTGCAAGTAGATAAATAGGTACCGCTCCAGCGGGAAGGTAAACGGCGTTTCTGTGCGCTGCTCTGGTTCGCCAGAAGCGGCTTAGTCATGCTGGCCACATGACCCGGAAGCTGTACGCCGGCTCCCTTGGCCAGTAAAGCGAGATGAGCGCCGCAACCCCAGAGTCGGCCACGACTGGACCTAATGGTCAGGGATCCCTTTACCTTTACGTCAAAACCAGCGCTTTGATTTGGGCCAGAAACTAACCAGCTGCCAGTGCAGTTGGCCCAGCATTGGCATGATATGATCAAACCATCTTGCCCCAAATTCTGCCTCGGCTAAAGTTTCCAAACCTTCTTCAGAGGCAGCCCTACATACAATGCATTGCAGTAACCTAATTTATATACACCTTTCCCTCAAAGGGGTGTCGTTCCATCATTTGGGTGGTCCTTTTTCTAATCTAATTCATCTAATCTAAGCCCATCCAAGAGCCCATCTTGAACGTTCAGAGGAATCATGCGACTCCACTCTGTTGCAGCTCTGTTTTTAATTCCAGCTGAAGAACCTGCCAATGGTTCCCTTTGCTCACCTTGTCCTCTTCTTCCCCCCCGCCCGCCCCATCTGACTTATTTATATAGCACTAACGGAGGGATGGAAGTGTGGGAAGAGAAGATGACATCACTGCGACTTGATTTAATTTGATCAAGCAGTTAAACAAGGTGACACTTGAGTTTAATTCAGCGTCCTTGGATGTAAAAGAAACAGAGAGCGAGAGCGAGAGAGAGAGAGAGAGAGAGAGAGGGAAAGGGGAGTGGGGACAATGATGACAAGAGGAACTGTCCCAAACTCTCCCACCACAACAGCATGAAATACGAGAGAAGGAACCACCAACCAGAGATGGAAAATTTTGGGGAGAGCCTCCCCAAAACAATAAGTGTATGTCTGTCTGTGGGGTTTCCACCTCAACTACAGTGGTAAAGTAAAGGTAACGGGACCCCTGACCACTCGGTCCAGTCGTGGCCGACTCTGGGGTTGCAGCGCTCCTCTCGCTTTATTGGCCGAGGGAGCCGGCGTACAGCTTCCGGGTCATGTGGCCAGTGTGACTAAGCCGCTTCTGGCGAACCAGAGCAGCGCATGGAAACGCCGTTTACCTTCCCGCCGGAGCGGTACCTATTTATCTACTTGCATTTTGACGTGCTTTTGAACTGCTAGGTTGGCAGGAGCAGGGACCAAGCAACGGGAGCTCACCCAGTCGCGGGGATTCGAACCGCCAACCTTCTGATCGGCAAGTCCTAGGCTCTGTGGTTTAACCCACAGCACCACCCGCGTCCCAGCTACAGTGGTACCTCGGGTTAAAGATGCTTCAGGTTACAGACACTTCAGGTTACATACGCTTCAGGTTACAGACTCCGCTAACCCAGAAATATTACCTCGGGTTAAGAACTTTGCCCCAGGATGAGAACAGAAATCGCACGCTGGCAGCAGCGGGAGGCCGCATTAGCTAAAGTGGTACCTCAGGTTAAGAACAGTTTCAGGTTAAGAACGGACCTCCAGAACAAATTAAATTCTTAACCCGAGGTATCACTGTAGAACCAAACATCACCAGCCGGACAAGTTCACAGAAAGGTACTTTGGGGCAGAACCAGCCTGAAAGGACTCAAGCAAGCGATTCAAGCTACATACTTAAAAGAGAAGTCAGGTGTATATAACCAAGGTAGTATGGAGACAGAGTTCTCCCTGTTTTGCTTTTTCAAATATGGCATCCCTGCAAATACGCCAAGGACAACTCTCACCTAGGTTGGCAAATCTCACGTCTCCAGATGAGTCACATACGTGAATTCCTCCGGGACTCAGGTCGAGATGTCCCCACCACGGAGACAACAGCCAGGGGTCAACCCACACAAAGGAACACAGCAAACGTCCTTATGCCAGGGTCAGACAGTTAATACTTTGGCTGCAATCTATTTACCCAAGAACAAACCCTACTGGGATCACAGGGAGTTACTTCTGAGCAGACTTGTAAAGGATCTGTGCTGTTAAAAATGATGAATAAATCTGGAGATACCTGGCATGGAATCTAGGCCCTTCTGGAAGCAAAGCAGGAACCCTAACACTGAGCAAGCCTTCTTCCAGGTGGGGCTGTTCCTCCACTGACAAGACTGTAAAAGGTAAAGGTAAAGGGACCCCTGACCATTAGGTCCAGTCGCGGCCGACTCTGGGGTTGCGGCGCTCATCTTGCTTTATTGGCCAAGGGAGCCGGCGTACAGCTTCCGGGTCATGTGGCCAGCATGACTAAGTCGCTTCTGGTGAACCAGAGCAGCGCACGGAAACGCCGTTTACCTTCCCGCCGGAGCGGTACCTATTTATCTACTTGCATTTTGATGTGCTTTTGAACTGCTAGGTTGGCAGGAGTAGGGACCGAGCAACGAGAGCTCACCCTGTGGCGGGGATTCGAACTGCCAACCTTCTGATCAGCAAGTCCTAGGCTCTGTGGTTTAACCCACAGCGCCACCCACGTCCCAAGACTAAGCCAGCAGTAAATCACACTGTGCAAGTTGGAGTTAACTCTTTATTAACAAAAAAACAGGATCTGCACAGGAGTGTCAGGTCTAATGAGCACAGCGACCCATCTCTGGCAAATATTGCCCCCAGTTGCTGAGACTGGAAGTCCCCACCTCCCCACCGCTGCCTAAGTCCCCTCCTCTGCAGGGTTCCCCTCATGCAATCTGAGACTGTGCCTGCATGGAACTAACTTCTCCATTGCCCTCTTCATGCCTCTCCTGGCGCTGGGAGACCAGAGGGAAGGGGAGCTTGTTGCAGCAGGCCAGGGAGACACCCATGCCTCTTCACCAGTCGGACTCATCTCTGTCTCTTGGCCTCCCTCCTCTCCTGTTTCAGCTTCTGCCTCTGAGTCTGGACTGCTCTCTGCCACAGACTCTCCCCACTCACTAAGCCCTGTTGCCTCTTCAGCTTCTGACACCTCCTCCTCCTCCCAGTCTTCTCCCTCTAACTACTCATTGTCACCCCACCACCCCTCCCTGGGCTCTGAGCCTTCTTCCCTTGGGGGTCCCCCAGCTGGTGCCTCCCACCATTCCTCTGGGTCCAACCGGTCCACGGCATCTATCTAGCTCAGTACTCTCCACTCTGGCTGGCAGCACCTCTCCAGGGTCTCAAGCACTAAAAGGGTCTTGTCTTTCTCGGCTTGGGAGCAGCTGCAGAAAAGGCTCGGCCTCTTGTGTCACCACCAACCATTGCCTCTGAAGTAGATGGGACCTAGAGATGGTGCTCATCTGAAGATCTTAGCACCCGTTTGTAGAGAGAGATACAATCTTTCAGGGCTGTCATGTTGGACTGGCCATGTTGTTCAGATGCCAGACTATCGTTTTTCAAAGCAACTACTACTCTATTCCGAACTTAAAAATGGAAAGCGTAATGCTGGTGGTCAACAAAAGAGGTGTAAAGACTCTCTCAAGGCAAATCTTTAAAAATGTAGTATAAACACCGACAACTGGGAAACACTGGCCTGCGAGCGCTCCAGTTGGAGAACAGCCTTTACCTAAAGGCGTCGTGGGCTTTGAAGACGCTCGAACTCAGGACAAAAGGGAGAAACGTGCTAAGAGGAAGGCACATTTGGCAAACCCTCACCATGATCAACTCCCGCCCGGAAACCTATGTCCCCACTGTGGAAGGACATATGGATCCAGAATTGGCCTCCACAGTCACTTACGGACTCATTGTTAAGACTGTGTTTACTTGGCTACGAGGGATCGCCAAAGAAGGACTGCTCTATCAGCTCATCTACATGGAGTTCTTAGGTTTTAGGGACTCCTCTCCTCCACTCCCACACACCAACAGAGACCGGCTTCTTCAAATCCTTAGAGTAAAAAAAATGCAATAACAAAGAGACCTTGAGAACATGCAGAGAGCTTCCCGCTCATTCGCACCCAGACCGGAGGATACGTTTAAACGAAGAACGTGCAATGTCAGAAAATGAGCACATGATACTAGAATAGATTGTGGGGTTTTGGGGTGTGGGGAGTGTGCGCTTCACTTACTTTCAGCGGTGCAGCCCACCAGCAGCAAGTAGACGAGGTTGGCAAGGGGGAGCAGCAGTGTTAATCCCGAGGCAGGATTCATGCTGGTGGCGGGTGGAGGTCTCTGACCCCGGCCTGGCGGCCCCCCCAGTTTAGCAGAACTCGCAGCGCCTCTGGAACGGCGTCAAGACCTGCGGATGGAAAGAGACGCAAGTTTAGACTGCTATGGGTTTTCCAAGGTGGCTGCTGCAGAACTTTGCATGAAGCCAAGCACTCTGATCTCCAAGAGTAAACTTTTTCAGCAGGGGTCAGTAAAGTTTTTCAGCAGGGGGCCGGTCCACTGTCGCTCAGACCTTGTGGGGGGCCGGACTATATTTCGGGGGGGAAATACCGTATTTTCTGCTCTGTAAGACTCACTTTTTCCCTCCTAAAAAGTAAGGGGGAATGTGTGTGCGTCTTATGGAGCGAATGCAGGCTGCGCAGCTATCCCAGAAGCCAGAACAGCAAGAGGGATTGCTGCTTTCGCGGCGCAGCGATCCCTCTTGCTGTTCTGGCTTCTGAGATTCAGAATATTTTTTTTTCTTGTTTTCCTTTTCCAAAAACTAGGTGCGTCTTGTAGTCTAGTTAGTCTTATAGAGCAAAAAATATGGTAAATGAACGAATTCCTATGCCCCACAAATAACCCAGAGGTGTATTTTAAATAAAAGCACACATTCTACTCATGTAAAAACACCAGGCAGGCCCCACAAATAACCCAGAGATGCATTTTAAATAAAAGGACACATTCTACTCATGTAAAAACACCCTGATTCCTGGACCGTCTGGATTTAGAAGGCAATTGGGCCGGATCTGGCCCCCAGGCCTTAGTTTGCCTACCCATATCCAAGAGAAGCAGAAGACCCTCTGCCACACAAAATAATTTCACAAACAAGGCATGAAAGGTGGTAGCCTCAGAAGTGGAAACAAAAGGAATTACCGACAAAGGAAGAATGGCAATTGAAGCTAATGGAGTCTGCGGAACTGGCCAAAATGACGGGAAGAATCTGAGAACAGCAGGACCAAAAGTTAATCAAGGACTGGACCAAATTTGTAAATTATTTGAAAGACAATTGTATTCAATCAAATACACGTTGGTAGGATTGCAAGAAGCTTTGTAAGGAAAGGTACAAAAACCACTGCAGATAAGAATAAGAATGTATGATGTTTCAATGTTTTTGATTATAAAGCAATCGTTAAATAGTGAAAATGCAGAAATTTGAAAAGAGAGACAGAAAATCGTAAGGAAGGTTTGAAGGAAGTCAGGGTCCTAAAAAGCCAAAATGTATAATATGTGATATTGCAACGGAAAGTATTGTTGTAAAACTAATAAAAATGATATGGAAAAAAAGAGAAAAAAGAAAGGTGGTAGACTCTCTCTTCTCTTTCCCCATGATCTACAGCCAAGAATGCACACAGTCTGCAGCCACCGGTCACTTCCAGGCTGGACTACTGCAATGCTCCGAGCGCAGGGCTGCCCTTGGACCCAGGCTGCTAACAAAAGTCGCAAGCGCCGCAACCTTTCCCCACAAGAGAGTTGCCCCTCTAGGGCAGCCAGGATAGCCCTGGGATATGTGGCTTCCCATGATGACCCAACATAAAAAAAGATCAACACTCGGGTACCCTGGGAAATTCACATTTCCCAAAGCCCCTTCCAGAGACACTCAAAACGGCAGATTACATTTCCTGTCTTAAGGTAAAGGGACCCCTGATCATTAGGTCCAGTCGTGACCGACTCTGGGGTTGCGGCGCTCATCTCACTTTACTGGCCAAAGGAGCCGGCATACAGCTTCCGGGTCATGTGGCCAGCAGGACTAAGCTGCTTCTGGCGAGCCAGAGCAGCGCACGGAAACACCGTTTACCTTCCTGCCGGAGCGGTACCTATTTATCTACTTGCGCTGGCATGCTTTCGAACTACTAGGTAGGCAGGAGCAGGGACCGAGCAACGGGAGCTCACCCCGTCGCGGGGATTTGAACCGCCGACCTTCTGATCGGTAAGTCCTAGGCTCTGTGGTTTAACCCACGGCACCACGCAAATTAAAAAAAACCCCTCCGTACCTAATTTTGGGCTTTTCAGAACACATTAGGAGCAACCTAATGAGACAGCGAGCGAGAGAGAAAACAGCCTTCAGGGTTCCTATTGGGCACAATTTTGGCACTTTCCTTCAGCGCAGCTGGAGAAGTCGCTTGCAGGCCGCTAAGTCGCTCAGCATGCGATTTTAATAGGGCACTGGGTCAGAATGGGAAATATATATATATATATACACTTTGGAAGATTGGAAGGCATTCAAAAAACAATTAAATTTCCAAGCGTGAAAGATGTGCAGCCACCGCTGGAAGCCGGGACTGTTGTTTACATTGCATCCTCACTGCATACTTCAGTTTATGAAGAGGGGAAGTCTCTGCCTGGAGGAGCTTACAATCTGAAATCATAAGGGAGGCAGCAGAGGAGGGGAGGGAGGGAATAAAGAGGAGAAGCACAGAATCGCAGAACAGTAGATTTGGAAGGAAGCCCAGGGGCATCTAGTTCAACCCCTGTGGTGCGGGAATCTCAGCCAAATAACCGCCGGCCGATGGCCTTCTAATTTCTCTTTAAGAACCGCCATGCAGAGATTGTTTCGGTTCTGTGGTCTTACCTCAATGCAGCCCCTAGAGCAGGCCTAGGCAAACTCTGGCCCTCCAGATGTTGGGGACTACAATTCCCATCACCCCTGACCACTGGTCCTGTTAGCTAGGGGTGATGGGAATTGTAGTCCCAAACATCTGGAGGGTGGGAGCTTGCCTATGCCTGCCTTGGAGCAATTTAACAAAGTTGTCCTCCTCAGCTGCAGGCAAGCTGATCGATTCACACCCCGCAGGTGAAGGGAAAGAGACCCAGCGCAAAATTGCGTCTCGGGCACTGGCCAATACACCCCAGTCGGTGGTTCTTTACGGCTTCCAGCAGCTGCAGCAGGTGTGGGGAAGCCCTTTGCAGCCCAAGGGATCTCTCTAACTTCCCAAGGGACAAGGGCGGGGCTAGCAGGCAAAAGTGGGCAGGGCACCGAATGGTCAAGGGCATATCGCAGTCAGGAAAAGAAACACTCAATGAGGATATGATGTGGGGCTGAGGAGAGGGGTGTGGCCTGGGGAAAGCCCCAAGGGCTAGGCACAAGCCTTGAAGGGCTGCATTAGGCCCCCAGGCCTAAGGTTAGAGCAGGTCTTCCCAAACTTGGGTCTTCAGTTGCTTTTGGACTACAATTCCCATCACCCCTGACCACTGGCACTGCTAGCTAGGGATGATGGGAGTTGTAGTCCAAAAACAGCTGGAGACCCAAGTCTGGGGAAACCCTGGGTCAGAGTGTCAGACTAGGGGCTGGGAGGTCCGGTGTGATGGCCTGGGAATCTGATTCAGAGGCTGAACCTGAGGGATCCCAGCCTGCACAGGAGTCCCCGCCTCCAGGGCCGGCTGAGCCAGGGCAGGGGCTTGAATCCGAAGGGCCTGCACCTGTGCCGGATCCTCAGGAGCAGACACCAGATGAATCCACTCTGGTTCCGGAGGTGATGGAGGACCCATTGCCTGCAGGTGCTCCACTCTCAGCCCCGTCAGAGGAAGCTGAGGTTGCCTCTGAGTCCGGTCACGCTCCAGCCTCTCCTGAGCTGCACAGGCTCAGGGCAGAGAGGCGGAGGGAACTAAGTTCTCTCAGGAGGAGTGCTCACCTCCAGGCCAGGAGAGGAGAGTCACCTGAGGATTGGGGCCGCCCTATGCCTTAGAGGAGATAAAAGCCAGCCAGCCCCAGTCCCAGGTTGCGGGAGCAACATCGTTGGTAACCTGTTCCTGCTGGCACCCTGACCTGCTCTCCGGAGTTCCTGACCACGCCTGACTCCTCACTTTGGACCTCGCTTCGCTCCTGACGGACAGCCTCCTTACCCTCAACCTAGGACCGGACTTAGACCCCCCCCCCCGGACCAGCACATCCAGGTTCAAATCTCTCCACTCAGCTGTGGTGCTCAGTGGGTGACCTTGGACCAGTTGCCGCCTCCCTTAGCCTGGCCTACCTCACAGGGTTGGAATGAGGAAAAGCAGGAAGAAAGAGGAAAACCATGTGCATTTCCTTGAAGGAAAGGCAAGATGTGACTGTTTTTTTAAAAAAAAAGAGTTGGGGGAGCGAGACTCAAAGGGATCCTGACACGACGGAGCAGGCAAAAAAAGGTGAACGCAGAAGAACAATTTATTTCTGCTTTTTCCATTTAAAAAGCTTCCCTGCTCCATTTCAAGCTAACTCTTCTGTTTCAAGGGTAAGCCGAAAATGCATTCATACGCATTAATTGCTCCCACCCTCATTATATACATGAGCGCTTAATAATATGCAAGGCTAAGGAGTCTGTAGAATGCAAATACTTTATTAAAAAATGATTACTGCCTTCAGAACGCATTTCCTTTAAAATTTGAGCATCATACTTAGGTTATTCTTACCTAAGCCTCCCACCCCCCTTCTCCCTCCGCCCTCTTGCTTTGCGGGGTTGGGGGTGGGAACCATCAAGCACAATTCTCAGCGAGAAAAGAAAGCACCACATTTCCCTCCCCAGAATCTCTTGCCCTTTAAGAAGCGCTCTGTTCCTTAGCTGAAAAGCATTGCCGTCCATAATTACCACTCCTTCATCTCTATGCAAGAGCTTCTCCGGCGCTCAGCTCCCGAAAAAGCACAAGCAGCTCAAAATGTCTCGGCTGGTTTTCTAAATATAAAATGAGGTCTCCTACATCTTCGGGAATTTTTAGAAGGTTTGTCTTCCGTTTGTTTTCTGTTCCCACCACCACCACGTTTTCTGGATCCGACGACCTTCAGGGTGCTTTGGAGAACCTTGCCTAAACCCAGAGCTGGTCTGGGTGGGCGCACTAACCCCTTCGAGTCAGCTGCTTGAGCTGGAACAAAAGTTGGAGGTACCAGCTCAGCATCAACGACCACCAAGCCATCGCGGGAGGCTCAGCGTGGGTGACAAAGCCACAGCCGAAAGCCGTCTACATTTGCAGACTTGGACCCCTTTGAAGAGGCGCAGCGCGCAAGCTCAGGACTTAGGCCAGGCAAGCTGTGTCGCCCAACGAGGCATTTTGGGCGCTGTTTCCTGTTGCCAAAACCAGCACAATTTGTGGCAAAGATCTCGAAGGGCTCTAGCATCCCCACCTCTGAATTCTTCAGCTGCACCTGATACCTTGGTTCTCGAACTTATTCCGTTCCAGAAGTCCGTTCGACTTCAGAAAACGTTCGGAAACCAGGGCACGGCTTCCGATTGGCTGCAGGAGCTTCCTGCAGCCAATCGGAAGCCGCGTCGGGCCTTCAGGTTCGAAAGAACGTTCGGAAACCGGAACACTCACTTCCGGGTTTGCGGCATTCGGGAACCAAAACGTACGAGTACCAAGGTACAACTGTACTGGATTCGTCTCTCATAAACTGAAGAACAGGCGAGTCAGGAAACACCTTCCAAATTTCAAGCTGTATCCAAATCTATCCTACAGATTTAAAGGCATCCTTGAGCAGAGGTTTAGGAATAAGCTCAACCAAGCAAAGTTCCTAACGAATGCAGAAATTTGGCTCAGAATTTCTTGGCCCTCTTTCTCACACACACGGAGGAGAGATTGACTCAAGACTGCTTTCCCCAAACTGTAGATTTTGCTCCGTCAAATCCCCAGAGGCACAATCATCCCTCTGAACAGCAGACAGAGCAAAACCAGAACCTAGATGCACCGGCAAATGTTAACCTAAGCCAGGGGTGGAAGGAGCAGGTGTGGCCCTTCAGGCCTCGCTACCTGGCCCTCAAAATCCTCCTGCAAGACATGCACAATCTCCCCTGAATGCCAACGCCCACACTGCCCCTGCTTCCTATCCCACACGTTTTCGCCGGCCGGGAATGTGTCCTTGAATTCTGACGACGACTCTTGCTTGGGCATTTGCATGTGTTGCTCCGCCTCTTTTGCCTCTGGCACCACCCAACACTGGCATGCGGCCCTCGGAAGAGAAAGCCGCTCTGCTCTTACTGATCTGACTGCCATGAAGTGGACTAAGCAGCCAGCTGGCTGGCGATGGTTTCTGACCCCATATTTGAACCGACAACATCCCCTTGCAAAAGGCTTACAAGTGGTAAGCCTTACATTCACACCAGGAATGCTTTAAGAACCCTGGGGTTGTGGCGCTCATTTTGCTTTACTGGCCGAGCGAGCTGGATCATGTGGCCAGCATGACTAAGCCGCTTCTGACGAACCAGAGCAGCACACGGAAACGTTTACCTTCCCGCCAGAGCGGTACCTACTTATCTACTTGCACTTTGATGTGCTTTCGAACTGCTAGCTTGGCAGGAGCTGGGACCGAGCAACAGGAGCTCACTCCATCGTGAGGATTCAAACCGCTGACCTCCTGATCGGCAAGCCCAAGAGGCTCAGTGGTTTAGACCGCAGCGCCACCCGCGTCCAAACTGTATTGGAAGGAAGCAGGAAATAGCTGATGGTTCCCACCCCAAAGGCTGCTTCAGGTCTGGGCAAATCATAAAAAGGTAAAAGGACCCCTGACCATTAGGTCCAGTCGTGGCCGACTCTGGGGTTGCGGCGCTCATCTCGCTTTACTGGCCGAGGGAGCCGGCGTACAGCTTCCGGGTCATGTGGCCAGCACGACTAAGCCTCTTCTGGCGAACCAGAGTAATGCATGGAAACACCATTTCTCTTCCCACCGGAGTGGTACCTATTTATCTACTTGCACTTTGAGGTGCTTTCGAACTGCTAGGTAGGCAGGAACAGGGACCGAGCAATGGGAGCTCACCCCATCGCAGGGATTCGAACCGCCCACCTTCCGATCGGCAAGTCCTAGGCTCTGTGGTTTAACCCACAGCGCCACCCGTGTCCCCTCGGCAGAAATCAGTGTTAGAAATTAGCCAGGCGCCAGGAGCATTTTGCAACTGGTAAGGGTCAAATTGCGACCATGTGGAGATCTCTGGGTGTAGGCCCCTCCAGCTTTCTTAAGCAAGTAAGCAGAAGAGCTTATTCATTGCCTTTCTCTCCCATGGTTCACCCCCTCCTCAGTTAATCCCTACAACGCCCCTGTGAGGTGGGCCAAGAGACTGAGACTGACCCCAAGGTCACCCAGAGACCTTCACTGATGGAGTGGGGATTTGAACCCTCATCTCTCAAGGTCCTAGTCCAACACTCTAACCCATGAGTAGGCCGGATCTGGCCCAATCGCCTTCTAAATCCGGCTCGCGGACGGTCCGGGAATCAGCGTGTTTTTACATGAGTAGAATGTGTCCTTTTATTTAAAATGCATCTCTGGGTTATTTGTGGGGCATAGGAATTCATTCTTTTTCTTTTCCCCCCAAAATATAGTCCGGCCCCCCACAAGGTCTGAGGGACAGCGGACCGGCCCCCTGCTGAAAAAGTTTGCTGACCCCTGCTCTAACCACTACACCACACTGCCTTCCTAGAGTCCTTCTGCTACGGGGCAGCTCTATAAACTAAGTAGGTAAATAAATAAATAGGGGGAAAGCCAAACGTCCCTTAGAGAAGGATCTGGAATATTCTCCTTGAAGCTTGAATTTTGTTTTATTCCAGATTGTTTGACTTGATGCTTTAACCCGCTTTGAGATTTTTTTCCCTCTTTAAAATATAAAGGGGTACAGAAATGAAATGAGATGAATAATAATAACGATAAGAATAAGAATAAATTCCACTTCAAAAATAAAAAAGGGCCAAGACATTTCAGTGTGGTAACCATAACCTAGGCTGAAGTTGCCATTTAGCTTATATATATATCTGCAATTAGCTTATATATATATATCTGTGTTTCTACCACTGATGACAACTGAACTGACCCCACACAGTTCTCACTAGACGGAGGAAAGTAAAATTGCTCAGGGGTCAAAACATTTCATACTTACATACAGACACATACATTCCTACACCCCCACCCCCCCCAAAATCATTATTTGCTGAGCGAGAGAGCCAATTCTGAATCCAGCTAAGGGGAACAAGCTTATCACCTAAGGCTCTGTCTAGATCTCATCACTGGGAAAACGGCTTGGATTAAAACAAAAAAACGCTACAGGAAGCATTTGGGGAAGCAAGTTCAAAAGGAGGAGGAAACAGAATGGGTATTGGTTCAGCGCGACACCTTTAAACAATCCAGGTGTAAGATACTGTAAAATGCACTCCTGGTTTGGGAAACGGGTGTCTGCGGGCAAAGAGTTATAAGCACCCTTTTGATCAATTGTGATCAAAGCCAGCTACGTGCGATGGCTGAGAGAGGCAGCATCAAGCAGAAACAGAATCCAAAAGTGTGTGTGTGTTTTATTATTTTTTGGTGTTTTATATTAAAGGGGGGGGGGAGACTCACACAAAGGCTTCCATTTTAAAGTCCAGGGAGAAGGAGAGTGATTATCCGTTCCCACCTCTGCTTTGTAGCTGTCGAAAGAGGATGCAGAAGAAGGGAAACGAAGAGGGGGGAGGAATTCAGGATGCGAAGACTTCTCCCTTCCTCGCAATATTTTGCCAACGAAGCTGGCTTAGCAGGGGGAAACAGGGTAGCAGTGCAGTTTTTGGTCTGGGAGAATTCAGAATTAAACATGTCCATTTCCAGTGGTAAAGGTAAAGGGACCCCTGCCCGTTAGGTCCAGTCGTGACCGATTCTGGGGTTGCGGCGCTCATCTCGCTTTATTGCCCGAGGGAGCCGGCATACAGCTTACGGGTCATGTGGCCAGCAGGACTAAGTTGCTTCTGGTGAACCAGAGCAGCGCACGGAAACGCCATTTACCTTCCCGCCGGAGCAGTATCTATTTATCTACTTGCACTTTGATGTGCTTTCGAACTGCTAGGTTGGCAGGAGCAGGGACCAAGCAATGGTGATTCGAACCACTGACCTTCTGATTGGCAAGTCCTAGACTCTGTGGTTTAACCCACAGCGCCACCCGCGTCCCATTTCCAGTGGTAATCACAAGAGATTGCGGGGGAGGGGGGCTGAAATGGTGAAAACGCTTCCCCATTTAGAGCACATTGCCTTTTCTCTGAATACTGAGAAGGCCCTCTGCCTGGTTCCCTGTAACTTGGCTTCTTGCAGGGAGGGAACTGCCAGAAGGCCTTCAGCGCTGGACCTCAGCGTCCGGGCAGAACGATGGGGGTGGAGACGCTCCTTCAGTTATACTGGACCGAGGCTGTTTAGGGCTTTAAAGGTCAGCACCAACACTTTGAATTGTGCTTGGAAATGTACCAGGAGCCAATGTAGGTCTTTCAAGACCGGTGTTATGTGGTCTATGTGGTCTCGGCGGCTGCTCCCAGTCCCCAGTCTAGCTGCCGCATTCTGGATTAGTTGTAGTTTCCGGGTGACCTTCAAAGGTAGCCCCACATAGAGCGCATTGCAGTAGTCCAAGCGGGAGATAACCAGAGCATACACTACTCTGGAGAGACAGTCCGCAGGCAGGGAGGGTCTCATCCTGCGTACCAGATGGAGCTGGTAAACAGCTGCCCTGGACACAGAATTGACCTGCGCCTCCATGGTCCAAAATGACTCCCAGGCTGCACACCTGGTCCTTCGGGGGCACAGTTGCCCCATTCAGGATCAGGGAGTCCCCCACACCCGCCCGCCCCCTGTCCCCCAAGAACAGTACTTCTGTCTTGTCAGGATTCAACCTCAATCTGTTATCCACCATTCATCCTCCAACCGCCTCCAGCCACTCAAAGGACCTTCACCACCTTCACAGGTTCTGATTTGAAATAAACTATGGGACTCACGCCACAGGAGGCAGAGATGTGCTCTTGCGCTCAGGTTCTGATTGTGAGCATCTTCTGTTCTTGCAATAATCTGGAAAGCAACAACCCCTGTTTGGAAGCGAAGGGGGAAGGGCGAATCTCCTTCCCCGCTCCCCCCGCCCAATTCCGTCTCTCTAAATCATGCCTCTTAGCTCTCTGCGGATCTACGGACATATGCCCAGTGTTTTCTCAGGGGCATCATTTTGATGTATCCGGACAATATTATGTTTCTGAGGGACAGCTGAGGCATGGAGGATTAATGCCTTGCGACGTGTGTCCAGCGCTCCTTCGACAGAAGCCCCTCGTCTGATATGATATCTTATGATTTCATTAAGGGTTTCGCGGGCGGGATAATCCGGCAGACGGGGACTCTTGCTTGCCAACCTTCCCTCTGCGTTCCCCCAAAAAGAAAATGACATGGAGTGTCTCTGCGTGACTTGTAGGACAAACAATGGCCAAATACCCATAAGAACCTAGGGATCCAGGTAGACTGTCCCTGGATGGGGAGGTTCCATAAGAACACAAAAAAGAGCCTGGCTCCTGGATCAGGCGGGTGACCCATTTAATCCAGCATCCTGTTCTCACAGTGGCCAATCAAACGCCTGTGGGAAAATGGCGAGCAGGATCCGAGCACAGGAGCCTTCTCCCATCCTGCGGTTTCCAGCAATTGGTATTCAGAGGCCTTCAGAGTGCACAGCCAGCATGGCTATTAGCTGCTGATCCATCCATTTGTCGAATCCTCCTTTAAAGCCATTCAAGTTTCCATCAGGGGCCGGCCTCCCGTGGCAGTGAGTTCCGCAGTTTAAAAATGCACTGCGTGAAGAAACATTTGAGCATCCACACTGACTGCCTCTTTCCGTATGAACCTGCCCGGACCCTGAGATCATCCTCTGAGGCCCTTCTTTGTACGTCTCCTCCACGAGAGGTTCGGAGGGCGGCAACACGAGAACAGGGCCTTTTCTGCAGTGGCTCCCCGTCTGTGAGGTGCTCTCCCCAGGGAAGTTCGCCTAGCACCTTCATTAAACTTCTTGAAGCCCCAAGTGAAAACGTTCCTCTTCAACCAGGCCTTGGGCTGATTGACATCCGATGCCTTTTTAAAATGTGTTTAAAATTAGTTTTTTATTTTAATTGAAGTATTATGATTGGATATTTAATTGGATGTTTTTTTATTGGAAAATCAATAAAAACGATTAAAAAAAATGTGTTGTGGAAGTGGGGTGGGGTGGGGTTATTGCTTTGTTTCTGTTCTTATTTTTAGTATGTACAGTGGTACCTCAGGTTACATACGCTTCAGGTTACAGACTCCGCTAACCCAGAAATAGTGCTTGAGGTTAAGAGCTTTGCTTCAGGATGAAAACAGAAATCGTGCTCCAGAAGGAGGCCCCCTTAGCTAAAGTGGTGCTTCAGGTTAAGAACAGTTTCAGGTTAAGTACGGACCTCCGGAACGAATTAAGTACTTAACCTGAGGTACCACTGTATTGTGTGTTTTTATATTGAAATTTTGTGGTGAGCTGCCCCTATGGATATAGGGTGGTATACAAATTTATTTAATTAATAAATAATAATAATAATGTCTCTTGACGCATTCGTGTGAAGATGCCAGCTGTAAACAGGTGACCCAGACAAAGTCTTTAATACGCACTGAATTAAGAGTACTTTAATGCTTTACATTACCAAGAAACAATTAAGATCCGTCTGCTTCTCTCTCCCTCTCCACATTTCAGCAGAACCGGATCCAAAGACGACTGCCCAATGGGGGTAGGAAATGGATGCTCATCAGACTTCATTACGGGGAACGCTTCATCCCCCAAAAGGACACAGCAGCCCGTCTCTCGCCCAGGGAAAGGGACTCTCGGTTTAACAGCCTGCCGTCCTTCCAAGGTGGCAACAAGCCAGCTGGGAAGGAGGCCAAGCCGGCGAGGTCTCTCCCCGGGTCTCGCACGCAAGCCGCCATCTTGTCAGCAGAAGCTGCTGTTCCTTCCCGTTGCCCGTTGTGTTTCTCTCACAACATCAGCACACAATGTGAAGGGCGGCGATGCCTTGCATTTCAGTGAAGGAGCAACTGAGCAGCACTTCCAGCTCACACAACTTGCAAGGCCTTAGGACAGGGGACGGGACGTGGGTGGTGCTGGGGGGTTAAACCACAGAGCCTAGGGTTTGCCAATCAGAAGGTTGGCGGTTCGAATCCCTGCGACGGGGTGAGCTCCCGTTGTTTGATCCCAGCTCCTGCCAACCTAGCAGTTCGAAAGCACGCCAGCGCAAGTAGATAAATAGGTACCACTGCGGCGGGAAGGTAAATGGCGTTTCCATGCACTCTGGTTTCTGTCACGGTGTCCCGTTGCGCCAGAAGCAGTTTAATCCTGCTGGCCGCATGACCCAGAAAGCTCTCTGTGGACAAACGCCGGCTCCCTCGGTCTGAAAGCGAGATGAGTGCCACAACCCCACAGTCGCCTTTGACTGGACTTAACCGTCCAGGGGTCCTTTACCTTTTCCACCTTTTTTATATGACTTGTAAGGAACGCGGGTGGCACTGTGGGTTAAACCACAGAGCCTAGGGCTTGCCGATCAGAAGGTTGGTGGTTCGAATCTCCATGACGGGGTGAGCTCCCATTGCTCAGTCCCTGCTCCTGTCAACCTAGCAGTTCGAAAACACATCAAAGTGCAAGTAGATAAATAGGTACCACTCCGGCGGGAAGGTAAACGGCGTTTCCGTGCGCTGCTCTGGTTCGCCAGAAGCGGCTTAGTCATGCTGGCCACATGACCCATAAGCTGTACGCCGGCTCCCGTGGCCAATAAAGCGAGATGTGCGCCGCAACCCCAGAGTCGGTCACGACTGGACCTAATGGTCAGGGGTCCCTTTACCTTTGTATGACATGTAAGAAATGGTCATTCATTGCAAGGTGGGAACCACAGGGGGAGAACCCTGAACTGCTCTCCCCACAAGCCTGGTCTCTTTGTGTTATACCTGTTGTTCTCCTAATGAAGACCTCCAATTCCTTTAAAATGTTAATTACCAGTGATGGCAGCAGAAGGCGAGATGCAACCTGTTCCCAGCACGCTTTGTTGATCTCGGAGACTTAATTTAGCCGGTGTTTGTGTGTGTGGAGAGGAGGAGATCACTGAAAGGCCCATTTCTCATCATTAGCAGCACAAGACAAGAGGCTCTCCCTCAACTGTACCTGCGTAAAGTGGAATGCAAGTGTCTGATTGAGGTCTTTGGAGACCACAAACGCATCCTTTTAGGTAAAGGGAAAGGGACCCCTGACCATTAGGTCCAGTCGTGCACGACTCTGGGGTTGCGGCGCTCATCTCGCTTTATTGACCGAGGGAGCCAGCATACAGCTTCCGGGTCATGTGGCCAGCAGGACTAAGCCGCTTCTGGTGAACCAGAGCAACGCACAGAAACGTCGTTTACCTTCCCGCCGGAGTGGTACCTATTTATCTACTTGCACTTTGACGTGCTTTCGAACTGCTAGGTTGGCAGGAGCAGGGAGCTCACCCCGTCACAGGGATTCAAACCGCTGACCTTCTGATCGGCAAGTTCTAGGCTCTGGTGGTTTAACCCACAGCACCACCCGCTTCCCTCGTTTTAGGTATAGTATAAACATGGAGAACCTCAGAATTAGAGCCCAAGTGTGACCCTCCAGAGCTTCTCTATCTGGCCCTCCGAACTCTCCCTAAGCCACACCCACTCCAGGCCACGCCCATTTATGTTTCGCCCGGTCCCTCTTAGCAACGCAACGCGAGTGTCCTGGCACAGATGCCACACTGCTTCAGTGCCACGCAAAGCATATGGCGGAGGCAGGAAAATTCCAAACAAGCCCCCGGCCTCGTGCCAAGCAGAGGCAGCAGCAACGCAGAAAACCCAACCTGGATTACTAAACTCCCTGCCCATAGCTGTCAACTTACAGATTTGAAAATAAGGGACCAGCAGCCTCGAAAATAAGGGATCAGCAGCCAAAATAAGGGATTTTCCAAGCACAGGTATGTTCAACTTCTGAGCCCCTCCAAGCCAAAGGCAGAAAGCCCAGCCAGCAGCCAAACGAAGCCTCAAGCGGTGGTTCCCACAGTGCAGCAACCCGGCAAAGGAGATGCAGCAAGGAAAACCACCGTCACCTCTGCGCTGGGAAGCGCTGAGCAAAGGCGAGTCCCCAGGCAACGCGGCCGATTTGATTGGCACAAGGCATGCAAGCTCCACCCCCCAGTCATTCTTAGACTCCTTATTGGGTGAGCAACGCAGCCAAGCCACACAGTTGGAGCCTCCCTGGCCGGCAGGGAGGGAGGGAGAGGAGCTGCTTCCTTTGAAACCCGGGAAATTTACGGGACATCATCAATAAGGGACAGCAGCAGGACATGGCTCTGGGATAAGGGACATTCCCACCAAATAAGGGACGGTTGACAGCTATGTCCCTGCCGTAAAAGGGACAGCAGGGCACTTCTAAGGTTAAAACGCCCCCAAATTGCTGCGATCCTTCCTCAAAGGGTCTACGCAGCTCCAACCCTTTGATCGTGGTTTTTTTTGGTTGAACGGCATGCCTGATTTGAAGGTCTGGTTTGTGATTCTATCTCTCTCGATATCTTTGCAAGGGGAGAAAATCTCATCGAGGGGATGGGAGGTGTTGGCAAACGGGGACAGCCATGGTTGTTACTTAAAAATGTGTATTTATAATACGCCCCGCTCCTCCTCCAGAGTTAGAAGAGCAACCCTTGGGTCTTTTCAAAGAGATAAAACGGGGAAAGGAGCTCTGATCGTCTGCAGCCCTCTGTTCCCGCTGGAAGGAAAAGCAGGAGGACACAATGGCAGTAGCAGGAATAATAATAATAATAATAATAATAATAATAATAATAATAATAATAATAATATATTTTTTATTTATACCCTGCCCTCCCCGGCTAACACCAGTAAAATTAAAGTAAAAACATAATAGGAAAAAAACCCAATTTTAAATACAGGTTAAAATGCAATTTTAAAATGCACTTAAAAGGGGAAATCTAAAAAGAGGCTTGGGGAGGGGGGAGAAAAAGCATAAAACACCCCCCCCAAAAAAGACCTGCAAGAGTGTGCAGCAACAATCAGAGCTCAAGCCAGATTTCTGAATAAATGTTGGTTTTGACAGAAGTCGGGATGAATGCAAAAGAAAACAAATAACGTGGGTTTGAAGCTGGGGAAGTTCCGTAGCCCAGTGGAGACGCCAGGGATTGATTCTGTGACTTTATTCATCAGGGGTTTGAAGATGTTTTGGCCCAGCGGGCCAGATATTTATCCACCCACCCACCCACCTGTCCCGTGGGCCAATGGTGCCGGCTGGCTGGTTTGCGGGAAATGGGCTCATCAACCAAACTGGACACACCAGCAGGCCAATCTGAAGGTTTTATAGGCAAGGCAGATGGCGCTACCAACTTCCCCTCAAGTTAAAGATTCTATCAAGTTAGCGAAAATGTATAAAGTCAGTAATAAATGTTGGAAATGTAAAGAAAAGGAAGGAACATTTTATCACATGTGGTGGGAATGTAAAAAGGTGAAATGCTTCTGGGAGATGATATATAATGAGTTGAAAAAAATGCTGAAATATACATTTATAAAGAAACCAGAAGCATTTTTATTGGGCATTGTGGGGAGTGACATAAATAGAAAGGAATGTAAGCTCTTTTTATATGCAATAACAGCAGCAAGAATATTACTGGCCCAAAAAATGGAAGCAAGAAGAGTTACCAATGATTGAAGAAAGGAGGATGAAGTTAATGGACTAAGCATAACTAGATAAACTAATAGGAAGGATTCGAAACTGGCAAGACCAGAAATTCAAGGAAGACTGGAGTAAATTTACGGACTATTTGAAAAGTATTTGTGAAGAACAGACGATGTTTGTAGGGTTGCAAGAAGTTTTGTGATGAGTTTTATTTGAAGTTTTGTAAAAATGGACAAGGAGGAGGATGATTTGTTACGAGATGTAAAGGCAATATAAAGTTAAGAAATGCATAAGAAGTGGTTAAAACGGTGGATCATCAGAGGTGCTGATGGAAGTCTAAGAAGATTGTATAAGTGATAAGTTTTGTGGTACATTTTATAATTTATATGTTAAAATCAATAAAAAATATTATTAAAAAAATAAAGTTAAAGATTCTAGTCCTCCTGGTGCTGAGCAAACTGGTGAATGGAAGAATAAACAGTTTTTTAAAATTATATATTTTTTAGACTGCCCTTCATCTGCAGATCTCAGGGCGAGTCACAACTGAAAAATACTTCAGGAAGGTGCCTTTTGCAGGGTCAGAACATTGCTCAGTGCTTTCTGCAATTCCAGACACGGGACATTCCCAAATTCTCCAACGCTTTTGGGAAAAGAATCACAGAATTGGAAGGGACCCCGATGGTCATCTAGTCCAACCCCCTGCAATGCAGGAATTTCAGCAGGTGGGGCTCCCCTCCTACTTGAAACCGGAGCGGACCCTGCTTAGCTTTGCAAATGTGCTCGCAGTTTTATTGCTGCACCAGCAAGAGATGGGAGCATGAACGTGAGATATGAATAAATAAGTAGACGGGCACATTCTGAGGCAAAGGGAAATGTCAAAAGTCTAGTCCTCTTTGAGGGACAGGGGCCTCACATGACTGAATGCTCTCCCATAAA
Organism: Podarcis pityusensis; assembly: GCF_964106645.2. Classification (NCBI taxonomy): domain Eukaryota; kingdom Metazoa; phylum Chordata; class Lepidosauria; order Squamata; family Lacertidae; genus Podarcis; species Podarcis pityusensis. The sequence goes on along the minus strand of NC_138043.1, from coordinate 8,606,675 downwards.
ACACAAGGAAGCTGGAGGCCTCCTAGTGGTGCAGCAATAAAACTGCTGGCAGTTTTGCAAAGTTAAGCAAGGCCAGCTATGGTTGCAAATTGGAAGGGGGACTGCGTGTTGAAATTCCTGCACTGTAGTGGGTTGGACCCCCCCCCCATTGAGGGAGTTGGTCATTCCCTCCCAACACTATGATTCTAAAATCTCTTCACATGGGGGGAGGGCGGCGTGCTGTTGTCAGCAATAAGAGAATTCTACCTGACATGTTAGGTGGCGCTGTGGGTTAAACCACAGAGCCTAGGACTTGCCAATCAGAAGGTCAGCGGTTCGAATCCCCGCGACGGGGTGAGCTCCTGTTGCTCGGTCCCTGCTCCTGCCAACCTAGCAGTTCGAAAGCACACCAGTGCAAGTAGATGAATAGGTACCGCTCCGGCGGGAAGGTAAACCGTGTTTCCATGCGCTGCTCTGTTTTGCCAGAAGTGGCTTAGTCATGCTGGCCACATGACCCGGAAGCTGTACGCCGGCTCCCTCGGCCAATAAAGTGAGATGAGTGCCGCAACCCCAGAGTCGTCCATGACTGGACCTAATGGTCAGGGGTCCCTTTACCTTTTACCTGACATATTATCTTGGAGTCTGAAGAGATTGCAGGGATTAAGGACGCCGCTTCATCAGCAGCTAGGACAAAGGAGAGGTGATGCTTTAGAGCAGGGGTCGGCAACCTAAGGCCCAGGGGCTGCTTGTGAGTCATTTAACCGGCCCCCGAGCCGCCCCGAACCGAACCTCCCACTTGGTGAGTCCCCACGTGCAGTGCTAAACCGGTGCGGCGTGGCACAGGGACTCACTTCTGCAGTGCCGGAAACTGCAGATGCGATCCAGCCCACAGAGGGATCTCCGCTGGAGTGAACCAGCACAGGCGAGGTAAACTTTGCCACCCCCTGCTTTAGAGCATGGGTAGGCAAACTTAGGCCCGGGGCCGGATCAGGCCCAACTGGCTTCTGGATCCGGCCCATGGACGGTCCGGGAATCGCCACGTGGATCGCCATGGGGATTCTGATCCTTTGGGCTGCGCCATTTCCACACACACCCCCCATACACCACGTCAGCGCCTCCTCCCTCCCTCCTCCTAGATTCTTCCCGCCCTGCCTAGAGGAGGAAGGGAGCTGGGCTTTGTTGAGCCGCAGTTGGCTGAGCGCCATTTTAAGCAGCCCCTCTCTGGAGCCAGCCCTTTTGCGCAGCTCATCGTCCCGCTGCCACCACCAGCCCCTGCCACTCGCAAGGCACAGGTAAGCAGCCACTGGGGCTCATCCGGTGTTGTGGAGACGGGAGGGGAGAGTTGGTGGGGGGGGTTTTCTTCAAAATATAGTCCGCCGTCCACCGCCCAAGGTCTGAGGGACAGTGGACTGGCCCCCTGCGGAAAAGGTTTGCTGACTCCTGCTTTAGAGGAAGGCTAACAGGGGGGCAGAAGTTATTGGGGGGGTACACCCACATTTCCAAAAGGCAAGAGGATCCCAACATCTTACCGTGATCTCTGGCAGACTGTGAGTGGGAGCCCTGTTCCCGGGATTTCGCGAGCGCCGCTATTTTTGACAAGTTTAGCACCTCACTGCCTACCTGGGAACAGTTAGCAAGAACCGAACAGCAGCACGGGGAAAAGTTCGCATTCCAAGTTTAGCCTCGCCAAATTGCTATGACGACAGCATCTTGCATGCTTTACGTGCGGAGAAGACCGGATCATGGTACTCGTGAACAGACACAAACGCACAACCCCACAAGCACAAAATCACTGATGCAACAAAAAATGGACACCTCACTTTCTTCCCCAAGGTCCTTGCATCCAACTAAGACGACACCAAAAGATTTAAAGCAGTGTTTGAAGTTCCCCAGGGGCCAGGCACGTTTTGCGACAGGCTAGGGTCCGCTTGCGACCCCGTGGAGATTTCTGGATGCCCAGGCTGGGACAGACATCTCCACCTGGCTGGCCCCTCCAGCTTTCTTAAACAGGGAAGCAGAATAGGTTGTTTACTGCATTTAAGTAAAGGTAAAGGGACCCCTGACCATTAGGTCCAGTCGTGGCCGACTCTGGGGTTGCGGCGCTCATCTCGCTTTATTGGCCGAGGGAGCCGGCATACAGCTTCCGGATCATGTGGCCAGCAGGACTAAGCCGCTTCTGGCGAACCAGAGCAGCGCACGGAAATGCCGTTTACCTTCCCGCCAGAGCGGTACCTATTTATCTACTTGCACTTTGACGTGCTTTCGAAGTGCTAGGTGGGCGGGAGCTGGAACCATAGCTGTCAACCTTCCCTTTTTTTGAGGGAAATTCCCTTATTCCAGCGCTGTTTCCCGCTGCTTCCTGCTGCTTTCCCGGATTGTTAGATATCCCATAGACTGTCCCCAGGACAGGTGAGGCTGCTGATCCCTTATTTGCAAATCTGAAAGTTGACAGCTATGGCTGGGACCGAACAACGGGAGCTCACCCTGTCGTGGGGATTCGAAGTGCCGACCTTCTGATCAGCAAGCCCTAGTCTCAGTGGTTTAGACCACAGCGCCACCTGCGTCCCCCTATAGCATCACAGAATTGCAGAGCTGGAAGGGAATCCTAGACTTCTATAGTCTAACCTCCTGCAATGCAGGAACTTCAACAAAAGCATCCAAGATTGATCCAACCTCTGCCTAAAAACCTCCAAGGCCCACAAGCTCCCAAGGGAGCCCGTTCCACTGTCAATCAGCTCTTCCTGTCGGAAAGTTCTTCCTGATGGCGCGTGGACGGCTCTCAGATGCCACCCAAAGCACACCTTGGAGGAGAAAGCCATAGAGAGTGAAGGCAAATAAGTCGTTGGTTACACAGAACACCGAAAGACGCAACACACAGATAACGGAATGAAGTGATTCAAAGCTAAGCGAGTAAGGAAGCCTTGTCGTTTTTGCAAGGACCGGGGGATGCCAGTGTGCGAGTGTGTGTGAGCGCGCACACAAGCAAAAACCAACAGAGGACCTCAAGCGGCAAATCTTTCTTTTACTTGCTAGCCCATAAAGAAATAATCTCTTGCCGAAGGCGGCGAAATGGCTGGAACGAGACGGCAGGGTAGAGTTTGCAGTGGCTGAGCTGAACAATGTGAAGGCTGGGGGGGTAGCATTTGGGGATGAATTCATCACTGCAAATAAAGGGTGAGGGATGGAGGGAACCTGCGGGGGTCTGAACAAGACACAGATGGAAGATCCGCCGTCGTCCCCCGGACTGGAGGAGTAACAGCGACTCCTACCTCCTGTGCCAGACCCCACAATCGGAAAATACAAGGGTATATCTCCAAAGCAAATAGCAAATAAGGCAAATAGAAGGGGAAGAAATGGAGGCAGTGAGAGATTTCACTTTCTTGGGCTCCATGATCACTGCAGATGGTGACAGCAGCCACAAAATTAAAAGACGCCTGCTTCTTGGGAGAAAAGCAATGACAAACCTAGACAGCATCTTAAAAAGTAGAGACATCACCTTGCTGACAAAGGTCCGTATAGTAAAAGCTATGGTTTCCCCACTAGTGATGTATGGAAGTGAGAGCTGGACCATAAAGAAGGCTGATCGCCGAAGAATGGATGCTTTTGAATTCTGGTGCTGGAAGAGACTCTTGAGAGTCCCATGGACTGCAAGAAGATCAAACCTCTCCATTCAGAAGGAAATCAGCCCTGAGTGCTCCCTGGAAGGACAGATCCTGAAGGTGAGGCTCCAAGACTTTGGCCACCTCATGAGAGGAGAACACTCCCTGGAAAAGACCCTGATGTTGGGAAAGATGGAGGGCACAAGGAGAAGGGGACGACAGAGGACGAGATGGTTGGACAGTGTTCTCGAAGCTACCAGCATGAGTTTGACCAAACTGCGGGAGGCAGGGGAAGACAGGAGGGCCTGGCGTGCTCTGGTCCAGGGGGTTACGAAGAGTCGGACACGACCAAACAACTAAACAACAAGAATCTCCAAAGGGGTTTCAGACAGACGTGGGGAGCTGTTGGCCCTGGAAACATGCCATACTACAACTCCCAGGACCCCTGGCCATTGCAGGGGGTTGGACTAGATTCCTCCTGATGGTCCCTTCCAACACTACGCTTCTATGATTTCACCACCGCAATCATCAAGGGAAGGTGACGTCTCGGATCTCAGTGTTCCCACGCAGTCCCATCTCTCCCCTCCTCCTCAAAAAAAATCCCTCTCACCTTTTTTTTATTATTATTATTTTCCGTGAGTGAATTAGCAGGTGAGCACCCAAGCTGAACATCCCCTTATCTGGGCACAGGACTCGCTGCTGAGGATTTGCATAATTTTAATCTTTCCCACCAATGAGCGTGGAAAAAGGGAAAAAAAGAAAAACTTTCCCCCTTTTTAAATCTTCTGTTTGTGCTCAACAAAACAGGCTCAGAGGCTTTCACACCTTGTATTTATGCAGTGTGGGGAAAGGAGGGGCAAAGAGAATGGGGGGGGGGAGTAACTGAGACGTTACCCTCTCAAGCTCACTACTTCTGCATGCAACGCAGGTGTCCAACCACTGACCTATGGGTTCGATCTGTGATGTGAGGTTTTCCGAAGAGAAAAAATTGAATAAGGGATTTTCAAAGGGAAACCATGAATTTTTTTTGAATTTTCCTTTGGAAATTAGGGTGATTTTGCAATTTTCCTGCACAGATTAGCGTACTCCATGAGGGCAATATGCACAGAGTAATTTTCTGATGCTCTAGAGAGTGATCTAATTCAGCATGTTTGCTTCGCTCGTATTTAATAAACAAAGCCAGAAAGTTTGAAACTGTCAAGCCTTGCCTAATACGGTTTCCTTTTATTGCTACGAATGAAATTGCTATTATTTTTAATTATTTTATTTCAACGGATTGTATACTGCTTAATCACAGTCGCCTCTAAGGAGTTTAAGGCCCAGAACAATAAGACAAAAATGAGTTAACCTATAAGATCAGAACTCAATTTAAAAAGTCTTCTGGTTTTTTTAGAAGTCTTCTGTAGGGGATGCTAATGTTGTCGGCTATGTGGCTACTTTTGGAGGTGAAGTTACTGAATTATTACTATTCTTATTTACTTAACCCTTATGCTTGCTGGCCTGCGTTGAATGAACTGTTAATTGTTAATTCGGCTTTTTCGTAGCATTAGGTTGTAGCGATGTTATATGGTATACGCAGGTCACACGCAACAAGTTAGACCCATTGGAATTAATGGGCATGGGTTGACTTGGGGTCCATAAATTTTAAATGGGTGGTCTCCAGTTTTATGCGGAGCCAACCCATTGGGACTAATGTGCCTGTTATTGTCATATTCATTCATTTCAATAGTTCTGCTGTGATTCAACGGCTGTTTACTCTGATTAAAACTTATTTGGATCCAACCTTGCACGTGTTTTGTTGTACTACCCTAATTAGAGCATTGAATTATGGTGCTGGAGGAGACTCTTGAGAGTCCCATGGACTGCAAGAAGATCAAACCTCTCCATTCTTAAGGAAACCAGCCCTGAGTGCTCACTGGAAGGACAGATCCTGAAGCTGAGGCTCCAATACTTTGGCCGTGAGAAGAGAAGACTCCCTGGGAAAGACCCTGACGTTGGGAAAGATGGAGGGCGCAAGGAGAAGGGGACGACAGAGGACGAGATGGTTGGACAGTGTTCTTGAAGCTACGAACATGAGTTTGACCAAACTGAAGGAGGCAGTGGAAGACAGGAGTGCCTGGCGTGCTCTGGTCCATGGGTCACGAAGAGGCGGACACGACTGAATGACTAAACAACAACAACAACAAATAGAGCATTTGTTTTATTGCTTCGAACACAGGTGTGCTGGGGGAAAGGAGATCAATCGATCAAAGACACCAAAATCAGATTGTCTGTATGCTTCCACCTGGCTTTGAAAAACCACCAACACCAGCCCGACTGTGGGGTGAAGCTCCAGCTGGGTGTCATCAGGTCTAGCGAGGTCAGCCTAACCATCTGCCGCCTCTCAAGATCTGTCAGGTCTTCCTTGACATCAGCACACCCAGGCTACCCCCACATGGTGGTCTGAACCTCAGCACCACCACCGGAGGAAGGAATCATAGTTCAGAGATGCTAGGTTTGAAATGCTTCCATGTTCGGCATGTCGTGTGATGTCTTCTTTCTGGCCAGAAATTATTGTTCTTGTCAACTTTTGCTTTGGGAAAAAAACAACCCTTGGTATTTGTGGGTGTTCACACACTCTTAAATTGTGTTGCACTTCATGGGACAACAGAACTGGAACCTGCAGAACATTAAGGTTGCAAAGATGAACACCCACCGTCTACGACTTGGTGAAGTGAAGATCTCTCACCGCCCTTCCTACATTTTAACTACTTATTTTCGGGAAGTGGTTTGCCTGCCTGTCTGCTCTGCGTACGCACACCTCTTGTTGTTGTTTAGTCGTTTAGTCATGTCCAACTCTTCGTGACCCCCTGGACCAGAGCACGCCAGGCACTTCTGTCCTCCACTGCCTCCCGCAGTTTAGTCAAACTCATGCTGGTAGCTTCGAGAACACTGTCCAACCATCTCATCCTCTGTCGGCCCCTTCTCCTTGTGCCCTCCATCTTTCCCAACATCAGGGTCTTTTCCAGGGAGTCTTCTCTTCTCATGAGGTGGCCAAAGTATTGGAGCCTCAGCTTCACGATCTGTCCTTCCAGTGAGCACTCAGGGCTGATTTCCTTCAGAATGGATACGTTTGATCCTCTTGCAGTCCATGGGACTCTCAAGAGTCTCCTCCAGCACCAGAACTCAAAAGCATCAATTCTTTGGCGATCAGCCTTCTTTATGGTCCAGCTCTCACTTCCATACATCGCTACTGGGAAAACCATAGTTTTAACTATACAGACCTTTGTCAGCAAGGTGATGTCTCTGCTTTTTAAGATACTGTCTAGGTTTGCCATTGCCTTTCTCCCAAGAAGCAGGCGTCGTTTAATTTCGTGACTGCTGTCACCATCTGCAGTGATCATGGCGCTCAAGAAACACGCACACCTCTTAGGAGATAATAAACAAGTTTTGCACCATGGCCCGCAAGATCGAGGAGCAGGCTTTTTGTTTGTTCGGACACAATCAGGCGCCATTTTGAACCAAGATGGCGGGCCGAACCTTTCAAAACCGCGCTGATTTTTATCCACATTTTGCATGAGATCGAGGGGCAGGTTTCCCTCTATGTTTGGATGCAACCAGACATTGCTCTGAACCAAGATGGCGTAACGAACATTCCAGAACTCTACGGATTTTATGGAACGATTGGAAAACTATAACGCCATTTGGCGTTCTCAGACCTCACGAGCAGATTCGAGGCTGCAATTGCTTCGAATCTCATTTGTGTGCCACATGGTCCATCTGGGTGAATTTATGCGCTGACGTCAGGATCAATGGGATAGTTTTATTGCTAATGCCAGCAGACGGTGTTTCTTTTTCTTTCCCCTTCTCTATTAGAACAAGGGGCTGACACCCTTTCGAGCCCGAACTTCGCCCCCGGAGCTCACACAGTGTCAACAAGGGGCAGGCCAGGGATGGTCCTGAGATGAGGAGAAGAGGAATCTGGCAGAGGCGGGAGGCGCATTCCGGAAGGGCAAGGAAAACTGCCAAAGAAGAGTGGTGCTTATTTTGAGCTTGCTTTGCTCCCGATCTCTCCCCTCCAGCCCTTCCCAGATTCCTCGCAGGCTGTGCAAACCAGCCTCCCTCCACTCCCTGCCCCCATTACTGGCTAATCTACACCCCGAGGTACAATTACCTTCCCATACGTTCCCTATTTACGCTCCAGAAACCATATAATTTTCCTAGCCCAGAAACTTAATTAAAAAGAGAAGAGAGTCTGTGCTTCCTGGAACAGAAAGCCTGCCATTCTCTTGCTCTCTCTTCTTCTTCTTTCCCCACTCCACAAAAACCGCCTCGGCCTTGCAATCTCCTTCTCCATCTTTGCTAAAAATACACCCTCGGCTGGCAGAACAGACGGGGCCCTGTATCCTCCTGCCAAGACAGGGAGACAAGAGAGCAGGGAAGGCAGGGGCACCCACTGAGGGTGCCAGCCCCCAGAAAACGGCTCCGAAAAAGGGTCCCCTTATGGGGAGCGTACTGGGCAATCTCTGAAGGGCGTGGGACCCGGGGTTCCACAAAGAGTATCCAAACAGTGACTACATTATTACATGAGCCCTGCTCCACAGCATTTGATATTTTCATTCACATATATTCATTCGAAGTAAGATGGGTTTATGAAGCAATTCTATATTTTCCCACCACGCTGATGAAGATCTACGAAGCAGCAGTCAATATCCAGAATCTCTGTTCAGTGTTGGACATTATATTTGCTGAACACAAGAAGCTTCACAGCTTATCGTTCATCGTACAAAGTTTGGTACCTCGCTTCATCATTTGAAGATTTTCAGAGACTTTGAGACTAAGATTTCATCTTGAACTTGTTATTGTTTGAAGGAATTCTATAAAGATTGTCTATTGCGTATGTATAGGGTCATCGTGTTGCCTAAACTTTGTTGACGTTCCACAAAGAGTAAGGTAAAGGTAAAGGTAAAGGGACCCCTGACCATTAGGTCCAGTCGTGGCCGACTCTGGGGTTGCGGCGCTCATCTCGCTTTACTGGCTGAGGGAGCGTACAGCTTCCAGGTCATGTGGCCAGCATGACTAAGCCGCTTCTGGTGAACCAGAGCAGCGCACGGAAACGCCGTTTACCTTCCCACCGGAGCGGTACCTATTTATCTACTTGCACTTCGTGCTTTTGAACTGCTAGGTGGGCAGGAGCAGGGACCGAGCAACAGGAGCTCACCCCGTCGCAGGGATTCGAACCACTGACCTTCCAATCGGCAAGTCCTAGGCTCTGTGGTTTAACCCACAGCGCCACCCGCATCCCATTCGAGTGCTAGCCAGGCGCAAAAAAAAAAAAGGCACCCAGACTTTTTGATAACTACCAAACTTTTAGAAGACATCTGAAGGCAGCCCTGTTTAGTGAAGCTAAACTCACCCACGTCCTGTATGGTACATACATACATATTAAAAAAGGAGGGGGGTGTTATCTCAACTGGATGTGTGAACGTGCAATTAAAACCAACAGAGCATAAGAACATAAAGAACATAAAGCGCGGCAGCTGAGGCTTGGGGAGGGGCAGCATGTACACAGGGACGGTTGTGCCGTGTACCACAGCCGTGCGCACGCAAGCACATTACGATGCCTGACTCCCAGCCCACTTCTCTGCTGAGGCTGTTTATCGCTGTCCGTCCCTCCCCCCTGGTCCTCTGTTGCCACACTGCTCTATCTACAGACGCATGATTCTCCTCCGGATCCAGCAGCTGTGCTGGGCTCTTTCCAGGCAATCCTCTAAGCTGGCGCTGGTTGGCGCGAGGCCCTGCCCGCTTCCCTTGCTGCTGTTGCTCCTTTCCAGGAGAGAGAGAGAGACCCAAGCTGTTCCCCAAAAGCTTTTCCGTGCAGCCTGCAGGCTGGGTCGACAAATTAAAACCCCTGACTGCTCCCATCTGGAGACTCTGCGCATGTGTTTGTGTGTGTGTGTGTGTACAAGAGAGAGAGAGAGATTGTGCGGAATAAAATGGGGCACAGGGAACAAAGCTGTCCTCCCCCCACTCCTTCGTAGGCAGATGCTCATAAACTCTCCCCAACTGTCCGTGTTTTACGAAGGATGTGTCTCTTTTTGGGGAAACGGCTTTTGGAGCTTTTACGCTGCCCCTTGTTGACGGCTGTGAACAGGGGCAGGTGAAACTGTCAATTTTGGTTTCTCCTGGCTCCCTTTCCCCCCAAGGTCTTGCATTCTGTTCTCCACACTGGTTTGCAATTTTTTAAAAGCCTAGTAGTGTGCTTTTCTCCTAAGAGACGCGTTTTTGAATTTCGTAGAATCCTAGGAGTCAGAAGGGACCATGAGAACCCTCTGCAAACACAGGATTATTTTGCCCAGTGTGGGGCGTGAACCCACAACCCTGAGATTTAGAGTCTCATGCTCTACCAACCAAGCTATCCCAGGGGTAAATAAATTTATTTATTTACTTCATTCATATCCCACCTTTTTCTCAAGGTGGCCAAACGGGGATTTGAACCCGTGTCTCTTCCAGCTCTGACTCTGACACTCTAACCACTACTCCAAAACAGACATTTTTGCAACATTATTTTCCCCAAGGAAATGCATTGTTGTACATTGTTTTCCACGCATATATGCATTTCTACTCACATTCAGAGTAAAGGTGCTGAGAGTTATTGGGCCACCTCTATTCTCCTTAAAGGTAAAGGGACCCCTGACCATCAGGTCCAGTCGTGGCCGACTCTGGGGTTGCGGCGCTCATCTCGCTTTACTGGCCGAGGGAGCCGGCGTACAGCTTCCGGGTCATGTGGCCAGCAGGACTAAGCCGCTTCTGGCGAACCAGAGCAGCGCATGGAAACGCTGTTTACCTTCCCGCTGGAGTGGTACCTATTTATCTACTTGCACTTTGACGTGCTTTCAAACTGCTAGGTTGGCAGGAGCAGGGACCGAGCAATGGGAGCTCACCCCATCACAGGGATTCGAACTGCCGACCTTCTGATCAGCAAGCCCTAGGCTCTGTGGTTTAACCCACAGCGCCACGGAACTATAATTCCCAGAGTTCCCTGGGAAGAGAGGCTGATTGTTAAACCACTCTAGGAACTGTAGCTTTGTGGGTGGGTGGGAATAGGACTCATTTAACCAACTCTCAGCAGCCTTAATAAACTACAGCTCCCAGGATTCTTTGGGGGAAGGTCAAAAATGTCAGATATACAGTGGAACCTTGGTTCTCGAACTTAATTCTAGTCCGTTCAACTCCTGAAACTGTTCGAAAACCAAGGCACGGCTTCCAATTGGCTGCTCTCGAGCAGAAGCCGCGTCGGACATTCGGCTTCCGAAAAACGTTCGCAAACCAGAACACTTCTGGGTTTGCAGTGTTTGGGAGCCGATTTGTTCGACAACTAAGCCATTCAGGAACCAAGGTACCACTGTAATCTAATGGCCAAATGGCACCTTAAACCTAGGTTACGGTTTCCACAAAAGAATATCTAGGCACCTTTCCCCTCCAATGAAACTTCTTGTTATTCTTGTTGTTACACATTTCATCTCAAAGCAGTTGAGAACACATCAAATAAAACCATCCTGAATAAAACAAATCTATAGAACATTTTTTTTTTTACAGAACCTTCACTAAGGGACATTTTGCATTCCCCAGTCGCCACCCTGGCACCCAGAGATCTCCACATGGTTGCAGTTTCACCCACACCAGGAGCAAAACGCGTCTGGCGCCTGGCTAATTTCTAACGCTGGGCGCAACTGTTTAAAGTTGTATGGTACTGCTTTCGATATATAGTGCAGATGGTGCCAAGCGTGACAAGTGATGAAACTTCTGCATTTGAGAAAGTAATCTATTTTTGCCACACTCCATACACTGCTTTCATGGCATCAATACACAAGCACGGATTTCACATACCCACGCACACATTTTTCTATCTGCTAAAATTGGCTTCTGTAATTTACAGGACTGCGCTACATAAGTGTAATGTATACAGAGGTTTTAGCATCACTGTTCACCGTTTTTTAATACTAAAAAATATTTGTTTACACCTGGGATAGCTCAGCACAAGGCTTAATCTTAGGACTGTGGGTTCGCGCCCCACATTACAAGCAGGTTAGAGCATAGCTGCCAACTTTTCCCCTTTTTTTAAGGGAAATTCCCTTATTCCGAATAGGATTCCTCGCAAAAAAAGGGAAAAGTTGACAGCTATGGGTTAGAATCAGATGAACCTCGTGGTCCCTTCCAATTCTACAATTCTGTGATTCTAGGATTTTAGGACTCCCTGGACCTAATGGTCAGGGGTCCCTTTACCTTTACTCCCATAGAGACTCCTTACACTGCGTTTAAAACCAAAATCGCATTTGGATAGAAACTGTTATTCAGGCGGCTGGTCCTAGTCTTTATAACCCTGTACCTTCTTCCAGAAGGCAGAAGCTGAAAGAGATCATTTCCGGGGTGCGCACTGTCCTGCGCTATCTCTGCAGCTTTCTTATGGCACCTGGAAGCATAGATTTGATCCAAGGTGGGAAGAGTGCACCCAATTATTCTCTCCACAGTCTTTACAACCCTGGACAGCATTGTTTTTTTCCCTGACCGCACAGTTCCCAAACCACACTGCACCTTGAATCGGGCCCAGATTCCAAGTGGAAATCAGGGGCTCAGAGAGAGAGAGAGAGAGAGAGAGAGCGCAGGGGAACGGACAGATCATGAAGGTTACCCATGAGGAACGAAAGCCGGGACCAGTCTGAACTTGCTGAAATTTAAACCAGCCTGCTTCTGAGCAACGCACCCCTCCGAAAACACACACACATACACACATACACACACACACACACACACACACACACACACCAGCATCCAAGCCCTGACTTTCTGGGAAGAATTTCTTTTAAGGCTTGTGTGGGTGGAGAATGTTTTAACAACACTTAAAAAAAAAAAAAAGAGGAGTTGGGGTGAGGAAACAGACAGAAGAACATACCCTGGAGGATTGAAAAACAAGTCGAGCTTAGAGGAACAAGTTGGAACAAGCAGAGCGTTTTCCATCGCTCCGGGGCAGCTGAGCGATTCGGAAGAGGTGCGAGCGGCAGCATGGGTGCCTTCTAAGTGTGCCCGCACATCAGATCGTCCCAGTCCCCACCACCACCGCAACACACGTAGGATCATGGAATTGAAAGGGACCTCCAAAGGTCATCCAGTCCAACCCCGCTGCGATGCAGGAATCTCAGCCAAAGCACCCGAGACAGATCCAGCCTCTGTGTAAAAACCTCCAAGGAAGGAGCGTCCACAATCTCCAGAGGGAATCCACTCCCCTGTCAAACAGCTGTCTGTCAAAACGTTCTTCCTGGTGTTTGGACGGAATCTCCTTTCTTCTAAACTGAAGTGATTGGTTGGAGGGGGGGAGAGTTTGCTCCATTTTCCATGTGACAACTTTTGGAAGTAGCTCTCCTATCTCCTCTCAGTCTCCTCTTTTCCAGGCTAAACATACCCGGTTCCTTCAACCATTCCTCATATGGCTTGGATTCCAGACCCTTTGCCATCTTGGTCTCCCCTCCTCCTACTCATGACATACACATTTTTATAGGGGGGGTTGGGGGGGGACCAAAGTAGATATGGGCATTAGAAACACACAGACACACACCATAGCTGTCAACTGTCCCTTATTTGGTGGGACAGTCCCTTATCCCAGCGCCGTGTCCCGCTGCTGTCCCTTATTGATGATGTCCCTTAAATTTCCCGGGTTTCAAAGGAAGCAGCTCCTCTCCCTCCCTCCCTGCCGGCCAGGGAGGAGGGAGGCTCCAACTGTGTTGCTTGGCTGCGTTGCACACCCAATAAGGAGTCTAAGAACGACTGGAGGGTGGAGCTTGCATGCCTCGTGCCGATCAAATCGGCCGCGTTGCCTGGGGACTCGCCTTTGCTCAGCGCTTCCCAGCGGAGAGGTGGCGGTGGTTTTCCTTGCTGCATCCCCTTTGCCGGGTTGCTGCGCTGTGGGAACCACCGCTTGAGGCTTCGTTTGGCTGCTGGTTGACTAAAATCCCTTATTTTGGCTGCTGATCCCTTATTTTCGAGGCTGCTGGTCCCTTATTTTCAAATCTGTAAGTTGACAGCTATGACACACACACACACACATGGAAACACAACTGATGGTGTCTCTTTGAATGACATTTCAAAGATGGCAGCTTCAAATCCTTTTCGCTTCCTCTCTTAGCCCTGATGGCGACATTTTGGTTTGTAGAAATGTCTACTGTATGTTTCCTGAAAGCATGAAAGCCACATCTACACACCCAAAATTTATCCTTTCTTTTGCTTTCTCCCTCTCGAGTAACCAATCTTTCTTTCAGGGGTGGTAATAATAATAATAATAATAATAATAATAATAATTTATTTATACCCCACCCTTCCTGGTTTAGAAAACCGGGCTCAGGGCGGCTAACAACAAATTTAAAACATTTAATTGATGCAACAAAAAACAGCATAAAATACAGTATAAAATGTGAATAACAATAAATTCAGAATTCAAAAATCAATTTGGGGGGGGAATCCATCCAATAAACATTAGGTGATCACCATTAGATGATCACCACTATTTGGGCCAGTGAGGAGACCAGGGGAGAATTAGCTGTGGGATCCCAGAGCGGGTAATCTTCATAAAAAGGCGGGTGAGAGGGAAGGAAGGGGAAGTCTAACAAAAGGTTTCTGGAAGAGAAGACAGGTCCGTTCTATTTCAAGAGGCTGCCACAGAAAGGTTTCCTGAGGGCCAAAAGTTGGGCAGGCCTCCTCTGCCTCTTACACATCAAAAAGACCCAAGTCCCGTTCCAGCTTCCTCTGCTCCACGACCTCTGTGTTGACCTCCGCATCACCAGACTCGTTCTCCTACCGCAAGATCTGCCTTGCCTACCTGGTTTCTGGGCTCGCTTCTCCCTCTGAAGCAGCAACAAGCCGCGTCTTGACCTTCTCTGGAGGCCGCCCAAGGCACACACGCTGCACCCAAAACACAACAAAATTCACGGAAACTAACGGATGCAAGGGAGCTGTATCCTTTTCGCTGCAATGGGTCTCCTCCTCCAAAGATGACTGACTTGCACTCAGCCCCACGTCCTTGCATCAAACCTATATAAAAAATTCTAGTTGGTCCCTTAAGATCGCTAATCATAGAAATAAATGTAGAGTTGAAAGGGACCCTGAGGATCGAGCCCCAAGCAATGCAGGAATATGCAGCTGGCCCATACAGGGACTGAACCTTGCCATTATCTAAGGAACGGAGCTGGCCTCAACCATTTTACCACTACAGCTGTTAAAACTGTGCTCTGGCTAGTTACTGAGCAACTGGTCTTAGACCAGGCATAGGCAAACTCGGCCCTCCAGATGTTTTGGGACTACAACTCCCATCATCCCTATCTAAAAGGACCGGTGGTCAGGGATGATGGGAGTTGTAGTCCCAAAACATCTGGAGGGCCGAGTTTGCCTGTGCCTGTCTTTGACCCTGCCCTGATCTATGCACAGTTCTCCAGCCCAAGACCTTTCACAGTTCCTGCCCCTCAGCTTAGACAAAGGGTGGAGAACCTCTAGACCAGGGGTCAGCAAACTTTTTCAGCAGGGGGCCAGTCCACTGTCCCTCAGACCTTGTGGGGGGCTGGACTAGATTTTGAAGAAGAAAAAATATGAACGAATTCCAATGCCCCACCAATAACCCAGATATGCATTTTAAACACACTGATTCCCAGACAGGCCGTGGGCCAGATTGAGAAGGCGACTGGGCAGGATCCGGCCCCTGGGCCTTACTTTGCCTACCCATGCTCTAGCTCTCCAGACATTTCTGGACTTTGACTCCCATCACACACCAGCTGTGATTCTTTTTTTTATATTTATTTATTCATTTTGCAATACAAAAATATAAAAACACATAACACAATTTTTCACAGATACATTTTTTGGACTTCCCTCAGCTCTTCTGCAAATCCTCTGTTTTAATCCTTCTTCCGCATTTCTTAATCTAATATTGCCTTTTATTAAAAACCTCCTCCCTCTTATTCCCTTTTTTACAATATTTCTAATATTATTTTCACAGAGCCTCTTGCAAACCTACAAATCAGCTGTGATTCTTGGACTGGGCAGGGGCTGAGCTAGATGACTCTTTGGGTCCCTTCCAGCTCTACCACTCTAGGATCACTGAAAGTCCAGTGGAGGCTGATTCACCTGCCTGCCATCTGGCTTACAACCAGTCCAGGAAAAGGCAACCTGTGTTGGTTTCCTCCTCTTCAGTCTCAGTGCTGTTCCTTGTAGTACTCAACCTGGGGGAGAAAACCAGAATCAATTGGCTCCACCCGTCACTGGGTGTGGCGCCACCTACAGTTCGGCTCCCTGCCTGCTGCCCCACCAGTCCCCATGTGCACCAGAGGTACCACTGCAGGGGTCCAAAATAACAGTAGAGTTCCACATGGCACACTGGATTTTATCAAGCTCCACCGATACAACTATCTAGGTCAAAGCAGCCAACACAGTGGAGTTCTGATGCTCAGCGAATCCAGACCATTGGGCCCGCTGGCTGTCATAGGAGTGTTCCAGTCAGTAAACACACAGCTCAAAGTTGGAATAGTTTGTGGGGGTTTTTAAGCAAAAACGCGATCCCCACAGACTTGTTTTGAATGTAAGGCCTAATGAGCTCTTGGTAGGTCTTGCCCCATGGATCAGTTGCCTCCTCACAGCCATCTAAGTCCCATCCCCTCCAGGGCTTTTTCCAAGCAATCAGAGACTGTGCCTTAAGGAAGACAACCTCTGCTCTACTCTTTTCATGCCTCTCCTGGTTCTGGGAGACCAGTGGGAAGGGCAGCTGGTTGTAGCAGGAGGCTTCCTCTCCAGCCTGCCTCATCTCCGTCTCCTGGCTGCCCTCCTCTCCTGCCGCTTGAGACTGGACTTCTCCCTGCTCACTAAGCCCTGTTACCTCTTCCGCTTCCAACACCTCCTGTTCCTAGGCTGCTCCCTCTTCTCCCTCCACAACACAGAGCTGCTTCAGAAGATGAACGGACGTGGGAAAAGGTTCCCTAGATTCTGAACTTTCGCCATAGACAAATAGAAAACATCACACCACAGTCTCGAGTCGGGCTTCTTGGAAACCCATCATTACAGGTCTTTTCTCGCTGAGATCCCACCACTGATTCATCATTTGGTTTGGGCTCCAGGCAGACCACTGTTGTCTTTTTTAAAATAGCAGGTCGGAAAACCCTTTGTTAGGATTTGAAAGGAGAAGAAGCTTACAATTTTCGTTTCGGGTTCAGCCAAAACACTGGTTCGTAGCCCATGGGCCCCCGTTACGTCATAGGGCGGCCGTGTGGGCACAAGGAAAGAACGAACGTTTCAATTTAGTTGGAGCCAGTGCGGTGGGAAAAACATGACCAAGAACACAGGCATAACCAGGGAGCCCTCGCTGGTGAACATCATTTCTGCAACCCTCTTAACCTTTCTGAATGCCTCACGTCGTCAGGAAGGAGATTAAGAAGAAAGGCTGTGTTTGGACACTAATTTTGTGAGGGCAGCTTTGGACCAGAAGCGGTCCCTGTGTCCCAACCCAGAACATTCCCCAGAATCCTAGCAGCTCAACAAAGGTCCCGCTGTGCTACCAGAGCTTCCTCAGGAGTTGAGCTGATGTCGGAGGAAAGTTTCCCAGCTTTTGAAACACAGCAAACACCACACCACTGTTTGAATTGATGCAGTGCAGAGTCCGTGTTACATCAGCTCCCAACCAAGTTTCCCTACAGGTGATAGAATCATAGAATTGTAGAGTTGGAAGGGAACCCCAAGAATCATCAGGGGTCAGCAAATGAAGGCCTGTGGGCTGGATCAGGCCCAATTGCCTTCAGGATCCGGCCCGCGGACTGTCCGTGGATCAGCGTTGGGGTTCTGTTTGTTCGGGCTGTGCCATTTTTTTCTGCGCCATTCCATTCCCTCACCTCTCCCTCTCACACACTGTAGCAGCACCTCCTCCCTCCCTCCTCCTGGCTTCTCCCTGCCCTGCCTAAAGGAGGAAGGGGTCTGGGCTGAGTGCCATTTTAAGTAGCCCCTCTCTGGAGCCAGCCCTTTGGCGCCGCTCATCTTCCCTCCTCCGCCGCTGCCCTGGTGCTCCTGTGGGCCAGAAAGCGGAGCGAACGAGCTCCCTCTGCCTACCAGCGGCAGAGGCGGTGGCGGCAGCCCCACGGAAGGTAAGGGCAGCAGCTGGGGCTGGGGAGGAGGACTACTTCCAGCTCTCCCCCCCCCCCCGGAGCCGCTTCTCCGGCCTGCCACAAGGTCTGAGGGACAGTGGACCGGCCCGCGGCTAAAAAACTTTGCCGACTACAGTGGTACCTCTGGTTACATACTTAATTTGTTCTGGAGGTCCATTCTTAACCTGAAACTGTTCTTAACCTGAAGCACCACTTTAGCTAACGGGGCCTCACGCTGCTGCTGTGCCGCTGCTCAATTTATGTTCTCATCCTGAAGCAAGGTTCTTAACACGAGGTAATATTTCTGGGTTAGCGGAGTCTGTAACCTGAAGCATATGTAACCTGAAGCGTATGTAACCCGAGGTACCACTGTACTGATCTAAGTCCAGCCCCCTGCAATGAAGGATTCCTGTCCCAGCCTTCCCCGGGTAGACTTGTACCACCAACCTTATGCTTAAGAGCCAGATGAGCTTAACAACAACAACAACACAACAATTTATTATTTATACCCCGCCCATCTGGCTGGGTTTCCCCAGCCACTCTGGGCAGCTTCCAACAGAACACTAAAATGCAATAACTATTAAACATTAAAAGCTTTCCTAAACAGGGCTGCCTTCAGATGTCTTCTAAAAGTCTGGTAGTTGTTGTTCTATTAGACATCTGGTGGGAGGGCGTTCCACAGGGCGGGTGCCACTACTGAGAAGGCCCTCTGCCTGGTTCGCTGCAACTTGGCTTCTCGCAGTGAGGGAACCGCCAGAAGGCCCTCGGCACTGGACCTCAGTGTCCGGGTAGAACGATGGGGGTATGCTAGAAATAAGGTTTTTGGTGGCTACCTGGGTATAGTTGCTTCTTCTTCACCTCCTGAGAAAACAGAAGGGAAGAAGAATGCCACTGGGAGCAAGGGACCAAGGTCAGTCCTCGAAGGGGTCAGAAATAGAGCCCTCTGACACCCGAGTCAGCTGCTTGCTCCAAGGAAGAGAGAAACTATTTTTGAAAGGAAGGCCGGGAGATTAGGAGAGGCAAGGATGATTGCTTCTTCTAATCCAGCAAACTATCGTGAAAGAGGATGCCTATTTCCTAAAAGCAGCTCAGTGACAGCCACACACACGAGACCATCTCAGCAGCCGTCTTAATGCTTCCTCCCTGGCAGAGAGAAGATTTAAAGCACAAACCGCATTATCATCCGTTTGTCATAGAGGAAGGGTATTCTTCCCTACAGCATGGCGTTGTGTGTGTGTATGTGTTTCCCGCCACCCCATTTTGCTGCTTTGCGATGCGCTGGGCATGGATCCAGACCGTTCCAACTTTCCGCTCCCAGAGACAAAGTCACGGGAGCATTCAATAAGTTTAGCAGAGTTAAGGCTCTGGCGGAATTCGCACTGGCACCAGAAGCAGGCGAAGGTCACTAGCTTAAATGGCTTTGGAAGGGGACTGGGCACTTTCACAAAAGAGGCGAGGCCGATTCGTCGGGATAACAGCCAGAGGAAGTGGAATGTCCATGTTGAAAGTCACTTACAATTATTGATTGCATATATATAGGGATGCGGGTGGCGCTGTGGGTTAAACCACAGAGCCTAGGACTTGCCGATCAGAAGGTTGGCGGTTCGAATTCCCGCGACGAGGTGAGCTCCCGTTGCTCGGTCCCTGCTCCTGCCAACCTAGCAGTTCGAAAGCACGCCAAAAAGTGCAAGTAGATAAATAGGTACCACTCGGGGGGGAAGGTAAACGGCGTTTCCGTGTGCTGCTCTGGTTCTCCAGAAGTGGCTTAGTCATGCTGGCCACATGACCTGGAAGCTGTACGCCGGCTCCCTCGGCCAATAAAAAGAGATGAGCGCCGCAACCCCAGAGTCGGCCACAACTGGACCTAATGGTCAAGGGTCCCTTTACCTAGGTATGCATACCTACATACCTACGTATCACCTTGTTCCCCAAGGAGCTCAAGACAGTGCCCACGGCTCTACCCCCCCCCCATTTTTGCCTTCGTAACAACCCTGTGAGGTAGGTCAGGCTGCGGGAAGGTGACTAGCCCAAGCTCACCCAGCGTGAGTTTCCTTGTGGGCGTGGATTTGAACCCTGGTTTCCCAGGTCCTAGCCCAGGGGTAGGCAACCTAAGGCCCGGGGGCCAGATGCAGACAAATCGCCTTCTAAATCTGGCCTGCGGACGGTCTGGGAATCAGCATGTTTTTACATGGGTAGAATGTGTCCTTTTATTTAAAATCCATCTCTGGGTTATTTGTGGGGCCTGCCTGGTGTTAGCGGGCGGGGTTTTTTTGTTTGGATAGAGTGGGGAGGATCTAAAGAAAAAGAAGGTACCTTTTATCATATGTGGTGGACCTGCCCCAAGGTGAAAGACTTCTGGGAGAAGATTTATAATGAATTGAAAAAAATGTTGAAAGAGGCCTTTCTTCTTGGAATAATAGGTTTGGAATTGCCCAAGAAAGATGTTAGATTGTTTTTGTATGCCACAACGGCTGCTAGGATTTTGTTGGCCCAAAATTGGAAAACACAAGAAGTGCCAACAGTGGAGGAATGGCAGATGAAGATGATGGACTTTTGGGAGCTAGCCGACCTGACCGGAAGAGTCTGCGACCAGAAGGAGGAGGAGTACCAGGAGAAATGGATGAAATTTAAATACTATTTAGCTAAATATGCTAAGATAACTTAAATAGAAATACTTGCAAATACCAGATTGGTTTAGGATTTAAATAGGTGATGTTATAGAATAATATGTCTAAAGTTAATATGAAAAGAAAATTTTATGAGAAATTAGTTTTGGAAAACTGTTACAATGCTATACATTGAAACTCAGCCAGGGGGATTTGAGGAAGTCACTTAACAATGATAATAATAGTGGAACAATTATAGGTAGGATTTATGTTTGTTTGTTTATAAATTTGGAAAATCAATTAAAAAAATTGGGGGGGGGGGGAGATGGATGGAGTGGGGAGGAAAGCAGGCATTTTGCCACCCCTTCTGGTTGAAGCAAACGGAGACTTTTAAGAGCACAGAAGTCGATGAGAACCCCCCAGACGCAGGGAGACATCAAGTCTGCTCAAGGAAAATCAATGTGGTATCAGATTTTACTCATCACTTTGCCAAACTAAGGAGGAAGAGGAGGAGAAGAAGATGCCAGAGGGATATTTCTGTGCGCTTGTGTCAAAAGGAGAGGGTGCATCTGTAGAAGGGTTTTGATGGAGAGAGCCAAGGCATGCGGGCAATTATTATTCTCTATTATTGCTATCAATGTATGGAAGTGAAAGCTGGACTATAAAGAAGGCTGATTGCCGAAGAATGGATGCTTTTGAATTCTGGTGCTGGAGGAGACTCTTGAGAGACTGCAAGAAGATCAAACATCCCCAATCTGAAGGAAATCAGCCCTGATTACTCACTTCAAGGACAGATCCTGAAGCTGAGGCTCCAAGACTTTGGCCACCTCATGAGAAGAGAAGACTCCCTGGAAAAGACCCTGATGTTGGGAAAGATGGAGGGCACAAGGAGAAGGGGACGACAGAGGACGAGGTGGTTGGACAGTGTTCTCGAAGCTACAAACATGAGTTTGACCAAACTGCGGGAGGCAGTGGAAGACTGGCGTGCTCTGGTCCGTGGGGTCACGAAGAGTCGGACACGACTAAACGACTAAACAACAACAACATTATTGCTATCAGAACAACCTGGCCACTATAAGGAAATTCGGGCAGAACGATGGGGCAGAATGATGGGGGTGGAGACGCTCCTTCAGATATACTGGACCGAGGCCATTTAGGGCTTTAAAGGTCAACACCAACACTTTGAATTGTGCTCGGAAACGTAAGGCAGTTTCTGAGGTCTGCTAATACCTAATGCTTTCAAACGTCCACTGAAGACACCCTCCTCCTTTCCTTCGCAACGGCGTTCGCATACCAACATCTGGCCTGGGCTGTCAAACACCCCTGGAGAACTGACACAGATCTGTGGGGCCACTGTTTCTAATTAAAGCCTATATATACTATATTATATTTATATTCATTCATTCATTATCTAGGAAATGGTTTATTCATTAGCCTGCTTTCCATTCAATCTCTCCATCCGAGGCCCGGCAGACGAGACAGGGCGACGCAGCCGGGGTCAGAGGACAGGGAATGTGCAGAGAGATAGGAGATTTTCAAAAGGGTGGGGTGGGATTTCCCAACTTTCACCGCATCCCCCACCCCCTTTTCTCCCTCCACCCCGCATTTCGGATTACCGGCTGGCTCTGTTAATTCAATAACCTGCCATATAATTACTCCATAATAAACTGCTATTATCCTAACATTCGCTCAACAGCTGCGATCGCCTTAAAGCGCAGGGAGGAGGGTCCCGGGGGGGCTGGGGGCGGGGATTTGGGGCAACCTTCTGTCGGCTGGCAGAGTGGGGCATCCCACTGAACCCGCCCTCCGCCCAGAGAATCAAGGAAGAAGCATGGAAATCAGTCAAGGGCTGAAATAACCCACCTTTAATGCAGGCTTGCAAACCGTCTGGAGTGGCTAGTAAACCTCTTAGTTTGCGCCAAGGTTTTTGTTAAAAGCCTGAGAACAGTTTCTTTCCGTTCCTTCTTTGGAACTTTAAAGGTAAAGGGACCCCTGACCATTAGGTCCAGTCGTAACCGACTCTGGGGTTGTGGCGCTCATCTCACTTTATTGGCCGAGGGAGCCGGCGTACAGCTTCCGGGTCATGTGGCCAGCATGAATAAGCTGCTTCTGGCGAACCAGAGCAGCGCACGGAAACGCCATTTACCTTCCCGCAGGAGTGGTACCTATTTATCTACCGTATTTTTCGTCCCATAGGACGCTCAGTCCCATAGGACTCACCTACTTTTTTGGGGGGGGGGGGAATAAAGGAAAAAATTTTTCCCTTTATTTCCCCCCCAAAACCAGGTCAGGGAACAGTGGGATGGCGGCGCTGCGCCTTCCCGCTGTCCCCCGAGCTTGTGGGGCTGGCCGATGTCTGCCCGGCGCGAGGGGCAGTTCCCCTGGGCACGCAAGGCTTGCCGACACCTGTGCGAAGCATGGGGCGTCCTCCGGAGGGCGCCCCGTGCTCCGCGCTGCAGGCTGCCGCCTGCAAGCCTTGCACGCCCGGGGGAACTCCCCCCGGGTGCGCAAGGCTTGCGGATAGCTTCCTGGAGCCTGGAGAGTGAGAGGCGCACCGACGCCTCTCGCTCTCCAGGCTTCAGCGAAAGCCTGCATTCGCCCCATAGGACACACACACATTTCCCCTTCATTTTTGGAGGGGGAAAAGTGCGTCCTATAGGGCGAAAAATACGGTACTTGCACTTAGATGTGCTTTCGAACTGCTAGGTTGGCAGGAGCAGGGACCGAGCAACGGGAGCTCACCCCGTCGCGGGGATTCGAACCGCCAACCTTCTGATTGGCAAGCCCCAGGCTCTGTGGTTTAACCCACAGCGCCACCCGCGTCATACTGCTCCACAAAGGACCTCAGGACGTGCTCATAGCCCCGGCAAAGATCTGCACCTGGGAGCATGGAGGATCAAAGCTCATGCTCTCAACTGCTGTGCTTGGCCTGCCAAGCTGCTCGGTAATCCAAGTGCGAGGGTGGAAGTTTTTAAGTGCAAATAAGCAAGGAACCAGCTTCTTCCTGGACCTCAGTTTTCTCCATCTGTGAAATGGGAATATGGATGAACCAACGCTTTGGGAAGTGAACGTGTTAAGTCCCTGTGCAAACCTTAGCACAGAGATGTCCCCAAGAGCCTTCCAGTTTCTCTTTGGCCGCAGAATCACAGAGTTGGAAAGGACCCTAAGGGTCATCTAGTCCAACCCGCTGCAATGCAGGAATCTCAGCCAAAGTATCCATGACAGACGGTCAGCCAACCTCTGCTTAAAAACCTCCAAGGAAGGAGAGTCCACAGTCTCCAGACAGAGACTGTTCCACTGTCAAACAGCTCTTACTGTAAGAAAGTTTAGTCAGAATCTCCTTTCTTGCCACTTGAAGCCATGGGTTCGAGTCCTACCCTCCAGAGCTGGAGAAAACAAGCATGCTCCCTCTTCCGTGTGACAGCCCTTAAGATATTTGAAGATGGCTCTCCTATCTCCTCTCACTTTCCTCTTTCCCAGGCTAAACATACCCAGCTCCTTCAACCGTTCCTCATATGGCTTGCTTTCTAGACCCTTCATCATCTTGGTCTCCTTCCTGCTTGTCCATATCCTTCTTAAAATGTGTGCCCAGAACTGGGCAAAGGATTCCAGGTGTAACACACGACCCTTAAGGTAGAATATCTGTAAAACCAAACACACCCTGCGTGATTTTTCCCATTTAAAGCTTCTCCAACTCACCTCTCAGAGCCTCGCCATCCTATTGTACCCTCCTAGGCAGGACACGCGTCCGAGTTTCATTCAGGCTGCAATTTGGGCTCCTGAACTTATTTGCAGTGCTTTGGGGCTCGTTCAGAAACGAGGAGGAGAGCGTGCCTCGTAGATCTCAAACACACGCAGATCTTGGCATGCCGTTAAGATTCAGGAAAATTCGGGGTGAGTCAACCAACCGCTTGACAACGGGTGGGGCAGAGATTAACGTCTGGTATTGCAAAACCGTTTAAAAAAATAAAATAAAAATTAAAGTTTTGGGGTTTTTTTAAAAGAATGAAGGAGCCTTTCGGGTGTTTTCGAGTTTGAATACGAAACGTGGATCGGTCGGTACTCTCGCGGCACGTTTGGCTGGGCGCGCACCAGACTCTTCAGCAATTAAGGAGGAATAATTGCTGCAGGAATCCATCGACTGCAAGTAATTTGTGCAGCCAACAAGCCCTGGAACACACTACCTGCTTAATAGGGATGCTTAAACTCCAACCTTGATTAGTGAGGGGAGGGGGAGAAGCAAGAAAGGGGGAAAAAAAAACAAGGTTGAAGAGGTTTCTAAGCGCCGAAAGTGTCGAAAATGAAGAACGTGTCGCTGGCTTTGCAGAGAACCCAGGAGGTCAGGATCCGAAGATACTGAGAAAAGGCGGAGAATCTTTTACCTGCAAAATGTTGTAAAACCAATAAAAATCTATACCCACAAAAAAAAAAAAAAAAGGTACTTAAATGTACTTTCCCTAAGAAACCAGAAGCCTTTCTCTTGGGCATTGTCGGCCAATTGGTGTCAAAGAGAGATAGAATTTTCTTTATGTATGCTACGACAGCAGCAAGAATACTCATCGCAAAGTATTGGAAGACACAAGACCTACCCACCGTGGAAGAATGGCAGATGAAAGTGATGGACTATATGACACTGGCTGAGATGACTGGCAGAATCCGTGATCAGAGGAAAGAGACGGCGGAAGAGGACTGGAAGAAATTTAAAATTTATCTTAAGAGCTATTATAAAATTGAGGAATGCTAAAATGCCGAGGTGCTGAGAGAAAAAGGGAAACAGTGACATAAGATTAAGTTAGAGAAAGGACTAAGAGGACATATATTTGATAAAATTGCTCAGAAGCTGCTGAAATAATTTTGCATACAGGGATGCAGAAAGGGGAGGTATGGGGGAGTCCGAGAAACGAAGGTTATGGAAAAAAGGTTATGAAATTATACATGTTTGTTTGTCTTTTTATTTGTTTGTATTGTTTAAAAAATGTTGTAAAACCAATAAAAATCTATACCCACGAGAATCTTTTACCTGCAAGGTGTGTTCCAGATGCACCTTTTAATCCCCCGTCCAGGTAAGCAATAAGCGTTATCGGTGGTTCAAGGGGTCAACCCCAGCCTAGCGAAAAGTGGACCAGGAGGGCGGCCCGGGAAGAGTTCCAAGGGCCAGGTAAAGAAGTCCAGGGGGCCGCATTGGGTAATGTTTGCTGGCATTCTGGCCAGCTTTGTGAGTCTTGCTTCTCCCTAGGTGCAAGAGAGCCGAATCGGGCCAGAGGTCCATCTGCTTCAACATCATGTTCCCACCTGGACAACCAGACACCCAGTACAGGAAGCCGGGAAGCTGGAGCAGAGCACCAGAGACCTCTCCCTTCCTGCATTTGCCAGGTATTCAGAAGCACAGAAGCATAGAACTGCAGAGTCGGAGGGGACCTCAGGGGTCATCTAGTCCAACCCCCTGCAATGCAGGAATCTGGGTTGATAACTCTCCGTCTTGATCTGTGCGGTTTTAAGTATTTCGAAGTATTCTCAGTTTTGTGTTGTAAGTAATAATACAGTGGTGCCCCGCAAGACGAATGCCTCGCAAGACGGAAAACCCGCTAGACGAAAGGGTTTTCCGTTTTTCAATGCGCTTCGCAGGACGAATTTCCCAATGGGCTTGCTTCGCAAGACGAAAATGTCTTGCGAGTCTTGAGATTTTTTTCCGCTCCCCCCCCTTTTTCTAAGCCGCTAAGCCTTTAATAGCCTTTTAGCAGCTAAGCCGCTAAGCCTTTAATAGCCGCTAAACCGCTAATAGCGCTAATCCGCTAATAGGGTTGCTTCGCAAGACGAAAAAACCACTAGACGAAGATACTCGCGGAACGGATTAATTTCGTTTTGCGAGGCACCACTGTTATTTATTATTTATACCCTGCCCATCTGGCTGGGCCTCCCCAGCCTCTCTGGGCAGCGTCCAACACAATATTAAAATACAGTAGTCTGTTAAACATTAAAAGCTTTCCTAAACAGGGCTGCCTTCAGAGGTCTGGCAGTTGTTGTTCTCTTTGACATCTGGTGGGAGGGCATTCCACAGGGCAGGTGCCACCACCGAGAAGGCCCTCTGCCTGGTTCCATGTAACTTGGCTTCTCACAGTGAGGGAACCGTCAGAAGGCCCTTGGCGTTGGACCTCAGTGTCCGGGCAGAACGATGGGGGTGGAGATGCTCCTTCAGGTATACTGGATCGACGCCGTTTAGGGCTTTAAAGGTCAGAACCAACAATTTGAATTGTGCTCGGAAACGTACTGGGAGCCAATGCAGATCTCTCAGGACCGGTGTTATGTGGTCCCAGCAGCCACTCCCAGTCACCAGTCTAGCTGCCGCATTCTGGATTAATTGCAGTTTCCGGGTCACCTTCAAAGGCAGCCCCACATAGAGCCCATTGCAGTAGTCCAAGCGGGTGATAACCAGAGCATGCACTACTCTGGTGAGGCAGTCCACGGGCAGATAGGGTCTGAGCTACATTAGTAGTGTTTGGAGTATTTTTTTTTTGCAATTGACTTGAGACTCTCTCCAAAGATCAAGGCATCTCCCTGGATTTTTTCTGCTTTGTTTTTGTTAAACACTTACAGTATTGAACGAGTTCTGCTACCGTTGTAAACTACCGCAGTAAAAAAATAAAAAAGTTCGTTACAATGGTCCATAAAGTTTAGTGCAATACAGAAACATATCGAACAGGAAATTTTATTTCGTCGTGAATGGCGGATGAACCCCATCACGGGGGCAGCGGAGAAGCAATTTTGTTCAGGTCACCGGAAAATTAAACTCTCCCCCCAAAAAAAACTATTCAAGCTCAACTTGTAGAAAAAACAGCGATAAACACTGTTTCCTGCGTTCTGACATGCACCAGTGTGACCTATGGCTAGAAAAAAAGAACGGAGACATGTAGAGAAACATGTAGCGTGGCTCCGTCACACTCTGGGGTGACCAAGAGACAGATGCAAGGGGTGGAGACATGGAAATCAATGGGTGCACAGGTAGAGAACCCTAGGGAAGAAAGTGTTGGTGGAGCAAAGTTAAAGGTAAAGGTAAAGGGACCCCTGACCATTAGGTCCAGTTGTGACCGACTCTGCGGTTGCGGCGCTCATCTCGCTTTACTGGCCGAGGGAGCCGGCGTACAGCTTCCGGGTCATGTGGCCAGCATGACTAAGCCGCTTCTGGCAAACCAGAGCAGCGCACGGAAAAGCCGTTTACCTTCCCGCTGGAGTGATACCTATTGATCTACTTGCACTTTGATGTGCTTTCGAAGTGCTAGGTTGGCAGGAGCAGGGACCGAGCAGCGGGAGCTCACCCCGTCGCGTGGATTCGAACCGCCGACCTTCTGATTGGCAAGTCCTAGGCTCTGTGGTTTAACCCACAGCGCCACCCGCGTCCCACTATTAAAGAGTGAAGCGATGAGAAAGATGCTTCTCTGGAGGAGTCCCTGAAGCAGCCTTCTTCAACCTCGTGCACTCCAGATGTTGTCGGACCCTCAACACCCAAGCCGGCATGGGCACAATGGGCGATAAAGACCACTGAGATATGGAGGGCACAAGGCTGTTTTGGAGAGGCACTGCCAGCCAGAGTAGGCATCACTCAGCTAAAACTGCCTGTCCTAGTAGGAGGCAACTCTCATTTTACAGGATGTGGCACAGCTCAGGGGAAAAGCACCTCCTTTGCATGCAGAGTCCCAGGTTCAGATCCTGACACCTCCAGTTAAAAGGGGGCAGGGGAAAGAGGACTCTTCTCTGCTTGAGGTCCAGGGCAGCTGCTGCCGGCCAGAGATGACGACACTGGGTAGGTGAGCAGGTGGTCTGACCATGTGTAAGACAGCTCCCCATGGGTCTGTTACCCAGCATGCACACACACACACACACACCCTACAACAGCACACACAAGACTTTTTTCATATCTGAAGAAGTGTGCATGCACACAAAAGCTCATACCAATAACAAACTTAGTTGGTCTCTAAGGTGCCACTAGTGATTTATGGAAGTGAGAGCTGGACCATGAAGAGGGCTGATCGCCGAAGAATGGATGCTTTTGAATTCTGGTGCTAGAGGAGACTCTTGAGAGTCCCATGGACTGCAAGAAGATCCAACCTCTCCATTCTGAAGGAAATCAGCCCTGAGTGCTCACTGGAAGGACAGATCCTGAAGCTGAGGCTCCAAGACTTTGGCCACCTCATGAGAAGAGAAGACTCCCTGGAAAAGACCCTGATGTTGGGAAAGATGGAGGGCACAAGGAGAAGGGGATGACAGAGGACGAGATGGTGGGACAGTGTTCTCGAAGAGACCAACATGAGTTTGACCAAGCTGTGGGAGGCAGTGGAAGACAGGAGTGCCTGGTGTGCTCTGGTCCAGGGGGTCACGAAGAGTCGGACATGACTAAATGACTAAACAACAACAACAACAAGGTGCTACTGGAAGGAATTTATTTTTTGTTGTTGTTAAGACTTTCAGAGTTTGGTTTTATTGTATTTTATGCCAAAAACACTTACTAAAAAAAAACTGTTCTTTTTTTTTTTTTAAAGACTTTTGGTGTTTGGAACAATGGGGCAGTTTGCAAGTCGGAAAACAAGGAGGCGTACTCAGACTAAAGAGATGAGGAACCTACCCTGTGCAAAAGGCTTTAGAAGCTGAAATAAATTTATTTCAAGCGCAAAGTCATTGTGGTTCAAAGGTACCGTATTTTTCGCTCTATAAGACATGCCAAACTGCAAGACGCACCTAGTTTTTGGAGGAGGAAAACAAGAAAAAAAATATTCTGAATCTCAGAAGCCAGAACAGCAAGAGGGATCGCTGCGCAGTGAAAGCAGCGATCCCTCTTGCTGTTCTGGCTTCTGGGATAGCTGCGCAGCCTGCATTCGCTCCATAAGATGCACACACATTCCCCCTTACTTTTTAGGAGGGAAAAAGTGAGTCTTATAGAGCAAAAAATACAGTATATCTTGCCTAACCAGTTCCAAGGTGGGGGGGGGGGCTCCGAAAGCCCTTCATGCAATGCAAGCTTTTCGTTTTAGGAATAACTTGCGGAACTCACTGCTGCAAGATTATTATTATTTTTAAAAAATGACTTGGTTATTTTATGTTCCCTTAACCTGGAAAAGGTGGGTGCGGCCACAGTGCTCGTTCTCTCTTGCTGCCCCCGCAGGGAGAGAAACCTTCGGGGGGGGGGCGTAAAGGTCCCTGGGAGCCAGCCGGGACTCTTGCTAACTCTCCATCGCAAGGCTGCAGTGTTGCCAAATTGAGCCACTCTTGCAGGGACAGCTATAAAAAGACTAGTAGGGGATACGGCTTTGGAGAATCGGATATCCTCTCTGCTCGATGGGAGGCATGTGTCCCACCCCCCCCACCGCCACCCCCCCTTCCAGGAGAGGGTTTAAAAGCTGTCTAGCCAGGCAGCATATGGAAAGGCTTACTCTTGCCATTCACAACCCCTCCAGCGCTCTCCTAGAAATCATGCAAATATCTTGCTCTCTGCTTGCTGCTGGCCGTCTAGAAACGTTCTGCTTCTACGAACACTCCCGAATTATTTTTGGCGATAACCATGCAGAAATACTGCCCAAAGAATCTAGTCTTATATATATATACACAATACAATCTTTATTCCAGTCCAGAGACCCAACAAATCATTACAAAGCAATACACAATTCATACAGCCTACCTCCAGGTTAAACAAGCATTTTGTTCAGAATATAGGGATCACTGGTTCTTGCAGCCACCGATAAAAACTTTGCCACTGCTAATGTTCTAGCATTTGTCCGGTCTTCCAGTAGGAACTTGACATAGTGAGCCTCTGATTTTCCCGGGAAAGGTACCAGCAAGGGTAGTATCAGTTCAGCCCTGGCTTGCTCATATTTTGCACAGTGCAACAAAATATGTTTTATGGAATCGATGTCTTGAGCACACGAGCAAAGTCTGTCCTGGTAGGGAACTCCTCTCAACCTGCCATCCAACACTGCAGAAGGCAAGACATTTAGTCTGGCTTTGGTGAAAAGCCTTCGATAATTTGGTACTGTCAGGTTTTTAATGTAAGGTGTTAACTTAAAGACATGCCCACATTGTACTCCTACTGCCAGCGGACTACAGACTGTGTGTGATCGAGATCGCAAGTGACTGTGTGCATTATCCCATAATCTTTGCTTTAACATCTTTTGGGCGCCTTCATAACCCAGGTAATACAGTTGGGGGGGGGGGGGAGAGACCAATAGAGGCGGCTTTTCTAGCCATGGTTTTCTGCCATTTGCTGACAAATTCCTCATTGGTCAGGTGTTGGTACAAACCCTTCCCTAGATTAAACACTGAAATCCTGAGCCATAATATATATATGGTCTCGCAGTAACTGCAATTGAATGGAAAATCGCCTCAAACCTTGCACGGGATCCGTGGCACTACTCTCTCTCGAATAGAGCTGTAGCAAGAGAAAATTAACGTATAATTTGAGGTTTTGACAAGGGCTAAGCACCTCCAGACGCCACTTATATGATTTGGCTTTCCTTTATTGCATGTGCCACGGAAGCATCGTTTTCAAGGCAAGCCTCGTCACGAACCTCGCACATCTGGAACTATACCTGATAATCAAACGACGCTCATATTCTTTAGAATCATAGAATCCTAGAGTTGGAAGAGACCACAAGGGCCATCGAGTCCAACCCCCTGCCAAGCAGGAAACACCATCAGAGCACTCCTGACATATGGTTGTCAAGCCTCTGCTTAAAGACCTCCAAAGAAGGAGACTCCACCACACTCCTTGGCAGCAAATTCCACTGTCGAACAGCTCTTACTGTCAGGAAGTTCTTCCTAATGTTTAGGTGGAATCTTCTTTCTTGTAGTTTGGATCCATTGCTCCGTGTCCGCTTCTCTGGAGCAGCAGAAAACAACCTTTCTCCCTCCTCTATGTGACATCCTTTTATATATTTGAACATGGCTATCATATCACCCCTTAACCTCCTCTTCTCCAGGCTAAACATGCCCAGCTCCCTTAGCCGTTCCTCATAAGGCATCGTTTCCAGGCCTTTGACCATTTTGGTTGCCCTCCTCTGGACACGTTCCAGTTGGTCAGTGTGGTGCCCAGAACTGGACACAGTACTCCAGGTGAGGTCTGACCTTATAGGAAGGCAACATTTATTCTGCCTTTTTCCTTTCACGGTTTCATAGATTTTGACCTACGCTGTTCTTGCTGTTGTCTTGAGAGACAATGCAGTGCGTCTCTGGGGCCGAAGTCAAACTACTGAATTAGCAGCACTGAAATGAGCTCCCTGGGGAGCAAGACTGGGCAGTGTGTCTGCAAGTTTCCCTTCTCCCAGATGGACTCCCTTCCCAGGTGGCTGAGCCCCATCCTGCCCCCATGTGGGGCAGGATTAAAACCTTTTAGACGCAGGGGTCAGCAAACTTTTTCAGCAGGGGGCCAGCCCACCGTCCCTCAGACCATGTGGGGGGCCGGACTATTTTTTTTGGGGGGGGGATGAACGAATTCCTATGCCCCACAAATAACCCAGACATGCATTTTAAATAAAAGGACGCATTCTACTCATGTAAAAACATGCTGATTCCTGGACCGTCCATGGGCCAGATTTAGAAGGTGATTGGGCAGGATCCGGCCCCCGGGCCTTAGCTTGCCTACCCATGTTTTAGAGGGGCTAAGCACTGAAAAGATTGTGGTGCAACCCCCCCCCCCAATATGCAATTCAAAATAAAAACAACAATACAGTGGTACCTCAGGTTACAGATGCTTCAGGTTACAGAGACTTCAGGTTACAGGCTTCGCTAACCCAGAAATAGTACCTTGGGTGAAGAACTTTGCTTCAGGATGAGAACAGAAATCAAACTGCAGCGGCAGCGGGAGGCCCCATTAGCTAAAGTAGTGCTTCAGGTTAAGAACAGTTTCAGGTTAAGAACGGACATCCGGAATGAATTAAGTTCTTAACCCGAGGTACCACTGTATACCATAAAATAATCTCCCCATGATGGAAAACCTATGTGCACATGGAAATGTACATGCATGCCCCATGCAGCACATTACAGGATCTGCGGAATTGCCACTGTCAGCAAAATGCGCATTCTGCGTTTGTAAGAAACCCATCTTTTAATCCAGAACTTCCTGCCTGTTGACATCAGGCAGACGCCTTCACGGTACCCTTTCCGACACCTGCTAAAAACATTGACCAACACCAGAGTGGTCCATGGAACCAGGGGAGGAGAGAGGCCTCTCGTCCCCAGGTGCCAAATGTCTCTTTGAACCAGGGTCACAGTCGCCAAAACGGAAGGTCTACTTGCCACTTGGGGGGCAAGACGGCTCAAAACTCTGCCTCTCTTTTAAATCGGAACCAGTGAAGGCGGTGAAGGTCGTGTATGAGTGTCTGGAGGCGGTTGGAGGATGGATGGCGGCTAACAGATTGAGATTGAATCCTGACAAGACAGAGGTACTGTTTTTGGGGGACAGGAGGCGGGAGGGTGTGGAGGACTCCCTGGTCCTGAATGGGGTAACTGGGCCCCTGAAGGACCAGGTGTGCAGCCTGGGAGTCATTTTGGACTCACAACTGTCCATGGAGGCACAGGTCAATTCTGTGTCCAGGGCAGCTGTTTACCAGCTCCATCTGGTACACAGGCTGAGACCCTATCTGCCCGTGAACTGTTTCACCAGAGTGGTGCATGCTCTGGTTATCTCCCGCTTGGACTACTGCAATGCGCTCTACGTGGGGCTGCCTTTGAAGGTTATCTGGAAACTACAACTAATCCAGAATGCGGCAGCCAGACTGGTGACTGGAAGCGGCCGCTTGGATCACATCACACCGGTCCTAACAGGTCTTCACTGGCTCCCAGTATGTTTCTGAGCACAATTCAATGGGTTGGTCTGACCTTTGAAGCCCTAAACAATACATGAAGGAGTGTCTCCACCCCCATCATCCACTGAGGTCCAGCTCCAAGAGCCTTCCTGCGAGAACAGAAGTTGCAGGGAACCAGGCAGAGGGCCTTCTCGGTGGTGGCGCCCTCCCTGTGCAACGCCCTCCCATCAGATGTCAAGGAGATAAAGAATTACAAAACTTTTAGAAGACACCTGAAGGCAGCCCCGTACAGGGAAGCTTTTAATGTTTGAGGTTTCATTGTGTTTTTTTAATATTTTGGTGGGAGCAACCCACGGTGGCTGGGGGAAACCCAGCCAGATGGGCGGAGTATAAATAAAAAAATATCATCTTCTAAAGCCAAGCCACAGTTTAGTGTGACATCCCAGGGTAGTTGGTGTCTCTTGCTCATCCAAGCTGCTATTAAAACAACCCAGGATTTGTATTTTTAGGGAATGCAAGCCAAGAAAGTGAGCAATTCGTGTACAGAGGTGGCACCCTCCCCCAATGCCAGTCGTGCCACCCCTTTTATAAGAACGCCCCGGGGTTTTCAACGCGATATAGTCTCTTCCCTACCTGCGCCTGGTCCGCTCTCTCTCAGAACCATGCACCAAATCTTGACGCCTCTTCCCACATCGCAGGCTAATTTAACATTCACCCTCCATTTCCGTACAATTAGCAGAATAAGGAAGTTATGGGAAATGGTGAAGGTGGTTTCTTTAAAAAAAAAAAAACAAGATCGAAATAAATATAGATGAAGCAAAGCGAGGAGAAACGTCGGGCAGGGCTGTGTTTCCTTATTTCCGCGTGAGATTCTTTATTAATTGAAACAGGTGGCACTGACCCAGGGAGTGGATTTATTTATTCCATAGCTTCTTCCTCTTTTCTAACTGATGAAAGAGGAAAACAACCTCTGGGTGGAGAGGTTTGTCCAGCTGCGCCTTACAACTCAGCCTTGCAAGAAAGTCCACTTGTATATAAATTTAATAAATAAAAAACCAGACTATGCATTCTTGCACACTGTTTTCACTAACACATGCATCTTTGCCTGCACTTTCTCCCTAAACGACAACATTTTAAAAAATGCATTCTTTTGGTTCAGAAGAAGAGTTTGGATTTGATATGCTGCCTTATCCGAAGGAGTCTCAAAGCGGCTAACATTCTCCTTTCCCTTCCTCCCCCACAACAAACACTCTGTGAGGTGAGTGAGGCTGGGAGACTTCAAAGAAGTGTGACTAGCCCAAGGTCACCCAGCAGCTGCATGTGGAGGAGTGGGGAAGTGAACCCGGTTCCCCAGATTACGAATCTACCGCTCTTAACCACTTCACCACACTGGCTCTGGTTCAATAATAATTTATTTATACCCCGGCCATCTGGCTGTGTTTCCCCTCTGGGCAGCTCCCAACAGAATATTAAAAACACGATAAAACAGCAAACATTACAAACTTCCCTAAACAGCGCTGCCTTCAGATGTCTTCTAAAAGTCAGATAGTTGTTTATTTCCTTGACATCTGATGGGAGGGCATTCCACAGGGAGGGCGCCACCACCGAGAAGGCCCTCTGACTGGTTCCCTGTAACCTCACTTCTCACAGGGAGGGAACCGCCAGAAGGCCCTCAGAGCTGGACCTCAGTGGGGGTGGAGACACTCCTTCAGGTATACTGGACCGAGGCCATTTAGGGCTTTCAAGGTCAGCACCTCAAGAACTGGTGCTGCAAAATTCGGGTATGGAAGGAAAGCCGCGCTGTGCTTTGAGCATTAATTCTGAAAATTAGAAGACAAACTGAACAAATTCTTCCCATTGCCGTACCTAAATTGCTTTTCACCCTACTGAATGTTTTGGACCACAACTCCCAAAAGATTCAGGAGGGCGCCAGCTTGACGGACAATGCCTGAACAAGAACGGGTGCGGGGCAGCTCATAAATTTCAGGGGACATGACGGTGAGTCCATCAATCGAAATAGCTTGAGGCTGTGAAAGAGCACCCATCCCGCAACAAATGGAAAAAGCAGTTTTAGAGATGGACAGCGGTACAGGTATTGCTACAGCGTAGAGGTCCAAGCAACAATAAATCTCCAATTCCAGTGCCGAAAACCAGAAGCCCCTCTCAGAGGCACAGACCCTCCAAGCTCTGCCTATTTGTTTGGATGCCAGGTTTAAACAGATGTTGCTTAAATCACAGGCCTGTTGCACATCTGTATGCACACACAGAGAGAGAGTCCTTTTGCAAATTAGCAGATCTCTTTTGAGTTTACCACCACCCAGTGTTAGAAACCGAGATCGAAAAGCTAGGAGCCAAATGGCTCCTAGGACCTTGGTTGTGGTCGCCAAAACAGAATGTCTAGTCGCCACTGAGGGGGGCGGCGCGTCGACAACATTTTTATATATACATAAGCATGACCTAATACGCAATTCACATAAGCAACACATTGCTGACATCACATTTTTAAGAGGAACTGTTAATACATGTTTAATTTGGTGTTTACAATAGAAATATTGGTACCATACTTCAGTTTTCAAAACATTCTGCCTTTTATTGTTAAACTCCTTAACGTATTGTCTATCATTTAACATACAGTGGTACCTCGGTTTACGAACTTAACCCGTTCCGGAAGCCCGTTCTTAAACCGAAACTGTTCTTAAACCGAGGTGCGCTTCCCTAATGAGGCCTCTAGCAGCCGGAGCCCTTCCACCGTTCGGTTTCCGTTCTTAGACCGAGGTATAGTTCGCAAACCGGGACACTACTTCCCGTTTTGCGGAGTTCTTATACCGAATAGTTCTTAAACAGGGCTGTTCTTAAACAGAGGTACCATTGTATACTTCCGAGGCTTCAAAGCACATATATTTCAGTAATCCTTCGAGTACTAAAGAGAGAACGACTGGCACACCCATTAATTGCACCCACCGAGAGAGAGATGAAATTCGGAGCATTGCAGAGGACACATCTTCTCGCTTCCTGGGGGGGGGGGCAGCCTGGCCAATTCCGCCCCTTGCTTAGAAATCAAACAAGTTCCATCTGCTGTTCAATGGGGGGGGGGGGAGAGGATGGATCAACCGTTAATCATGGCAGGAGGATTTGAGATTGGGAAACAGAGAATGGATTTTTGCAGCCGGGGGGGGGGCAGGGGGGAGAGTTCATTCTCTCTCTCTTTTCATTTGAAGCTGATCCATAGCCAAGAGGAGGAAGGGGAGGTAAGTGAATGTGTATCTATAGGAGGACGTACCTTTTTATCTTGACCGCCATTCATATTAGATGTTTTTAAAATTGTTATTTAAAACAGAGGTCCACCGCTGCGACCTCATGGGGAAAGGTGGGAAACGGTTGCCCCAAAAGTTCACGGGGCAAGCTTCATGGCTGAGTGGGGTTTTGAACCCTGGTTCCCCCCCCACTTTAACCACTACACCACACTGCCTAGGGGGAATGCCAAGTTTCCCTAAAGTTATCCGCAAACAACACACAAACACCCTTGAGCGTTCCTTCCAACACTACAATTCTATTCATCTAAAAGACTGGTGAATTTTCGTGAGAGTTTTTGCAAACCGTGGCAGAAATACGGAGAATGGGTGTTAAGATTTGGGATACGGGCACGGACCTCATCTGTGGGGTGCCCATGTAAACACAAGCGCAGGGACACAAGGCTCGCTTGCACTGCACAGCCTACCACTTGAAATGCCACGGCTCAGATAATAATAGTAATAGTAGTAGTAGTAACAGTAATGATAATAATTTATTACTTATACCCCGTCTACCTGACTGGGTTGCATTTCAAACTGCTTAGACATTTACAGTGGTACCTTGGGTTACAGACGCTTCAGGTTACAGACTCCCCTAACCCAGAAATATTACCTTGGGTTAAGAACTTTGCTTCAGGATGAGAACAGAAATCGTGCTCCGGTGGCATGGTGGCAGCAGGAGGCCCCATTAGCTAAAGTGGTGCTTCAGGTTACGAACAGTTTCAGGTTAAGAACGGACCTCCGGAACGAATTAAGTTCTTAACCCCAGGTACCACTGTATTCTATTTTATAAAATTTATATACTGCTTGATTGTAGATGTAAAGGACCTCTGGACGGTTAAGTCCAGTCAAAGGCGACTATGGGGTTGCGGCGCTCAGCTCGCTTTCAGGCCGAGGGAGCCACCATTTGTCTGCAGCTTTTCCGGGTCGTGTGGCCAGCAGGACTAAACCGCTTCTGGAGCAACGGAACACCGTGATGGAAACCAGAGCAGCGCATGGAAACGATTTTTACCTTCCCGCTGGAGCGGTACCTATTTATCTACTTGCACTTTGACGTGCTTTCAAACTGCTAGGTTGGCAGGAGCAGGGACCGAGCAACGGGAGCTCACCCCGTCACGGGGATTCGAACCGCCGACCTTCTGATCGGCAAGTGCTAGACTCTGTGGTTTAACCCACAGTGCCACCAACGTCCCTTTGATTTTAAAAAACCTCATGGTCTGTCACACATGGACCTGTGACAAACCTGGGAGGTTTGGTGGCCATCTGCCAAGGCTTCTTCAACTGTGGTTCCTGTGTTGCCGGGGGTTGGTCTAGATCAGGGGTGTCAAACTCAAATTAATCGGGGGCCGCATCAGCAGTTTGGTCACCCTCAAAGGGCCGGTTGTATCATTAGGTTTGTGGTTTATAACTGATTGCACTGGTAGCTGGGGACACCTCTCCGGTGTACTGTGTACATGTAGAATACGGTTTCAAAACCGTCGTTTGTGTTCCTGAAGGCAGGAAAGATGCTTCCTTAGTTATTCCACAAGCGCGACTCTCACAATCATTTCTCGCGCCTTCCAGGTGGCACCAGGTGGCTGCAGTTCCATCAGCCGGCCGGCAGGGGGCGCAAAGCAGGGAACCGCCTCTTCCGCAGTGGCGTAGCGTGGGGGGCGCAGGGGGTGCCGGCCGCACCGGGCGCAACATCTGGGGGGGTGCGCGCTCGCACTCACAGCTCTCTGCCCCTACCTGGCTCACTCACTCTCTCTCACTGCAGTGCTGGCTGTGCGAATCCGATCCGAGCCGCTGGGTCGCCGCCCACTGTGGAGGGGGTGGGTGCCAGGCGTGCGGTGCGGAGAGAGAGCGAGGGACTATCTGGGGGAGGGACAGTGCAGCGGCCGCCCAGCGCAGCGCTGAAGAGAACCACACCAGACCAGACCAGGCAACAGCAAGAAGAAGCTGGCAGCGGCGGCAGGTTAGGGGTTAGGGGGCGCAAATTACTTGCCTTGCCCCGGGTGCTGACAACCCACGCTACGCCGCTGCTCTTCCGCCAGGCGCCCGAAGGCACGCTGCAAACACGGTGCATTCTGGGAAAGAGCCTCTTTCCCCGAGAAGTGGCGGCGGCGGCAGGTGGGGCGTGAGGCGCGTGCGCACGAAGGGAGAAAGGCCGCGCCGGGCGGAGGCGGCATTTCCCACCCACACACCCAAGCTCCGCCCCCTGCCATTTTTCTCTCTCTCTCCCCCGCCCTCGTCGAGCATGCGCAGGAGGGCGGGCTCAAACGCCGAGAGGGTGCGCCCGCGCGCGCTGCGCTCCTTTCAACGGATGTCGGGGCGGGCAAGCAGGCGGGCGGGTGGAGAGCGAGGTAAGGCCTCCCGCGCGTGCGCAGCCGCCCTGTGTGTCCCTCCACCCCGGGCCCCTTTCCCTCCCCCATCCACGGGTCACATGACGAGGTCTGGCGGGCCGAATTCGGCCCGCGGGCCTTGTGTTTGACACCCGTGGTCTAGATGGCCCTTGGGGGTCCCTTCCAAACCATACAACTGTTTTGATTTTATCCTTCTTAACTAAACCTTTTATGGACATGATCTGAACCCTGGCAGAAGAACAAGACGTATCCCTGCAAAAAAAGGAAAAAATGAGTGGGGGGGGCAGAGAAGGAACTGGGGGTGGGGGTGTTGCAAGGAACTGATTTCTGAAAAATTAGGGCAGGGATCGTGACGGCAACCTTCTCTAAATACACCTTGGATCCTTAACGCGTGGAGAAAGGCAGGACGAGACATGAGTTTCCAGCAAAGGTTATCCCGGGTGAGAGAAGCGTTATCAACAGAAATCTGTGTTCATAACAGATCATTTTGGTGCACGGAAGAAAACCCTTGGGTGGAACCTGAGACACACAGACATATATATTTAATTATCAGAAAGCAAGGCTTTCTGAGCACACGACTGAAGCAAATGGGTTTCAACTGAGCCTGTCATGGAGGAGCGAAAACCTGAAATCACCCTGCACAGGAAAAGGAGGAAGTCTCAGAATTTTATCTGCCCTGGACTCCCAGTTTGTCAGGCTCTGCCTAGTCACGGACAGGAGGGCTGGCACGATCCAACGCAGCCCTTTCACGGTGCTGCTTGTCTCTTTACGAAGCACGCATCCAGCAGAGAACCGGGCCATAAATAACCGTGCTTGCACACACTTCCTAAAAGCACTTTCGGTTCACTCTTTAAAAAAAGCCAGCTGAAAACAGCAGCATTGGCAAGGGAGCCCGGGAGCACCTCACCTTGCAGGTAGAGAGAGGGAGGCGCCAAGTCCTCGCGTGCCAGCCTGCCGGTGCCTGCGGGAGGGGAATTATCTTTACTGGTGCAACGGACTGAGCCAGGGGTCAGCAAGCTAAGGCCCATGGGCTGGAAGCAGCCCGCGGAGGATGTCTGACTGGCCCACGAACCGCGCCACTGGCGCAGCGCAGGGACTCGCTTCCGCGGCGCCGAAAATAGCGGGAGCTCACACGTGCACGCGATCCGGCCCAGGGAGGGATCTCCGCGGGACCGATCCGGCCCAGGCAAGATAAACCTTGCTGACCCCTGAGCGATGCATTGTCAGGGAGTTTGTTTAAGACCTCCAGGGCTACAGGTGGGAGCCAGTCTGGTGTAGTGGTTGGACCAGGACTTAGGAGAGACCAGGGTTCAAACTTGGCCATGAGGCTCACTAGGGGACCTCGAGGGCCAGTTTCTGCCTTTGTAATGCACCTCGCAGGGTTGTCGTGGGCATTAAATGAGGAGTAGGGAGAACCACGTAAGCATTGAAATGGAGAGTATCTCAGCTGGTGAGATTTAAAAATAAAATAAAAAATTCAAGCTTAGTAACTGTCTTGGAATTCCTAGCCACCTGTGACTACCTAGCAAGTTGTTAAATCCAAGCCTGCCTCACCTCAGTGTTCCATCCTTTCCACTGATTTAATATATGATATAATATACATGATACAATCATTCAGCCCGGACACTGAGGTCCAGCTCCGAGGGCCTTCTGGCGGCTCCCTCCCTGTGAGAAGTAAGGTTACAGGGAACCAGGCAGCGGGCCTTCTCGGTGGTGGCGCCCGCCCCGTGGAACGCCCTCCATTCAGATGTCAAGGAAATAAACAACTGCCTGACTTTCAGAAGACATCTGAAGGCAGCCCTGTTTAGGGAAGTTTGTAATGTTTGATGTTTTATTGTGTTTTTAATATTCTGTTGAGAGCTGCCCAGAGTGGCTGGGGAAACCCAGCCAGATGGGTGGAGTATAAATATGTTGTTGTTGTTGTTATATTATTATTATGTGATGTAAAACTTGCAGACATTGGACTTCAACTCCCATCATCCCCAAACAGTCTGGCCAACGGGGTCATGAATACCTTCACTCCATTCATTTCCGTGGGTCTACTCAGTGGTGCGTGGGATGCGGGTGGCGCTGTGGGTTAAACCACAGA
The DNA here is from genome assembly GCF_964106645.2 of Podarcis pityusensis. Taxonomy (NCBI): domain Eukaryota; kingdom Metazoa; phylum Chordata; class Lepidosauria; order Squamata; family Lacertidae; genus Podarcis; species Podarcis pityusensis. The sequence continues at coordinate 8,565,835 of NC_138043.1, read as the reverse complement.
GCCTAGGACTTGCTGATCAGAAGGTCGGTGGTTCGAATCCCCGCAACGACGGGGTGAGCTCCCGTTGCTCGGTCCCTGCTCCTGCCAACCTAGCAGTTCGAAAGCACGTCAGAGTGCAAGTAGATAAATAGGTACCACTCCGGCGGGAAGGTAAACGGCGTTTCCGTGCGCTGCTCTGGTTCGCCAGAAGCGGCTTAGTCCTGCTGGCCACATGACCCAGAAGCTGTACGCCGGCTCCCTCGGCCAATAAAGCGAGATGAGCATGCAACCCCAGAGTCGGACATGACTGGACCTAATGATCAGGGGTCCCTTTACCTTTACTCAGTGGTGCAACCCACTGGTGTAAGCCAGTCTCCTTTTGTTTTTTTTTTCATGCATAATTTTTATTAATTTGCATAATGCAAAATACAAAAACAAAATATAAAAGTTCGATTCTCATTTTCACAGGTTTTTAAGTATGACTTCCTTCAACCTTTCCACAAATCATCCGTAATAATCTTTTATAAAAGTTCGCATTTCTTAATTTGTAATGCCATTAATCATTCTAGTTCTTCCATTTCTCTTTAAACAATACTCTTTTCTTTTTACAGAGCTCCTTTAAAGCCCACTAGTGTTATCTGTCCATCACTTAAATTTTCCAGATATTTCGTAAAACTTTCCCAATCCTTAATGAACCTCTGGTCTTTTGAATATCTAATTTTCCCTGTCATCTTATCCATTTCCACATAATCTAATAGTTTTGCTCTCCATTCCTCAATTGTCGGTAGGCCCTCTGATTTCCAATTTTGAGCTAATAAGACTCTTGCTGCCGTTGTTGCATACTGGAACAGCTTATGATCTTTCTTTTTTATCTCCCTTCCTACCAATCCCAACAGAAAAGCCTCGGGTTTTTTAACAAAAGTATATCTTAGAATTTTCTTCATTTCGTTATATACACTCTCCCAGAACCCTTTAACCTTTTGGCATTCCCACCACATATGGTAGAAGGTCCCCTCCCTTTCCTTGCACTTCCAGCATTTATTACAAGTTCCATACATTTTGGCTAATTTTGCAGGAGTCATATACCATCGGTAAAACATTTTCATTAAATTCTCCTTTAGTGTCACGCAAGCTGTAAACTTGAGATGTTTTTTCCAAAGTTTCTCCCATTCTTCAAAATATATATTATGACCGATATCTCTAGCCCAATATATCATTACCGACTTTACTTCCTCGTCTATTAAATTCCATTCCAATAACTGATTATACATTTTAGACAAAATTTTATAGTTGTTATTCAATATCTCAATCTGGAATCTAGAATCTTTATCAGCATATCCTTTGTCTTTAATATCTTTCCTGAACATTCCGTTTATCTGGAAATAGTGCAGCCAATCATAGACTTTCTCTTTGACCTGTTCGTACGGCTTCATTTTCCACTTTCCTTCTTCTTTCATTAACAGTTGTTCATAGGTAGCCCAATTGTCCCTCCTTTTGGAGCCAGTCTCCTTTTGGAGCTTCTCCAGATGGGCAAAGCCTTGCAGGGAGGGCAAGGGGCATGGCTTGAGATGTGGGCCACTGAAAACTGGCCAGCAGGTTTGACGAACCAGTGTCCGTTCCAACTCTTTGAGAGAGGACGAAAAGCCAAACAGATGTTTTCCCACACTTCTGGGAACTGTCTGGCACGGGTCTCCCGATTCCCTCATCCTGACCCATTCAAATTTGTCACGGCCTTGAAAAGATCTCTCTTTTTTAAAAAACAAAGTGCAGCGCGATTTTATCGTTATTATTTGGGGGGTAAGCAGAAGGGGAAGCCACACACGGACCCTTTGCCGATGCCAAGGGAACAGATGGAAGGCAAATTATCTCCGGCTAGCGTTGCGCCCCCGACCACTGTGGCTGGTCCAATGATCAGGCAAGGGAAGCGGGAAGATCAGAGCGTAAGACTGGCATGTGTGGAAGAACGCAGGAAACTCCCAAGGACTGTTTGCGCTCCGAGGGAAACAGATGCAGAAAGGGGTCTCGTCACACAGAAGATGGAGCAAGTTTGTTTTCTTCTGCTCCAGAGCGCAGGGCTCAAACCAGTGGATTCAAGCTACAAGAAAGGAGATTCCAACTAAATATTAGGAAGATCTTTCTGATACTGAGAGCTGTTCAGCAGTGGAACAGACCCTCTACTTTGTTGGGACGGTTTTAAACAGAGTTTGGATTGCCATCTTTAGCGGCGATTCCCGCTAATGACCCTCTTGGCCCCTTCCCATGATTCCATGACTCCGAAGCATTCAGCTACCATGGAGGGTAACCGCTTTGTCTCTGCGTGATTCTTTGAACACCTTTCTTCTGCTCAGGATGGCTCGATCCTGCCATTCTCAAAGCAGAGAGAGAACGCAGTGGTCCGCCAACTTCGTTCAAACGGTCCTGGGGCATGCCCACATTAAACATCCATATCGATTTTTTTTAGAATTTTCATCGCCTCCTTTTACTTCATATATTGCAATTTGAGCTTTACAGAAATGCACGTTAATACAATCGATAAGGAATTAAAGGAAGCAATAATAACACAATTAAAAATCATACAGAATCTGGCACAGCATGTTGCAATTGCTGAAGCGAGCGGGAAAAAATCATAATTAAGGTCTCCGCTGAGACCCTCAGAGATCTTCAAGTGGTCTGGGGTGGGGAAATTGGGACACCACAGAGCTTAGAGGAAACCTGGCAAGGAGGAAAATCGTCAAGCAGAGGAGGGACCTGCTAGATACATCGTTCCTTTTCTTAAATAGGGTTCCTACTTCACCATAGACCTAGATAGCTTTACTTTCTGGGAAGGCTGTACTTGATGTTGTCAGGTAGACATTTTGTCTAATCCAACAGGATTGGAGCTGGAGGGTTTATTCCACTGAGCTGCTGGAGAAGGTTGGTCCCATATGCTGGTGCTGAAGTCTGTGGATATCTTTGGGAGAAAAGGTTAAGGATTAAACTCTACACAAATCCGGTGCCGATCGGAAGGTTGGCGGTTCGAATCCGCACAACGGGGTGAACTCTCATTGCTCAGTCCCAGCTCCTGCCTACCTAGCAGATGGAGGGTCTCAGTATCACTGTGATGGCCTGGGAATTGGATTCAGAGGCTGAACCTGAGGAATCCCAGCCTGCACAGGAGTCCCCGCCTCCAGGACCAGCTGAGCCGGGGCTGGGTCTTGAGCCTGAAGGGCCCTCACCTGTGCCGGATCCTCAGGAGCAGACACCAGCTGAATCCGCTCTGGCTTCGGAGGTGATCGAGGACCCATTGCCTGCAGGTGCTCCTCTCCCAGCCCTGTCAGGGGAAGGTGAGGTTGCCTCTGGGTCCAGTAACCCTCCAGCCTCTCCGGAGCTGCAGAGGCTCAGGGCAGAGAGGCGGAGGGAACTAAGTTCTCGCAGGAGGAGTGCTCGCCTCCAGGCCAGGAAAGGTGAGTCACCTGTGGACCAGGACCGCCCTTTGCCTCGGAGGAGATAAAAGCCAGCCAGTCTCAGTCCCAGGTTGCAGGAGCAACATCGTTGGTAACCTGTTCCTGCCGGCACCCTGACCTGCTCTCCTGCCAGAGTTCCTGACCACACCTGACTCCACGCTTTGGACCTCGCTTCGCCCCTGATGTACAGCCTCCATACCCTCGACCTAGGACCGGACTTAGACCACGCCGCACAGTAAGACACACACCCCAACCGGGACCAGCACAATCACCAAATCAGGAAGCAGGTGCCCCTCTGATGGAGAGGAAATGATCATCCGTCAGGGCCCTGTACGTGGTCTCCCCTCCTCAACTTTATCCTAACAACATCCCTTTGAGGAAGGCAGGGCTGAGAGACTGCTGCCTCAAGGCTGCCTCAAGCTTTACGGCCGAGCTGGGATGAGTCTCCCTGCCTAAGCACAGGACCTGAAATCTCCAGTTAAAACAGATTCGAGTAGCAAGGGATGAGAGACCCTGCTAAGCCACTGAGCCCTCCAGGATCAGGCCAAAGTTGGCTCACCTACGTAGTCCAGCATTCTGTTCTCAGAGTGCCCAACCAAGTGCACTAAAAGGGTCTTGTCTTTCTTAACTTGGGAGCAGCTGCAGAAAAGGCTCTGTCTCTTGTGTCACCGCCAACCATTGCTTCTGAAGTAAATGGGACCTAGAGATGGTGCTCATCTGAAGATCTTAACACCCGTTTGTAGAGAGAGATACAATCTTTCCGGGCTGTCATGTTGGACTGGCCATGTTGTTCGGATGCCTGACTATCGTCTTCCAAAGCAACTACAGTGGTACCTCGGGTTACATATGCTTCAGGTTACACACTCCGCTAACCCAGAAATAGTGCTTCAGGTTAAGAACTTTGCTTCAGGATGAGAACAGAAATCAGACTCCGGCGGCGCGGCAGCAGCAGGAGGCCCCATTTGCTAAAGTGGTGCTTCAGGTTAAGAACAGTTTCAGGTTAAGAACAGACCTCCGGAACGAATTAAGTACTTAACCCGAAGTACCACTGTACTATTCTATTCCGAACGTAAAAATGGAAAGCATAATGCTGGTGGTCAACAAAAGAGGTTCAAAGACTCTCTCAAGGCAAATCTTTAAAAATGTAGCATGAACACCGACAACTGGGAAACACTGGCCTGCAAGCGCTCCAGTTGGAGAACAGCCTTTACCAAAGGCATCATGGGCTTTGAAGACGCTCGAACTCAGGACCAAAGGGAGAAACGTGCTAAGAAGAAGGAACGCTTAGCAAATCCACATCGTGATCAACTGCTGCCCAGAAGCCAATGTCCCCACTGTAGAAGGACGTATGGATCCAGAATTGGCCTCCACAGTCACTTACAGATTCACTGTTAAAACCGTGTTCATGGAAGACAATCTTACTCAGCTACAAGTGATCACCAAAGAAGAAGGAAGAGCGCAAGATTACCATATTTTTCGCTCTATAGGACGCACTTTTCCCCCTCCAAAAATTAAGGGGAATGTGTATGCGTCCTATGGAGCGAATGCAGGCTCCTTGGCTTCAGCGATAGCAACGCGAAGCCTCCGAAGCGCAGAGGGAGCGCTCCCACCGCGCTCCAAAGGCTTCGGGTTCCTTTTGCTGAAGCCGGGAGAGCAAGACTCCTGGCTTCAGCAGAGAGGGAGAGCTGCGCAGCGCCCCTTCAGCCAAGCGGGAGGAGAAATGGAAGGGGCTCCGTTTCTCCTGCCGCTTCGCTGAAGGGGCGCTGAGCAGAGAGGGGGAGATTGTTCTCCCCCTCTAAAACAAGGTGCGTCCTATGGTCCGGTGCGTCCTATAGAGCGAAAAATACGGTAACTCTCCCTTCCTGCGGTTTCCAGCAGGCGGAATTCAGAAGTGTTTACTGCCTCTAACAAATGTGCTGAATGGGAGGTCTCCTACTGCGGAGACCCTCCCTGTTGGGCAGAGGGTCTCTTCCTCAGCTAAAAGGCGGCTTGAAAGAGAAATCCCACAATAAGCAATAGAACAGATGCCCGCTGCAGCTTTTCCAACGTGCAAATTTGACCCAAGCTGCTCCCGGAAAGGTTACTGGCCCCAGCCCTGATACCAGACTGGGCTCCCTCTCCATGGGGCAAGCCCCCCCCCCCAATTCCCCTCATGACTCCCTCGCATTAAATCCAGCCTGCAGTTCGGTTACACCCTGACCCGGCCCTTGACCAGATCAATGGGGAAAGCTAAATATAGAGGTCCTTGCTATATGGCGATCCCTCCTTGTGGATCTTGGACTTCTGTCAATATCGAGTGGCAAACCTCCATCCCTTAATTACATCCAGGGTGGACGGGAGGGAGGAGAGGAGAGGAACTGGCTTGGAACTCCCTTACCCATGTAATTCCCCCCCTTTTTTAACCCTTAAGCTCCCATACAACCCTGCTTTTCTTTCTTATTTTTAAATTTTTTTTTAATTCATAATTATAACAAGACATATTATCCAAAAACATATCATCCTTGTCCCCCCCCCATTTTTCCTCCCTCCCCCCTCCCACACAAAACCCACCCACCCCCTGACTTCCCTCAGTTCCAGTCTTTGGTTTCTCTAAGAATACTGTTTTCTGCATGTTACAAAGTTGTATAGATCCTCAAACTCTTTAGCTGATTATTATCAATAAAAAGTTTGTGAATGTTTATTCAAAACCTGCCAAGGAGTCCAGTTCGCTTTGTTGCGTCTTCAGATACTTTGTAAAGGGTTGAAAAAAAAGTTGAAAAACATCTTCATGTATGTGACAACGGCCGCGAGAGTTCTGGTAGCACAAGGATGGAAGACTGAAGAAACCCCAACTAAAGAATCATGGCAAGAAAAATTGATGGACTACGCAGAACTGGCAAAACTGACATATAAGCTACGGGACAAGGATAACTGTGACTTTAAGGATGAATTGGAACCCTTTACAACCCTGTTTTTCACTCTGTGTATCTCTGCGCCCCCCAGGAAAAAAATCTGGTTTCCCTCCCCTACAAAGCACACCCCTGCCTGCTTGCCAAGGCAACACATTTTCCAGGGGGAGGGCTGGACACCCACCTCCATGTCGGCTCTTAATCTTAGGGCCAAGAATTCTCAAAGAGCCAGTCTTAAACCCTATGCCAAGACTGGTTTAAGACTGGTTCTTTGAGAATTCTTGACCCTGAGATGGAGAGCCTCGTGCTCTACCGACGTGGAGGGGGGTGCAGAGGGTATGTGAGAGAGAGGGACAAGTACACAATTTCCTGTACTCAGAATTGCCTGTTGTGCCTCTGCGTGAGTCAGCGTTCCGGGCCAAACTCCTTCCAATAAGGAGCCATGTTTGGCACAGTGACTCCTGTCGATCCTCAGACGGGCGGGAGCTCTGGGGGTGGGCAGGTGTCCTAGCTCAGCAGCGGAGAAGCTGTTTTGCATGCAGAATGTTCCAGACTCAAAAGCAAAGCACCGCTCTGATTTTTAATCCGGGGGGGAAAGATGTGTTTCAGCTCTCCAGCGTTTGAGAACTCTTACATGCGATTTTGTTTTGGGTTTTTTTAAAAAGAGGAAAAAGAGGGAGAGAAAAATAAATATATAGCTTTCTCCCTGGAGACTGATGCACATCTTTCTTATTTTTCTCTTTCCAAATGCGCGAGAGATTGTCTACGCGTTTTTCAAAAAATGAATAGATTGAAGGTGGTTTGCAGCAAAACGGAGCGCAAGAGGCAAATGCTCAGATCACGCTGACACATTTTGAACAAACTAAATTAACTCTTATATAAAGATTCCGTTTCCCCCGCCCACACCCTCCCACGATCTCTCTTCCTCCCCCCCCCAAACCGTTTCCCCACAAGCGCAGAACAGCACCGGATTTATAAATATCAAGCCATTGCAACAACAACAAAAAATTCTGCATCTGATGAATGTTCTCTTCGCAGACCGCTGAATGATATGTCTGCGGGTGGGCTAAATGGGAAAGAAATAGTGTATGCAGATGAATCTTAGGTGCACATCTTAAGATTCGTGATTACGCCCAGGTCCTGCTTGCAGGATTTCTTGTTGGGGTATCTGGCTGTGAGAACAGGATGCTGGACTCAGTGGGCAACATGAGAACAGGGCCTTTTCTGCAGTGGCTCCCCGTTATTAGTTTATTTTTGTTCTGATTTTATGATGTATTTTTGTGTTCTCATTTTGTATTATTACGTTGTGAACCGCTACGTGATGTTGGGTGAATGGCGGTATATAAATTTAAATAATAATAATAATAATAATGACATTTGCATTTAAAATATTTTTAAGAGGAAGACTGATCAATAAGGCGCCCCATTTGTAAAGTAATCAGGTAAACGTTAACTGTCCATACATGTACATACCCACACACAAAATTACATACACACAACTTTTTCCCTTTCGAAAACCTCCTGTGCCAGCTCACTAAGCTGCTTGTGAAACTCCACTTAAGTTTCGAAATTGATTTGCCATGAAATATGCCAGTTTCTGCCAACAGCCTTGCTGGCTGGGGCCGGAGCCAGATGTGATCCAAAACATCTGGAGGGCACTGCACTGGCAAAGGCTGCAAAATCGGGTTGCCATTGCCGCGTTCACACTGCATTTGTATCCCACATTTGTCTCTCCCCCCAAGGAGCTCCCTTTCCTCGCAACAACCCTATGAGGCAGATTAGGCCAAGAATTACAGTGACTGAGACTGCAAAGTCACCCAGTGAACTTCATGGCTGAGGATTTGAACCCTGCTCTCCCAGGTCCAGGGATGCGGGTGGCGCTGTGGGTTAAACCACAGAGCCTAGGACTTGCTGATCAGAAGGTTGGCGGTTCGAATCCCCGCGACAGGGTGAGCTCCCGTTGCTCGGTCCCTGCTCCTGCCAACCTAGCAGTTCGAAAGCACAAAGTGCAAGTAGATAAATAGGTACCGCTCCAGCGGGAAGGTAAATGGCGTTTCTGTGCGCTGCTCTGGTTCGCCAGAAGCGGCTTAGTCATGTTGGCCACATGACCCGGAAGCTGTACGCCGGCTCCCTCGGCCAATAAAGCGAGATGAGCGCCGCAACCCCAGAGTCGGCCACGATTGGACCTAATGGACAGGGGTCCCTTTACCTTTACCTTACCTCCCAGGTCCAACACTCTAACTACTCCACCAAGCTGGCTTTCTCGTTTCAAGAAATTGAAAACTCAAGAGGTGAGCCTGCAATCAGTCAGGATCCAAAAGGACTTTGTATATAAGGTGCGATTTTTGCTTCACACCAACCGAAGACCCGTTCTGCCCCAAAACCAGATATCCGGCAATATTGGAACAATCCAGTTCGAAGGAGGGCTTCACACAAACACACACTCTCATTTCTAGGTATAAAGCAACTTTAAACAACCTGAAGTATGAACAGCACACAGGTGGTAGAAGAAGAAGAGTTTGGATTTGATATCCCGCTTTATCACTCCCTTTAAGGAGTCTCAAAGCGGCTCACATTCTCCTTTCCCTTCCTCCCCCACAACAAACACTCTGTGAGGTGAGTGGGGCTGAGAGACTTCAGAGAAGTGTGACTGGCCCAAGGTCACCCAGCAGCTGCAGGTGGAGGAGTGAGGAAGCGAACCCGGTTCCCCAGATTACGAGTCCACTGCTCTTAACCATTGCACCACACTGGCTCTGAGGTCTGATGGAGGTCTCCTTGCAGAGATTACCGAGGGGGTCCGGAGAAGATATGTAAATCTAGGTTAGGGTTGGGGGGGACCATGTAAACTACTTTGAGCTCCCCTTGGGGGGGGGAAGGTGGGATCTACAGCTGAAACTCAAAAAATTAAAGTATCACGGGAAAGTTCCTTTCTTTCCCTAATTCAACTTCAAAGGTGAAACTAATATTTGAGATACGACTCGTGACATGCAAAGCGAGATATGTCAAGCCTTGATTTGTTATCTTTGTGGTGATCATGGCGTACAGCTGATGAAAACCCCGACAATCTCAGAAAATTAGAATATTCAAGGAAATCAGCAAAACAAGGATTGCAAATCGAGCAAGACTGGACCTCTGAGAAGTAGAAGCCTATCTTGCTTTGCATGTCGTGAGTCGATCTCATATATTACTTTCACCTTTTAAGTTGAATTGCAATGAACTTTTCCACGATATTCTAATTTTTCGAGTTTCACCTGTAAATGCAACAGATAAATATTAAAAATAAACAGCAGCACTCAGAGCAGACCCATTGAAATCAACAGATCGCGCCCCATGTCGGTGCTGCTGAGAGCAGACCAAGGGGCAAGGCAAACTTCATCCCACAAGCTCCAAATGGGTCTACTTTCAAGTAACACTTGGTTGGCTGGATACAATGCGCTGTTGTTTTTAAACTGACTTTTCTCCTGCGGCTGAATAGTTGGAAAACATACCATGGGGGGGAAGAGAAAGTGTAAAAAAAAATAAAAATAAAAGGTAGGGTTTTGCTTTGGTTTTTTTGCAGGGAAAGGGGGCGAAAAGATGGCTTCTTAATTGGCACCACATTTCACTAAAGCTGATTCTGCAGGCCAGATGTTCCTCTCTCTGACAGACAGCAGCAACCCCCCCCCCCCACGCACCTCACAGGGCCAAACGGCCATTAGAGAACCTACAACAATAACACCGTCCACATTTGCCAGTGCTAATATATTTGCTGTTGCAGGGTCTTTGCAGAGGAGAAGGGGCTCCGAAATCTGTACTAAAGGAGCAGAAATCTCTTTTTATTAAGCCCTAATCGTTTGCTCCTAATCATCAAGACCCAAACTTGGAAAAATGTACACACACAAACACACAATACGATTGCAATTTCCCCTCCCCTTTCAATCAGACTGGTTTAAATTCTATAGTGTTTTTAAATCTATCACATGGTTTTTCTTTCTGCGTCCCCCCCCCAATTTCTCCCCTCCCCATTGGCCATCCTTTGTTCATTAAGGATCTAGGAGGGGGTTGAGACAAGGTGGGGGTGGGGGAAGGGAGGCTGAGAATGGTAAGCGAACATCTCCCCCCCCCCCTTTGAAAAAATAGCAAATTCTTGGAAATTTATTTCACCCACTCTGCCGAATTCCCCCTTTTACGCTAGACAACCCTCGGTTAAATTAGGGGGACGCCGTTTGCCAAAGTTCTGCTAAAGAGTTTATTCTCTGCACTTGAACATTTGGTAAGAAACACACATCAGATAATGAACGGCTGGATTATTTTATTTATTTTTAAAGTGCTGTTGGGGGGGGGGTAAAGGAGAAGGAGAGATCAGAATCCAGCTTTTAACAGGCTTCAGAAAACAACAAATTAGGGAGGATTTTGCCTCCTAAATTTTGCTCCTTGTTGTGAATCAGACAAAAGACTGGGAGTCAGGAGAGGGAGGGATATACAGAATATATAGGGCAAGTGTGGGGCTGTTCAGAGTTTTTTAAAAAACAAACCCAAAAGCACCCTCCCCGCAACACACACTCATAATAAAACACACACCCCAACCGCAGTCCTACAGAAAATTCTTCTTCTTTAGTAAGTTTATTTTCAGAACTTTCCTGACCTCGCTCCTAAAGCACAACAGATTCTACATGCAATAGGATAAAGGAGGAGGGGGGGACTCTTTTTCTTCAGTCTCTCGCCCTCCCACCAAAGTCCCCCCCCCCACTCAAAAAAAAAAACTTTGTGGAAAGCGCAAGTTATTTGCTTGAAAGTTAAGAAGTGAAAGCCAGAGGAACAGAAATTGGAGAAGCGATATATCTGCCTTAAAGCCCGGCCTGCTGGAGAGAGAAACCCACTGAAATCGACAAGAATGGAGAAACGGTTAGTTTCAGTGGTTTCTTCCTCTTGGCGTAGAACCCAGAGGTTTTTATATATATATATAAATGTGCACGCATATGAACTGATGTATACATGTAGGGACACAGAGAGTACATTTCCAGGCTGAAGCCTTCTAAAGGGAAGCGGAAAAGTGCCCAGTTCTCCCCCCAAAAAAACGATGCGTTTCAAACCCTCAAAACACTCAAAGAGTAGGAGTTTATCCAAACTGCTGTCTCCAAATGCCAGGAACCAGAACAAAAGATGCAAGTGGTCTTTGCAAAGAGAATGGAAGCCAGAGGATTCAAAAACGCACACCGTTAATTTAATTTTGTTTTGTTTTTGAGAGCAGGGCTGGGTGGGCAGGGGGGTGGGAAAGGGGTCTGCAAAGAAAATAAATAAAACCAACTCGCTCCAAGGCCCCCCCACCCTGGAAAATGGGGGTGTAAGGGGTGGGCAGGGATCTGTTCCTCCTCTGGCTCCTCTCAACTTCCAAAACAAAAGACCCCCTTCTTCAGGGTAGCAATGGTGGAGAAGAGGTGGGGTTTTTTAAAAAAAATGGAGGGGGAAGGAGGGAGGGTAAAAGTTGAGATCCATTTGCGAGAAACAGGGTGAAAACAGGCAATTTGAGCATCCGTTTGCATCTGGGATTAGGCGAAGAAGCTAAACTATACAGAGATACATTGTTTTAAGTAAATAAAAAACATTCAGGACTCACCCTGCGAGGAAGCAACCTTTCCCCATCAATGCATGGCGGTCTTGTCTGTCCTCTCCTTTAAAGAACCGGGGTGGGGGGGCGCGTTTAGGCAAAGTGGGGGCTCAGAAGTCCAGCGTCCCGGAGGAGCCCCCGTTCAGTTAATCCAAACTTGGAAAGTTTTGAGCGCTGGAGAGGGATAGAGAGAGAGAGGGAGTAGTGACTCCCCAGCCAGGCTCTGGGCGGTGGGAGGGGCTGGAGGGGGGGCCCACCGGAGAAGGGAATGGGGAGGAGCCCAGAGAGGAGGAATGAAAGGGGGGGGCACAGTGAGAGGAGAGAGAGAGAGAGGCCTTTTCACAGCACTCTGTTTTTCCATAGGAGACTTTTAAAAAGTTGCTTGCAAACGTGCATTTCCGGGGAGGGGGGAGGCGAAAGCAAAAGAAACCCACACGGGCAGGTCTCCCAGAATCGTCGAGTTGGAAGGGGAACCCGTTAGGTCATCTAGTCCAACCCCCTGCAATGCAGAAATCTCAACATGGCAGATGGACCTCTCCTTAAAAGCCTCCAAGGAAGAAGAAGTCTTGCCACGTCTCCTGGGAGTCAGGTCCGAGGTCAAACAGCTCTCGCTCACGGAAGGGGCGCCCTCAGCACATGCCCAGACAAACTCTCGCGGGCCTTTTTGTAGAGGTGAAAACCACCGAACACCACACAAAGGAACGTCACGGCACCTTGAGAGTTAGCAAATTCATTGTCCCCCTACTCCCGCTTTTGTGGCCTACGTAGTCGTGCCATGTGTATAACAATTTTGCTCCTATTTTAAGATGCCGTCGGACTCTTTCATTGCCTGCTTTTTACGTTGTTTTCCTCTACTCCCCATTTTACCCTCGCAACAACAGCCCTGTGAGGTAGGCTAAGATGAGAGGGGCTGGGCCCCACACCCAGCAAGCTTCACAGCCGAGTGGAGATTCGAACCCTGGTCTCCCAGGTCCTAGGCCCAGGCTTCCTCAACCTCGGCCCTCCAGATGTTTTGGGACTACAATTCCCATCATCCCTGGTCACTGGTCCTGCTAGCTAGGAATCATGGGAGTTGTAGGCCAAAAACATCTGGAGGGCCGAGGTTGAGGAAGCCTGTCCTAGCCCAACACACCAACCGCTGGCTCTCGTGTGCCCAGAGGGTGTGGAAAACTCACTTCTGAGGCCAAGTTCAGAGCTGTTTCCCTCCCAGAGCACAGAAGCATGGGACATAAATGTAGCACATTAAATCTAACAGCCTAAAATATATTTTTGTTGGGGCTTCAGAATTAGATGCAGGAAACCCCGATTTTTTATAAAAACAAAAACAAAACAACCACAACAGCAGCAGCAGCAGCAGCAACAAGAGGCACCTTAGATGCAATTGTGCATCTCTCATCTGGTCAATGTGATGTTCTCCAGATGTTGGGATGGGAACTGTGGTCCAGCAACATCTGGGGAGAACCACCCTTTGGTGGCCTGCTGTTTCATGCTAGAACTATGGGCATATTAAGGTTAATAATAATAATAATAATAATAATTTATTATTTATACCCTGCCCATCTGGCTGGGTTTCCCCAGGTTGCAGCATCCAAAATGAGAAGACCTGTACAGCTTTCAAACTGCCTTAGGGTGGGGTGGGGGACAAAGCTGGACCCCCGCCCCATAAAGGCCACACCCCCCCCACCCAGGATAGTGTCTACCTGAAACGAGCAAGACCCAAGTTCGAATCCAGCTGCTGGTTAACGCAGGCTGCACGCCACATCTCTCCGCTGAGCCTGCCTCGCAGAGCTATGCGGTGGATCACAATGGGACTATACAAATAGAGTCTTGTTGACTTTTACGAAACAAATCCCCACCCAAAAGAGCTTAAAAGCGCTGCCTGGATCGGGCCTTGAGAGAGTTGAGAATCTCTGCAGAGCAAAAAGAGTTACCGTCGATTGAAGAATGGAGGATGACGTTAATGGACTATGCAGAATTAGATAAACTAACAGGAAGGATTCGAAACCGGCGAGCCCAGAAATTCATGGAAGACTGGAGTAAATTTACGGACTATTTGAAAAGTAATTGTGAAGAACAGACGACGTTTGTAGGGTTGCAAGAATTTTTGTGAGGAGATTTATTAGAAGTATTGTAAAAATGGACAAGGGGGAGGATGATTTGTTAAGAGATGTAAAGGCAATATAAAGTTAAGAAATGCATAAGAAGTGGTTAAAACGGTGGATCATCAGAGGTGCTGATGGAAGTCTAAAAAGATTGTATAAGCGATAAGTTTTGTGGTACATTTTATAATTTATATGTTAAAATTAATTTTAAAAAATATTAAAAAAGAGAATCTCTGCAGTTTTTAACCCAGGAAAGTGAGGGGGAAGTTTGGGGGACACAAATGTTTGTCTCCTCCAGACAAACACAGAGAGAGAGAGAGATAGAGAGAGAGAGAGGAACATATAAAGCTTCAAAGGGAATCTTCTGAAGCGTAGAAGGAATGTTAAGTTTTTCTGCACCACAGCTGTCTGAAGTGGCTAAGATTTCCAAGTTCGCCCCCAAGCCGCATTTTTTCCCAAGGCTGCAGGGGCTGTAGATAAAACGCTGGCATTTGTATTTATCCCACGCTCCTTCAATACGCTGTTTGTTGCCATTGCTTTAAATAAAAAATAAAAAATGGATCAAACGGCCTTTTGGAGCAGAATCATCTCATACTTCTAAGCCCTATGATAACGGAAGCAAACCCTGCAGCGTTTAGTAAGCCAAGGGGTTGCCTTGGCCACCTTCTCAGTGTGCGTTTGGTCACCGTCTTCCGCCCGGGCTTAGGGTGGGGTACATAGCTGCTCCCTGCTCCTTTAATTTTACCCTCACAACACCTCTGTATTGTAGGTCAAGTTGTGTGCCAGGCTGCAGATCACCCAGAGGCTGAGTAATGTTTCAAACCTGTGTCACCCTGGTCTCTTAACCACTGCACCTCACTGGGCTACGACTCAGTTGTGGCGCTCATCTCGCTTTACTGGCTGAGGGAGCTGGCGTACAGCTTCCGGGTCATGTGGCCAGCATGACTAAGCCGCTTCTGGCGAACCGGAGCAATGCACGGAAACACTGTTTACCTTCCCGCCGGAGTGGTACCTATTTATCTACTTGCACTTCGTGCTTTCAACTACTAGGTTGGCAGGAGCAGGGACCGAGGAACGGGAGCTCACCCCGTCGCGGGGATTCGAACCGCCAACATTCTAATCGGCAAGCCCTAGGTTCACAGCGCCACCCGCGTCCTACATGGTCGCAATTGGACCTGCACCAGTCTCAAAACGCGCCTGGGGAATTTCTGGCGCTGGTCTGAAAGGCCAGAGATTCCTCCTCCCCCTCTGGGTATGTTCAGTGGTTCTCAAACTCTTTTCTTTGGGTCACACTTTTGGAACAAAAATTTTTCTCAAGCCACACCAGATTTCTTTATCGGTAAGAAATGCATCGGAAAACAAAGTGAAACAACTTCTAGCAGTGCTTGATTTATAACATAGAACGCAAATGCTTTATGATTGTGGGACACCCGGAAAGTATAAGACAATGCAGGGGAATAATTCCCTAAATATAATTATAAACAACAGCTAGGATTGTCCTCCGTTTTGCTTGATGCGCTTGCTCTCGACTTGAAAGGGTATCTATCAGTATTCTGCAATTAAAACAAATTACAGTGGTACCTCGGGTTACATACGCTTCAGGTTACAGACGCTTCAGATTACGGACCCAGAAATAGTACCTCGGGTTAAGAACCTTACCTCAGGATGAGAACAGAAATTGCGCAGCGGCAGAGGGAGGCCCCATTAGCTAAAGTGTTGCCTCAGGTTAAGAACAGTTTCAGGTTAAGAACGGACCTTCGGAACTAATAAAGTACGTAACCAGAGGTACCACAGTAGCTTGATGCTATATTACACTACACTGAAATATTTAAATGTTTATTTGCGTGTGCTTGAATCTTCCTGCCACACTTCCCAGTGTAGCACACCTGGAGAGTGGATCTGCTTCAGCGGTGAGCCGAACAGAGCCACCACATTCAGAGGGGCAGATTTCGGCTAAACATCGGGGGTGATGTCTTAACAGTAAAGAGCAGCTTTGACACTGGAACAAGCTCCCTTGAGAGGTGATCTGTTTCGCCAGAAATCTTCAAAGCAGAAGCTGTTGTGGACACTGTGGCTGCAGGAATTCAGAGCAGGAGACTAGAGGACCTCAAAAGACCCATGCCAACAGAAAAACATCCTGCAATTTGATTATTTCTCTGCTAGGAGGTTAGCAGGGGGTCAAAGTGTCAGAGACAAAGCAAGCCTGTTTAGCAGTCCAGCGGAAAAAATGATGTGTACAACTGCCCAAACTCTTGGAGAATACTGGAGTTTCGCACTCCTGTCTCTCCCAGCTGAAGTCACATGTGGCGGATCTTCACATTGCCATTTGGGAGTGTGCTGGCTGGGCTGAGAGGGAGCTGTGCTTTTCTGTACACTTGAAACCATGGGAGGGCGCTATTGCGCCCAGGTGCCAAATGGCTCCTTGAACCAAGGTTAAAGTCGCAAAAACGGAATGTCTAGTTGCCATTTGGGGGGGCAAGACAGCTCAAAAATCTCATTTTCCAAATGACAGGCTGTGATTAAAAATGTAAAGGGACCCCTGACCATTAGGTCCAGTCGTGGCCGACTCTGGGGTTGCGGTGCTCATCTCGCTTTACTGGCCAAGGGAGCCGGCGTACAGCTTCCGGGTCATGTGGCCAGCATGACTAAGCCGCTTCTGGCGAACCAGAGTAGCACACGGAAACGCAGTTTACCTTCCCGCCGGAGCGGTACCTATTTATCTCACAGTTAAACATCTGGCTAGTTCGTTGAGCCAGGTTAAAAGCTTTGAGAACATAAAAAGCAAAGATACAGGGAGGCTTCACATATACATCGGCCTCTTTTTATCAATGGGGATGTGGACCATTCATAACATAAGAATATTCTCCACAGCTGTGAGCAAGGCAGTGGTGGGAGTGAAGACAAGCCACAACAATTAATTATAACGCTGTTCAATGTTCCTGCTCAGGCTACACAGAAAAAGCATTTTGGTTCCTGAGATTCATTCCGATTGTGCAGATAAAATATAACGGATAGAAATCTACAGGATGTGCGTGAAGACGGTCAAGATCCAATGATCCCCAGGCATGCACCTCCGGGTTGGAGAAGATGCCTTCTAGTGCCCAGGCATCTTCGCTTGGCCACAAATGGAAGGTAGCCAGGTGCAAAATGCACCTGGCGAAATTAAAAGACGCCTGCTTCTTGGGAGAAAAGCAATGACAAACCTAGACAGCATCTTAAAAAGCAGAGACATCACCTTGCCAACAAAGGTCCGTATAGTTAAAGCTATGGTTTTCCCAGTCGTGGTGTATGGAAGTGACAGCTGGACCACAAAGAAGGCTAATCACCAAAGAATGGATGCTTTTGAATTCTGGTGCTGGAGGAGACTCTTGAGAGTCCCATGGACTGCAAGAAGATCAAACCTCTCCATTCTGAAGGAAATCAGCCCTGAATGCTCACTGGAAGGACAGATCCTGAAGTTGAGGCTCCAATACTTTGGCCACCTCATGAGAAGAGAAGACTCCCTGGAAAAGACCCTGATGCTGGGAAAGATGGAGGGCAAAAGGAGAAGGAGACGACGGAGGACGAGATGGTGTTCTCGAAGCTACCAGCATGAGTTTGACCAAACTGCGGGAGGCAGTGGAAGACAGGAGTGCCTGGTGTGCTCTGGTCCAGGGGGTCACGAAGAGGTGGACACGACTAAACGACTAAACAACAACAACAATTTCGAAGACTGAATGGCCGGCACTGTGAGAACAGTGGTCCGCTGAACCAGATCAAAACTGCGCCAGATTCGCGCCCCAACTGCAGGCCCACACCCACGGCAACTCAGATGGATGCAGAAAGCCCAAGAAAAACCCAATCAGCAAAAAAAGAAGTGCAGCGATATCAAAAGCAGAAACCGCCGATAACAGCCACACACAAACACACACACACACCCTGAACAGCCAAAGTCTCAGGGGGCTGTCTGGCTCCAGGAAGATTAGAAACCAGGTACCAGGCAGATCTCTCTGGGGAGGAGATTCCGCAGCTGGGGCACCACCTAGGGGAAGATCCCTTCTTTTCACCGTCAACCTCAGATTAGGGAGGCAGCCAGGCAGGGATCTCTGTCAGGAGGTCAGAAGATAAGCAGGCGATGATATGGAAGGAGGCAATCTTCCGGGTCCCAACTTTGAAAGTCAGCGGCTGTGCTTTAGGGAGATGGAAAGCAAGTTTCTAGTCCATGGGTAGGCAAACTAAGGACCGGGGGCCGGATCCGGCCCAACTGCCTTCTCAATCCGGCCCGCGGACGGTCCGGGAATCAGCATGTTTTTACACGAGTAGAATGTGTGCTTTTATTTAAAATGCACCTCTGGGTTATTTGTGGGGCCTGCCTGGTGTTTTTACATGAGTCGAATGTGTGCTTTGTTAAAAAAATGCATCTCTGGGTTATTTGTGGGGCATAGGAATTCGTTCTCCCCTCCACCCAAAAAATATAGTCCGGCCCCCCACAGGGTCTGCGGGACAGTGGACCGGCCCCCTGATGGAAAAGTTTTCTGACCCCGTTCTAGTCCCCTTGACTCTGAATAAGGAGCTGATTTAAAATACACTGGAACACAGGAAGCTCATTCAGATTGCTTTGGTGTCTGCACTTTAAAATGCCGTATCGGGGGGGGGGGGGAGTGGCCCCAGAATTATCCCTGCGAAAACCTGCTATTTACCGCTGAATTGGAGCAGGCAGCAAACCACGGAAAACCCGAATTCCTGACAGTGGAAGGGAAAAAGAAGAAAAGGAAGAAGCCCAATACTGCCCACACTGACTGGCAGCAGCTCCCCAGGATTCCTGGCAGGAGCCTCTCCCAAACTTAACTGGAGATGCCAGGGATCAAACATGGGGCCTTCTGCATGCATGGCAGGTGTTCTACCAATGAGTTACGGCCCTTTCCTCTCCCCCCCCAGCTCACTTCTGAATGCACTGACCGGCAGTGGCTATCAGAGTTTCAGACAGGGGTCTTCCTTCCCGCCTCCCATGCCTCTCTGGACGTGCGGCAAGGGGGTGGGGTGTTGAACCTGGAGCCTTCTGAACACAGAGCAGCTGCTCTGTCACAGAAGTGCCCTTTGATTTGATTTGTGCCTGTAAATGTGCAAAAGATTACTGCAATGCAGAGGGGTTGGACTAGATGACCGCTGGGGTACCCTCCAATTCTATGCATAGCGGGTGAGATGTGGACCTTGCAAAAGCAGCACAGGTTGATCAGGACAGCTGGTCAAATGCGGTGGGTGAAGAACAGTGTTCGGAATTTCCCAGGCGCACTTTGAGATGGCTGGACCCCTCTAGCTTTCTTAAGCAGGTAAGCATTTATTTATCGCGTTTATCTCCCACCATTTTCTTCAAGGACTGCACCAGGGTTCACGCTTTGAGATTGTTTCTTTAAAATATAAAGTGAAATGAAACGATGATCATCATCATCATCAATATCCCATCACAAAAGGTGCCTAGACACTCCATTGTGGCGACCGTGACCCAGGTTTAAGGAGTTTCTAACACTCCAGAGGGACGCGGGTGGCGCTGTGGGTTAAACCACAAAGCCTAGGACTTGCTGATCAGAAGGTCGGCGGTTCGAATCCCTGCGACGGGGTGAGCTCCCGTTGCTCGGTCTCAGCTCCTGCCAACCTAGCAGTTCAAAAGCACAAGTGCAAGCAGATAAATAGGTACCACTCCGGCAGGAAGGTAAACAGTGTTTCCGTGCGCTGCTCTGGTTCGCCAGAAGCGGCTTAGTCATGCTGGCCACATGACCCGGACACTGTACACCGGCTCCCTCGGCCAATAAAGCGAGATGAGCACCGCAACTCCAGAGTCGTCCGCAACTGGACCTGATGGTCAGGGGTCCCTTTACCTTTACCTTAACACTTAGCCCAGAGGTCAGCAAACTTTTTCAGCAAGGGGCCAGTCCACTGTCCCTTAGACCTTGTGGGGGGCTGGACTATATTTTGGAAAAAATAAATGAATGAATGAATTCCTATGCCCCACAAAGAACCCAGAGATGCATTTTAAATAAAAGGGCACATTCTACTCATGTAAAAACACGCTGATTCCCGGACCGTCCGTGGGCCGGATTGAGAAGGCGATTGGGCCAGATCCGACCCCCAGGCCTTAGTTTGCCTACCCATGCCTTAGTCCCTTAAAGACAAGAGCCCAGCAAACCAAAGCGTGCGCAAGAGAGAGACAGACAGACAGGAGAGGGATGCCCGTCCACGCCCAGCCAGCGGCCTGAGAGCCCCACACCCACGCAGGCAACATCGACCCAGCTATTTATTCCTGGTGGCCCCTTAAGTCACACAATCTGCTTCTCTAATGCAGTGAATCCAGGCAGGGATCTGGGCAGATTCCCACCTCTCTGAGACCAGATTAAAAGCAGATGATCCCAGCTTTGCTGCAACCTCATTCCAGGGGAGGGTCGGAGGTTACGCAAGAAAGAGGAGAGGCGGGGGTTCAGGGCAGCGGGGGACGAACAGCCATGATCCTGGGGAACCTTTTCGGGGATATCGCCGTTTTGATCGTTTTGTGTACCCCACCCTACTCAAAAAGAGAGAGAGAAAAACTCTTGCTTTCCAATCCTCTCCCTCAAGTCTGCCCATCTCGTTCTGCCTGCTCCCTGCAACCTGGCACCCTCCAGAACTACAGTTCCCAACAGCATGAACTACAGTTCCCAATGGCATGGTGGCGCATGGCAGCAGCTTGTGGGGTGGTAGCGGGAAGGCTGGCCAGCCGCTGCTTGAAAAGAACGGCGAAGTGCTCAGAAACACATGGTGCTCGCACCACTTTGCTCCCTGGCAGATGCCCAGGTCCACAAACATTTCTGCGACGCCATCCTAACCACACACACACAATTACGGTATTTTTCGCACTATAGGACGCACCGGACAATAGGACGCACCTTGTTTTAGAGGGGGGAGAACAAGGGGAAAAAATTTCCCCTCCTCTCTGCCCAGCGCCCCTTCAGCGAAGCAGCAGGAGGCACTGCGCAGAGAGAGGGAGAATTTCCCCCCTCTAAAACAAGGTGCCGTTTAAGGTGCGTTCAGTCGCCTTCAGGCGGCTACCTTGGAAGCCTGGAGAGCGAGAGGGGTCGGTGTGCACTGACCCCTCTTGCTCTCCAGGCTTCAGGTTCCTTTCGACCTGCTCTTTGGGGCTGGCGGGGGGAAGCCCACCACCAGCCCCAAAGAGCAGGTCGGGAGCAGTGGAAAGGTGCGCAGCGAAGAGGCTGCTGCCATAGCCGCGCGTCACCTCTCCAGCCGGGAGAGGGTCGCGGGGCTATGGCTTCTTCACTCCATAGGACGCACACACATTTCCCCTTCATTTTTGAAGGGGGAAAAGTGCGTCCTATAGAGCGAAAAATACGGTATATTCTCTTTCAAGCATTCCAAACATTATGAGCAGAGAAAGCTGTCCTACACAGGTTGTTCTGGACCATCAAACCCACCAGTAAGCTTTTCACCTTCCCTTAAAAAAAATAAATGGAAGACTCCAGTGCTCATGTTTGTGTGACTAAAGGACAGGTTGGAACAGGAGCATAGAACGGTGTCTTATACAGAGTCAGGTTCCTGGACTATCTAGATCAGTATTGCCAGTGCGCGCTGGCATTGCGAGCTCTCCAGGGTTTTGGACAGTCTCTCCCTTAATAATAAAGCAAGTTTCTAGTTCTCATGGGTCTGAACGAAGGTGCATTGCAGTAATCCAGCCTGCAGGCCACCAATGCATTGAGTTAGAGAGACTAGGCTGTCTACCAGCTCCATCTGGTACGCAGGATGAGACCCTCCCTGCCTGCGGACTGTCTTGCCAGAGTGGTGCATGCTCTGGTTATCTCCTGCTTGGACTACTGCAATGCACTCTATGTGGCGCTACCTTTGAAGGTGACCCGGAAACTGCAATTAATCCAGAATGCAGCAGCCAGACTGGTGACTAGGAGCAGCCGCCGAGACCACATAACACCGGTCCTGAGAGATCTGCATTGGCTCCCAGTACGTTTCCAAGCACAATTCAAAGTGTTGGTGCTGACCTTGAAAGCCCTAAACGGCCTTGGTCCAGTAGACCTGAAGGAGCGTCTCCATCACCATCGTTCTGCCTGGACACTGAGGTCCAGCGCCGAGGGCCTTCTGGCGGTTCCCTCATTGCGCGAAGCGAGGTTACAGGGAACCAGGCAGAGGGCCTTCTCGGTGGTGGCACCCGCCCTGTGGAACGCCCTCCCAGCAGATGTGAAGGACATAAGCAGCTATCTTCTTTTTAAAAGACATCTGAAGGCAGCCCTGTTTAGGGAAGTTTTTAATATTTAATGCTGTATTGTTTTTAACACTTGATTGGAAGCCGCCCAGAGTGGCTGGAGAAATTCAGCCAGATGGGCGGGGTATAAATAATATATTATTATTATTATTATTATTATTATTATTATTATTATTACTATTATTGGCTGTCCTGGTCCACAAACAGCTGTGGCTTTTTTTACCAGGCAAAGCTGGCAAGGGGCGTTTTCCAGCCAGTGGCATTTCCGAAGTATTTCCACAGTGTGTTGCAATAATCGAATCTAGCTGCTAATGAAAGAAATCTGAAAGGGTTTCTACACACCCAAACTTCGGCCAAAAGGGTCGCATTGATGAACTGGAAGAATAAAGGCAAGGTCCTCTTTCGACGCAATTCCCTTTAATCAATGGATTGACAGCCTGGGAATACTTGCAACATACGAACTGATTGCCTATGGACGTAGACTTTGTTTGGACAAATATATTGATATCTGGAAAAGGGTTTATGCAGGATGTAGTGAGTTATTAGTAACCATATATTACTAGGATAAAAATATCACTTTATATAATAATCTATAGAAACAAAATCGACTTTACTAAATGCACTCTCTCTTTCCCCCTCTTTTTCCACGTTCTTCTCTCTTTTCCTTTTATCACAGTATTCCTTTATAAATGGAAATCTTTCAGTAAAACATCAATAGAATAGCAAAAGATATGGTTCTCTTTAATCAATGACAGAACTCACAACATACGGATTTCTTATAGGCGCAGACTTCGTCTGGATAAATATATTGACACCTTCATCTGGTTGCAAATATTAAGATTATACCAGCAAGAATGAGTCTTTCTGTAAAAAAGAAAAGAAAAAAGGATTTAAATCAAGTCTTACTGACTAGTGATTTAAATCGTGATTTAAATCGATTTGATTTAAATCAAATCCACCCTGGCTAGTACTCATCAATAGCCCTTCTCCTCTACGATTTTGTTTAGTTCTGTTCCAATACCATCCAAGTGGGTGGCCATCGCTGTGGGACCAAGTTCCACAATTTAACTATGTGCTCAGGAGATAATATCCTCTCCTCTGTCCACCCCTCTGGGCCAACTTTGGCCACCGGCTGGGACAACCTAGCTGTCAATCACCTGTAGAATCGCAGAATTGTAGGGTCATCTAGTCCAACCCCCTGCAATGTAGGAATCTCAACTGAAGCATCCATGACGGATGTCCATCCAACCTTTGCTTAGAAACCTCCAAGGAAGGAGAGTCCACCACCTCCCGAGGGAGACGGTTCCACTATCAAACAGCTCTTACCGACCGAATGTTCTTCCTCATGTTTAGTCAAAAATCTCCTTTCTTATAATTTGGTTCAGGTCCTATCCTCCGAAGTAGAAAACAAGCTTGTTCCCTCTTCCATGTGACAGCCCTTCAGGTATTTGAAGATGGCTCTCATATTTCCTCTTTTCCAGGCTAAACATACCCAGCTCCTTCAACCGTTCCTCATCAGGCTTGGTTTCCAGACCCTTGATCACCTTTGTCGGCCTCTTCTGCCCACCTTACAGCTTGTCAACATCCTTCTTAAATTGTGCTGCCCAGAACTGGACACAGTATTCCAGCTGTGATCTAAACAAGGCAGAATAGAGCGGGACTACGACTTCCCATGGGGACGCAGATGGCGCTGTGGTCTGAGCCTAGGGCTTGCTGATCGGAAGGTAGGCGGTTCAAATCCCTGCAACGGGGTGAGCTCCTGTTGTTCAGTCCCTGCTCCTGCCAACCTAGCAGTTCGAAAGCACGCCAGCACAAGTAGATAAATAGGTACGGCTCCAGCGGGAAGGGAAACAGTGTTTCCGTGCATTGCTCTGGTTTGCCAGAAGAGGCTTAGTCATGCTGGCCACATGACCCGGAAGCTGTACGCCGGCTCCCTCGGCCTATAGAGCGAGATGAGCGCCCCAGAGCCGGCCATGACTGGACCTAACGGTCAGGGGTCCCTTTACCTTTATGATTTCCCTTGATCTGGACACTATACAGTGGACCCTCGGGTAACGTAACTTTGGGTTGTGAACGCGGCAAACCCGGAACTGGGTTTGCCGCTCACGCATGCGCAGAAGCACTCTGCGCCGCCGCACACATGTGAAGAACAGGCTCCTCCGGTTACGCAGATTTTGGGATACAGCCGGGCCTCCAAAATGGATCCCGTTCGTAACTTTAGGAACCACTGTACTTCTGTTGATGCAGCCTAGAATAGCATTAGCCTTTTTTGCTGCTGCATTACACTTTGGGCTCATCTCCCAGGCTTCAATCTCCCAGGACATTCTATACACGGACACTGGCACCAGAGCCTGCAATAAACCCAGATGCCAACTTTGCTGCCACATACACCCGGACAACACCATTACTGGCCCCAACAACATCACACATACCATCTCGGGACTATTCAATTGCTCATCATCTAACATTGTGTATGGCATCAAATGCCAACAGTGTCCTTCAGCTCTCTATATTGGACAAACAGGCCAAACCTTACGCCAAAGAATAAATGGACATAAATCTGACATCAAGAATCACAAAACAGAGAAACCAGTAGGAGAACACTTCAATCTCCCAGGACATTCTATACAAGATCTCAAAGTAGCTGTTTTACTACAAAGGAATTTCAGAAATAGACTGGAAAGAGAAGCTGCTGAATTGCAACTCATTACCAAACTTAAAACCATGGAGAGACCTGGTTTGAACAAAGACATTGGATTCTTATCCCATTATACATGACTAAGCCATTTCTCACCTTCTCACCCCTTGCCTTTTCCTGTAAGACCTATTACAGTCGTTAAGAGTCGTCAGCAGGCTCATCTCAGCTATCTGCCAATCTCCCATTCCCACCACCCTTCTGAGTAATACCCCTCCCCACCTTCTCACTATATAGAAGGATCTGGCAACTTCTGTTTCAGTGTATCTGAAGAAGTGTGCTTGCACACGAAAGCTCATACCAAGAACTAACTTAGTTGGTCTTAAAGGTGCTACTGGAAGGATTTTTTTTATTTTGACTATGGCAGACCAACACGGCTACCTATCTGTAACTTTGGGCTCATGTTCAGCTTGTGGTCCACCAAGACCCCTAGATCCTTTTCACAGGTACTGCTAGTAAGCCAGGTGTCCTCCATCCTATATTTGTGCAGCTGGTTCTAAGTGCAGAACCTTCCATTTGTCCCTCCTGAAATTCATTTTGTTAGCTTGGGCCCAGTTCTCCAATTTTTGAAAGCACCTTGAATCCCGATTCTGTCTCCTGCGACATTAGCTGCCCTGTGGTGATGTCAGGTGATTGGCTGGTGGGTCGTCCTCACCTACCTGTCGAAGGTTTCATTGAAATCTCTGTTAAAACAGAGCTTTCCCACCCGCCCCCACTCCATTTCTGCAAAGGAGCTCACTTTAAGCTCCTTGACCTCCCATTGTAGACATATGGGTCACTGCCCCACGCCCGACGTTCATATAGGATATCCCGTGTGGGGCAGGTGCAGGGCACGGTTTGCAAGGAATACCTCGCGGACTGAACTGGGGACCCCAATTTGGCCCCAGGCCATACCCACTGTAGCTGGCACTGAGGAGGGGGCTGGACTGCATGACCTCTGGAGATCCCTCCCAATTCTCTGAGCATCCGAGCGGCAGGCAGCACCGTTAAAAGCACCAGGAAACCCACTGTACTTTCAACCCCTTGCACTTGCGCTTATCTCCATTTTTTTAATTAAGCCGAGCGCGTTATTAGGCTTACATTAGTTGCATAAAGGTTCATCAGATCCGTTTATCTCAGCAATCGAGCCCAAGTTATGAAATTTATTAAGAATTTTTTCTTCGCTACTATACTGGGGGGGCGGGGAGTAGGATATAATTAATTCCCCAGGAAGAAAGCTTTAAAAAACTTTTTCTTAGCAAAAAAAAAAAAAACTTTTTATAAAAGTTATTTCTCTTCCCCACCTATTTCTTTGAGACCTTTTAAATTGGATTTTCCCCCCCTTTTCCATTCTGAATGATGAGAATCAGACAGACATCCTCTGTGGAATCTGTACACAGTGTGAAAGCTGGAAGGTGTCCAGAGGAGGGGAACCAGGATTATCAAGGGTCTGGAAACTAAGCCATATGAGGAACAGTTGAAGGAGCTGGGTATGTTCAGCCTGGTAAGGTGGAGACAGAGGAGATATGAAAGCCATCTTCAAATATCTAAAGGGTTTTCCTATGGAAGATGGACCAAAGCTTTTTTCCCTCTCCTGCTCTGGAGGGCAGGATCTAAACTAATGGATTCAAATGGCACAAAAGGAGATTCCCGGCTCAACATCAGGAAGAACTTTCTGACAAGAAGAGCAGTTCCAAAGTGGTGGACCTTCACGGGAGCTTTTAAAGCAGATGTTTTAGTTGAGATTCCTGCATTGCAGAGGGTTGGACTATCAGGCATGGCCAAACTTGGCCCTCCAGCTGTTTTGGGACTACAACTCCCATCACCCCTAGCTAACAGGACCAGTGGTCAGGGATGATGGGAATTGTAGTCCCAAAAACATCTGGAGGGCCAAGTTTGGCCATGCCTGGCACTAGTTGATCCTCAAAACTCTCTACAACTCTAAGATTTCCATCTATGGCTAATTTGAGGCACCAGACAAACACCTTCCTCATCTAGGGCTTTGACCCCTTTGGCTAAATTCAGAGCCCCACCTAAGTTGTCCCACCTGCAGACATCAGCAGGCTCCCTGTCTCACAAATGGAAGGGCACCTGGCTCAGGTGCTGAGCTTGCCCAATTCCAGTCAGTAGGAATTTGAAAGCCGGCAGATTTGAGAACGGGTATCTTTTCGTCAGAGGAGTGGGCAACAGGTGCTGATTAGCTACGGATTAAGAGGAAACCGTGGAAATTCGAAGCCCCTCTGGGATTTCCTGCGAAAGCTTTTCCCCCCGATTCTAGATGTTTAACCTGGTTTTCTACCGAACTAAAAGCCGAAAACTATCAACCTCCACCGAGACTTATGCCCTTTCGCTTAATAACCTTAAACCAGGCCTACATGTAACTGAAGCTTTTTAAACCTCAAGCTACCCTGTAGGGTGGCACTGTGGGTTAAACCACAAAGCCTAGGACTTGCCGATCAGAAGGTTGGCGGTTCGAATCCCCGCGACGGGATGAGCTCCCATTGCTTGGTCCCTGCTCCTGCCAACCTAGCACTTCGAAAGCACGTCAAAGTGCAAGTAGATAAATAGGTACCACTCCGGCGGGAAGGTAAACGGCGTTTCCGTGCGCTGCTCTGGTTCGCCAGAAGCGGCTTAGTCTTGCTGGCCACATGACCCGGAAGCTGTATGCCGGCTCCCTCGGCCAATAAAGCAAGAGGAGCGCTGCAACCCCAGAGTCGGTCACGACTGGACCTAATGGTCAGGGGTCCCTTTACCTTTTTACCCTGTAGTTTTAAGTTGTAACTTAGCACTCTACCTTCGGAAAAACCAAACTACTTTTCAACTGGTTGTGAACCGAACTGAAAGCCGAAATACCTGCCCTGAGCTTCTATGCAGCCCCTTTTAACCTAAAAAAAACATGCCATTAAGCTTATGCAGAGCCTCAGCTAAAAGCCAACCCTTTATATTCCAAACTGACTTTCCCAAAAGCTGTATCAAGCACTATATATTGAACCCTATATTCCCTTGGGGTGAGGTTAGCCCCTTTCCAACAATGGGACTTCAACTACGTTTCTGTGGAATCTAGATAGCTACAGGCTTCTTTCTTCCTCCCCCCCCCAAAAAAAAAGAGAGGCAGAAAAACCACTCAGAATGATCAGCCTCTACATTTGGTTTTCAAATTAGTAATTATGCTGGGAAAACCATCATCTGAAAAGAAGAGGGAGGGAGAGAAAGGGCGGGCGGAGAGAACTCAGCACTGAAAACTATTCCCCAGCAGTGCCTGTTATCTGAACACTTATTTAAATTTAATAAAACCTGCTACCAGAGCAGCAAAACAAACCCCCCCCCCACACACAATGGTTAAGCGTCGAAGCATGTTTATTTAATACGCTCCTCTCCCCTTGCCAGAAAAGGCCCAGTGCCATTGCTGGCAGCCCCACACATGCACTGTCCCAGAGTTTATCTGCCCCCAGACAGAAAATGTGCAGCCAAGAAAGCACACAGCTCAAGAGGGTCTTTCTTGGGGGGTGGGTACAATTTGCTGGCTCCCCTAAGAGCTGGGCCCAGGTCCCTTTAGGTCAAGGCACCAGCAGCCCCCCCTCCCCAACCTGGAGAAGATGCTAAACAAATGCTGCCACCCCTGGGGAAGTTTCCTGATTGGCTCCTGCCCAGGCTCTTCCCAATTGGCTGCCAGCCCTATATAAACAGGCAGGTCAGCCCAGAGTCCCGGACATTTTGTCCACGGCCGGCTGCCAAGAGACTCGCCGCTGGGTCCCGCTCAGTCCTTTCCCCCGGAATAAAAGCCATCGCCGACGTCATCTCCTAAAAGCCCTCTCTGCAAAAAGAGAGAGGACCGCTTACCCAATCCACATTTCGGATGATGCGAAGATGCACACCCCAAGGGCCAGTTTGCACCAGCGACAAACCGAAGGAACTACAGGCCAAATTGGGGGTGGTGGTGGAAGGACCAGTGTCAAAGCCAGATCTCCAGCAAGCTGATTTGAAAGCGGCAAAGCGGCCGCAAACTAAGCATTGCTTGTGTGGCACTTGTCAGGGGTGGTTGGGGGGTAATAACTCGCACAGTGTCAGGGAAGTTAATTCTTTATTCAAAGAAACAAGCAGCTCAGGAGGCCAGCCCTTGTGAGTGCAGCAACTCCTCCTGGTAGGTCTTGCTGCAAGGAGGCAGCTATGGTTCTGAAGATCTCCCCACAGCTGCCTAAGTCTCCTCTTCTCCAGTGCTTTCCCCCAAGCAATCTGAGACTGCGCCTTCATGCAGCCAACCTCTCCACCGCCCTTTTCATGCCTTGCCTGGTTCTGGGAGATCAGGGGAGCTTGTCGCAGCAGGAGGGGGAGACACCCTTGCCTCTTCACCAACTGGGCTCATCTCTGAGGTCTGAGGGACAGTAGACCGGCCCCCTGATGAAAAAGTCTGCTGACCCCTGGAGGTTAGCAGATGGCAGCTATTTATTAAACCATTCACTCCAATTTGGGTTACAGGGAAGTTACACTACATCAGCAGAAATCTCGTGTGCAGATCAAGGGAAGTCATAGTCCCTCTCTATTCTAACTTTGGAGAGACCCAACCTGGAGTCCTTCACCCAGTTCTGGTCAGCACAATTTAAGAAGGAAGTTGACAAGCTGGAAGGTGTGCAAAGGAGGGCAACCAAGATGGTGAAGGGTCCGGAAACCAAGCCTGATGAGGAACGTTTGAAGGAGCTGGGTGTGTTTCGTTTGGAGAAGATAGAAAGGTGATAGGAAGGCCAACTTCAAATATCTAAAGCAGGGGTCAGCAACCTAAGGCCCGTGGGCCACAAGCGGCGCACAGGGGTCATTTAACCGGCCCACGAACCGCCACATGGATTCAAATGACAAGAAAGAAGATTCTGGTTCAACATTTCTGATGGTGAGAGCTGTTTGACCGTGGAACGGACACCCATGGAAGATGGTGAACTCTCCTTTTTTGGAAGCTCTTAAACAGAGGTTGGGTGACCATCTCTCACGGATGCTTAAGCTGTGATTCCTGCATCGCAGGGGGTTGGACTAGATGACCCCCGGGATCCCTTCCACCCCGACAAGCTCATGACGCTGCACCAAAGCGTTAAGCCCACACTTTCCTTATTGCAAAACCAAGACACCCGACTTTTCGAAGGGAGCGCATTTGTGGCGGAGGACCTACCGAAAGCTAGCTTTTAACTGCGCAGCCCTGAATTTGCCGTTATGCAATTGAAATGAGCCTGAAAAATAGCCAAGGTCTGGGATGCGTGTTTTTGTGAGTGGTCTGAGAAAGGAAAAGAAAAAAGAAAAAGAAAAAAGCAACGGAGATTGCTTCAGATGCCTCTCCCCGCACGCAGAGGCACACAGCAAATTAAGTCCAGTTCTGCGCTCACGCCTGGTGTGAGTAACGACAGCTGCTGCCTTTCGGAGCAGCGAAAGGACTTCTCTGCTCTCTTCTAAAGCAGAACTTCAGGGTCCCCCGCCCCCCTCTCCACACAGCAAAGCACGCTTCTAGCAAAAGCTGCAAAGATAACTGGCCGATAGTATCTGGCCTCCGTGGGGTTTGCCTCAGGGTGGGGTTCCCGTCTCCCCTCGGACCAGCTGAAATAGGAAACCAAGCGCCTGGAGAATTGCCGGAGAGCCTGACGCAACAGCCCATTCCCCCCTCGCAGGCCCAGGCAAGCAAAAAACAGGATTAATTAGTCCTCAGGAGGAGCGGCGGGCAGAACTCATTAAGGTCCCTGGCTCGGCTTCCATGCGGCATCTCACTCTTTGGGGCGACAAAAGGGATTTTTCTTTCAGCACCGCCGCTGCAAGATTGCGGTCAAGGGCCGAGGCAGCGTCCCAGTTGTCGGGTCTCGCGACTCCACCACGCAAGCGTGCAGCCTCGCTTCCTAGAACGGGGGTCCCGTTCCCCACCTCAGAAGGCTAGCGTGCGTTTTAAAAATAGAACCCTCGACGTTGATAGTCCTTTGCTAAGAAGTGCACCTGGAGAAACCTCAGAAAATAAGAAGGGGGAGCGGGGAGCGGTTGCGCCCCCAGGAAGCTCGCGCAAGGTCATTTTGAGGGTCTTCAATCCAGGGGGCCAACTGCTGTGTATGTGTGTACCTCCACTTAACAGAACTACTCACTCAAAATACAGTCATACCTCATGTTATGTTTGCTTCAGGTTGAACGTTTTAAGGTTGCGTCCCACTGCGACCCGGACGTACCAGAAACAGTTACTTCCGGGTTTCGCCGCTCGCGCATGCGCAGATGTGCAAAATGACGCCACGCGCATGCGCAGAAGCAGTGAATCGCGACCCGCGCAGACGCAGGTTGCGTTCTGCTTATGTTGCGAACGGGCCTCCGGAACGGATCCCGTTCGCAACCGGAGGTACCACTGTACTTTTTAAAAAGCGCACAGGCCAATCATATTTCACTTGCCAAGCTTGTTACACTGGTCAGAGTTGCCTGTGTTGTATCAAAGGCGTGCAGGGTTATGTATTTATAATTGGATATTTGCCCAAACCTTCCTCCCCAAGATCCCCAGTGCAGCAATCGAATAGACCAATTATTATTACAGTCGGACCTTGGTAGCCGAACGGAATCCAGTTCAACTTCCAAAACATTAGAAAACCAAAGCGCGGCTTCTGATTGGCTGCAGGAAATTCCTGCAGCCAATCAGAAGCCGCAGAAGCCCTGTCGGACATTCGACTTCCAAAAATAGTTCACAAACCGAAACACTCACTTCTGGGTTTGCAGTGTTCGGGAGGCAAAATGTTTGGGAACTAAGCTGTTTGACTTCCAAGGTATGGCTGTATTATTATTAGTTGCTTTTTCACCAAGACAATTCAAAGCAACTTACAGTACAGTGGTACCTCAGGTTACATACGCTTCATGTTACATACGCTTCAGGTTACAGACTCCGCTAACCCAGAAATAGTGCTTCAGGTTAAGAACTTTGCTTCAGGATGAGAACAGAAATCGTGCTCCGGCGATGCGGCGGCAGCAGGAGGCCCCATTAGCTAAAGTGGTGCTTCAAGTGAAGAACAGTTTCAGGTTAAGAACGGACCTCCGGAACGAATTAAGTACTTAACCCGAGGTACCACTGTATAAGCAAAGACAGCGTAAAACCAGCGTAAAAAAGAAAAACAAAACCTAAAAAGACAAAACCTGTTTTTTAAAAGGGCAAGATTAAAGCATTCCACCCACTCTGGTTAAAAAAACACACAAGGCAAAAGCCATGCTAAAAACTTGTGTATCCGAGTTTCTAACACTGCCAGAAATAGCCAACTCAGATGGCTTTAAAAGAGAATTGGACAAACTAACAGAGGAGGGAAGGGCTGCCAATGGCCACCAGTCACAAATGGCTAGTAGGAAGCAAGAATGCTTCTGAAGGCAACCCCACAAGAAATGGGAGTCCCCTTGTGGCCAAATCCTGCTCACTGGTTTTCCACAGGCATCTGGTTAGCCACTGTTGGCTAGATGGAGCGTTGGCTCCTTCTCACGTTCTTCTTGTTTTGCTAAATTCCATCTTCTTCCCGCAGCCAAGCTGAGCAGGGGGAGGGAGCCACCTTGTGCGAGCCTCAGCTCCCCCCCCCCAAACAACCCCTCACTTACTCCAGGCCCCATAATGACAGATGCCAGAGACCTACGAAACGTCTGGATTGTATACAAGAACCGTCCCAAGGAGGCCGGCTCCGTCCTTTCCCTTCCTTGCGCTCTGCATTCCTGAAGGCTTCGCTCCCTCCCACCCCTATGTCCCCACACTGCTCTGGGGAAGGGGAGGGGGTGCTCAGCAGAGATGGGGGGGGGCCCCGGCTCCCTGTCTGCCTCAGAGTCCTTAGGAAACTGGGCCAGTTGCCTCTCGGAAGAATATGGCGGAAGAATCCATTCGTCAATTTCCCTCTTCCATTTCCTTCCGTCTCCTGTGTGTGTGTGTGTGTGTGTGTGTGTGTGTGCATATATATATGGTTTGTTTCTTAAAAGCATCAATCCTGAGCCTCGTGCCCGTTTCCCCCCAGGGGGGTTGCAAACGCATCGGCTCTCTCTGCAGGAAGAGAGCCCAGAGATGCTCGCCCGCCCATCCACTCTCAGCCTCCTTCCCTTCCACCCCCATCTCCCAATTACACACAACGCAGGCTTCCCTCCTCTTGGTTTTTTTTACCTCCCCTTGGGATTCGGTATTGTGTACCACCATCAGCACGCACACACGCACACATGCGTGGAAACAGCGCAAATGAGAAGCATGCCATTGCTGCTGCTGCTTCTCCAAAGAGGAGTCCATGATTGCATCTCTCCAGAACAGCCAAACTCCCTTTTAAAAACAGCAGGCAGGGAAAGCTCCCCTCCTCTCTCTCTCGTGCACGCTCACACTTCTTTATTTCGGCTCCAGTGAAAACCGCAGCTGGGCCTCCCTTTCCCTCCGCTGCTTCTCAGCTGCAAAGCAAGATATCTGCTCCACGCCTGAGGCTCTCCATTTCAGAGTACTGCTCCTACCAGCCAGTGCGACTGCAGGGGGAGAGAGGGAGGAAGGATGGAGGAAACAGCCGGGTTCAAGAGAGTCGCAGAACCGACACCGAGAGGCGTTCAGGACCAGGTGCCAAATGCAGAGGTGTTTCTCGCGTGGCCAAGAAAGGAAGCAATATGCAGAACAATAAAAGGAAGCGAAATACTGAGTTTGTGCAAATACAGTTGTGCCTTGGATCCCGAACGCCTTGCGAGTCGAACGTTTTGGCTCCGGAAAGCCCCAACCCCGGAAGTGATTGTTCCGGTTTGCGAATGTTCTTTGGAACCCGAACATCCAACGAAGGTTCCATGGGTTCCGATTGGCTGCAGGAGCTTCCTGCAGCCAATCAGAAGCTGCGCTTTGGTTTCCGAAGTCGAACGGACTTCCGGAACGGATTCCGTTCGGCTTCCGAGGTACATAGCTGTCAACTTTTCCCTTTTCTTGCAAAGAATCCTATTCGGAATAAGGGAATTTCCCTTAAAAAGGGGGAAACGTTGACAGCTATGCCAATTCCCATCATCCCTCGCTAACAGGACTAGTGGTCAGGGATGATGGGAAGTGTAGTCCCAAACATCTGGCGGGCCGGAGTTTGACTATGTCAGATCTAGTCTAACAGACCCTCCATATGTCCCTATTTCCCAGGGATGTCTCTGATTTAGAGAAGCTGTCTGGGTTTGTTATTTGATCCCAGAACGTCCTGCTTTTCCTTAGGATGTCCCTATTTTCATTGGTGAAATGTTGGGAGGGTATGGAGTTATCTGACCCCCAAGTTTTTTTGGGGGGTTATCCCAAAAGACGCCTGCTTCTTGGGAGAAAAGCAATGACAAACCTAGACAGCATCTTAAAAAGCAGAGACATCACCTTGCCAACAAAGGTCCGTATAGTTCAAGCTATGGTTTTCCCAGTAGTGATGTATGGAAGTGAGAGCTGGACCACAAAGAAGGCTGATTGCAGAAGAATGGATGCTTTTGAATTCTGGTGCTGGAGGAGACTCTTAAGAGTCCCATGGACTGCAAGAAGATCAAACCTCCCCATTCTGAAGGAAATCAGCCCTGAGTGCTCACTGGAAGGACAGATCCTGAAGCTGAGGCTCCAAGACTTGGGCCACCTCATGAGAAGAGAAGACTCCCTGGAAAAGACCCTGATGCTGGGAAAGATGGAGGGCACAAGGAGAAGGGGACGCCAGAGGACGAGATGGTGGGACAGTGTTCTTCAAGCTACCAGCATGAGTTTGACCAAACTGCGGGAGGCAGTGGAAGACAGGAGTGCCTGGCGTGCTCTGGTCCATGGGGTCACGAAGAGTCAGACACGACTAAACGACTAAACAACAACAATCCCAAAAGATCAGAAGAAACTGTTCATGTATGCTACAATGGCTGCTCAGATGCTACTAGCTCAGAGATGGGAGGAAAAGATAACTGCGACCAAAGAAGAATGGCAAATCAAATTGATGGACTATGCCGAAATGGCAAAACTAACCGGGAAGCTCAGGAACCAAGAAGACAAGAAATTTAAAAAAGAATGGGAAATGTTTATAATGTATATGCAAAATCATTGCAAACAGGTCAAAACATTAGCAGGATTCTAAATACACTTGTAATGTAACAGAAAGTATAGATAACTTAGGAAGATGGAAAAATTGGAGGATTGATATGCAGTTGAAAACAGAATTAAGAGGACACAAGGAGGGGATGGGGGAAGTCAGGAGATTCAGAGTAATCTCAACTTGTGGAATTTGTACGATCTTTTGATGTAAGTTTATCTCCTTTTTTCTTTTTCTTTCTTTTCTTTTGAAAATCTAATAAAAAAATTTTTTTTTAAAAAAGAGAGAGGTTGTTTTCATGTTTAATTATGTTTTTATATGTTTTGGAAGCTGCCCAGAGTGGCTGGGACAGCCCAGGAAGATGTGTGGGGTACAAATAGTAAAATTATCATCATGGAACGGGACGTCCCTATTTTCATTGGAGAAATGTTGGGGGGGTATAGTCTAAACCCCCTGTAATGCAGAAATCTTTTGGCCAACATGGGGATCAAACCCATGACCCCAAGATTAAGAGCCACGCTGACTGAGCTTCCTTAGAAAATTGAGATAATTTAACCCTGTTTTAGTAGTTTAATTTCCGTATGTTTTAAACATATATTTTAAAAGACCAAGGATAGGTTTTTTTGGGTGGGTGGTGGCATAACACAAAATGGCTGCCTTAAGGGGGGGACACACGGCCTAAAACAAAATGGCTGCCGCACCCCAAAAGAGGCAGTGGAACAAACTGATTGGCCCAACCAAGAGGCGGAAAGGCACCTTCGTGACACACGGGCGTGCTCTCTGCATCCCTCCTCTATTCAGAATGGACATTTTTTAAGCATGATGTTCGATGTGGGAAGTGGGGAGCCACCGCAAACGGAAACCGAGGAGGAAGAAAAGTGGGCTTTCCAGAGGATATTTAACAGAGAACTTTATTTTCCCGACGCTGGCAGCTTCAGGTGCCATGTTGACAAGCTCAGCGCGCAAGCGAAAGGGAAAGAGGTCTTCCAGAGATTCGCAAGGCGGATCGACGCTCTGGCGTTGTTCTTCGATCGAGCAATGTGGAAACGTATCAGGTCTGACCCACTTGCAAGCTCCCACAAGAGAGCCGCAGCGCGAACACACACACACGCAGCACCCCGAGGGCTCGCTGGTCTCTCGCCATGCCTGAGAATAGAAGGAAAAGGAAAGGGAGGAATCAGAGGCCGGGCGGCTTGGATGCCAGATGAGGTCTGCCAAGACGAATCACTGTCTGGGGTTCCGGCAAGTTAAGGAAAAAGCGCAAGAGGAGAGGGGAGAGGAGAACTTCGCTCCTTTTTTCTGTGAAGCCCTCTCTGCATTGGAAAAGAGAAATTTGGAAGAGCCCTGCAAGATCAGAACCAAGGGAGGGAGTCTCAAAGTGAAGGCGCTCGATAGTTGGCCTGTGCAAAATGCTGTGCTTGGTTGGGTTCGCAAGGCGTGGAATGGCATTTTAGGTATTCCTGGTTGCAATCTGAGTTTTCTGCACCAGTATGCAAGGAAGAATGGGACGCGGGTGGTGCTGTGGGTTAAACCACAGAGCCTAGGGCTTGCTGATCAGAAGGTCAGCGGTTCGAATCCCCACGACGGGGTGAGCTCCCGTTGCTCGGTCCCTGCTCCTGCCAACCTAGCAGTTTGAAAGCACGTCAAAGTGCAAGTAGATAAATAGGTACCACTCCAGTGGGAAGGTAAACGGCATTTCCGTGCACTGCTCTGGTTCACCAGAAGCGGCTTAGTCATGCTGGCCACATGACCCGGAAGCTGTACGCCAGCTCCCTCGGCCAGTAAAGTGAGATGAGCGCCGCAACCCCAGAGTCGTCCACAACTGGACCCAACGGTCAGGGGTCCCTTTACCTTTACCTACACAAGGAAGAAGAGCTTCCTGGATCAAGCCAATATCCTATCTAGTTCAGCATCCTCATCTCGCTGTGACCAACCAGACAGACTTCGGGTGGGAAACCCACAAGGAGGACCCGATCCTGACAGCAACTCTGCCCCTCCTGAGGTTTTCACTGAGGCAGAGAATAGCCATTGAAGCCAGTTGCCCCCTCCTCCATGCGTTTCTCCATTCCTCCTTTAAAGCTCTCCACATTGGGGGCCATTGCTGCCTCTTGCGGGAACAAGCTGCCCAGTTAACACTGTGTTGCAGGAAGAAGGGCTGAATTTTCCAGCATTCATCTTCTACTGGGTGTTTCTACCTTATGTCTTCACACTGTCAACCACCCTGAGATGTAAGGATGAAGGGTGGCATGCAAAATTAATAAGTGACAACAACAACAACAGGGTGGTCCATGAGTTCTAGGGTTGCAAGAGAGGGAGAGAACTCGTCTCCTTCTGCTTTCTCTACGCTGTGCAAAATTTCACAACAACAACAACAACAACAACAATTTATGATTTTTACCCCACCCATCCGTCTGGGCTTCCCCAGCCACTCTTTGCGGCTCCCAACAGAATATTAAAAACTCGATAAAACATCAAACGTTAAAAACTTCCCTAAAAAGGGTTGCCTTCCGATGTCTTCTAAAAGTCAGATAGTTGTTTATTCCCTTGACATCTGGTGGGAGGGCGTTCCACAGAGCGGGTGCCATCACCGAGAAGGCCCTCTGCCTGGTTCTCTGTAACCTCAATTCTCGCAGGGAGGGAACCGCCAGAAGGCCCTTGGAGCAGGACCTCAGTGTCCAGGCAGAACGATGGAGGTGGAGACGCTCCTTCAGGTATACTGGGCCGAGGTCATTTAGGGCTTTAAAGGTCAACACTAACACTTTTAATTGTGCGTGGTAACGTACTGGGAGCCAATGTAGGTCTTTCAGGACTGGTGTTATGTGGTCTTGGCGGTCCCAGTCTAGCTGCCGTATTCTGGATTAGTTGTCATTCCTGGGTCACCTTCAAAGGTAGCCCCACGTAGAGCGCATTGCAGTAGTCCAAGCGGGAGATAACCAGAGCATGCACCACTTTGGTGAGACTGTCTGCGGTCAGGGAGGGTCTCAGATGGAGCTTGTAGACAGCTGCCCTGGACACAGAATTCACCTGCGCCTCCATGGACAGCTGTGAGTCCAAAATGTCTCCCAGGCTGTGCACCTGGTCCTTCAGGGGCACAGTGACCCCATTCAGGACCACAAACCTCTACCATGCGTCTCTCCTCACTTGCCTCTTCTCCAAACCGAAAAGGCCCGTCGCTCACTTGGGTTGCCCTTCTTCTCTTCTCGCTCACTGCCTCCCTAAGCCTTTCCTGACTCTGGGCGACTGCCACCTGGGGCTTTCAGCATGCTGGCACTTTCTTTGCCGCCTCAACGAGGAAGAGAAGAAGGTGCACTCAAGAGGAGGAATATCAACGGGGCCAAACGCTGCGCGCAAACAGCCCCAGCCGCCAGAGCCCTCGCTTCTCCCACCCCCTTGGACATTCTGTTCCAGACGGCAGCCGCGTGTTCCTTCCAACACCTACGCCTCATCCAAATCAGTTCTTCCCCTACGTGGACGGAGCCATCTGCTATGTTCTTCTCCCATTCACCGAGGGTTCTCTGCCGCTCCCGGCATCCTCTGTTGCTGCCACCGCCGCCACCGACGGCAGCGGCAGCAGCAACGCCTTGGCTCCATCGCAATGCTTGCAAATCCCAAAGCAGCAAACTGTTCCTTTCACCGCCTTTGGGAGAAAAAATCTGGAAGGCACTGTGGGTCAAAGTTTATTTGTTGTTGAAACCATCCTGGTCATTTCAACAAAAAAGGAAATAAAAATATTCTATGCTTGCTGAGCTAATAATAATAATAATAATAATAATAATAATAATAATAATAATAGGTAAAGGGACCCCTGACCATTAGGTCCAGTCGTGACCGACTCTGGGGTGCTCATCTCACTTTATTGGCCGAGGGAGCCGGCGTACAGCTTCCGGGTCATGTGGCCAGCATGACTAAGCCGATTCTGGCGAACCAGAGCAGCGCACAGAAATGCCGTTTACCTTCCCGCCGGAGCGGTACCTATTTATCTACTTGCACTTTGACGTGCTTTCGAACTGCTAGGTTGGCAGGAGCAGGGACCGAGCAACAGGAGCTCACCCCGTCATTGCGGGGATTCGAACGGCCAACCTTCTGATCAGCAAGTCCTAGGCTCTGTGGTTTAACCCACAGCGCCACCCGCATTCCCACGTGGGATATGGAGCAAGCTTATTTTCTGCTGCTCCAGGAGAAGATCTGAAACGACGGATTCAAATGATGAGGAAGGAGATTCTAATGAAACACTAGGAAGAACTTTCTGATGGTAGGAGCCAGGGAACAGTAGAACGGTCTCCCTCAGATGGTGGTGGACCCCCCTTCCTTGGAGGTTGGATGGCCCTAGATTCTTTAGCTGAGATTCCTGATGGCCTTTGGGGGTCCCTTACAACTCTACAATCAGACTGGTGACTGGAAGCGGCCACTGAGACCATATAACACCAGTCCTCAAAGACCTACATTGGCTCCCAGGACGTTTCCGAGCACAATTCAAAGTGTTGGTGCTGGCCTTGAAAGCCCTAAATGGCCTCGGCTCAGTAGACCTGAAGGAGTGTCTCCACCCCCATCATTCAGCCCGGACATGGAGGTCCAGCTCTGAGGGCCTTCTGGCGGTTCCCTCCCTGCGAGAAGCGAGGTTACAGGGAACCAGGCAGAGGGCCTTCTCAGTGGTGGCGCCCGCCCTGTGGAACACCCTCCCACCAGATGTGAAGGGAATAAACAACTACAGTCATACCTCGGGTTACAGACCATTCAGGCTGCATTTTTTTGGGTTACGGACCGCCGAAACCTGGAAGTACCGGAATGGGTTACTACTGGGTTTTGGCGGTCGTGCATGCGCAGAAGCGCTAAATCATGCTTTGCGTATGCGCAGAAGCGCTGAATCGCAACCCGCATGGATCACGTTCACAACCCGAGGGTCCACTGTACCTGACTTTTAGAAGACATCTGAAGGCAGTTTGATGTTTTATCGTGTTTTTAATATTCTGTTGGGAGCCACCCAGAGTGGTTAAGAAAACGCAGCCAGATGGGCGGGATATAAATATAATAATAAATTAAAGGTAAAGGTAAAGGGACCCCTAACTATTAGGTCCAGTCGTGGCCGACTCTGGGGTTGCGGCGCTCACCTCGCTTCATTGGCCGAGGGAGCCGGCGTACAGCTTCCGGGTCATGTGGCCAGCAGGACTAAGCCGCTTCTGGCGAACCAGAGCAGTGCACGGAAACGCCGTTTACCTTCCCGCCAGAGTGGTACCTATTTATCTACTTGCACTTTGAGGTGATTTCGAACTGCTAGGTTGGCAGGAGCAGGGACCGAGCAACGGGAGCTCACTCCGTCGCGGGGATTCGAACCGCCGACCTTCTGATCGGCAAGTCCTAGGCTCTGTGGTTTAACCCACAGCGCCACCCACAACCCAATAATAAATTATTATTGTTGTTGTTGTTATTATTATTATCACCGTGAATTATTAAATTTGCTCCCGTGCAAAGTCAGAGGGCAGAGATACCCAAAGGAGGCGCGGATGCAACTGCAGACAGCTTTATCTATCAAGCGAGAGAGCGCTGATCCCTCAACGCTGAGAGACAAGCGATGAGACCTGACTCTACTCTCTGCTTCCTCCCCAGAGCTCCAGAGACTTTGGGGGGGGGGGGCGCAGTGAAGGAGAGAGAAGAGAAAAGGAGAAAAGATGTATTAATTATCTTCAAACAGCTCCTGGCAGGGTGGGGAGATCTCTCCCTCGATAAGGCGCCACATCTCAGGAAGCTATAATGAAGGAGGGATAGCAACACCGCTGATTAATATTTTATTTTAGGAAAAATTTAAATGAAACTATCCATCATCATTTCAAACGGGCGGATCAGCAGAGCCCCTTCCGCCAAAGAGGAAAAGCACCTGGTTTCTCTCATTTCTATCTTCTGGAGGGCGGGGGCGGACCAATAGTCAAATATTAATAATAATAAATTACGGGAACTCTGTGGGTCGGAGGAGGCAACTCACCTTGGCCTGACCCACCCCAACTGCACCCCCAATTTGCCCAGGCGGTTTGCAAAGCGATGAGCGGTTCTATTACAAGGGAGTCCAGCGCTCTGTCCTAATGGAATGCAGGCTTATCAAACAATTTTGGCAAACGGATATTATGCAACCCAAAAGGGGGGGGGGAATGGAATTCAATTTATAGGGAGGCAGGGGCAGACCCCAAACAGGCAGTGGGGTCTGCCAACCGGGCCAGCTTTCAAGAGGTTCAGTAGTGTGGGTTGGTTGGTTTGTTTTTAAAGGAAATAAAAATGAACCAGCTAAGAATGTGTTAAGTAGTGCCCTGCTGGATGCGACCCAAGGCCCACTGAGTCCAGCATCCGGTCCTCACAGCTGGCCAACCCCCAAGGAAAAGTAAGAGGAGTCTTGCAGGATCAGACCCAAGGCCCAGTGGGTCTGTTTGTTTATTGAGGCAAAGTGTATCTGGTAATGGAGGCAGAGTCAACCCGCAACTTTCCTCTGCGATGTTGTCTAATCCACTTTTAAGGCTGTCCAAATTGGCAGCCCTCATCACATCTGGTGGCAGTGAATCTTACAGGTAACAGGTAAAAGGTAAAGGACTCCTGGACAGTTAAGTCCAGTCTAAGGCGACTATGGGGTTGTGGTGCTCATCTCGCTTTCAGGCTGAGGGAGCCGACGTTTGTCCGCAGTCAGTTTTCCAGCTCATGTGGCCAGCAGGACTAAAGTCCCAAGTCGCAAGGTGGTTAGATTGGTCTCAACTAGGGCCAGGGCCTTTTCAGTACTGGCCCCGACTTGGTGAAACGCTCTGTCACAAGCGACTAGGGCCCTGCGGGACTTGACATCTTTCTGCAGGGCCTGCAAAACAGAACTGTTCTGCCTGGCCTTTGGTTTGGACTCGGTCTGACACTTATGTTTCCCTCCCCTTATGGTCTTGATTTATCGGCTACTTTAAAATGAGGCTGCATTTTAAATTTCATTTTAACCTGTATTTTAAATTGCCCCCCCCCCCATATTTTTATTGTAATTTTACTGGTGTTAGCCGCCCTGACCGGGATATTATTATTATTATTATTATTATTATTATTATACCTCTTCTGGTGCAACGGGACCCCGTGATGGAAGCCAGAGCGCACGGAAACACTGTTTACCTTCCCGCTGGAGTGGTACCTATTTATCTACTTGCGCCGGCATGCTTCGAACTACTAGGTTGGCAAGAGCTGGGACGGAGCAACGGGAGCTCACCCTGTCGTGGGAATTCGAACTGCCTACCCAAGAAAGGCTATGGGGTTTAGACCACAGCGCCACCCACATTCCCACAGGTTAACCATGTGCTGGGCAAAGAAGTCCTTTCTTTTTCTTTTTGCCTATCCGAGATCTCTTAACTGGATGGCTCCACTGAGTTTTAGAATAATGAGTGGGGGGGGGGAGGCTCCCCCCCACTTTCTCCCCATCATTTGCAATTTTATACATTCCCCTGTTTACTCAATAAACTCCCCAGCCATTGCAACACTTCTTTATAACCCTTTGGTCGTTGCGAGTGTTCCATGCTTGGCGTCTGACAAGCCAGAAAATCCTACGGCTGAATCTCTGCCCCCAAACCTCACCCCCCATCCAGGGCATCCCAGCGCCAGCCCATCTAGAAAATAATGTTGGCAACCTTTCCATAGAATCACAGAACTGTAGAGCTGAAAGGGACCCACAAAGGTCCACAAGTCCAGCCCTCGGCAATTAATGAATCCTTTTGCCCGAATGTGGGGCCAATTAACCTAGATG
Source organism: Podarcis pityusensis (assembly GCF_964106645.2). Lineage (NCBI taxonomy): Eukaryota > Metazoa > Chordata > Lepidosauria > Squamata > Lacertidae > Podarcis > Podarcis pityusensis. The sequence continues at coordinate 8,523,172 of NC_138043.1, read as the reverse complement.
TCAAGTATTGTATCGATCAACCTAAATGTAAGGAATCTGCCTTACCGCAAATAAGATCATTGGTCTTTATTTTTATTTTTAACAAAGAAAGTCTCTGGCTATGGAAGGCCCATTTAGCAGCTGTGACTAGTAAAGGTAAAGGGACCCCTGACCATTAGGTCCAGTCGTGACCAACTCTGGGGTTGCGGTGCTCATCTCGCTTTATTGGCCGAGGAAGCCGGCGTACAGCTTCCGGGTCATGTGGCCAGCATGACTAAGCCGCTTCTGGCAAACTAGAGCAGCGCACGGAAACGCCGTTTACCTTCCCACCGGAGTGGTACCTATTTATCTACTTTCACTTTGACATGCTTTCGAACTGCTAGGTGGACAGGAGCAGGGACTGAGCAACGGGAGCTCACCCCGTCGCGGGGACTCAAACCGCCGACCTTCTGATCAGCAAGCCCTAGGCTCAGTGGTTCAGACCACAGCACCACCCGCGTCCCTTGCTGCGACCAGTAGCCATTGGCAATTTTTCTCTTTGCAACTTTAAACCGTTCATCCCTAGATCTTGAGGCAGAGAGTGCCATAAGCTAAGGACATGGGGTGGGGTGGAAGAATGACCCCTTGTCTTCAAATCTAGCTCAGGCTCAACCACCACATTGAATGAACAAAAAGACCACCACATCAATCAAAGAGGTGCCCCCCTCTTCCGCCGACAGTGATTGTGGCTTGTCAGAAGTGAAGCCTGGAACCAACACTTAAATCCCTGCTAACAATGTTTCTGCAAAACTGGGATAAACTTTGCAAGAGGTAAACTGTTAGCTGGAAACCCTTGCAAGAGAGCAGCTGCTCCAGGAAGGTTGGTGGCCAGGAAAGCAAGGTCTCATGCCCTGGGCCACCTGTAAACATCACTGTGTTGGTGTTAAGAGATGTTGGCCATGCTTTCCGCACGTTATCAGCTTGGGTCCCACCCCTGGTTCACACATGCACACCCGCCACTTGGTAAAAGCGTAGCGACCGGTGATGGCGTTGCGACCAGTCCTTTCATTGATTCAGCGTCACAAATGGAACAATGCGATGCACATTCAAGCGCACACTCTGCAGCAAACTCTGCCCTTGCATTCCGGGATCCGGCACAACGCGTCACGGGCTGGGCCACATTCCGATTTGAACACTCCTCCGGATTAAAAGCAAAACTCCCCGCAAGACGAAAACCAGCAGTGCAGGGAAACGGTGCTCAATTTCCGCTTGCGGGGTTGTTTTGAAAACAAAGGACGGGAAGCATTCAGAAGTGTGCACCCCCCATACCTGTAGCTTATAAGAAGCAGCAGGCTCTCATTGCCCCATACTCCCCCCCCCAACTCATTCAACCGCAATATGCAGATCGAAAGCCTAGCTGCCAATAAGCCGTCAAGCACTCCAAAATGGAGCAGAGAGGAGCCTAGATTGTGCAAAAGTCAGTGAGCGGACCAGCCCTTTGCAAGTTCAGGAGCCCACAGCAGAGGTAGGCGCATTATGCGCACAGCTCAACATGTCGACACAGAGGCACCATGCCTGCTAGGGCGGGTGGTGACCAAGCCTCCCCCCCCCCCCTGCGCACGATGCAGCTTTTATGTTAATTTACAGCATGTTACCCAGAATGCCTTGCAGCCTACAATATATTCTTGGCAGCCATCCTAAATCTGAATTCTTTATGGGCTTGCATACAATCACCCCACACAACGTTCCAGAAGGAGCAGCGATGATGTGGATTTGGGGGCCGGGGGAGAGAAGATGTGGAGCACTTAGAAGAGGGGAAGTACAGGAGCAAAACGCCCAGCGGCTTGGCTGGTTTCTAACACCGCAATGGAAATCTGGGATTTGCAGCGGCCAGAGCACCTCTGAGCACATGCAGAGTGCCTGCACCCCCCTTCACCACCTCAGCCTTGAGCACAGTTCTCCACATTCCTGCATCAGTTTTAGAATTCATTTCTGAGGTCCCCCTGAACATTTCCCAATGGCGATTTGCATTAAAAAACGAATGTACACGTTTTTAACGCAATGTCACTAGACATTTTTGCGAGTAATATCCCCTAAGCATGGGTCAGCAATTGTTTTCAGCAGGGGGCCGGTCCACTGTTCCTCAGGCCTTGTGGGGGGCCGGACTATCTTTTTCGGTGGTGGTGGGGAATGAACAAATTCCTATGCCCCAGAAATAACCCAGAGATGCATTTTAAATAAAAGCACACATTCTACTCATGTCGAAAAACCAGGCAGGCCCCACAAATAACCCAGAGGTGCATTTTAAATAAAAGGACACATTCTACTCGTGTGAAAACACTCTGATTCCCGGACCGTCCACGGGCCGGATTTAGAAGGCGATTGGGCCGGATCCGGCCCCCGGGCCTTAGTTTGCCTACCCATGCCCTAACGTAACGCTCTCTCTATATTTTCACTAATACACCCATTTTTATGCAAGCTCCCTGCAATTTACTGTAGGCAATTTTGAACCCCATTAATAGGTTACAGAAGTGCAACCCGAAAGTCAGAGTCAGTGCACATTTTTGAAAGACCTGCATTTCAGAAAATGCAAATCAGGCATATTCGCTTTGAAATTTGAACTGAACACATTTTCCCCCTCTCTCCAGGCTGGTTGGAAGAATGAAAGCCCAGAACAATCCATTTCAACAGGTTATATATACAGCTTTTACAGTTTGAGAACGTCTCAACGCATTTCTATTAATCGCCTGTTTATTCCGGTTGGTCTACTCTCGAGTCAGACATCACCCAGAGCCAATAATTATTTTTTATGTCCCAATTGTATTAGGTAATAGTTCTGCCCACTCGTAAGTTACAGCACAGACCGAAAGATAAAAATTGGGGTAAGGCTGGATACTACCAGCCTGTGTAGACCATAATGAGCTTGGTAGACCAAGGGTCTGATTCCGTATCAACACAGTTTCCCGAGTGGCATTCAACTAAATTTCATTTCGAATAATCCCACTGACTTTACCTTGTCAGACCGATTCATTTCCAGAGGTTTCCCCCAAGCAAAGCTTAACAGAATGGCAATCTTATGTTCTTATGCAGAGAAGCCGTTCTCTATGAGAACCAGGGTGGATTTGATTTAAATCAAATCGATTTAAATCACTTGTCAGTACGACTTGATTTAAATCATTAGTCAGTAAGACTTGATTTAAATCTCTTTTTTTAAAAAATACAGAAAGACTCGTTCTTGCTGGTATAATCTTAATATTTACAACCAGATGAAGGTTTCATTTTTGGAATAGTAAGTTTTCAGAGTAGTTTTTACAGTTATATCAAAAATTACTGATTTGGTTATACTATCAGAAATACAAAGACAGGTAATTATGAAATCATTGTTTATATTTGGGCAACTTTTCTGCTGCACTTTATTGGAAGGGGGAAAAAACCATTTCCTTAATAACAATTTAAACAATTTATTTAAGTAAAACAATAACATTATAGCATATGTATCCATGTTTGTTAACTGATGTGGTTAAACGATTTTTAAAAAACAAACAAACTTAAGACTGAGTTTTAGCACACATGAAAAACTTAAAACATACCCTTATTTCCTGTTGAATAGCCTTTGGACTATAATGTAACTTAAATAGAAAACTATCTTTAGAAAGATTTTTTTAAAATCCTATTTAAATAAAAAAAAAATTTAAATTTTAAAAAATCTGATTTTATTTTTTTTAATCATTGCTTTGTATCCACCCTGATGAGAACTGGAATTTTGCTTCGTTTTATAAAGAAAAGGCCGCAGCCAGGTTGCATCTGCAAGGCCATCTCCAGGTTAGGCTGGGAGAATCTCCTGCCTTGAAATCCTGGAGAGGCGCTGCCAGTCAGTGTAGACCATATTGCGCTTGATGGACAAATGGTCTGACTCAGTTCAGGGCTGCTTCCAGTGTGTAGAATCCGTGGGGTGTGCATCATAAATGCTCACCGGTTCACGGGGCGTGTTGGGGAGGACCTGGCGCACTCTTAATGCTTCAAAAGAACAACAACAGGGGATTGTGGAAAGGAGGGGAGAAGTTAGGGCAGCAAAATGGGCTCCCACAGCTACCGCAACTTGTGAAGTGTTGGTGGAGGAGAGACAGAAAGGCAAAGGGAGGAGGAAGGAAGGAAGGAAGGAAGGAAGGAGGAGATGCAAGCAGAATAAAAAGGCTGGAATGGATCACAGGACACAGGCTGAAGCTGCGGTTCCATCACAGTCTTTTTCTTCCGCCTGTGTCTGTCTCATGACTCTGTCTGAGCCCCACTGACTAGCTTTTGGTGAGTGACGTCTGGGCTGCCAGTCCTGGGAGACTGGGGTTTTATTCATAGGTGTCAAGTGTCCCTTATTTGGCGGGACAGTCCCTTATCCCAGGGCCACGTCCCGCTGCTGTCCCTTATTGATGATGTCCCTTAAATAAGCTACTGAAGGTAATGGGGCCCTTTCTAGGTCCAGCTGTGCTTTGTCAACAACAAATTGTTGCTGTTTTTTTGTGTTGAATATATGCTATATGGTAATTTATAGGACCTAATAGGTATCTAAAGCCATTTGCACATAACAAAATATGTATTTTACCAAAGTAATTATTGATCCCTTATTTTGGCTGCTGATCCCTTATTTTCGAGGCTGCTGGTCCCTTATTTTCAAATCTGTAAGTTGACAGCTATGGTTTTATTGTGGTGGTGGGGTTTGCTGTTGGAATTTTGCATCTTTATTTTACGCCGTGTTGCGATTTACGTGGAAATTGTTCGGTTTGGTTGTGTATTTTTTTTAAAGGTTTGGTTTACTGGTTACGACTCCTTTTGTTACGTATTCCTTTCATGCTATAAGCTGCCTCTTGATCACGGTTCGAACGGTGAAAAGGAGGCGTGCGAATAAAATCACGCACGTAGGACAGAAATACGAAGAAACCTTAATCTGTCAATTTGTGTTAGCTCTTTATCTAATCTAGTTAAGAGATAAAAGGTCAGGAAAGTTAACAGCAAAAACTTGGGGTGTTTTGTGTCACACTTCTCAAGTTAGTATTTTTTTTAAAGTAAAGTCTAGTTGTTAATCAAAAAGTCAGGTTTGAGTTTGACGGATGAAAATAACATCCTTTAGGATTGCATACGCATTCATGCAGTATTAATTTTTTAAAAGTTGGGTGCACACCATAATCATAGAATTGTAGAGTTGGGGGGACCTCAAGGGTCATCCAGCCCAACCCCCTGCGATGGGATTCAGTCTGCACCCTCTCCCCATCCAGAACATCTCAAGGTCCCTGCGAAGAGCTGCTGCGGAGGAAGAGGGAGCCCCTAGCAGCCCAAACCAATTTTGAACACTGCGGGGGCAAAGGAAGAGAAATCATCCTCCGAACCATCTTTGAACATGTGGTGGATTGCTTCAACTACGCATCTGATTATGCGCTCACTGCCTACGCAGAGAAATCAAAGACGAACAAAGACCAAACCATGTGTGCCACTGAAAGGTAGGGTTTTTTTGCGGGCTCCCCTAAGGAAAGCGGTTTGCAAGCACATCATCCATCTGGAAGAGTCAACGTCGTGAAAATAAAATAAAATGCAACCCCTGACATGAAAAACCAGGCAGTCCCCAAGTCACTGGCTCTCATGACTGTGCAAAGCCACACACACACACACACACACACACACACACACCTCACAAATTAGACCATTTTAATCAAAATCAAGAACTATTAGAGCTGTCAGACAATTAAAAGAATTTTAGTTGACTAATAAGTCTGCCTTTTCATGAGATCCAATCAATTAAATTTAACTATATTTGCATATGAAAACCCCAACGCAGGTGCTTTTTTGAGATAGTAAAAAGAAATAGTGTAAAGTGATTAAAGCTGAACAAAAGCTGACTTCTGGGAAAGGTCATTTCCAGTATTTTATTTCAGTTCTGTTCCCCCGCAAGAACAGAATCGAAACAGCCTTACCATCAACGCAATCGCCCTTTACATGCAAGCTTACAGGAAAACGTTTGCCCTCTCTGGCCTAAGGGAAGAGATTGGGGACAGCAGCCAACTACCCGTGGGGGCTGTTGAAAGGACCGGGAGCCAGCAGGGTGTCAAAACCACTAGGACCTGGGAGAGACCAGGGTTCAAATCCTCCCACTCAGCCATGATGAAGCTCGCTGCATGGGACTTTGAGCCAGTCACTCACTCGCAGCCTAGCTTGCCTTGCAGGGCTGTTGTAAGGGTAAAATGGGGAGGAGAATCACATGCACCACCTTGAGCTCATTGGAGGAGATGCGAGTGCCGTCTATCAATCAATCAATCAGGCAGCAGGTGGGCAAAGGCTGGCCTAGAGACTGGGGAAGCCTGGAGGGCCACAGATCATGGGAATGGTGCCAAACTGTATTGCCCCGTAAGACAAAGAATGGAGATGGGGAGTTAAAAGTGTGATAGGTATTTTGAGGTCTTAGATATATGGTAATGTTTATAATATGGTTTGAAATATGGTTCAAAATATGGTTTGAAGCTCAACATCAAAAAAATAAAGATCATGGCCACTGGTCCCATCACCTCCTGGCAAGTAGAAGGGGAAGAAATGGAGGCAGTGAGAGATTTTACTTTCTTGGGCTCCATGATCGCTGCAGATGGTGACAGCAGCCACGAAATTAAAAGACACCTGCTACTTGGGAGAAAAGCAATGACAAACCTAGACAGCATCTTAAAAAGCAGAGACATCACCTTGCCGACAAAGGTCCGTATAGTTAAAGCTATGGTTTTCCCAGTAGTGATGTACGGAAGTGAGAGCTGGACCATAAAGAAGGCTGATCGCCAAAGAATGGATGCTTTTGAATTCTGGTGCTGGAGGAGACTCTTGAGAGTCCCATGGACTGCAAGAAGATCAAACCGATCCATTCTGAAGGAAATCAGCCCTGAGTGCTCACTGGAAGGACAGATCCTGAAGCTGAGGCTCCAATAATTTGGCCACCTCATGAGAAGAGAAGACTCCCTGGAAAAGACCCTGATGCTGGGAAAGATGGAGGGCACAAGGAGAAGGGGATGACAGAGAACGAGATGGTGGGACAGTGTTATCGAAGCTACCAGCATGAGTTTGACCAGACTGTGGGAGGCAGTGGAAGACAGGAGTGCCTGGCGTGCTCTGGTCCAGGGGGTCACGAAGAGGCGGACACGACTAAACGACTAAACAACAACAACAATGTTCATAAGCATACCAACCAAGCACGTACATAGATCAGCACAGGAAGACCGACCTGGAGCCATTTTGATTTCCAAACTGAGCAAATGTTTTCTCTGCAAGGTCAAAGTGGGAAACCTCTCCATTGTCCCTTTTTGCACAAATCCTGTCTTAAGGTCACATTTAAGTTATGAATAGGGTGTGTGCCTGTGACCTGGCCCAGGAACTAAATATTTATCATTACAAAAGACTGGCCAAGCTCCCCAGGCAATCCAATCAAGTGACCATTAAACAGGTAACCTGGCAGACAGCAGGTAAACAAAGCACTCAGATTTCAGCCCTTCTGTGATGTAGGTATGATGTATTGTGGGGTGGTCTTGGGCTAGGTAAAGATAAAGGGGTCCCTGACCATTAGGTCCAGTCGTGGCCGACTCGGGTTGCGGCGCTCATCTTGCTTTTTTGGCCGAGGGAGGCGGCGTACAGCTTCCGGGTCATGTGGCCAGCATGACTAAGCCGCTTCTGGCGAACCAGAGCAGTGCACGGAAACGCCGTTTACCTTCCCGCCGGAGTGGTACCTATTTATCTACTTTCACTTTGACGTGCTTTTGAACTGCTAGGCTGGCAGGAGAAGGTCTGAGCAACGGGAGCTCACCCCGTCGTGGGGATTTGAACCGCCGACCTTCTGCGTCCTGGTCTTGGGGTACAGGGTGGCAATTTCAAAAGTCTATATAAGGCCTTGCACGCCATTGTTCAGGGTTCCTCCTCTCCTTCGGGTGAGGGGAGCACCCTGTTGCAACAGATCAATAAAGATCAGGCTTACTAGCTGCTTTGCTGCTCAATATTCTCTGGTTGGCCTCTGCTATTTTCTCCTACCAATAGGGAACCTATGTAAGGACTCTATATGGGCTCTTGGATACTCTGTAAGGGCAGATATTTGTTTACAACAAAAGTAAAACAACAACAACAACAGCCCAGACCTGCCCCCCCCCCCCGCCCTAAAGCTGAAGAGCTCCAACTTCCCAGCTTGGTAGGCAGGCGGGGTCTGCTTTCTGCCACTCGCTGCCCCATTCATCTCCTGCCTCTCGGTAAACAAGCTGCCAAAGGAAAATAAATAGTTACTAACGTGATCATTAATTGGAGTCTGGGAGACCATCTTTTTTCTTCCAGCAGGGCAGATCGGAGTAAGCCATCAGGACCAAATGGACACCCTCATCGGCATACAAATGCCTTCATAATTCAACGTTAAGATAGGGAGGAGAGGAGGAGGGGAGGGAAGAATAAAGCAAAGCAGGGGAAGGAAGGAAGGGAGAGAGAGAGAGAGAGACTGGGCCCAAACAGCTTAATCGCGGCAGTGCTGCTTAGGCAGGATGGATGCAGATGGTTAGGGACACATGGAGGGAAAAAGCCAAATGGAGAATCATCAAACGGTGCGGCACAGAATACAAAGCGGGCGCCAGGCCATGCAGAACACAAAACGGGCGCCGGGCCTAACTTAGCGGAGAGCGCCCAAGCGCACCCGCCTCCTCCGTTTGATTTACAGTGGTGCCTTGGGTTAAGTACTTAATTCGTTCCAGAGGTCCGTTCTTAACCTGAAACTGTTCTTAACCTGAAGCACCACTTTAGCTAACGGGGCCTCCCGCTGTTGCCGCACGATTTCTGTTCTCATCCTGAAGCAAAGTTCTTAACCCGAGGTAATATTTCTGGGTTAGTGGAGTCTGTAACCTGAAGCGTATGTAACCCGAGGTACCACTGTACAGTCATACCTCGGGATAAATACGCTTCAGGTTGAGCACTTTCGGGTCGCGCTCTGCGGCGACCCGGAAGTAACGGAGCGCGTTGCTTCCGGGTTTTGCCGCTCGTGCATGCGCAGACGATCAAAATAGGGAGGGCTGGGCAGCCACTGCCAGCCAGTGCTGACTATACTGAGTTGTGTGCCAGCTCAGCCAGTAGAGCATGAGACGCCTAATCTCAGGGTTGTGGGTTCGAGTCCTACCCTGGGAACTCGACAGTTCTGTGATTCTAACGCTTCCTCTGTTTCTCCGACTCGAATTTATTGGCAGAGAGTAAAGGAAAGTTAAAAAGTAAAAACCCAAGCTGCTGGTGGTCGATTGTCAATTTTCTTTAAACCGCGGGCGCCTTGAATTTTATCTGTTAAAGAGCCCTTTAACACCAAGAATCTCAAATATTTCCCAGCAATCTCGCATTCCGCACGAGGACACCCCCTCAAAGCAAGAGCCTGAAGCGCAGTTGTGGGAACAAGTCACAAATTAGCGAGAAAACTACGCCCCCGTACCTTCGGGGGGGTGGGGAGTTTTTGCTTTAAGCTGTTCCACAGATTAATCTGAGCTCAGTTTCGCACTCTTTCTGTCCTGAATGAAACGTTCGGTGCTGTTTTTATATACTCCATGTGCCTAATTTATCTTTCCGCCCGTCAAAGATAGCTATGGCTCGGGACAAAACAGGGAACGTTTTCGAAAATCAGCGACACAAGAGTCACTTTGATTTGACTACAAAGGCCGCCTCACAATCCAGCATTTTAGCTACAACAGAGAACTCTTGTGTACTTGGCGTAAACTACCATTTTCACACAGTCTGTTCCACCCACTAGTACACACTGCTTCCCACTGCCATGAAACCTTCGCTTAACACTACTGTAGCCAGCTCCACACTGGATTATGAAATGGGCATTTAGTCAACGATTTCAGCTCTAGGTAAACTGCAACAAGCACCGCTAGCGTGGTATGGATACACCATTAACCATGGTTTAGTGTTGTATGCAGAAACCTCTTCCCCAAACCAAAGCAAAGGGCTTGAGGAGATAAGACCCACCTGCATCCATTTTAATTACCACCCCCCCAAAAAAAAAGTTTGTTCCACTTCATTTGAACCAGGAACCGCAAATAGATTTAACCTTAGTTTACCCAAGCAAGCCAGATCCAACCATGGTTTGAAGGTCGGCTTGCTTGGGCAAAACCATAGTTAAAGCTAGCCCAAGCTTGTCCTTCTTTGAATGAAACAGTAAACTGCGGCTAGTTGAAAAGCACAGGTGCAGATGAAGCCTTGGGGTCGTTTTGAACTCTCAGTTGTCCACGGAAGTGCAGGTTAATTGTGTGTCCAGGGCAGCTTAAGACGCCACCTGCCTGCACACTGTCTCGCCAGAGTGGTGCATGCTCTGGTTATCTCCCGCTTGGACTGCTGCGATGCGCTCTCCGTGGGGCTGCCTTTGAAGGTGACTCAGAAACAACACCTAATCCAGAATGCGACTGCCAGACTGGTGACTGGGAGCAGCCGCCACAACCATTTAACACCAGTCCTAAAGGATCTTAACTGGCTCCCAGGACGTTTCCAAGCACAATTCAAAGTATTGGTGCTGACCTTTAAAGCCCTAAAAGGCCTCGGCCCAGTAGACCTGAAGGAGCGTCTCCACCCCCATCGTTCTGCCCGGACACGGAGGTCCAGCTTCGAGAGCCTTTTGGCGGTTCCCTCACTGCAAGAAGTGAAGTTACGGGGAACCAGGCGGAGGGCCTTCTTGGTAGTGGTGCCCTCTCTGTGGAACTCTGTGGTTTGCATTGGGGGAGAAAGCTGTACAATTAAATATTGTGTGTGTGTGAGAGAGAGACACTATAATTTAGATGCAGACAAGCCACATAAATAGAATCATGGAATTGTAAATTTGGGAGGGACTGAGTCTGAGAGAGTTAGGCAGTCCAAACCCGTGCAGAGCACAAATATTTCACCCAATGTGGCGCTCGAACCCACAACCCTGAAATTAAGAGTCTTGCATTTTTACCAACTGGGCTAGGAAATGCCCTCTTTAATTCCCCTGAGATGATGTGAGGCTTTTCAATAGACTTTGCGGTGGGTCCTTAGGTTCAAAAGACACGCAAGCCCCCATCCTCGCTTTCCTATAGGATGGGAGCTTGTGAAGCAAGGCGCTTGCTAACTCTGAACATGTGCAGAGTGCATGTCCCATCTTTCCACAGAGGCCTTCTGGGTCCGTAGGTTCTACTTCCAGAAAGGAAGAAGCCTGTTCTTTCAGGGTTTCAGCAAAGCTTGAGAGGCCATGCCAAAGAGTTCAAAAGGCCATCAAAACAGGATGACCCATGTTCTCACCTAAGGGGTTTCAATGATCTAAAAATGTATTTCCACCGAACCTAAGGAAGCAAAGGGGAGGGCTGGATCGGAGAGGCAGAATGCCAGCGATCTCATTAAATTTATATCCCATCCTGGCAAGGCCCAATTAACAGTTTCCAATAATCAATTAAGGAAGCAGACGCAGGCGAGATCTCCCTCTGCTTCAGCGCCGCAAAAAAAAAAAAAAAAAAAAAGATTTCTGATGGTTGAAATATAGCAGCCTCTTTGTGTAATTACCCAAAGGCTTTTGTCAGGAACGGGGAAGAGAGAGAGAGAGGGGGAAAAAATCAAAATCCCACAAAGAGCCAGGGTTCTGCCATAAGAGTGGCAGCCATTTTGTTCCAGACACAAACCAGCGGGGGATTGTGGGAGCCTTTCCAGCCTAAAAAGGCTGCACCGCGAAGCCTAAGAACCAAAAATAAATAAGCTTTAAAATTTCAAAAAAGGCTGAATTGATAAGCAAAAGGTGGAACGAGCATGGACGAGCCCATGTTCCACAGGGTCAAAATCTGGCATCTCTAGATAAAAGCAGCCACCGAGCCAGAGACCCTGGACATTTGCAGGAAGTCAAAATAAAACAAAATATTCGGATAAGAGGGGAGAAAGCAATCGGGAGCAGGTTCTCCTTCCATGTCAACCTCAGAACGTCTTCTTTATTAAGAACTAAACACTGGTCCCGTCTGCACTATCCATTTTTAAAAATAAATATTTATTAAGATTTTTACAATATTACAAAATGAAAAAGAAAAAGGAAAAAATACAAAGTAAAAATAGTTAAAAACAATGCAAACTTTTCATCACTTATCTTTCATTTACTTGTTTCCCGGACCTCCTCATACCTCCCCTTTTTGTATTCCAGTTCAATTTATTAGTTCAGCAATTCCTCTCCCTCCTTATTTTATCCTGATCTTTAATCTTAGTATATTATAACATTAATTTACCTGTTAAAAACCCAATTCTTTTCATATTCTTTTATACCAATACAGCTAGAAACCACTTAACTTCAATCCAGCATCATTCTAACATTCATTAATTTTGCAATATTTCTGTAAATAGTCTTTAAATTTCTTCCAATCTTCTTCCACCGACTCTTCTCCCTGGTCTCGGATTCTACCAGTCATTTCCGCCAATTCCATGTAGTCCATCAGTCTCTCAGCAAAACTACACTTCCCAAGATTCTTTGGGGGGGGATTTCTTTCCATTTTCTTTTTCCTTCCTTTTTTTTTCTTCTTTCATTTTTCTATCCCTTTTTGTTATGTAAAACAGATACAGATAAAAAACAATGGAATGTTGATCTAGTAGCGAGGTTTTGTAATGTTATGTATTGTTAAGGATGGTTGATTGACTGTAGCGAATGGCGAATTGCTGTTTTAGTTATTGTTGATTGTTATGTTATTGTTGAGTGCTAAAATAAAGGCTTTTTTAAAATAAATAAATAAGACTCTTTGGGGGAAAACCAAGATAGGACTGTCTTAAAGTGCTGTAATCCTACTTCAAATATACAGTGTACATGGTCTTTCAACTTCTTAAGCCACCTAGGAAATTTTTATCAATGGGCAGCCACTTAAAAGATAACGACAGAGCAGTGCGATATTATTCTGCACAGGAGAGAAAATCCAGAGTCTCTTCCCCCATCTTTCCTGCCGAAAGCAACTGGTTCCTCGGCTCCATCCTGAAGCGTTCAGGACAGAGCAAATGATTTACAGAAATACCATGCATCCTTTTTTAAAAAAGATAAATATTTCCAGAAAAAATGAAGAAATGCAATCCAGGGTCTTGATGGCATCAGATCTCTCCCTCGTCAACGAGATCGCAGGCAGCAGAAGGGAATTCCCTCTGAGAACAAGGCTAAAATCTCATTCGGGTAGGTTGACGCATTTGGGGGGGCACACAAGAAGCCCCCCAAAAAAGTAATCTGCTCCAGTCTCCTAAGAACCAGACAGCTAGCCAAACACTCTGGTCACCAGCTACCACCCTGGACCCCCCTTAAACAAATGCATGAAATCTACACGCACCAAAACTGCAATTAGTATTTCACATGAAAGCACAATTCACAGTCAACTCAAACACAATTCCAAGTCAAGAGGAGCTGAAAAATAAAACCGCAATAAGATTTGCATAATATTGATCTCTCTCGCCCCATAAGTGCACGCACACACACACACATACACACACACAAATGCATGTTGCTTTTTGCTTACAGCAACTTCTAGGTCAAATTTTGACCGGGAATGATGGACGGTGGGAAACTGGGAGGCAAAATCTGGGGGATTCTGTGGGGAATCCAATTAAGATTTAAGGAGACTAAAGACAGATTCCTCCTTTTCCCTATGATGTGCCACAAAACGGAGAACAGTTATGTTCGGGTTTTTTAAAAAGAAAAAGCAACGGTTCCAGATGGCTCAAGTCAGCCAGCCGGCCAACTCGCAGTCAAAAACGTGGTCGTGCACAAACGCCAATTTCACTCACGGGAACAAAATGGCTGCAACCCTCGTGGGGCTGTGGTTTTCGTTCTTTGCAGAGGTTTGGCTGCGTTTCCCTGCAGGGTAGGAATGGGCCTCCCTGGAGTCAATTCACCTGTAGCCACCTGTATTCACAGTTCCACAACTCTTCCCTGTCCAACATACTTCCCCCAGCAGAATCTCTTTGCCTTGCGAAGTTAAAAAACCAGCAACAACTGAGAGCGGTCGCTAGACCTCATGAATGTTGGCTAGCTCATTTAGCCCTGGCGCCTTTGCCACAAGCTATAGCAGAGGCTGGGCAAAAACAAGGAGAGGATACATTTGCTCAGCATTCCTCAACCGATCTCTGGCAGATCACCACCACCCAAAGCTTAGCAACTCCTAACCAATGTATTTTTTAGAAGCTATTGTAATAAACGTAAATCTTCCCTTATTCCCTTATGGGGGACAGAAGAGCCATTATAGAGTCTTATGTAGGTTCTCCATAGGTTGGAGAAAATAATAGAGGCCAACCAGAGAATATTGAGAAGCAAATCAGCTCATAAGCCTGATCTTTATTAAAGCTGTTGCAACAGGGTGCCCCCTTCACACGCAGGAGGAGGAGGAGGACCCAGAACCAAGGTGTGTCCGCCCTTATATAGACATTTTAAATTGCCCGCCCTGGAGTCCAAGACCACCCCCAGAAACATCATACATACATCACAGAATGGGTGTAGCTCAAGACCACCCCCCAGACACATCATACCTACATCACAGAAAGGGGTGGTCTACAACAGAAATCTGAGTGCGTTGTTTACCTCCTGTCTGGCAGGCTACCTGTTAATGCTTACTTGGTTGGATACCCTGGGGAGCCTGGCCAGTCTTTTGTAATGATAAATACTTAGTTCCTGGGCCAGGTCACAGGCTCACACCCTATTCATGTCTTAAATGTGCCCTTAAGACAGGATTTGTGAAGGAAGAGACAATGGGGAGGTTTCCCACTTTGACCTTGCAGAGAAATCATTTGGTCAGTTTGGGAGTCAAAATGGTTTCCGGGCTGTTTTCCTGTGCTGCTTCAGACATGTGGTTTATATATTTATGTACGTGTTTGCCTGGTACATTTACGAACATTTATTATAAATATAAGACCTTTTTTTTTATTTATTTCACTATGCCTACTCATAAAGTGGATGGCATAATTGCAGGAACCAGGGCCTTGTATTCTGTAAGCGTACATGTGAGAAAGTGGCAAGAGCCACATAATACTCCTTCCACATTTGTGAGAAATCAGTCTTCCAATATGGGAACTTTGGAACTCCCTGCCTGTTGACGCCTTTGCTGTGCTCTTTTTGGTGCCCACTCAAAAGGTTTTTGTTTAAACGACTCTATTCAGACACACAGATGTCAACATGCTGCCATCTCTTCTACTGCTGATTCTAAACAAATTTAACACCTTTACTTGTTTTAACTATACAGTGGTACCTTGGTTTACAACCCTAATCCGTTCTGGAGGTCCGTTTGTAAACCAAAACAGGTTGTAACCCAAGGTGCACTTTCGCCAATGGGGCCTCCAAAATTTTTTTGTTGATAATCCCCCCCAAAAAGTTTGTAATCCAAAAAAAGTTTGCAAACTGGGACATGCACTTCTGGGTTTGACGTGTTTGTAATCCAAAACATATGAAAACCAGACTGTTTGCAAACCAAGGTACCACTGTATTTCATTGACAGTTTAAATATTTTCCGTAAACTGCTGAAAAGGTTTTCTTCCCAACAATCGATACATAAATTTTGTTAAATACATAAATAAGGAAGATATAAAACCATACTGCTGGTGTGTGTTTTAATCTGCCTTTAGCTTATCACCGATGATTTTAACCTTCTAAAAAACGTAACAGTTGCTTTTAGCTATTTTTACTGATAATGCTATTGCTTTTGGTAAATGGCTTTGAGAGTGTTGTCTTTTTTAAAAATCGTAAAGCAGTGGATACGTTTTATGAAACAAACAAAAACAAATGAATAAAACCGCTCACGGGCATAGAGGATGCTTCCTTCACAACTGCTGTCCAGGCCTCATCCCCTTTGAATGCCAAAGCTTTCCTCTAAGCCCCAGGACCTCTTCAAAAGGAGGAATTCTTCACTGGCAGCCTTCTAAGAACTTGGCTAAAAATATTTCTTAACAAAACCGCTTGATTCACAGGTTGTGGAAATCCTCCTTGCCAGCCACGGTGCCTTTTGATGTCATCATGTCTCTGCGGTAAAATTCTCCCTCTCTGCACTCGGATACGAGGCCTTTTTATATTTCCTATTTTGAAAAGGAAGTTCAATATAAATATGAACGAGAGGGAGGGAGGGAACAGTTTGGCAACCTGGCAGCCTCCAGAAGTTTGGAATCTGAAACTACAACTCCAGTCAACGCCAGCAAGATGGCAAAGGACAGCTTAAGGATGACTTAAGACGATGACCGGTTGCGGGGCGATTCATGGGTAGGGCAGAGAACAGCGTTCGAAATTAGCCAGGCGCAATTTGCACCCAACTATGGACGCAGGTGGTGCTGTGGGTTAAACCATAGAGCCTAGGGCTTGCCGATCAGAAGGTCGGTGGTTCGAATCCCCGCAATGACGGGGTGAGCTCCCGTTGCTCGGTCCCTGCTCCTGCCAACCTAGCACTTCGAAAGCACGTCAAAGTGCAAGTAGATAAATAGGTACCGCTCCGGCGGAAAGGTAAACGGCGTTTCCGTGCGCTGCTCTGGTTGGCCAGAAGCGGCTTAATCATGCTGGCCACATGACCCGGAAGCTGTACGCCGGCTCCCTCGGCCAATAAAGCGAGATGAGCGCCACAACCCCAGAGTCGGTCACGACTGGACCTAACGGTCAGGGGTCCCTTTACCTTTACGGACCACTTGCGACCAAGTGAAGAAGCCCAGGCGCCAACGAGGTGCATACATCCTTGCACCTTCTGACACACTCATTCCACACCCTGTAGATTTGCATCAATTATATTTAACCTACACAATCAGAATGAATTTCAGGAACCAACATGCTTCCCCCCCCCCCCACACACACCCTGAGCAAGAGCAGTAACGTCGTAGTTAATTGTTGTGACTTATTTTCGCTCCCCCCACCCCCCCACCCCTGCTCGCAGTTGTGAAGAATATTCTTACATTATGAATGGTCCGTGTCACAATTAGGAAAAACAGGTAGGAAGAAACTGATACGTATGTGGACTTCTTTACGTTCTCAAAGCTCTTAACCAAGCTCAGGGTTGTCTTCCCAACTAGCCAGATGTTTAACTGAGAATCAATCCGTCAGTCCGTCGTTTGAAAAACAAGACTTTTGAGCAGTCTTGTCCCAAAATGGCAACTAGATGTTCCATTTTGGCGACTCTAACCTTGGTTTAAGGATCCATCTGGCACCTAGCTTGTATACCTGAGTTTCTAACACTGGTGGAGAAAGGGAGAGGAGAAACTACATTTAATCTTTTTTCAAAAATAAAAAAGGGGGGTCGTTCAGCCGAGTCGCTAAAGGCCTCACTTTTATCTAGCTTGTGAACTGGGCGTTGTTAATAGGTGAGCCCTGCTGAGAGTAGACTCTATGGAAACAATGGGCAAGGCTCACTTAAGTCCATTCACAACTCGGTTATTTTTAAATTTTATTTTACATTTAAGTGGCATAAGCACATAGTGCACCCTACAGCAATTTTTATAGCTTAATGAGTAAGATGTAAAAATATTCTTTTTTATGAAGGGATCTCCACACATCAATCAAATTATGTTACTTAAGAATACCAGCAATATTAGTTTTAGGTTTTGCTCCCCCACCCCCGGTTACATTTAATTTTATTGCTAAATTTCTATCCTACCTTTCCTGCACATGGCGCTCAATGCGGTTTTCCTCCCCTCTTCCCCATTTTATCTGCACAACAACCCTGAAAGTAGGCTAGTCTAAGAAAACGCAGTGACTGACCCCGTGAGCTTCATGGTTGAGTATAGAGATTTGAACCCGGGCCTCGTAGGTCCTAGCCCAGCGCTCCAAAAGTGCAAAAGGCGCCAGTGAAAATCTACTTGTGGCTTGGCTTCCTGGGACCTCTGATAACGTGCTTATCCAGAATAAGAACAATATGCAACGAGAGGTGGAAAGCTGGAAACCGCTTTCCAGAAACCAATACACTAGCAGGTCGAAATTCTTCCTTGCCCCTGAAAACAATATCTGTGGGACTCATTGCCACAGGATATGCCATTGGCCTCCTTGGAAAAGGTTCATCACACTATGGACAGGGATGGGGAACTTGCGGTTCTCCAGAGAGCGCTGGATTCCAACTCCAGCCACCCATGACCACCGGCCAGACCAACGAGTGTCCGGCAACATCTGCCCCCATCCCTAGTGTAAGAGGAACCTTGGCAGAACAGACCTTAACCCAGTTTCCCATTTCCAAGAGCACCCAGCCGTCTAAGTGCCTTTTGCCCGAGACCCTCCGGCAAACGAGCAAGAGACAAAGAGGGAAGGCAGGCTGCCTGTTGGATGTTTATCTGTGAATTTATGCGAGAGGTTAAAAAATAAAAGCCATCCAAATTCTATGCCACCACAAAGAGGAGGAGGAAGACAATTGCCGGTCCTGGTGCTATCGCAATCGAATGTTGCCGAGTTTGCCCCATGGGTCCCCCATCAAAATTTAGACTGTAAAGCTCTGTGAGCTCAGGGACAGCACTATATGAACTGCAGCTGGCAGAACCTCTCGCCCACACAGAAACCCACAATCCTCCACACCCATCCCTCTCACACCCCACAATGGCCCTCCTTTCCCATGACGACTGGCAGGAGCAAGTACCTTAAGGAATGGTCTTCGGGAGCCATTTGCCAAAGAGTTTAATAAGAAGAAAAGCACTCGTCAATGCCTTCCTCTTAATTCACATTGAGCAACCTCTCCTTTCAGACGGAGGCACTGCAGCTTATGCCACAAGCCCCAAAGAATGCCGCCATCCCAAAAAAATGCCAGGGTTATGGGTTCCTTTTCGTGTTTCCTGCTAGGAAGCCCCAGTTGCCAGTTCCCTTTCAGCCCTGCCTAGTGGAACCGCAAAGAGAAGCAGCAGTAGGGATGGTTCATGGATGGTCTGCAGAGTTCTGGCCGGATCTCAAAAAGAAAGGCTTTGCAATGAGATCCCTTTTGGATCATGTCCAGCGTTCGCCTAGTCCAACATCCTGTTTCTAGTTCCCTTTGGGAAAGCCACAAAAGGAAACAATCCTTCCTTCATTGCCTTCACCCAGTATCCGCTGCTCGGAGGTAGACTGCCCTTTAACAGTGAGGCTCCATTCCTCTATCCGAGCCGAGCACTGCTGACAAACCTAGCCTCCATTTTGCACATTGCCAAGAGTATTTTTGAGTGTACAATGGTGGGTTGTTGTCAACCGGGTCTTACTCAGAGTAGACCCACTAAGGTTACCAGATTTTTTCCAACGAATCCGGGGACACTTTTCAACTTCAATTGATTTTGTATGGGGACTGATTTGTAAATCCGGGGACTGTGCCCGGGAAATGGGGACGTCTGTTAACCTTACACTAAGCGAGCCATGCTCATTCATTTCAATGGGTCTACTGGAATCAACCAAATTGTGTTTTTTTAAAGTAATCAACTCATTTAGCCGCAGCAAATCCCAGAAGCGAATTAAGCTCTGGAGGTAGTTAAAGGGGTTCCCTCAGGGAGGAAAAATACATACACGATTTTAACAGCACTAGATGCTTAAATTCTCAGTAACCGAAGTTTGCCACACCTAGACAAAAACGTAAGATATATTTACTTACACATACACACAGAAAGAGCAGAAACAACAGTTACTTACAGTTGCCTGAAAAACCATTTCCACTGATATACCCAGAGAAAACCCGCAAGGCAACCGTTTCAAGAAACCTCGTAGCCCCCAAGACAAGGGTGTGGCGCACTTGACGAGCGATAAATCCATTGATCGCAGGAAATGGATCTCTTCTCCGTTTAAGAGGGAGGGAAAAATAGATATATATTTCAGCAGCTTTATGGGGAAATCTGCCACGGGCTCTAAATTTAATCCATTCGTGTCTGGATAGCTGAGCTTCCACTCCAGGCTCAATCCCGCTGCAAAACCATTTTTTAAAAACAAAAACAAAAAAAATCCCACAAGCCAGGCACTTTAAAGGATTCTCACTCGCGCACACGGCACGCGGGGTGTTTTTTTAAGAAAAAGATGTCCCAAAAAGCCCCCAGAGGGCTGGACATATCTTGCAAGCGTAAAGGTACGATGGGTTAGTGGCGAAAAGTTAACGGAGGCGCTTCTGACGGTTCTCCGCTCCATTTACACAGACCTCAGAGCAGATTGGCACTGGGAAGTGGAGATAAATCAGTTTCTAAATCAGTTTCGTGTTAAGGCCCGGAGCTCACCCCAAACGGAACATCACATTTCTCCATGCGCTCCAGAAAGCAGGTCCCCACCTAGCCGGGTGATACTCAACCGAGCGCTACAAAAGCGGGAACAGAATCATGTGCCCGGGTGCCATCCTTTGGAGCTGCGTCTTTCCACTCCTCATCCTCTTCGTGGACCCCCTCCCCACTGGAAACCACCCCTCCCCATCACATCAGGAGACCACGCCTCCCCCGGTTCCTTCAGAACCAAGGATTCAAAGGGAACTGGCACCCACCCCCCAAGGTGTGTGATGCAGACTTGGCGGGTATTCGGCAAACCCTTCTTGGTCTGAATTCTCTGCACCTTTCTCTTCGTGAGTACCACCACATTTTGCATGATCTGCAGCAACGAAAGCAGCTTACTTTTGAAATTTTCTGGGTGCTAAAATAGAGACATCTTTTGACGACGCCACACATATCCCATTTTTTCAGAGTCCAAAGGATGGGGGGGGGGAGAAAGAGAGATAGTCGTTTTGTGTTTAAAAATGCATTTAAAAAAAATTAGGCGGCTCTAAGACGCTGGCTCATTAAGAACGTGAAGAATTCCATAAATTTCCAACAAGACCTTTTCCCTGCAGAATTTCTGCTTGGCATTCCGATCACCTCACAAACAAGCTTCAAAGAGATAGATATGGGGGGGGGGGTATAAAAAAGGAAGGAGATCAGTGGGTGGGAAGAAGATGCCCTCCTCCGTTTCATTTTTTAAAGAGAGGTTTATTATTATCGCCTGTGTCTGAATCAACAAGTGAGACAATTTGTCCACCGAGATGCCTGAATCAATCAGGTGTTTGAAGAGGAGGACTTTTGCTGGGGGCGGGCGCTGGCACGGCACCCCCCACCCCAGAGATACTTCAAGACACCACCATTTCAGAGCCTCCAATCCCACCCAGTGCGTGTGGTGGTGGTGCGGCGGGGGGCGGGAGGGCTGGCTGGCTAGGAAAATGTATGCACTGTACATTTCGATCAATGATGTAATGGTACCCATATTTGCCTCATCCGTAGCAGTGGAGAAAATCCAGGATTCTCAACAAGCCGCTGAATAGAAGGACAGTGGGAGCGGGGGGGGGGGGAGAGATTTGGTGGGGATATATATCTCCCCAGCAATTGCTGCGTTCTGCTTCGGCATAAGCAAAAGGTGCTTTTTTCACACCAAGAGGAAGCACAGCCAAGAATGAACAGGACGAATGAGCTAAGGCTATTTGAAATGTCAGAAATATTTTAACTGGATACGATTACAAAGCGGCTTTGAATCCGGGGTGGGGGTGGGGGGATGAGTGAGGAGAGGGGGTTATAGGAAGGGGAGATTAGTTCACCTTACTCACACAAGCTCAACCCATACATAAAATGAGCATTAAATAGGTGGATTCCTTTTCCCTTCTGCATCCAAAATTGAAAAAGAAATAAGAGAGAGAAGGAGAAAGGGAATCAAAGCAATTTATCTGAAACAACTAGAGACTGGCGTTTTAATTATTTTATTTCACAGAAAGGGGCCCCCACTTGATAAATCAAAGCGCAAATATATAAGGTAAGATGTCCAACCTGAGCTACCGGACAAGGAGAGAGAGGGGGGGGGGGGAATTGAAGGACCTCCAACGCCCCCTTGGGAACAAAGCAATCAATACACACAGAAGGAAAACACAGCCAAGCCAATAAGAGATGTTTTGAGGCAGGGTTTGGACAGATAGATCCATCCTGTTTGAGAGCCAGTTTGGGTTTGCGATGAGATCTGAAAGCTGGAGAGGCATCGGAGGCAAGGACCAACAGGGCTTCTGCGATGGAGAGAGGGAGAAAGAGAACGAGCCACGCCAAGGGACCACTGCCAACTCTTGTGTGACTCAACCACTGCCGAGAACGGGGTGGGAGTGGGGGAGAGAGAGAGAGAAATGATGGTTGATTTGACCTTTTATGTGGAAAGGAAACCCTAAAGGGAAGCTTTTCGCACAGCCAAATCGGCAGGTAGAGAGACCTCCCCAAAGTTGGGGAGGGAGCAGGATTCCAAAGTTTAAGGCAATAAAAGATTGGGTCCCAAGTTTGGGGAAGCAAATGGGTTGGCGTCACCTCCGT
The DNA here is from genome assembly GCF_964106645.2 of Podarcis pityusensis. NCBI lineage: Eukaryota > Metazoa > Chordata > Lepidosauria > Squamata > Lacertidae > Podarcis > Podarcis pityusensis. Next base: position 8,500,978 of record NC_138043.1, on the reverse strand, counting down.
GCCCAGAGCGTTCCCCTCAATCCCCACGTCTCAAGGACTAAATCCTGGCAGAGCGCTGTGGGATGTGGCTGGATGATTCCACCACCACCACCCTGGTGGAGATCTCCAACGTTGGCAACACCTACAACAGGTGTTATGAATATACAAGTGTGGCTTCCTCAAGAGACTCCGCCAAATCTAGACAAGAGAGGGAGACAGGGGTAGGAGGAAAGCAGAGAGAAGGCAGGAGTGAGGGACCTGATGGAACAGAAGGCTGCAGGGCTATATGCGCAGACTGCACATGGAACTGTGCAAGGAAAGGACCACAAAGAGGACAAACGGAGAAGATCGAGGGGTGCCGTCCACAAACCTACATAGCGCACTGTGGAAAGAACCACAGAGTTATGTCTATTTTGAACTGACGGGGTGCGCATGCATGTGCGGGACTGCGCAAACATGTGAGGGCAAGCTGCAAATCAGGAGGGGATCCAGAAAGACCCAAAGAGTTGGGGGGGGGAGAACGGGAAGAGGCCCGCAGTAAGGGCGAGAGAGGGGCTTGCGTAGTATGGGGTCTTCCTGCAGGGCAGGGAAATGGGTTCGGGTTCAACGTCTCACTGGGCAAGCTCCACTTTCCCCATTTGCAGAAATATCTGTGCCCAGGGGGAAAAGAGGGAGGGGTCTCCTTTTTTCCAACAAGGGAAGCTGTGGGTGGGAGGCAGAAAAGTCTGAGGAGGAACGGCAAAAGCTCACCTGCAGAGGGGAGAAGAAAACCACCTTCTGGAATCAGCCAGGGACCCTCCCTTTCATCCCCCCCCCCTCAAGCTCAGACTCTCCCATCACCACACAAAGAAGTTGAGAGAGACCCCAAGTCTGGCAGCCAGCAGGAGGCAAGTCCCAGATACCCAAACTAAATTCATCGATGGCACCATGAGCCAAAGAGGGGAGTCGCACAGTCGCCAGATGTGCCTTTTGGGTATGACGGGGAGGGTGGCATTGAACCCCTCCCTCTGCCCACCAGGCGCCATCCTGCCTCCATCAGGTTGCAATAGTCCAGGTGGTCTGGACAGATGTCTCGCTGCCTAGCCTTCCCCCAAATGCTCAGCCACACAGCTGGGGGAGTCTCTGGGCATGATCCTTTGCCCCCGCCCATTCATGGCCACACTAGCCCCCAACCCATGACTTTCCCCATCTTTCAAGCATCTCACCAGCTGCTTCTGGGCAAACTCAATCTGTGCAGCCAGTCCAGTTTTGAAAAAAAGAACCACAGTTCTACACATTCATCACCAGCCAGGAGTTCATCTGCCACAACTCTGAAAAAATAAAAAATAGCCTCAAAATGCAACTGCTGGTGGACTAGCGACAACAGCTTCACCACACAAAAAGAGAGAGCATCACCACGCATGGATAAAGTCCATTGCAAACATTATTATTTTTCTGATTCTAGGGGGAGGGGAGAGAATGCTTTGGCAGCCCTTCTTCCCTCCCCGCCAAAAGACCTCCTCAGCTTCCAAGGCAGCCCCACCCCAAACTCCAGGCCGCCTGCTCCGTCCAAGCCTCTACATGCCGCCCCATTGTAGCTGCACGCAACCCTCTCGCCCCCCCCCCCGCGCCCCCAATGACCACATCTCGAACAGCAGACAGACATTTCAATCTTCCGGAAGCCCCTTCCTCCCAAAAAATACAACATTGCCCCCCCCCACCTATTCCCTTCCTCTCCAATTCTCCGCCGCCCCCAGGAATAAAAGAAGCACCCCACCGTTGCAACAACGACCCTTCTTCTCCAAAAAACCCCGACCCGCAGCAAGCGAAGCCTTCTCTCACCACCAGCCCCGCCCCCACCTTCTTCCCTCCCTCCCCCCCCCAATCATTTTGGAAATATAGCATCCAATAGCGATGCAATTTCAGAAGAACGGATGGAAAGAGAAGAGACAGTATGGGGGGGGGGGTGCGATTTTTTTTTTTTTTTGCAAGGTTGCAACAACCTCGCCGCCACCGCTGCCCCTCCCCATTGCAATGGCATGGAGTGGGGGGGGGGTGGGAGGAAGCGATTTGCATCCTTGCAAAGGCTAACTGCCTGCGCTCCCCCCCCCAAGAAAAAAAGATCTCATCAATGCAATGCAATGCAATAATGCAATGCAATGCAATGCAATGCAAATCGCGGGGCCCTCCCCTCGAGAAAAAGCCTCCTCGTCTTACCTGGTCCGCCGCCGAGCTGCTCCCGCGGCTCACATCCTCGCCTGGCTGGGGAAGGCGCATGGAGCCCGGTCCGGCAGCCCCCCCCCGGTCCTCCTCCTCCTGCCCACCCCCACGCCGGACCCCCTCCGGGCTCTCCCCTCCCAGCCGAAAAGGGGGCGCGGGGGAGAAAAGAGGAGGATGCTCGGCTTGCAGAGGGAGGGGGAGAGAGAGAGACTGCGGCTCCGCGCTCCCTCTCGGGCTCCGAGCGGCCACCCTCGCAGGTGATGTCATTCCCCGAGCCTCCGCCGGCTGACGTCACCCCGAGGGGCGTGGCCCGGGGGAGAGAAAAGAAAGAAAGGGGCGGGGCCGAGGCGGGCGTGGGAAAAGCAGCGCGCGCGCGCGCGCACCGGGAGGGGGAGGTGGCGCGCCGCCGGCCAATGGGGAGCGGGGAAGGCGCGGAGATGCAAATGAAGGGGGCGGGGGCGAGCCGCGTGGCGGCGGGTCCTGCCGCACGTGGGGATGCGGCCGCCTTCGAAGACGCGTGAAGAATAGGGGACTCGTATTGGCTGAGGTGTTTGGTTGGGGGTTTTTTTTAGTGGAATTGAGTGGAATTTCCGGGCAGTTGTTCAGCTATAGGTCTTTGTGCACGTAGGTTGCCTGCACACCGTATTGTTTATTATTATTTATTGGAGGATAGCTCAGTCGGTAGCGCATGAGATTCTTAATCTCAAGGCTGTGGGTTCAAGCCCCTCATTGGGCGAACAATGGGACTAAAGATGATCCATGGGATCGCTTCCAACTCTGCGCGGTTCTATGATTTCATGATTTAGCTACTGCCTTGTACCCAAAGCTAAAAGGCAACCTAGCAGTAGATAAATAGGTACCACTCCGGCGGGAAGGTAAACGGCGTTTCTGTGCGCTGCTCTGGTTCGCCAGAAGCAGCTTAGTCATGGTGGCCACATGACCCTCGGCCAATAAAGCGAGATGAGCGCCATAACCCCAGAATCATCCGCGATTGGACCTAATGGTCAGGGGTCCCTTTACCCGAAGATCACAGGGGGAGGGCGTGTTTTGCAGAAACCTGGCCTTCATCCTACTCAGAGTAGACCCCTTGAAATTAACGGGCATGACCAACTTGAGTCTGTTCACTTCAATGCACCTGCTGTGAGCAGAGCTTCGATAGGTAACGTCCCTAAGACCGCCTTCAAGGCTGCCAATTCATTTACAGCACGAGCTTTTGCGTTCCTCTTGAGCAGGGCCGTCCCACCCATGAGGCAAGGTGAGGCGACCGCTTCAGGCGGCAGGACCCATAGGGGCGGCAGATCCCCAGGTGAAATAAAGCCTCGTTTCGCCCTTGCCCTTTCCACCCCACAACAGCCTCTGATTCCCACTTGAACCAAAGGTTTATTTGAGCGCCCCACTTTGTCACCATTGTAGATCTTTACTGCTCCCTTGTTTCCTGGTGGATCGCTCCCGCCCCGCCCCAACACACAGTTTGTAGTTTAGCTCAGGTGCTCAAATCATTAGTTGCTGGTGCACACCCACACACTGTTCAGACGGGCGAGCAGGGGCGAAGGAAGGCAGCATGACACCCTGGGCAGGCGTCGCTACATAGAGCGCATGTGCAGCGTTGCTATGTATGACACGCGCCGTATGTACCGACGCCGCACATGCGCTGTACTTAGTAGTTTGCCGACGGCGCCACTCCAGCGCTGTACAGACAGTGCCAGGATCCCTCCGTTGCCAGCCGGCAAACCGCTATGTACAGCGCTTGTGTGGCATCACTACAGCGCATGCATGCGACGCCACACATGCGCTGCACATAGCGGTTTGCTGCCGGCGCCGGGATCCTCGGCTCATGGATGCAGTCGCGAATGGAGGATACTCCACTTGTGGTGGCAAGATGGCTGCTCGCGCCTCCGTGCGCCCCTGTGCGGTGACTTCTTGTCGCCCCTGCAGACGTGGAACCTGGGGCGCACCGCCCACCCTTTGCGACGCCACTGCAGGCGAGAATTATAAATAGGTGAGAAGGAAATGAAATGCAGGAAAGCAGAGGCAGTCCCAGTTATGTTGTGAACAGTGGTCTCCCTGCCACACAAAAGGTAGTCGATAACCAGGGTGGCATTTAGGTTTGATGAGGCCCTAAGCTACTGAAGGTAATGGGGCCCTTTATATGCCCCGCTGTCCATAGTCAACAACACATTGTCACTGTTTTTTGTGTTGAATATATGCTATATGGTAATTTATGGACCCAATAGGTATCTAAAGCCATTTGCCCATGTTGCAACCAGTCCACGCAGAATGTAGGCACCCTATATATAGAAATGAGCAAAGCAGTGATATTTTACAGAGCAGGCTAGCATGCGGGGCCCATGACTTACATCCTAGGAGCCTACGCAACACACTGTTGCTGTATGTAGGTTTTATTTTATTTGTTTTCTATCTTATATTTTGGAAATGTACATCCAGTTTTTTTCCCTTTAAATTTTCTTGGGGCCCCAAGAGAGTGGGGCCCTAAGCTACAGCTTGTTTAGCTTATACGTAAATCCAGCACTGTTGATAGCACAGGCATCTTTGCATTGGTAAGCCAACGAACATCAGCTGTGTGGTTTTAAAAACACATTGTGCCAATTTAACCCACACTGGACCTTTTGATGTACAGTGGATGCTCGGATTGCGAACGTGATCCGTGCAGGAGGCACATTCACAACCCACAGCATTTGCAACCTACAGCGCCGCATCTGTGCACGTGCAGGTCGCGATCCGGCGCTTCTGCGCATGTGCAAAGCGCAATTTAGTGTTTTTGCACATGCGCGAGCGCCGAAACCCAGAAGTAACCCGTTTCGGTACTTCCAGGTTTGGTGCAGTGTGCAACCCGAAAACGCGCAACCTGAAGCGTTTGTAACCCAAGGTATGACCTCGTGAAGTTCATTTGTTCCCATATGGATACTTTGCAGCCATTTGCTAAGTGACCCTGGAGGCTGAAATGTTCAACTGCTGTCCACCCCCCACCCCCGTATTGCCGCTTCTAAGGTCAGATTTGCGCCTGTTCATTCCTTTGCACGACGCAGGTGGCGCTGTGGGTAAAACCTCAGTGCCTAGGACTTGCTGATCGTATGGTCGGCGGTTCGAATCCCCGCGGCGGGGTGAGCTCCCGTCGTTCGGTCCCGGCTCCTGCCCACCTAGCAGTTCGAAAGCACGTCAAAGTGCAAATAGATAAATAGGTACCACTTTATAGCGGGAAGGTAAACGGTGTTTCCGTGTGCGGCACTGGTGCTGGCTCGCCAGCTGCAGCTTCGTCACGCTGGCCACGTGACCCGGAAGTGTCTCTGGACAGCGCTGGCCCCCGGCCTCTTAAGTGAGATGGGCGCACAACCCTAGAGTTGGTCACGACTGGTCCGTACGGGCAGGGGTACCTTTACCTTTATACCTTTGCATAGAGACTGGCCTGTCTGGCCCATGCAGAATGCAGGAGGGTGTTGTTGGCGGATCGTGGCCATCAGCCTGGACAGCTCCGTTGGTTAGAGCGCTGTGCTGATAGTGCCAAGGTTTCAGGTTTGATCCCCGTAAGTAAGGGACAGCTGCATATTCCTGCGTCGTAGGGCGTTCGACTAAATGTGTGCCAGGGTGCCTTCCAACCGTATGATTCTATAATGGAAGAGCATCAGAAGATGAGCAGGGGTGGGGGGAAGAAATTAAACTTTTTTGGGAAATGATCTATAATGAATTGAAGAAAATGTTTAAAATGACGTTTACAAACCAGAAGCATTTTTGTTAGGGATTGTAGGACAAGACCTGCCAAGGAAAACAAAGAACTTATTTATGTATGCAACAACAGTTGCAAGAGTCTTGATAGCACAAGGATGGAAGAATGAGGAAACCCCGACAAAAGAACAGTGGCAAGAGAAAATGATGGACTATGCAGAACTGACGAAACTGACATACAAACTGCAAGACAAGGACAACTGTGACTTCAAAGAAGAATGGGAACTTTTTACAAATTACTTGAAACAACAACAAAATGAATTGGACCCAGTAAGCTTCAAGGCTGGGTAGAGGGGTTCGAATCTTGGTCACCCAAATCCCGGGTCCTATTCTGCCACTCTGTAGAGCTTCTGTTCCTTTTTGACATCTGGGGGTGTGGGTGTGCATGCACACACAAAACAGTATTTTGCCACATAAATAAAACAACACTCATGTTTTGTCATCCTCGGTAACATACTTATTATTTCAGTGATTCCTAAAATGGAGCAAACTTGCACGAAAAGCCATCTTATGCTTTTACAGTGGTACCTCGGGTTACAGACGCTTCAGGTTACAGACTCCGCTAAGCCAGAAATAGTACCTCAGGTTAAGAACTTTGCTTCAGGATGAGAACAGAAATCGGATGGTGGTGGTGCGGTGGCAGTGGGAGGCCCCATTAGCTAAAGTGGTACCTCAGGTTAAGAACAGTTTTAGGTTAAGAACGGATCTCCAGTACGAATTAAGTTCTTAACCTGAGGTACCACCGTATAACTATAGCTATGGGGACCCAGCATATTCTTCTTACTGTAAATTGTTTTTAACTGATTTTAACATTGCTGCTGCCCACTCTGGGCCTTTGTGGCAAACAGCAGTTAGGAAATCAAATTATATTAATTATATTGAATCATATATTGAATCATATTGAATCACTTACTCAGAAGCCAAGTCGAGGCATCAGCAAAATCCCACATGTGTCTACTCAGAAGTACCACCCATTGGTTTCAATGAAGCTTACTCGCAGGTAAGTTGGTTCGTTCCCAAGGTTGCAGTCCTGCAAGCTGAGCTGATGCGCATTGACTTGGCTGTATGGCGCACTCAATGCAGTGGGACCAATTCCTTACATATTGCACCTATAACGGCCTAGTAGAAAGAATATGCTTCTTGCCTTGATGAATGGGACAACGGCCAGATTGCTTTAAACATACAGAACGACATGTAACTCATGCAAATATTACCGTATCTCATGTTTCTTTGATTTGCTAGGAGATTCTGCAAATATTTATCCGGGCAGATAATTTGTTTTAATGCGAGGTCTGTTTGATCGGCTGCAGGCTCCTAGATGCTTATTTGGTCGTAAACGGCAGTCTGGTCAGGATGGGCTTAACTTATCATAGAACATGGGTAGGCAAACTATGACCCAGGGGCTGGATCTGGCCCAGTCGCCTTCTAAATGCGGCCTGTGGACGGTCCGGGAATCAACGTGTTTTTACATGAGTAGAATGTGTCCTTTTATTTAAAATGCATCTCTGGGTTATTTGTGGGGCCTGCCTGGTGTTTTTACATGAGTAGAATGTGTGCTTTTATTTAAAGTGCATCTCTGGGTTATTTGTGGGGCATAGGAATTCGTTCACCCCCCCAAAAAAAACCATAGTCTGGCCCCCCACAAGGTCTGAGGGACAGTGGACCGGCCCCCTGCTGAAAAAGTTTGCTGACCCAGTCCAATCAACGGTGACAATGGGTTTGCAGTGCTCATCCCCCGATTCCCGGACAGTCCGTGGGCCGGATTGAGAAGGTGATTGGTCCACATCTGGCCCCCGGGCCTTAGTTTGCCTACTGATGCTGTAGTTGTTTAGCTCTTTGACATCTGATGGGAGGACGTTCCACAGCGTGGGTGCCACTAAAGGTAAAGGGACCCCTGAACGTTAGGTCCAGTCATGGCTGACTCTGGGGTTGCGGCGCTCATCTCGCTTTACTGGCCGAGGGAGCCGGCGTACAGCTTCCGGGTCATGTGGCCAGCAGGACTAAGCTGCTTCTGGCGACCCAGAGCAGCGCATGGAAACGCCATTTACCTTCCCGCCAGAGTGGTACCTATTTATCTACTTGCACTTTGAGGTGCTTTTGAACTGCTAGGTTGGCAGGAGCAGGGACCGAGCAATGGGAGCTCACCCCGTCGCGGGGATTTGAACCACCGACCTTCTGATCGGCAAGTCCTAGACTCAGTGGTTTAACCCACAGTGCCACCCACGTCCTACTGTTGGTTAAACCACTGAAAGAACAGCCCCAAAGACCAGCAGGGGAGCTGGTGTTATGGCAGCACTGGTCCTAGCCAATCAGCACTGGGCACAGACAGCTTTTCCCATGAGCAGAGCTTGATGCTGAAGATGGAACTACAGTGGTACCTCGGGTTACATACGCTTCAGGTTACATACATTTCAGGTTACAGACTCCGCTAACCCAGAAATAGTGCTTCAGGTTACGAACTTTGCTTCAGGATGAGAACAGAAATCGTGCTCCGGTGGCAGCGGGAGGCCCCATTAGCTAAAATGGTGCTTCAGGTTAAGAACGGACCTCCGGAACAAATTAAGTACTTAACCCGAGGTACTACTGTATTCTAGACAATCAGCACGAAGCACAGCAAACAGAGCTTGACATTGTGCAGACAGGAGCAGGGATATGCACAAAGTTTGCATTTTTTGGAATTGCCTACAAAACATCGCATAATTTTCCATTTTGTGTCCCAGATCGAAGCGAGCACACACAGAGGAAGATTCCATGAAGCTTTCCAAAATTATGATGCTCTGGACTGTATTATTTTCAAAATAACTTAAGGAAAAAACTGGGGTGGTTTTTTTGTAATCATAAATCCTACATTAGCTTTGCTTTACACAAGTAATCATATATATATATGCAGTATTGTATGTCTCTAGTAAATTTATGTAAAATTATGTAAACCAAAATGTGGCACGGCTTGAATTCATGTTGTGAAACACGCAGCAAGGCTTTCAAAAATAATTACAAAACCTTACGCAGGCAAAGCGCACAGGGAATGAAAGAGCTTCAAAATTCCAAAAGAGAAAGAACTGCAAAGTGGGATGGGCTCAATAATTTGCAGGAATGAAGTAAGAGAGACAGTACCATGAATTAGAAGCCTAGGAGAGCAGTGGTTCTAGCCAATCAGTGCCGGGCGCAACCAGCCTCTCTCACAAGTCCCAGACGTGGGACTTGCCACAGCAAAGGGCCCAGCCAATCCATGTCGGGCACAGCCAGTTTATAGTTTATCTCTTTTTGTCGCAGGCAGAACTTGACGCTGCAGAGAGGTTCAGACATTTGAATGTGATCCGTGAATAGACTTCCCCCACAGCCCACGGTATGTTCATTTTGTGGGATGTAATCCATTGGTGCAGTCAAATGCAAAATTCCTTGTTTCCCTAGAGTGGCACAGGCAGGGGGATGTTACTCCAGTCAGTATAACTTCCTATTACACTGGTCTTGACATCCTCTCCATGCATGTGACTTGGGAGATGGGCACGGCCATACCTGTCAACTTAGAGATTTGAAAATAAGGGACCAGCAGCCTCGAAAGTAAGGGACCAGCAGCCTCGAAAATAAGGGATCAGCAGCCAAAATAAGGGATTTTCCAGACACAGGTATGTTCAACTTCTGAGCCCCTCTGAGCCAAAGGCAGCCCAGCCAGCAGCCAAACGAAGCCTCAAGCGGTGGTTCCCACAGCGCAGGAATCTGGCAAAGGGCATGCAGCAAGGAAAACCACCGTCACCTCTCCGCTGGGAAGCGCTGAGCAAAGGCGAGTCCCCAGGCAACGCGGCCGATTTGATCGGCACAAGGCATGCAAGCTCCACCCCCCAGTCGTTCTTAGACTCCTTATTGGATGAGCAACGCAGCCAAGCAACACAGTTGGAGCCTCCCTCCTCCCTGGCCGGCAGGGAGGGAGGGAGGGAGAAAAGCTGCTTCCTTTGAAACCCGGGAAATTTAAGGGGCATCATCAATAAGGGATAGCAGCGGGACACGGCGCTGGGATAAGGGACTTTCCCACCAAATAAGGGACGGTTGACAGCTATGGGCATGCAGTCATGCAGCCATTTTCTCAGTCCTATTTTTGTCTAGTTTTGTCTTTCTGTTGTTGCTGCTCTTCTGCGGCCATTTTGTCTCAATGTAAATTTTGCTGTCTGCTGGCTCTCAGACAGCAGCACATGAACTCAGTCTCCATATGAGATAAACTCACTGTTTCTTTGTGTAACTACCAGGTAAAGTCTGCCTTTCAAGGATCAAATCGTGAATTGAAATGTGAGTAAACTTTTTGTTACTTTACTTAGACTCTTGTGTCTTTATTCTTTTAGGAGGGATAAAAGGGGACACCAGGAATGAACTTAACTAATTGATTCAAATGAACCTGCAAACTGGCTTCCATCTACATTGAGGGGAATTTGCTCTGCTACATGACTCACTAGCGTGAGTGAATAACACTTATTCATTATATCCTTTCCTACTATCCTTAACATTCCCACACATTTGTATGAGCCCTTAAAGAGGACATGATCCAACCAAAATAAAGAGCGCTTCAAAGTCCCTGTTGATCTCCACTGGAGAGATTTAATTCTGTACTTATCTGTGCCAGGGAAATCGATAGCACACACACACACAAAAAAAAAACTTCACTTCGTTTGAATTGTCCCCAGCCTTTCCCAAAAATGACAAGGGAGAGGTTTTAAACTTGAGAAACTTGCCCAATCCACATTGCTTCTGAAATTGAAGATGCTGAGGGAATGTTTACACTGGGATATTGAAAAATTTATTGTTCCATCGTTTCACCTCGGGAAGCCTTTGTATAAAAGCGTTCTGCTTCAGCAAAATAGCAAGGCTATTGATCTCCGAGTTATTTATTATTTGTCCATAACTGGTGTTTAGTTCTGAAAGCAAGGGAAGGATCAATGGCACCTGGAAAGAGACAGAGGTAGCAAGCACACCTGATAAAGAAGTTTGAGGAAGAACAAGGATTTTTGTATTCCTCAACTTTAGTGAGAAGCAGCTCAGGTACGGCAGGGGGACCTGAACAGAAAGTGAGCAGGGGTTCATTTAAGCTTGTAAAGATATTTATTAAAGTTTCAACATATTACAAAAATAAGAGAAAAAAGAAAGAAAGAAAAGAAAAAAATAGAAAATGAAAATACAAGGTAAAAACAGTTAAAAACAGATCAGTCTTTCCATATCTTATCTTTCATTTGCTTGTTTCCCTGACCTCCTCACACCTCCCTTTTTTGTATTCCAATTCAATTAGTTAATTCAGCAAATCCTTTCCCTCTTTGATTTTGTCTTAATCTTTTATCTTAATATATTATAACTTTAGATTATCACCTGTTAACAATCCATTTTTACATGTTCCTTTATAACATTGCTGCTAAAAACCACTTAACTTCAATCCAACATCATTCTAACATTCATTAATTTTGCAATATTTCTGTAGATAGTCTTTAAATTTCTTCCAATCTTCTTCCACCGACTCTTCTCCCTGGTCTCGGATTCTGCCAGTCATTTCCGCCAGTTCCATATAGTCCATCACCTTCATCTGCCATTCTTCCAGAGTGGGTAAATCTTGTGTCTTCCAATACTTTGCAATAAGTATTCTTGCTGCTGTTGTAGCATACATAAAGAAAGTTCTATCCTTCTTTAACACCAATTGGCCAACCATGCCCAGGAGAAAGGCCTCTGGTTTCTTCAGAAAGGTATATTTAAATACCTTTTTCATTTCATTATAAATCATCTCCCAGAAAGCCTTAATCCTTGGGCACGTCCACCAAAGGTGAAAGAATGTACCTTCAGTTTCTTTACATTTCCAACATTTATTATCGGGCAAATGATAGATTTTTGCAAGCTTGACTGGTGTCATGTACCACCTGTATATCATTTTCACATTCAAGCTTGTAGAGGAACCAAGCTCTCGTGGCTTTAATTCATGTAACAAATTCACATCCCACCCAGAGCAGAGAAAGAGCAAAGCAGAAAAAAATGATACAATTCCTTTTTTAAAAAAAACAACCCAAAATATATTCATAACGTCTCAAACAACAACAAACAGATACATATCCTCATAGCAAATATTTTCAAGGTTTCCAGGAACAGCACCTTTCAACCCTCAAATGCCTGAGTGAACAGGAATGGGTTTTAATTCCTCCTGAATGTTAATAACAAGGGAGACAGGCAGGCCTCAACAGGGAGGGCATTCAGCAAATGGGGAACCGCCACCAAGAAGGCCCTGTTGTGGGTCAGCCCCACTGATCCGCCCTGGAGACATTTGCATGCATTTGCATCATACACAACATATTTGTAGGTCTATTCCTCCAAAAATCAATGGTATGTTTTGTTATCATCTTGGTTCCACACACACACACACACACACACACTTTATTTTTTGCCACAATAAAACACTGTTCGAGTATCTTCAAAGTCCATGATGCCTTTGGTAAAGGCTGTTCTCCAGCTGGAGTTCTTGCAGACCAATGTTTCCCAGTTGTCAGTGTACTACATTTTTAAAGATTTGCCTTGTGAAAGTCTTTAAACCTCTTTTGTTGACCACCAGCATTACACTTTCCATTTTTAAGTTTGGAGTAGAGTAGTTGCTTTGGAAGACGATTATCAGGCATCTGCACAACATGACCAGTCCAACAAAGTTAATGCTGAAGAATCATTGCTTCAACACTGGTGATCTTTGCCTCTTCCAGGACCCTGGCATTAGTTTGCCTGCCTTCCCAAGTGATGTGTAAAATTTTTCAGAGACACCGTTGATGGAATCTTTTGAGGGCTACTAAATAGGACTGGCACCTCTTTTTGTTGTTAAAAAGTGTGGCACCCGCTGTAACAACTTCACGGTGAGCACCTATTTTTCTAGAAAAGAAAGCACTGATGAAGCCATCTTCAAATATTTTAAGGGCTGGCCATGGAAGATGGAGCAAGCTTCTCTTTTGCTGCTCCAGAGGGGAGGACCCAAAACAATGGATTCAAATGACAAGGTGATTCTGACTAAACATTAGGAAAAACTTTCCAACAGCAAGAGCTGTTTGACAGTGGAACTGTTTCCCACAGGAGGTGGTGGACTCTCCTTTCTTGGAGGTTTTAAGCTGCGCTGGGCCCGGGGGTAACCCGTGAAATGCGGTCCAGGACCGATCCAGAATCCGAAGGTTCCACTGGGAGTCAGTCCGACAGGACCAAGGCAGGAAACCAGGCAAGGACAGATACAGGATCTCAGGCAGGATCTAGCAACGTTGCTCCCGCAACCTGCGACAGGGTCTGACAGCCTTTTATCTTTGTTGGGGTAGCGGCCCATCCTGATCCCCCGGCGACTCACCTCCCTGTTTCGCCCGAAGGCGAGCACTCCTCCTGCGAGTGCTCGGGTCTCTCCTTCTCTCAGACCTCAGTCTCTGCAGCTCGGGAGACGTCGGTGGGTAAACTGTAGCTGTGTGGGGTCTCCTCTCCGCTCTCAGCACCTTTTAACAAACTACAGTTTCCATGATTCTTTGGGGGTTTGAAGTGGTGTGATATTCTTTTAAGATGAAACCCAAGATCAAGGAGCAAGGTGAAAATCGGGCCAAGGTGGGTGTGCTGGGCCCGGGGGTAACCCGTGAAACGCGGTCCAGGGCTGGTCCAGAATCCGTAGGTTCCGTTAGGAGTCAGTCTAACAGGGTCAAGGCAGGACACAAGGCAGGAAACCAGGCAAGGACAGGTACAGGATCTCAGGCAGGATCTAGCATACAGCAATGTTGCTCCCGGAACCTGGGACAGGGTCCGACAGCCTTTTATCTTTGTCGGGGTAGCGGCCGGTCCTGATCCCCCGGCGACTCACCTCCCTGTGTCGCCTGAAGGTGAGCACTCCTCCTGTGAGTACTCAGGTCTCTCCTTCTCTCAGAGCCAGTGTGGTGCAGTGGTTAAGAGCGGTAGTCTCGTAATCTGGGGAACCAGGTTCGCGTCTCCGCTCCTCCACCTGCAGCTGCTGGGTGACCTTGGGCTAGTCACACTTCTCTGAAGTCTCTCAGCCCCACTCACCTCCCAGAGTGTTTGTTGTGGGGGAGGAAGGGAAAGGAGAATGTTAGCCGCTTTGAGACTCCTTCGGGTAGTGATAAAGCGGGATATCAAATCCAAACTCCTCTTTTCTTCTTCTTCTTCTTCTTCTTCTTCTTCTTCTTCTTTTTCTTCTTTTTCTTCTTCTTCTTCTTCTTCTTCTTCTTCTTCTTCTTCTTCTTCTTCTTCTTCTTCTTCTCAGACCTTAGTCTCTGCAGCTCAGGAGACGTCGGTGGGCTACCAGACCCAGAGGCCGCCTCAGCCTCCCCTGACCCAACCGGTAGTGGAGCAGCTGTAAGCGATGGCCCAGCTGGAGGCAACGAAGTCATCCCCGCATCTGGAGCCAGGGCAGGCTCAGGCCCCTGACTCGGCCCAGGTGGTGCTTGTTGCAGGGGAACCTGTGCAGACTGGGACTCTTCAGGATCAGGCCCCAGACTTGGTTCAGATAATGCCTGAGGCAAAGGATCCGGTGCAGACTGAGACTCCTCTGGCTCCGAGTCCGAGCCCGAGTCCCAGGCCATCACATTAGCAGGGGTTGGATGGCCATCTGTCAGGGATGCTTTAGCTGAGATTCCTACATACCATAGCAGATGATTGGACTACATGATTCTTGAAGCCACTTCCGAGTCAACAATTCTATTATTTTGGTATATACTATGAGTTGCATGTAGATTTTAAGTTTATTTTGCTACACTTACCTGCAGAGGAGTAACGAGACATTCTTATGATACTTAGAAAAAAAGGGGTCTTTAGTTTGTGGGTGGGTTTTCAATGAATTCGTTTATTTGTTATAGTAGTTCTGTGTATGTTTGTTTACTGACTGAGGGAAGCATAATTATATCTGCCTACTTCCAAGGATAACTTACTTTGCTTTGTGTATTTGCTTCCTCTTGAAAACCTAATAAAAAATATTTAATCATAACAATATAAATGTATTATTATTACTAATTGCTTAAAAACAACAACCTCAGTACATAATTATGTACATTTGGTGACTTGCACAACAAAATGCCTACTATTTTTGTTGCATGCTGACCTAGAAAAGGGGAGAGCTGGGTTTAGGATTGGAAAAAACGAGTAACTGCAGGAAACCATTTATTCTCTGAAATTGTGATGTTCATGTAGAATAAATAAATTCCTGGTTGTGCACTGGGAACTTAGATCTGTCACTTTCAGGCTAAGCACTGGTGAATCTCTCAATTTTGGTTTCTCACCCCATCCCAGCCTTAAAAGTTCAGTCCTCAGTGTTTCCACATCATAGAATCACTTTGCAATAATTTTTTTTAAGTCCTCATGAAAATTCTTTTAGTGCAAAACTCTCCCAAGATACACATTTCTATATGCAACGTTGCCTAACACGTACCCCAAAGTGATTTTCACTTCTTCTTTTTTGTATATTGTTTTCACAGGCATGCGCATAACGGTGCACATTTTATCATTATTATCTTTATTCCCCCAATATATACATATATATTTTGGTATGTATTACTTGGCTGGAGACCCGCATTGCAAAATTCAGAGAAGTACAGGAGTTGACTGTATTTTGGTGCACGTGTTCCTTTGTTGTTGTTTAGTTGTTTAGTCATGTCCGACTCTTCGTGACCCCCTGGACCAGAGCACGCCAGGCACCCCCGTCTTCCACTGCCTCCCGCAGTTTGGTCAGACTCATGTTTGTAGCTTCGAGAACACTGTCCAGCCATCTTGTCCTCTGTTGTCCCCTTCTCCTTGCGCCCTCCATCTTTCCCAACATCAGGGTCTTTTCCAGGGAGTCTTCTCTTCTCCTGAGGTGGTCAAAGTCTTGGAGCCTCAGCTTCAGGATCTGCCCTTCCAGTGAGCACTCAGGGCTGATTACCTTCAGAATGAATAGGTTGGATCTTCTTGCAGTCCATGGGACTCTCCAGAGTCTCCTCCAGCACCAGAATTCAAAAGCATCCATTCTTCGGCGATCAGCCTTCTTTATGGTCCAGCTCTCACTTCCATACATCACTACTGGGAAAACCATAGCTTTGGAAAGACCACCTTTCAATGCGAACTGTGTCAAATTACACAGCACATAACACCTATCCTGGCCTCACAGCATTGGCTACCAATTTGTTTCTGGGCCCAGTACCTCAAGGACTGCCTCTCTCCACATAAATCAGCCTGGGACCTGCAAGCGTCATCTGAGGCCCTTCTCTGTGTGCCCCCCTTCAGGGGAGGTCCAGAGGGTGGCAATACGAGAACGTGGCATTTTCAGTGGTGGCTCCCTGTTTGTGGGATGCTCTCCCCAGGAAAGCTCGCCTGGCGCCATCATTACATATCTTCAGGCACCAGGCAAAACCATTTCTTTTCCACCAGGTCATTAGCTCTTAATTACCCATGGCCGCCCATGTGTGGGTGGGATATTTTAATCCTACCATTTCCCCATTTTTCTTTGTCCCGTGGCGGTTTTAATGCATGTGTTTATTTGTTTGTAGGTTGCCTTGAGTTAGGTAAAGGTAAAGGGACCACTGACCATTAGGTCCAGTCGTGGCCGACTTTGGCGTTGCGGTGCCCATCTCGCTTTACTGGCCGAGGAAGCCGGCGTACAACTTCTGGGTCATGTGGCCAGCATGACTAAGTCGCTTCTGGTGAAGCAGAGCCGTGCACGGAAACGCCGTTTACCTTCCCGCCAGAGCGGTACCTATTTATCTACTTGCACTTTGAGGTGCTTTTGAACTGCTAGGTTGGCAGGAGCAGGGAATGAGCAATGGGAGCTCACCCCGTCGCGGGGATTCGAACCGTCGACCTTCTGATCGGCAAGCCCTAGGCTCTGTGGTTTAACCCACAGTGCCACCTGTGTCCCTGCCTTGAGTTACCTTGGTGAAAAAAGCAAGCAATAAATTGTGTGGTTGTCAGGGACTCGTCTGAGGAGGAATGGTGGAATCCGCTCCCCCCTGCACTTCCCAGAGAAGAGGGAGACAGTATAGATTTAGAACAGTGGTTTGCAGAAGGTCACAGTTCAGAGCTGCAGAGGGGAGAAGCTGGAAATTTTGGGGGGGGGGAGAGCAGGAAGAAGAAACACCAGGTGAGAGACAGCTGACAGACTCAGTGTCTTTAGACAGCATTCCTGCCCCCCCCTTCCCAGGACCAGGCAGGCATTCAGAGTAGAAGAAGAGAAAGCTCAGAGGCAGAAAGCACAGATCAGCCAACGCAGGGATCATGTACAATAGGAGGGCCTGATGGGACTTTACTTGGAGCAATGCCATTATCTGAGAGGCGCCACCATCAGTCTCTCTCTCTCTGTGAATATTGAATAAAAAACCACAGAGCCTAGGACTTGCCGATCAGAAGGTCAGCAGTTCGAATCCCCGTGATGGGGTGAGCTCCCATTGCTCGGTCCCTGCTCCTGCCTACCTAGTAGTTCGAAAGCACGCCAGCACAAGTAGATAAATAGGTACTGCTCCGGCGGGAAGGTAAACGGCGTTTCCGTGCGCTGCTGTGGTCCGCCAGAAGCGGCTTAGTCATGCTGGCCACATGACCCGGAAGCTGTACGCCAGCTCCCTCGGCCAATAAAGCGAGATGAGCACCGCAACCCCAGAGTCGGCCACGACTGGACCTAATGGTCAGGGGTCCCTTTACCTTTTTACCATGGTAAGAACGTCTTGTTTTGCCATTTCTGGCTGCCAGCCGTGAAATTCCCTGAAGCCTGACAGTGGTGTAGTGCATAGGTAGGCAATGTAAGGCCCGGGGGCCGGATCCGGCCCAATCGCCTTCTAAATCCAGCCCGCGGACGGTCCGGGAATCATGTAGTGGTTTAAAATCGTAGGACTAGGACCTGGAAGAGAGCAGAGTTCAACTTCCTGCTTGATCAGGATTTTCACTTGTGTGGCCTTGGTCCACAGTCCATAGCTGTCAACTTTTCCCTTTTCTTGTGAGGAATCCTATTCGGAATAAGGGAATTCCCCTTAAAAAAAGGGAAAAGTTGACAGCTATGCCACAGTCACTGCCTCTCTGGCTGTTAAGATTAAATTTGGAGATGAGGAGGTCTATGTACACTGCCTTGAGTTCTTTGGAGAAACAGATGGGATATAAGTGCAATAAATTAATAATAATACAGTGGTACCTCGGGTTAAGTACTTAATTCGTTCCAGAGGTCCGTTCTTAACCTGAAACTGTTCTTAACCTGAGGTACCACTTTAGCTAATGGGGCCTCCCGCTGCTGCCGCACGATTTCTGTTCTCATCCTGAAGCAAAGTTCTTAACCTGAGGTAATATTTCTGGGTTAGCGGAGTCAGTAACCTGAAGCGTCTGTAACCTGAAGCGTATGTAACCCGAGGTACCACTGTAATAAAAATAAAATAAAATAATAAAATAAAATAAAAGTATTTCTCCCCAAATCTTGAATTCAGGCAGCTGCTCTTACCGCCTTCTGTTGGATATAGAGAGAGAAAGAGAGAGAAGAAAACAACTAAGAGTCCTAGCTGGTTTCAGCCTCCATCTCCTTCGGCAAAAGAGTCCTTTGAATTCTTTAGTTAACTCCAGTTTCAGTCATTAAAATCTGTAATCACATCAGGGCAGCCGAGGATCCCAATTTAAATATATATATATCTGTATTTTTTCTTCTTCTTCTAGAGTTAGAATTGGAAACGAATCTCCTCCGTCTTCGGCCATCACTCGTTGGTTGTTTTATTTATTTATTTTCGAGGCAAAAGGGATGAAAAGGAAGGGGAAAGGGGGGGTCACGCAGGGCCAAAAATGGGTACAGTTAATAATTGATATCCCCATTTCCGTTCCGTCTGATCAAAGGCAGTGATTGCATGACAAACGAGCAAATTACTGTAAAATACTATACGCCTATTAATAATATAGCGGCTTCTCCAGATATAGCCGACTGCTGTAATAGGGAGATGAGATTTCGCTACAAGATAGATGCCGGGGCATGGAATTCATTTCAGGAGGAGGTGGACAGGAGTCTCAGGCGCCGAGCGAGGGATCCGAGGAGGGGAAGGGAGGGATAGAAGCTCTCCCAGCCTCCGTTTTAATAACAGAATCTTGAGTTGGAAGGGACCCCACGGGGTCATCTAGCTGAACCCCCTGCAATGCGTGAATCACAGATAGCCGCGATGATAATTTCAGAAAGATTTACACATCATCAGCAGCAATGTAAGTAGGAGGAGGGAGGGAGGATTGGTCCTTAAGTTTCAGGGCTGAAGTCAGACGCAGGTCAGCGAAAAAAGGAGCAATTTTTCCAGTGCCAACCAAGTGAACTCTTGTATTAAAAGGAACCAAAGACAACTCAAGTCTAGGGGTTTTAGCACCCCTTCCCAGTAGATCTCCCCCCTACTGGGAGCAGTTGCCAGGACTGAAGGTCCTTGCCTCCCACGCTTTCTAAGGCAGATGGTTCCTGAGCAGTTCCAAACTGCATCTGTCCTGGTCTGCCCCGCAGAGGACCTTAAGGTCCATGAATAACCATCGTTTAGAAGCCCTGGGCCCTAAGGAAGTCAGACTATCCTCCACCAGGGCCTTCTCAGTGATGGCTCCGACCTGGTGGAATGCTCTGTCCCAGGAGACCAGGGCCCTGCTGGATTTAACCTCCTTCCGTCGGGCCTGTAAGACAGAGCTATTCCGCCTGGCCTTTAATTTGAATTCAGCCTGATTTTTTATTTCCCTTCTCTTCCTTCCGTCTCCCCTTTTATGAAGATTACCCGCTCTGGGATCCCACAGCTAATTCTCCCCTGGCCTCCTTGCTGGCCCAAGTAGGACCAATTCAGCCAGCTAGCCCTGGGGATTATCTAATCAATTTTTTATTTTTGAATTTTATGGTTATTCATGTTTTTGTACTGTATTTTATGCTGCTTTTATAATTAAGAGTTTTAAAGTGTTTTAAATTTGTTGTTAGCTGCCCTGAGCCCAGTTTTTGAACTGGGAAGGGCGGGGTATAAATAAAAAATTATTATTATTATTAGTCTATCTCTGCCCTCTCTTCTGCCCTTCTCATCATCCTGCGCATTCTCGGGGACCAGGGGGGAGGGGAGCTCGTCGCAGCAGGAGGGGGAGACCGCCTGGATTCTTGACCATGGATGTAGCCAGGGGAGGCAGGGGGAGCAGCCACCCACTCCCCCCAAATCAAGTAAATAAACAGAAACACTTAACTCACTGATCAATTGTTTCACAGACAACTTGGTTCTGCGCCCCTAAAATAAACCCTGGCTCTTGACCCGTCTCCTCTGTTTCAGCCTCGGACTCTGAGCTGCTGCCTGTTACAAGGTCTTCCTGCTCACTAAAACCTGCTGCCCCTTCGGAATCCAGTATCTCAGGAGTCCTCAAAACTTTATCAGCAGGGGGCCGGTCCACTGTCCGTCAGATCTTGTGGGGGGCCGGACTCTATTTTGAAGGGGGGGAAATGAACGAGGGACAGCGAGCGGCATGCGAAAGGGCTCCGGAGAGGGGCTGGCACCAACAAAGTCCAGCCCCCTTCCTCCTCTAGGCAGGGCAGGAAAAAGCCAGAAGGAGGGAGGGAGGAGCTGCCGCCGGCGTGGGAGGGAGGGAAAGAAAGTGTGCGCTGGCGATCCACGCGGCGATTCCCGGACCGTCCACGGGCCAGATTTAGAAGGCAATTGGGCCTGATCCGGCCTGTGGACCTTGGTTTGCCGACCCATGCAGTATCTCCTCCCAATTTCTTCCTCCCCCTGCCCGACCTCTCCTCGGTGCCCCACCACCAACTGCCTGACTCTAGACCCCTTTTCCTTCAGCCATGCTGAACCATTCACGCCACCTTGAGCTCCTTAAAGGTAGGCTAGAAACACAATCCATAAATTCTCTCCTCTTTGAAGGTAAAGGTAAAGGTAAAGGGACCCCAGACCATTAGGTCCAGTCGCAGACGACTCTGGGGTTGCGGCGCTCATCTCGCTTTACTGGCCAAGGGAGCCGGCGTACAGCTTCCGGGTCATGTGGCCAGCATGACTAAGCCACTTCTGGCAAACCAGAGCAGCGCACGGAAACACTATTTACCTTCCCACCAGAGTGGTACCTATTTATCTACTTGCACTTTGACGTGCTTTTGAACTGCTAGGTTGGCAGGAGCAGGGACCGAGCAACGGGAGCTCACCCCATTGCGGGGATTCAAACCGCCGACCTTCTGATCAGCAAGTTCTAGGCTCTGTGGTTTAACCCACAGCGCCACCCACGTCCCATCTCCTCTTTGAATCAGCCCATTAAAATCAAAACAAAACATGAGGACTGGAATCTTACTCTAACTATAAGGGAAGGACTCCAGCTCATCCCTGGCCACGCTGGCTGCTGAGAACTGCTGTAAGCAGGCCTTGTTGTGGGGGGGTTGGGGGCATGGAAGGACTGCCCCACGGGGACAATGCTGAAAGTGGCTTAAAGCCATCCGGCATCAGCACGAAGCCCGCGGGGACTGATCTCGCCCTGCTCTCTTCTGAGGGGGCGCTTGTAATTTACAAGCCGCCACTCTGCAAGTCCCCCTATCCATCACACTGACAGGTATTTCATTTTCTGCGCTAGAACACATCCGCAGACTTAACACGGCTTGCTACCAGCATTGGGTGCACAGGGCAAGTCCTCCGAACAGTAGCCGTGTCAGTTTTTCCGCACACCTAGCGTGGTAAATCTTTGGTCTTCAAGGTGTTGCTGAGCTACACCTCCCAGCAGACCAATGTCCAGGGATGATGGGAGTTCTAGTTCAGCAGTGTCTGGAGGGCCTGGGGTTCCCACCCTTTTACTACCCAGTGGAAAAGGTAAAGGTAAAGGGACCCCCGGCCGCTAGGTCCAGTCGCGGACGACTTTTAACCCACTACATGATTCCCAGACCGTCTGCGGGCTGGATTTAGAAGGCGATTGGGCCGGATCCGGCCCCCGGGCCTTACATTGCCTACCCATGCACTACACCACTGTCAGGCTTCAGGGAATTTCACGGCTGGCAGCCAGAAATGGCAAAACAAGAAGTTCTTACCATGGTAAAAAGGTAAAGGGACCCCTGACCATTAGGTCCAGTCATGGCCGACTCTAGGGTTGCGGCCCTCATCTCGCTTTATTGGCCGAGGGAGCCGGCGTACAGCTTCCGGGTCATGTGGCCAGCATGACTGAGCCGCTTCTGGAGAACCAGAGCAGCACACGGAAACGCTGTTTACCTTCCCGCCGAAGCAGTACCTATTTATCTACTTGCACTTGATGTGCTTTTGAACTGCTAGGTTGGCAGGAGCAGGGACCGAGCAACGGGAGCTCACCCCATCGCGGGGATTCAAACCGCCGACCTTCCGATCAGCAAGTCCTAGGCTCTGTGGTTTAACCCACAGCGCCACCCACGTCCCAACTACCCAGTGGTAGGACTGAGGCCAAACAGAGATACGCCTGCAAGCATTTCTGTGCTCCAGGGATGTGGGTGGCTCTGTGGTCTAAACCACAGAGCCTCTTGGGCTTGCCGATCGGAAGGTCAGTAATTCGAATCCCCGTGATGGGGGTGAGCTCCCGTTGCTCAGTCCCTGCTCCTGCCAACCTAGCAGTTCGAAAGCAAGTCAAAGTGCAAGTAGATAAATAGGTACCACTGCAGCAGGAAGGTAAACAGCGTTTCCATGCACTCTGGTTTCCATCATGGTGTTCCGTTGCGCCAGAAGCGGTTTAGTCATGCTGGCCACATGATGCAGAAAAACTGTCTGTGGACAAACGCCGGCTCCCTCGGCCTGAAAGCAAGATGAGCGCCGCAACCTCATAGTCGCCTTTGACTGGACTTAACCGTCTAGGGGTCCTTTACCTTTTTTTACCTTACACCAGGGAAACGTCGACACTCCAAACGTCGTTGGATCACAGCTCCCGTCTCCGCCAGCAGGTATGATGGCAGTTGCAGTTCAAGTCACATCTGGAGGGTACACCAAACAAAGACCTGGTTGTGTATCTTCAGTCTGGGAGCTGTCGTCCTGCCCACCTTTTTTCTCTGAAATGAGGACTAGAACCTTGCTTCCTTGAAGCAAAAATGATTTTGTTTGATTTCTTAAAAGACAACACTAACCAACGACGTAAAAGAAATGGAGGCGGGGGGGGGGGCAAAGACTGTGATGCGACATACCCTTGATTGGAACACAGTGAGTTTTTTTGTTGTTTAGTCGTTTAGTCATGTCCGACTCTTCGTGACCCCCTGGACCAGAGCACGTCAGGCACTCCTTCTTCCACTGCCTCCTGCAGTTTGGTCAAAGTCATGCTGGTAGCTTGAAGAACACTGTCCCACCATCTCGTCCTCTGGCGTCCCCTTCTCCTTGGGCCCTCCATCTTTCCCAACATCAGGGTCTTTTCCAGGGAGTCTTCTATTCTCATGAGGTGGTCAAAGTCTTGGAGCCTCAGCTTCAGGATCTGTCCTTCCAGTGAGCGCTCAGGGCTGATTTCATTCAGAATGGAGAGGTTTGATCTTCTTGCAGTCCATGGGACTCTCAAGAGTCTCCTCCAGCAACAAAATTCAAAAGCATCAATTCTTCGGCGATCAGCCTTCTTTATGGTCCAGCTCTCACTTCCATACATCACTACTGGGAAAACCATAGCTTTAACTATACGGATCTTTGTCAGCAAGGTGATGTCTCTGCTTTTTAAGATGCTGTCTAGGTTTGTCATTGTGCTCCTTGCCTGATACGGCCAGCACAAAGAGCCATTGTGGTGCAGGGCTTAGAGTGTTGGACTAGGATCTGGGACAGACCAGGGTTCAAATCTCTGCCTGGCCAGGAAGCTCACTGAGTGAGCCTAAGCTCATTCACAGGCCTGTAGAAAATTGTACACAATTCTACAGAACTGCAGAGTTGTAAGAGACAAAATGGGGGTGGAAGACACAAGATCTACCCACCAGGGAAGAATGACAGATGAAGCTGATGGACTAC